>NC_087473.1:14311561-14911561 GCF_036321535.1 Camelus dromedarius
AATATGTGTTGGATAGTAACAGAAAGCGAAGTGGTGTCAGCAGGCCTCTGGGCCCTTAAGTTTTAGCCAATGCAGATGAGGTATTAATTATTACGTGCATTTTCTTTGGCTTTTCCTTTGGAACCTTCTTTGTAGATGAGAGTTAGTCACGCAGAATCAGATATAGAGAGAGCAAAAATATAAAAGACATAAAGAGTTGTAATGTTTCAGACGCCCCAGGTCGGTCCCTGCCTGAGTAGTGCTTTGTAGTATCCTCAGATGTTTTGCCATGTTTTTTGTAAGTACTACTTTAATGACAATCTTTATTTTTCCTAGTACGTAGTATTGTTAATTTGATAAATATTGTTGTTTTGTTTACATTTTAAGCTGAAGGTTGTAGGTTCTACCTTTGTTTAGTGATCGATGGGTCATTGCTTTCAAATGGTTGTAACTAGGTAACGATCGTGGTTATTTAAAACAAAAGGCTTTCATTTTTTCAGTAGGAAGAACAAATACAACTCTGTATCGCTTTTGTTTCTTTTAAGTTAACCTTTATGTTCTCTTCCTTTGCTGGAAGTTGAGAATGTTGCCCATAGTCTCAAATATGTAGGACAGCCCTTTCTCAAAGCTCTTGACAGTTACATGTATAACACTTTTCCAATGATATCATGATTAAAGTTTCTGAACAGAGTATAACCTGTGTCTTATTAGAGGTTTAGAGGAACATCATGACCTGAGCAACATGGACAGCTGCAAAAATAAGGGATTTTGATACCCAGAAGTTTAGAATAATCAAACAAATCCCTTCCGTTTTAGTACAAAGGAGCTTGAGTTCTAACTGGGAGAAGATGTTTATTTGTTCAGTAATCCAGCCTCTTCTCTGTCTGCTCGTTTTCTGAATGAAATCACTGCTCCTTACCCAAACACCCTGTCTCTTAATTTTTTGGCCTGCCATAGGTGCTCAGTTCAGGATTAACAGGTTAATAAATTTTGGTGCAGCGAGCCAGCTTGCCCTGGTTGGGGAATTTTTGACCAAGGCCCTAGAAGCTGCTGGGGCCACTTTTCTTTATGACCTTCCTTTCAAAATTCCACAAAGTGGCATGGGTGCCCCAGCACTTGGCATTTGAAGCAAGGAATCAATATCTTGGAGTTAACTGGCTCCATACAGTAGGGTAACTTGCTTTGTTCTCTACACCTGGAAAAGTTATTCCTGTTTGGTTGGGACATTTTCCTCTTTTTTCTTTTTTTTTCAACATTTTTTATTGAGTTATAATCATTTTACAATGCTGTGTCAAATTCCAGTATAGAGCACAATTTTTTGGTCATACAGGAACATATATATGTTCATGGTCACATTTTCTTCTCCATGAGCTACCATAAGATCTTGTATATGTTTCGGTGTGCTATACAGTATAATCTTGTTTGTCCATTCTGCATTTTGAAATCCCATTGTGTCGCCTCCCACCCCCTGCCCCATTGGCAACCACAAGTTTGTATTCTATGTCTGTGAGTCTGTTTCTTGTTTGTGTTTATGTTTTTATTGTTTTGGTTTTCTTTTTAGATTTCACATATGAGCGATCCCGTATGGTATTTCTCTTTCTCTTTCTGGATTACTTCACTTAGAATGACATTCTCCAGGAACATCCATGTTGCTGCAAATGGCGTTATGTTGTCAGTTTTTATGGCTGAATAGTATTCCATTGTATAACTATACCACCTCTTCTTTGTCCAGTCATCGTTGATGGACAGATCTAGGCTGTTTCCATGTCTTGGCTATTGCAAATAGTGCTGCTACGAACATTGGGGTACAGGTGTCATTCTGAAGTAGGGTTCCTTCTGGATATGTGCCCAGGAGTGAGATTCCTGGATCATATGTTAAGTCTATTCCTAGTCTTTTGAGGAATCTCCATACTGTTCCACAGTGGCTGCACCAAACTGCATTCCCACCAGCAGTGAAGGAGGGTTTCCTTTTCTCCACAGCCTCTCCAGCATTTGTCATTTGTGGATTTTTGAATGATGGCCATTCTGACTGGTGTGAGGTGATACCTCAGGGTAGTTTTGATTTGCATTTCTCTGCTAATTAGTGATATTGAGCGTTTTTTCATGTGCCTGTTGATCATTTGCATGTCTTCCTTGGGGAATTGCTTGTTTTGGTCTTCTGCCCAGGTTTGGATTGGGTTTTTTTTTTCTTCTTCTTCTCAAGCTGTATGAGCTGCTTATATATTCTGGAGATCAAGCCCTTGTCAGTTTCATCTTTTGCAAAAATTTTCTCCCATTCCGTAGGTTGTCTTTTTGTTTTACTTATGGTTTCCTTTGCTGTGAAGAAGCTTGTAAGTTTCATTAGGTTCCATTTGTTTATTCTTGCTTTTATTTCTATTGATTAGGTAGACTGCCCTAGGAGAACATTTTTGAGATGTATGTCAGATAATGTTTTGCCTCTATTTTGTCCAAGGAGGTTTATTCTATCTGGTCTTACGTTTAAGTCTTGGATCCATTCTGAGTTTATTTTTGTGTATGCTGTAAGGGAGTGTCTAGCTTCACTGATTTACACGCTGCTGTCCGGTTTTCCCAGCCCCATTTGCTGAACAGACTGTCTTTATTCCATTGTTTATTCTTGCCTCCTTTTTTGAAGATAAGTTGACCAAAAGTTTGTGGGTTCATTTCTGGGCTCTCTATTCTGTTGCATTGGTCTATATGTCTGTTTTTGTACCAAAAGCATGCTGTCTTGATGACTGCAGCTCTGTAGTATTGTCTGAAGTCTGAGAGAGTTATTCCTCCAGCCTGTTTCTTTATCTTCAGTAATGCTGTGGCAGTTCTAGGTCTTTTGTGGTTCCATGTAAATTTTATTATGATTTGTTCTACTTCTGTGAAATATGTTCTGGGTAATTTGATAGGGATTGCATTAAATCTGTAGATTGCCTTGGGCAGTGTGACCATTTTAACAATAGTGAGTCTTCCAATCCAGGAGCATGGGATATCTTTCCATTTTTTAAAGTCTTCTTTAATTTCCTTCATCAGTGGTTTATAGTTTTCTGTGCAGAATTCTTTCACCTCCTTGGTTAGATTTATTCCTAGGTATTTTATTACTTTGAGTGCTATTTTAAAGGGGACTGTTTATTTACTTTCTTTTTCTGTTGATTCCTCGTTAGCGTAAAGAAATGCAACTGAGTTTTGAACATTAATCTTGTAACCTGCTACCTTGCTGAATTCTTCGATCAGCTCCAGTAGTTTTTGTCTGGACTTTTTAGGGTTTTCTATATATAGTAACATGTCGTCAGCATATAGTGACACGTTTACCTCTCCTTTTCCAATTTGGATCCCTTTTATTTCTCTCTCCTGCCTGATTGCTGTGGCTAGGACTTCCAGGAGTATCTTGAATAGGAGTGGTGACAGTGGGCATCCTTGTCTTGTCCCAGATTTTAGTGGGAAGCTTTTGAGTTTTTCACCGTTGAGTACTATGCTGGCTGTTGGTTGGTCATATATAGCTTTTAGGATGTTGAGATATGCTCCCTCTATACCCACGGTGCTGAGAGTTTTTATCATACATGGGTGCTGACTTTTATCAAATGCTTTTTCTGCATCTGTTGAGATGATCATGTGGTTTTTGTCCTTTCTCTTGTTGATGTGATGTATTACATTGATTGATCTGTGTATGTTGAACCAGCCTTGTGTCTCTGGGATGAACCCCACTTGGTCATGATGTATAATCTTTTGTATGTGCTGTTGGATTCTATTTGTTACTATTTGGTGAGGATTTTTGCATGTATGTTCATCAGCGATATTGGCCTATAATTCTCTTTTTTTGGTGGTGTCTTTGCCTGGTTTTGCTGTCAGGGTGCTGGTGGCTTCATAGAATGAGTTTGGGAGTATTCCCTCCTTTTCAATCTTCTGGAAGAGTTTGAGAAGGACTGGTATGAGTTCTTCTTTGTAGTTGGGTAGAATTCCCCGCTGAAGCCGTCTGGTCCTGGACTTTATTTGTAGGGAGGATTTTTATTACTAATTCGATTTCATTTCTGGTGATCGGTTTGTTCAAGTGGTCAGTTTCATCTTGATTCAGTCTTGGTGGACTGTAAGTTTCCAGACGCTTGTGCACCTCCTCTAGGTTATCCAGTTTGGTTCCATATAGTTTTTCTTAATATTCTCGTATGATATCCTGTATTTCTATGTTATTTGTTGTAATTTCTCCATTTTCCTTGCTTATTTTGCTAATTTGTGCTCTCTCTTTTTTCTTCTTCGTGAGTTTGGCTGGAGGTTTGTTGATTTTAATTTACTTTTTCAAAGAACCAGCTTTTGGTTTGATTGTTTGTTTTTTTTTTTTTTATGGGACATTTTCCTCTTGAATAAGGCTTTTTTCTTTCTTTCTTTCTTTCTTTCTTTCTTTCTTTCTTTCTTTCTTTCTTTCTTTCTTTCTTTCTTTCTTTCTTTCTTTCTTTTTTTGAATGGGGTACACTGTTGGAGAAAAAAATCAGTGCTGGAGTTTTACCTGCTTTGTGAGTTTTTGTTTGTCTTCTTTGGATGCTAGTATTTATGTGCAGCATTTGTGTTGCCTGTGTTTAAATTAGAATGTGTTTCAAGTATCCCAAAAGAAAATCCTGTGTGTCACATTTGGATAACCGATGTGCTTTCAGTTATGACCCATGTGTAAGAGGAAGGTGAACAATGTGTGGCCAGAACACCTGTTCACATCTCCACAAGTGGGTTGTGCAGGGTTATCTTCATATACTGCCTCTCTTGCTGTGTTAATTATGTCATTTGGGGTCTCCCCTGTCACTGACATATGTAAAACCTCAAAACCTCAAAAGAATTTGTTGAAAGTTTATGTAGGGTTTTCTGTTTGTTCTTTGAGAGCTATCCTGTTTCATTTCATTCCGTGCAATTCATTTCACATGTCAAGTCAGTTTTGTGATATATAAATCTTTTACTGATTTCAAATGGAGGAAAGGAACAGGAGAGGAAAAAAAAAAAAAGAGAGAGAGAGAGAGAGACAGAGAAAACTGTCTATTCTAAAACACGGGTTCCACTTGGTTCCTAAAATCACCGCAGGCCCGGAGTTCGGCCCGGCTGGTTGGTGCCAAGGCGAAGCGCTTAGAGAAGGGCAGTGGCTATTTATAGGTTTACAGCACGGTGCTGGGGAGCGGTGGCCTTTGAAGGGCTCTGCACCCTCCTGCAATTTCAGACACTCTGAAAAAGTGGGAAAGATGATGGGATGCCCTGTGGGCAAGCACTTGTGCTACTACATGAGGGAAAATCAGAAAAGGAAAGGAATGCGCGTTAGGATATGATCCTTCGAACATCCACTCTCCGGCCGAGCCAGCTGTCCCAGCCGCTCTGGCTGCTCTGCCAGTGTATCCACTCCTTCCTACACAGCCAGCCCCAGTTCCTGGCACTGGGGCTCAGGAAGTGGTCGGACTGGCTCCCCCTCCTTAGAGGGATCAATTAGAAAATCCTTGTTAGTTCCTGGGGCACAGGGACCGGGTCTGGTGTTGCCATCTGAGAGCTGACAAGGCACTGCGTTTGGACCAGGAGCCACCCTCGGCACGGGACAATTCCTTCAACACCATTAACCCACAGGGGCCCTACATGCAAATAGCCAGTAGTCTGGGTTTAACTAAATTAAAAAAAATCCAAGCAAAAAGCAAATAATGACCTCTCTGAATTTTTGGAAAGAATATCAGGTCTACAGCAGATCCTGAGGCCCTTGAAAATACTAGAATGCTGAATATGAGGAAATTGCAAAAATTAGGTGATGTGTTTGGAATGAACCCTTCTCAACTGGTAGAGGTTGCTTTTAAAGTGTTAAACAACTGAGAACAAGGACAGAAAATAGAAAATGCAAAATGCAATGCAATGCCATCTTTCTGGCAGCAGCATTAGATTCTCAAAAGGCAAGTAACCTGAAGAGAGGTAAGCCAGCACTGGGGCAGGAGCAGTGCACTTATTATAAGAAGGGAGGGCATTGGAAAGATTGCCCTAGGCTAGGCTAAAACATAAGAAGGAAAATAATGAAAGCAAGATGGAAGATTCTCAGATAGAAAGAGAGGAGCACTGTGATGATGGATGAAGAGGCCCAGGGGCTCCCTTTGCCTTGACACACCCAATTCCAATTTCCCCACAGGAGCCCTGGGTACAGTTGACAGTGGGGGAGGAGCTGATTGACTTTCTGATGGATACGGGTGCCGCGTATTCTGTGGTAAACACCAAGGTGGCACAGAAAACATCTCAGTCCGTTCTGGTCACAGTGATGGGGACTGAACGGTCCCAGCAAGGCAGGCAGGAGAATGAAAATTTCAAAACAAGTGACTCACAAGACCTTGAAGACCAGGAAACTCTCTCTGCCTTTCTTCTCCTGGACAAATTGAGGGTTTCCAGAAATGAATGAGCATGTGCACTCGCAACCTGGAGAATTCCATCCCTGGGGATATAAAAAAGCCCTTACAGCCATGTGCAGACACAGCCCCCTCCACTGTCCACAGGGATCTTGTTCTCTGTGCTATTTCTTCAACCAGTAAAAACTTGCTGTGTGCTGTGACTCCAGAGTCTCCTGTCGATTCTTTCAGCAAGGATGGTGGGTCATTGACCCCTTACTCACAGCAACAGGAGTCTCTGGAGAAGTACACAATCATTCATTCTTGTAACCACAACCTCTCGAATTCCAATTAGGGGACCTCACCTTGAAACATAGTTTCTTATATATGCCAGGGTGTCCAATCCCTCTTTGGGGCTGAGATCTCCTCTGCAAATCAGACGCTTAAGTAACTCTTTTGCCAGAGAAGCTTGACATCAGAGCCGCACCAGAACGTGCTTTAAGTCTACAGATGGTGCTGGTTAAACCCCAGAAAGGGAGAGAGAACTCTTTCCCCTCTGAAGTCTAGGGAAAGGAAAGACCAGAAGCGTGGCCTGATGGCAGCCCAGGGAAGGCCAGAAACACATGGCTGACACATATCCCATTGAAAGGCGATGCTGGGACACTTGATCTAAAACAGTATCCTCTGAGACAAGAGGCCCAAGAGGGAATTCAGCCAATTCTCGAGAAGCTTCTGAAATCAGGACTGACTAAACCTGGTAGGTCCCCATACAACACCCCTGTTCTCCCAGTCAAAAAGCCAAACTCAGCAGAGCATCGCTTTAGCCACTTGAGGGCTGTTAATGAAGTAGTCCAAGATTTGCATGTTACAGTGCCTAATTCATACACTCTACTCACAGTTCCCGGAGAATATGGCTGGTTCTCGGTTTTAAACTTGAGAGGTGTTTTTTTCCTGCATTCCTATCGCAGACGAATTGCAGCAGATACTTCCTTTTGAATGGCAGGACCCGGAAACAGGTAGTCCAGTATCACTGGACAGTCTTCCCTCAAGGGTTTAAGGATTCCCCTACGTTGTTTAGGGAAGATGTTGCTTAGGGATCTTAGAAACTTAATATTGGATGAAAGATTTTTACTCCAGTATGGGGACAGTTCGCTCATGGTGAGCTCTATATGTGATAAATGTCTACAAAATACGGTGAGAACCCTGAACTGTTTGGCCAATTGCTTCTGGGACATAAAGTCTCCCAGAAAAAGGCCCAGACAGTGTAAGCAGCAAGTCACGTATCTGGGCTTTGAACTCTCCCAAGGACAGTGGGTTCTTCTGTATGACAGAAAACAAGCAACAGCAGGCTTGGGAACACACCTAAGACCCACAGATAACCGAGAGTACCAGATTTAGAACAAACAAACAAAAAAACAGACAGACAAGCCCAACTTTATGTCCGTGAAAGACAAGGTGTAAGTGTCAGGGTATTAATTCAAGCTCTGGAGAATTTGTCAACCTGTTACCTGCTTCTAAAACAAGTAGATCATACTGTGAAGGGATGGCTTCCTTGCCTTCAAGCTCTAGCTGCTACTGTGACAGACTTCAGGAAATTTCCCCAGATTTGGATTGTCTAGCACCCTTCAAAGCCATAATGGATGTGCTTTTGTCTCTAGTATAACACAGTATATGTCTAAAGCACTGCAAATCAACTGGCAACTACATTCATCCCAGAGACCACAATCAACAGGAAAAACCGAGAAAATGAATCGTACATTAAAAAGGAGCATTGCTAAAATATGTCAGGAGACTAACGTAACTTGGGAAAGGCCTTGCCATTTGCCCTGTTAAGGAGCAGAGTGGCTCCCAGATGCAGGCTTAAATTAAGTCCCTTTGAAATACCGTACGGTAGGCCGTTCCAGGTGGCTCCCTGGGTCGCAGAATCTGTAAGTGCTCTACAAGACCTGACAGTTGCCTAGTGTGTTAACTCTCTGGGCGCTCTGCTCACCTCTGCCCATGAGTTTGCCTCCACAGGCCTGCCTGTGCAGCTGAAGTAGTCACAGCCTTCCCAACAAGGAGACCGAGTCCTGCTTAAAACCTGGAGGGAACAAGGGCGTGAGCATCAGCGGCCTGCAGGGTGGACGGGACCGCACACTCGTCTGTCAGGTTAGCTGGGGTAAAGCCATGGACTCATCACACGTGGAGTGAAGCCACGCCACCATCATCAGAACCAGAAAGTGACCCAACTCCTGAGAGGCCTGAGGAGCGATGGTCTTGTGAACCCTTAGAAGACTTAAGGTTACTCTTTAAAAAAGATGAGTATTGAGATTATAGTTTCACTGTAGCTGGAAAGAGACCAACGATTGTTTAAGCTTGTCCAAGTAAAGAGCACAGGGAATCTAGTGTAAATATGGCACAGCCTCAAGAGTAAAGTGAGTAGGTGTGTACTGGGAACTGGAACCAAGAACCTCAAGTTCAACAAAGTACGAAGAGGCTTCATCAGGTTTGAATAGATAAAGTAGATAAAGAAGGAAAGAGGATTGCACTACTGACCAAGGAGTCTAAGGACTGTTCCCTGTCCAAGGCGGATCAATTCCATTCCGTAATCATTCCCTCATCGCCTCTGTTCAGCAGGAAGCTGCCAAAACGGTCATCACCCTTTTCCCACAGTGTCCATTGCGGAACGGACATTGACGGCGGGGAATTGTAGTAGGGAAGAACAAATCTGACTCCTTATTAGATCTGTTCTTTTGGCTCTAACCCGGTGCTCTGTCTCCTGCCCTTAGTCCTTGCTCTGCAGCTTTTGTAGAAGAATGTTGTCTATAGCCTGAAATACAGAGGACAGCCCATTCTGAAGGCTCTGACCTTTAAGGGTACAACACTTTCCCATTCAAATAAAGATAACAAGTTGCAGAACAGAGGATAACATTCATCTTGTTGGAGGTTTACAGGGGCACCATGAGCTGACCCACGTGGACAGCTACAAGGACAAAGGATTCCAAGGACAAGGAATTCCTACACCAAGAAGTTTGCAACAACCAACCACACCCCGCCCCTTTTTAGTATAAAAGGAGCCTGAATTCTGACTTGGGGAAGATGGTTCTTCAGGACATTAGTCTGCCATCTTGGTCGGCCAGCTTTCCACATAAAGTCACTATTCCTTGCCCCAACACCTTGTCTCCCAATTTCTTGTCCTGTAGTGTGTCAAGCAGTAGAAGCTTGGACTTGGTAACATTTTAATGTTAAAATGTATAGATGTGAGTCCTCTTAAATTTGAAAAGAGCTAAGCAAAGTTGGATTTTGTTTTGTTTTGTTTTGTTTTGTTTTGTTTTGTTTTGTTTTCCCTTTAGGATGTAAAAAGAAAGCAGTCGTTAGGGATACAACATGTCTTTATTTAAGTACATGACTATGTACTCAGATTCTGCAAGGGCTTAAATGAATCTTTTCATTTAATTGTTTTAATACCTTTTTTTAATCACAGTGTGAACAGATTAGCATGCCCCTCCATAGCCACGGAGTTACAAAAGACTTTGTACTGCAATAATTACCACTGAAGAAAGTGTCAGTGTCGTTGGCTGTTTTAGGAGACTACAGGACTTGGGTTTTTGCACCCAAGGCATCAGTGCCTGGTTTAGGGGATGCCCTGCTTTTGCTGAAGTTGATAATATCCAGGAGAAGTGGGGGC
Source organism: Camelus dromedarius (assembly GCF_036321535.1). Taxonomy (NCBI): domain Eukaryota; kingdom Metazoa; phylum Chordata; class Mammalia; order Artiodactyla; family Camelidae; genus Camelus; species Camelus dromedarius. The sequence continues at coordinate 14,321,513 of NC_087473.1, forward strand.
TCACAGTTGTAGCCAGTGCCTTCAGACTGGTGAGGCCTATCTGTCTCCAGCTGCCATTCCCAGACATTTGTCTGCACATAACAGCACTGCCTGGACTCACTGGTTCCTGTGAAGCCAAAGGTAAAATTTACGTTCCAGTCACCATGTAAAATTCTTACTTAATCCTAGACTTTGAATTGGGCAGTGAGGGAAATAGGAAGAGTTCAAACAGGTTCCTAAGCAAATCAGTATTATTATCAAATGAATTCTTCTCACAGGTGACATTGCAAGTACAATCACAGAGTGTTAGACTATAAAGAAGGTTTCACTTATGGTAGACTTTGAGAAGAAAGGATTCCATAGCTAAAAGAATGCAAATTCTATGAAATGTCTAATTTGATTGGATAGAGAAGAATAACCAATGTGAGCTAAGCCAGAAATTAGTAACATACTTCTGGAAGAATTTTTTTTCTGTAATTAAAGACATTTTGTTTCCTTCTCATAGGGCAATAATTCACTTTCTTACGTTTATCATTTATGAATCATTTGCTCTACATTTTTATATGTGGAGAAAATTATATTTTCTATCAAGCAGAGTTAGGAAAAAAGGAAAAAGGAGCTGCTCACCACATTTGTTTCTGAGTCTTTGTCCTGTGTGATGAAGCAAATAATAGAACTGCCTATGTCAGGGTAGAGGTGGGCACAGCTTGAAGCTCCCATCACTTGCATCTGCAATATTTCTGGATTTTCATCTGCCTCTCCTAGAAAAAGTTGGAAAACTAGAAGTCCAGTGACATAGCTTATACTGAAACATCAGCTATTGAGATAAGACCACGATCTCTATCATCACTTTACCTCTAACCTTTCATGATAAGATGTCTCACTTATTGTATCGCCAAAATTTTGCATATTCCAATCCTTTCCCTCATTTTTAGAATGCCACTCTTCATAATGAACAACTGCACTTTCACTTGTAAAACTAGAAATTTCAAGTCAAACTTCATCTTCTTAAATAAGAATAAATAAAACAAAACAAAAACGTTTCCTTTGTTCTAAAGTTAGCAAAGAGTTTTGAAGCATTTTATCTCTACCTTGTTTGTGATAGCTTACTTGACAAAGAAAGATTTCCCTTCTATTGTCTTTCACCTTTAAAATCCTATGCGGTCATCAACAAAACTATCATTTTATGAAACAAACAAACAAAACCTCATATTTGGATGAAATTCTTAAAATTAGTAAAGCAGACAATTGTGATTAGAGTTCTTCCTTGAATTACAGTGTCAAAAATAGGAACCCTGATATATGCTCAGGAGTGGGATTGCTAGATCATAGGGTAAGTCTGTTTCCAGTTTTTGGAGGAACCTCCATACTGTTCCCCATTGTGAGCAAACTAGTTAACATTCCCACCAGCAGTGTAGGAGGGCTCCCTTTTCTCCACACCCTCCCCAGCATTTATGGTTTGTGGACTTTTGAATGATGCCATTCTGACTGGTGTGAGATGATGCCGCATTGTAGTTTTGATTTGCATTTCTGTATTAATTAGTGGTGAATAAACTAAAGAAAAACAGAGAAGAAAGCACTGGTTACCGGAGGCGGAAAGGTGAAAGTGATAAACGGGTTCTACAGTACGATGATGAATGGAAACTAAATTTCTGATAGTGAGCACATAGTCGTATATATAGAAGTAGAAATGTAATGTTATACACCTGAAACTTATAGAATATTAGAATCAGTGTTACCTCAACTAAATGTGCGTGCGCGCACGCGCGCGCGCATGTGTGTGTGGTGTGTATCTGTGTGTATTCCCTATCTCATTTATTTTAAAACCATCGCCCCAACAAGTAAAATAACTACTGACCTGGTTTAAGAATTCGTGGCCCAGACAGCCAGCATTCTGAGCTATTCAGGGTCTTCATATGGCCCAAGGGTGCCAAAAGCTGAAGGGGAGTCTGGACCTCTTGAAGGAGAAGCAATGCGAGATCATTTTTTGCTGCCCCACTCACCAACCGGAATCTCTCATGCAGCAGGATGGTAGACACTTTAACAACTCTCAGAGGTGTCCCAGGGTGCCTCAGGCCCAGTATCACAGCAGTGTCTTCAGGATTCCTATGTGTGTGTTAAAGAATAATTAGAATAGATTTGCTATGAAATACGAGCCCTAAAAATTTACCACATTAGCCTTTCCAGTGTACTTCCTTAGCCCTGATGCAGAAAATTCCTCCCTCACCTCAAGGAAAATCAGAAGCATATGAATCAGATTAGACTTCACAGACAATGGGATTACAGAATAGTTAACTAAGAGAGGTGACAAACAATAAAACACAGAGGCAAATTTCTTGCTTGGCCTGAAGCAAACATGCTACTGGGACAAGAAAGATGGTTCAGACATAATACGAAGTTAATTTATACAAAGAAGACTTCAGCAAAGTAATTTGGAGATTCTGGGTCATACCGTAGTGAAAGACGCAGAATGCAAGCTTACATGTTCCTGACACAGTGGGCAGCAGTGAGTACCCAAGAGCTGCTTACTATGGAACCACTACAAACTTGACTGCCACAGCTGATGATCAAAGCCTGCCAAGGCATGGCGTATCTCAGGGAAATCTGACCTGCCAAAGCTGAGAAAAACAGCAAAAGTAAATTCAGCAAAATTGTCATCTGTAGCCCATCTAAAAACCTTCTTCACTCTCCTAGCCCTGCTCACCAGGTCCATTTACTAAAATTGACTTGAAAACACAAACTCTGCATTTTTTTTTTTCTTTTTTGGTCTATATACCCTCCCTGCAAAGAATTCTCCCCTTATTACTGTCTTTCCAAGCGAACCATTTCTTTCTGGCTCAGTTTAAATTATTTTTAGTCAAAATATTGGAAACTATTCCAGTTCTCTTCCCCATTACCATCCTGATACAGTTGTTAGTGTGGACACTTAGGAGTTATAAACATAGTAGGCAATAAAAGACAATTTTTTGATTTGAAACTGTTAGGGAAAAAAAGTTAGCTTAACTGAAACTAGAGTAGTAAGCTTACTAGATTTAAAATTTTAGTGACATAGTAAATAGACACACTAAACTAAACTGGGCATTCAGGTCTGAAGATCAGCAAACAGCTTATATTTAAAGATCACATTTGTATTTGACTCTATATATTAAAGAGTTCTTCAGAAGAAGCAATGAAAGTTTATATATATAAACAATGGTAGAGATAAGCTGTTTATAAAAAGGAGTAAGGGAAGAGTATAGATGAAGATAGACTCTAGGATCTTCATTTAAGTACAGCATTTGGGTTCGCTGAGTGAAAAAGACTTTGAAGGACTTGAGCAAAGAAGTGAGATGACCTCACTTATGTTTTAAAAGCATCATTCACTATGGATATGGCAATATGAGACACGATACTTAGCTTTAAGTAAAAATGTAATATGTAGAAATACGATTCTATCAGAGGTAGATTTATAACAGAAGAAAACTAATGTGGAATAGCCACTGATCAGTGTAATTCATTTCATAATAGTCAAGGGAAAGAGGAAGATAATTACCACAATATAACAGAGTTGGGTACACAGTATCATACACAAATCATTACATATTACCTATCGATAAAAAATACATATTTAACTTAAAATTCTACAATTACACTTTTAAGGCACTGTGTAGTAGTAAAGGACCTCGTGTTACAAAAGCAGAAGTTTGAGTCTCTGTGTTAGCCCCATTCCTCTTTTGTTCCTAAGAGTATGATTAAATCCATTGCATTTCTCTTATTCTCAGGGTAATCAATTAACATGAACATAATAATCATATCATCTATATGACATGCCGGTATTAAGAAAGTTAAGTGATGAGGATGAGAGAAATAATTCCCGTTACTTGGTTAGTAGAAAAACTCATGCATTTATTAGGAGAAGATTATTCTCTCTGCCTCCTTTTCTACTTGTATTATTCTCATCTCTTGCTTTCCTTCTCATAATCTCCCTCACTACTATTTGCTTGGGACTTACTCTGAGGCTGTGGTAGAGAGATGAAGTGTGGCCGGATAGAAGCAGGAGTGGAGGTAAAAGCCGACGCGTTTGTAGAGGTAGCGGCCGAAAGGGAGATGGAAGCAGAGGTAGTCATTGCCCCTTGCTTGGACCAGGGTGCATGGCTGGGTCGTGTAACTCCTTGGAGCCAGAAAAGGAAAGGGCTCACTTGGCTGAAGACGTAGGGCTTTGTGCAGTGCTCATCAAAGTGACTCAAGATTCCCACCTGCACCCATGTGTCCTTTTGTTGCAGATGGCACACCAGAGGTGCCCCCAGGTCACCCTGCAAGAAACAAGGAACAAAACAACCATAGATATTTAAAGGAGGCTGGGACATAACTTCTGATGTTAAGGGACATTCTTCTCTTTCTCCCTGCTTTTCACATCCCCTTAACTTGTCACCTTACAGCCAGCCTCCCCCATAGCTTTCTTGGCTTCGACGCAGAAAGTAAATTCATTCAGTCTGGGCCAAAACTGGGCACATGTGCTGGCTTGCAGGATGCTTAGGTGCCTTTTTTGCAGGATTCCAGGACTTCCTGGTGGGAAACAGAGAATAGAGAGGGTTTTGGTTTTGGTTTTGGTTTTTTGTTTGTTTAAGCTTTATCCTAGATTAGAAGGAGAAATATGGCAGAAGAGAAACATAACAAATCTACCACACCTGAGAGCATATTACACTCCTTCCGAATGTGTCATTCTCATTCAATCCCAGTATCTTCTACATTCTCACCTCTCATAAGGGACCAACTGGGTAGCCAGCAGTCATACAGTTGTATGTTTTTCTCTTGCTCCAGGCTCTCCTCCAGGCAGATAGGAAGCACCAGGGGTTGAAAATGTAGTGGTTGTTCCAGGAAGATTAGTCCAGGTCCCAAAGGTCCCTTGGGGCCTATGTAGGGCACGGCACGATGAATGCCTACAGTTTGAGCCTGGGCAGGGTCCTGAAGATCAATCAGCCCCACCTGGACCAGGGCCAGGGCCTCTGAGTTTTTGCTGCAGAGAAAATTTATCAAGCATTTTACTGGTATATTTCTCAATGTGAAAAAAACAATCTTTGGAGGTCACATGAATCGTATGATGTCTAGGTGAGCACAAAGTGCTTCTCCCATTCCCTTTTCTACTTGTTGCCCACCTTTTAACAAAGCAACTCAATATTATAATCTTATTAATATTAATCTTAACAGTTGTCCACATAATTGAGAAAACGGTATCTTATTTTTGCCAGAAATGCTTTAAGAGCTAAGTTTTATACAGAGCACAGTAGTATAAAAACACCTTTAGTGCTTAGAAATAGCTTATTATCCCACTTGAGAAGTGAACAGATAATTCAGATTATTCTTAGAGTGTGCAACAACTTGTTACTGTACCTAACTTTGTAGGGTTAAAAAAATATATTTCCAAGCGTTTTCCCCAAGTTGAAGATTTACAAGCATGTCTTATTAGGTACAGTATGTCTGGGCTTCCTCTGGAATGAAAAGGTAATTGTCGCGAAGCAATCTAAATCCTTGTTGAGAATTCCGAAGAAAATTTACATCCTAGTATTCATAGTTGTTACATTTAGTGATATAGACTTTGGAAACGTAGGAGCTATAATATCTTACTTAGAAGATGGGAGACTTCTGACAGTTACTCCTTCTCTCTGAGCCTTGTTTTCCTTGTCGGTACTAATGGTTTTACTTCACTATGTTGAAATGGTAAATAGAATTATATACCCGAAACATATTTTGAGACAGTTATCATTCAGTCTTCTAGAGATTAATAAAGTTTTAAGACTCAAGATACTTGAAGTCCCAAAATGCAAAACTATGATTCTAACGTAAATTATGATTTAAACTCAGAATAGTTTCCTTTTTTTTTTAGGTAAAATTATCTAAGATTAAGATTTTTTTAATAATTTACAAATTGATTTTTCAACCTGAAATTTTCCCTGATACATAGCTAAAGCACTAATTTGGAGATACATGAGGTGGTATGAGAGGAGGATATGCTTTCTCTTCAGCTAAGGAAATATACTACATGTGATTCCTGCAAGTAAGATGCACTAGATTTCGTCTTTCTAGCTAAGGAAAAACACCTACCTTCTTCAAAGGAACACTTTGAACACACTCAAAGATACCATTAACAAACTCAAAATTTTAATATTTCATAATGATAGTTTAACCTTGAAATGACTTACTCAGACTTACATGAAATTTGCACATCTAGCTGTGGTAAGGATCCACTGTTCATTCAATATAGAGCCAGCACAGAAATGGGAAAAAGAGAATTGCACAGAAACCATCCAAGGGAATTCACCCACTTCTGCCTCCCAGCAGTTAGGACAGTGTGGGACAAGGCCAGGGCGTAATCCACACTCTGCATGTGGGAGAAGATGAAGTTAGTGTTACCACCCTCCTTTCCCTGGACATGTTGATTTCCTATTTTTAGACTTTAGGAAATGCTTGTAAATCTTCAACTTGGGGAAAACGCTTGGAAATATATTTTTTTAACCCTACAAAGTTAGGTACAGTAACAAGTTGTTGCACACTCTAAGAATAATCTGAATTATCTGTTCACTTCTCAAGTGGGATAATAAGCTATTTCTAAGCACTAAAGGTGTTTTTATACTACTGTGCTCTGTATAAAACTTAGCTCTTAAAGCATTTCTGGCAAAAATAAGATACTGTTTTCTCAATTATGTGGACAACTCTTAAGATTAATATTAATAAGATTATATTATTAATGCCCCCTTTTCTGCTCTGGATAATAATTTGAGTGTTGGTCCTGCCAAAGTTTGAGAACACGACCTCCCATCTACACAGAGACTCTGGTTTTAGGTTCCAACAAAGACATTGATCCCAAGGACAGTAACTCAAAATAGATTGCTAAACTGGACTCACCTGTGATTTCATGAGAAATAACAGCTGTCTTGAAGAGCCAGAGAGCCTGCAGACTCTCTTTCCAAACCATACCCAGGTGACATTCAGCCAAAGAAATATTGAGTTCTGAATAGCTGAGAGGATCTTGTCCAGGCTGACTGGAGTTGGTTCCAGATTCAGATTCAGATTCAGATTCAGATTCAGATTCAGGTATCGGAGAAGGTTGCTTTGTTAAAAGTGTGGCTGGAGCAGCACGTAGGGATGAAAAAGTATGAGAAAGAATGGTTTGTTCAGCAAATTCTGATGAAGATAATTCCTGGAGAGAACTATCAGAAGCAGCTAAGGGCAGGAGAACAGGAGAGAAGGTGGCCACAGGAGAAAGAATGGAGCAAGAAGGGAAAATACACGGTGAAGGGAATGTGCAAGAAGAAAAGACTGAACAGGAAAGGGACAGTGTGCATGGGGATGGGACAAAACAAGGAGCGAGAAGAGAAAAAGATGGAGAAAGGGGGCTGAGAGAACTAGATGGGACATCAGGGATTCCTTTTGCCTTGGTAGTTCGTAATTTACTGCCAGAATTCAGGTAATCAACTCTTCCAGGAAGCCAAGTGCTTGAAAAGGTAAGAAAGCGAATGTCTGTGAGCTCACTGGGTTGGAGAGAATTGATTTGATCTTGGCTTTCTATTGCAGCTCTCTCGGTTGACAAAGCTGCAAAATAATCATCTGGGGAAGGAACAGTTTCTATTGGTAAAAAAGATACACCTTTAGACCAGGAATGAAACCGATTAGTTACTTGGGTTGTTCCATCTGGCTCAACTTCAGGAGAAGCAAATGATGTATTTATCTCAGCTTTATAATGGATGCCAGGCCTTATTTCTAATTCAGGCTGGATCCATGTTCTGACTTTATCCGGTTTAGGGATAGTAAAGGATGCAAAAATGTCAGTTTCAGGTTGGGTCCAGAGTCTGACTATATTAGCTTCAGGTTCATTCCAAGATTTGAGTGAATCCCTTTGGGTCTGGAACCAATGTCTTATCACAGTATCACCTTGAGACTGGGTTGACGGGTAGATTGCTAAAGTTTCATCGTGGGTCCGTGGTTTGACTGTAGCAGCTTCAAAATGTATCCAGGGTTGGCCTGTAGCAGTTTCAAGCTTGGTCCAGGGTCCAACTGAGCTAGTTTCAGACTGAGTGCAAGGACTGATTATACCAATGTCATCTTGGGTCCAGGAACATGTTATCTGAGATTCAAGCTGAGGTGAGGGCCTAACTGTTTCATTTTGAGTTGGGGACCAAAATGTGGCAGTATCCACTTCAGTCCAGGGACTGATTGATTTATATTCAGGCTGGGTCCATGGTTTTCTTGTATCAATTTCATAGAGAGTCTGAAATCTAACTGTGTTGGCTTCAACTTGGATCCAGGGTTGGGCTACACTACCTTCAGGATGGGTCCAAAATCTGACTCTATTGGTTTCAGGCTGGATCCAGGGATTGACTGTTTGCAATTCGGGTTGGATCCAGGTAGCAACTATCTGAGGTTCAGATTGAACCCCTTCTCTTAGTGCATCAAGTTGAGTCTGGAACCAAGGTCTGACAGTATTAATGTCAGACTTGGTCAATTGTTTTATTGCTTGCACTTCAGCCTGGGGCAACAGTGTGATACTAGCTTCAGATTGTATCCAGGGCCTGATTGCTTCAGATTCAGCTTGGTTCCAAAGTCTGAGCGTACCACTTTTAAGTTGAGTCCAGGGGTTGGCTATACCAGCCCTGGTTTGGATCTGTGGTCTTGCTGCCTCTGCTTCAGAAAGGGTCCAGGATCTTACTGTGTCTCCAACAGACTGGTTCCAAGGGTGGAACATGTCAGTTTCAGCCTGAATCTGTGATATGACTGTAGCAGTTTCATGTTGGCTCAACAGCTTGACTCTACCAGCTCCCAAGTGAGTCAAGGTACTCACTGTTTGAGGTTCTGACTGGGCCCAGGATCTTATTCTTTCCCGGGTTTTAAACCAAGGTCTGCTAATATCAGCTTCAGGTGGGGGCCTGAGTGTGGCTGCTTGAGGCAAAGGCACTATCGATGATATGACTGCTCCAGTTTCACATAAGGTCAACGTTTTGACAATACCAGTTTCAATATGCGTCCACAGAAGAGATGCTTGATTTTCATCTTGAATCAAGCATCCAATACTATCAGTCTGAGGATTCAGTGAAATACTCAATACACCAGTGTCAGGCAGCATCCAGGGTTTTTTAGATTTAGTTTTAAGCGTTGGCCAAAGAATGGTTGTATCAGCTACACTCTGTGTGAAAGAATTTATTGGGGGAGATTCAGTCTGAGTCCACGGTGTGACTGTGGAAACAAAAGTCTCTGCCCAAGGTTTTGGTGTGGAATCTTTAGTCTCAGTCCATGTTGTGACTGTGGAAGCTATAGACTCTCTCCAGTTATTTAATGTTTGAGATTCAGTCTGAGTCCACAGTATGACCACAGAAGCTAAAGCCTCTGTCCACAAATTCACCGCAGGATGCTGACCTTGGGTCCACCGTGTGACTGTGTTGAATTCAGATTGTGTCCAGGGTTCAACTGCTGCAGATTGAACCTGGGTCAATGGTGGAAATATTTCGGAATTAAACTGTGTCCAAGTATTTACGGTTGGAGTTTCAGGTTGGGCCCGAAATGTGAGTGTGGAAGCTAATGGCTGCGTCCAAAGCTTTGCTCCTGGAGATTCATCCAGGGCCCACTGTGTCATGGTATCCACTACAGACTTTGTCCAGAGATTTAATGCTAAAGATTCAGCCTGGGTCCATGGCATGACTGTGGCCCCTACAGTTTCTATCCAGAGACTTACTGCTGGAGATTCAGCTTGAGTCCACAATGTGACTGTATCAACCTCAGGCCATAATGTTGTGGTTAAGCCTAGAGATTCGGATTCTGTCAAAATATGTACTGCTGGTGATTCAGACTGTGTCCAGGGGTTGACCACTGAAAACTGAGCCTCGGTCCACATAGTTACTAATGGAGATTTAGTCTGTACCTGCTCTGTGGCTGTATCAGCCACAGGTTGTATCCAACGGTTTATGGTTGGAGATTGAGCCTGGGTCCACTGTGTGACTATGAAAGCTACAGCCTCTGTCCAGGGAATTCCTGCTAGAGATTCAGCCTGGGCCCACAGTCTCACTGGGGCAACAACAGGTGCCGTCTGCGGATTTGCTGCTGGAGATTCAGCCTGATGCCACGGTGTCACTGTGGCAACCTCAGGCTCCGTCCAGGGATTTGCTGCTGGAGGTTCAGCAGGAGTCGACGGTGTCACTATGGCAACTAGAGGTGCTGTCCAGGGATTGTCTGCTGCAGACTCTGCCTGAGTCCACGGTGTCACTGTGGCAACTACAGTCTCTGTCCAGGGATTTGCTACTGGAGATTCGTCCTGATGCCACGGTGTCACTGTGGCAACTACAGGCTCTGCCCAGGGATTTTCTGCAGGAGGTTCAGCCTGAGTCCACGGTGTCACTGTGGCAACTACAGGCTCTGTCCAGGGATTTGCTGCAGGAGGTTCAACAGGAGTCCACGGTGTCACCGTGGCAACTACAGGCTCTGTCCAGGGATTTGCTAATGGAGATTCAGCCTGATGCCACGGTGTCACTGTGGCAACTACAGGCTCCGTCCAGGGATTTGCTGCAGGAGGTTCAGCCTGAGTCCACGGTGTCACTGTGGCAACTACAGGCTCCGTCCAGGGATTTGCTGCTGGAGATGCGGCCTGATGCCACGGTGTCACTGTGGCAACTACAGGCTCCGTCCAGGGATTTGCTGCAGGAGGTTCAGCCTGATGCCACGGTGTCACTGTGGCAACTACAGGCTCTGTCCAGGGATTTGCTGCTGGTGATTCGGCCTGATGCCACGGTGTCACTGTGGCAACTACAGGCTCTGCCCAGGGATTTTCTGCAGGAGGTTCAGCCTGAGTCCACGGTGTCACTGTGGCAACTACAGGCTCTGTCCAGGGATTTGCTGCAGAAGGTTCAACAGGAGTCCACGGTGTCACCGTGGCAACTACAGGCTCTGTCCAGGGATTTGCTAATGGAGATTCAGCCTGATGCCACGGTGTCACTGTGGCAACTACAGGCTCCGTCCAGGGATTTGCTGCAGGAGGTTCAGCCTGAGTCCACGGTGTCACTGTGGCAACTACAGGCTCCGTCCAGGGATTTGCTGCTGGAGATGCGGCCTGATGCCACGGTGTCACTGTGGCAACTACAGGCTCCGTCCAGGGATTTGCTGCAGGAGGTTCAGCCTGATGCCACGGTGTCACTGTGGTAACTACAGGCTCTGTCCAGGGATTTGCTGCTGGTGATTCGGCCTGATGCCACGGTGTCACTGTGGCAACTACAGGCTCTGCCCAGGGATTTTCTGCAGGAGGTTCAGCCTGAGTCCACGGTGTCACTGTGGCAACTACAGGCTCTGTCCAGGGATTTGCTGCAGGAGGTTCAGCCTGAGTCCACGGTGTCACTGTGGCAACTACAGGCTCCGTCCAGGGATTTGCTGCTGGAGATGCGGCCTGATGCCACGGTGTCACTGTGGCAACTACAGGCTCCGTCCAGGGATTTGCTGCAGGAGGTTCAGCCTGATGCCACGGTGTCACTGTGGCAACTACAGGCTCTGTCCAGGGATTTGCTGCTGGTGATTCGGCCTGATGCCACGGTGTCACTGTGGCAACTACAGGCTCTGTCCAGGGATTTGCTGCTGGTGATTCGGCCTGATGCCACGGTGTCACCGTGGCAACTACAGGCTCTGTCCAGGGATTTGCTAATGGAGATTCAGCCTGATGCCACGGTGTCACTGTGGCAACTACAGGCTCTGTCCAGGGATTTGCTGCTGGTGATTCGGCCTGATGCCACGGTGTCACTGTGGCAACTACAGGCTCCGTCCAGGGATGTGCTGTAGGAGGTTCAACAGGAGTCGACGGTGCCACTATGGCAACTACAGGCTCCGTCCAGGGATTTGCAGCAGGAGTCCACGGTGTCACTGTGGCAACTACAGTCTCTGTCCAGGGATTTGCTGCTGGAGATTCGTCCTGATGCCACGGTGTCACTGTGGCAACTACAGGCTCTGCCCAGGGATTTTCTGCAGGAGGTTCAGCCTGAGTCCACGGTGTCACTGTGGCAACTACAGGCTCCGTCCAGGGATGTGCTGTAGGAGGTTCAGCAGGAGTCGACGGTGTCACTATGGCAACTACAGACTCCGTCCAGGGATTTGCAGCAGGAGTCCACGGTGTCACTGTGGCAACTACAGTCTCTGTCCTGGGATTTGCTGCTGGAGATTCGGCCTGATGCCACGGTGTCACTGTGGCAACTACAGGCTCCGTCCAGGGATTTGCTGCAGGAGGTTCAGCCTGATTCCACGGTGTCACTGTGGCAACTACAGGGTCTGTCCAGGGATTTGCTACAGGAGGTTCAACAGTAGTCCACGGTGTCACTGTGGCAACTACAGTCTCTGTCCAAGGATTTGCTAATGGAGATTCAGCCTGATGCCACGGTGTCACTGTGGCAACCTCAGTCTCTGCCCAGGGATTTGCTGATGGAGAGTCAGTCTGATGCCACGGTGTCACTGTGGCAACCTCAGTCTCTGCCCAGGGATTTGCTGATGGAGAGTCAGTCTGATGCCACGGTGTCACTGTGGCAACCTCAGTCTCTGCCCAGGGATTTGCTGCTGGAGAGTCAGTCTGATGCCACGGTGTCACTGTGGCAACCTCAGGCTCCGTCCAGCCATTTGCTGCAGGAGGTGCAGCAAGAGTCGACGGTGTCACCGTGGCATCTACAGTCTCTGCCCAGGGATTTGCTGCAGGAGGTTCAGCCTGAGTCCACGGTGTCACTGTGGCAACTACAGGCTCTGCCCAGGGATTTCCTGCTGGAGATTCGGCCTGATGCCACCGTGTCACTGTGGCAACTACAGGCTCCGTCCAGGAATTTGCTGTAGGAGGTTCAGCAGGAGTCCGCGGTGTCACTGTGGCAACTATAGGCTCTCCCCAGGGATTTGCTGCTGGAGAGTCAGCCTGATTCCACGGTGTCACTGTGGCAACCTCAGGCTCCGTCCAGCTAATTGCTGCAGGAGGTTCAGCAAGAGTCGACGGTGTCACTGTGGCAACTACAGGCTCCGTCCAGCCGTTTGCTGCTGGATATTCGGCCTGATGCCACGGTGTCACTGTGGCAACTAAAGGCTGTGTCCAGGCATTTTCTGCTGGTGATTCAGCCTGAGTCCATGGTGTGACAACATCAGCCAGAGGATCATTCCAAGTCTCCATGTCTGGAAATTCAGCCTGGGTAAATATCGTGACTGTATCAGATTCCTTCTGGGTCCACTGTTTTACTGCTGGGAGTTCAGTTTGGATCCACTGTGTAACACTGTCAGATACAGGATCTGCCCAGGGATTTACTGCCTGTGAATCATCCTGGGTCCAGAATGTGTCTCTATCAGCTGCAGGCTGAGCCCACTGCTGTATTCCTGGAGTTTCTACTTGGGTCCGTGGTGTGACTATCTCAGTTTCAGTGTCTGTCCAGGGATTTACAGCTAAAGATTCAGCCTGAGCCCATGGTGGAACGGCATCATCTACAGGTTGTGTCCAGGTATTTACTCCTAGATTTTCTGCCTGGGTCCAAGCTGTGACTGTATCAGTTTCAGCTTGTGCCTGGGGATTTATGTCTGGATTTACCGTACTGGTCCATGTTGAGATACTGTCAGTTTCAGACTGTGTCCAGGAATTTACTGCTGAAGTTTCAATTGGAGTCCATGTTGTGACTGTGTCAGTTTCAGACTTTGTCCAGAAATGTAATGATGGGGACTCAGCCTGAGTGTACAGTGAGAATATATCAACTACAGGCTGTGTCCGTGAATTTACTGCTAGAGATTCAGCTTGGATCCGCTGTGTGACTGTGGCAGTTTCAGACTGCATCCAGGGATTTACCGCTAGAGATTCAGCCAGGGTCCATGTTTTGATCGTGTCAGCTGCAGTTTTCGTCCAGGGATTTACTTCTGGAAGTTCACCCTGAGCCCACTGTGTGACCGTATCAGCTTCAGGCTGTGTCCAGTGGTTTACTGCTAGAGGTTCAGCTTGAGTCCATGGTGTGACTTTAACAGATACAAGACGTGTCAAGAACTTTAGTCCTGGAAATTCAGCCTTTGCCTGTGTTGTGATGGTACCACCTAGCATCTCTGTCCAGTGATGTACTGCTGGAGTTTTGGCCTGTGTTGATTGTGTGATTATCTCAGTTTCAGACTGTGTCCAGGAATTTGTTTCTGGGGATTCAACTTGGGTCCACACTGTTGATGTATCAACTTCATTTTGTGCTGCAGGGTTAATCATACCAGTATCTGACTGAGTCCAGGGTTTCATTGTGTCAGCTTCAGACTGAGTCCAGAATCTCTCTTTATCATCTTCAAGCTCATCCCAGGGCCTGACTGTATTAATGCCATGTTGTATCCAGGTTTCTACCTTATCAGTCACAGGTTGGTTCCAGGGTTTGACCACTTCTTTTTCCGACTGTACCCAGTGATGGGTTGTTCTGGTTACCGGCTCTGTCCACAGTGTGACTGTCTCCATCTGAGTCTGGAACCAGTGTTTGACATGGTCAGCCTCAGACTGAGTCCAAGGTCTGGCTATATCATGTTCAGGTTGGGTCCAAGAGCGGGTTGTTTCAAATTCTGTCTCAGTCCAAGGTTTGAATATACTACTTTGAGTATTCAGCCATGGTCTGCCTCTATCAGCTTCAGACTCAGACCAGGAAGTGGTTGTTTCAGATTCAGGTTGGCTCCAGGTTCCAATTGTGTTAATTTGTGTCTGCAACCAAAATCTGACAGAATCAGCTACAGGCCTTGTCCAGGGTGTATTAACTTTGGACTGTGTTCTGGGTCTGAATGTAGATGCCTCAGGCTTTGTCCCCAGTTGGATGCTACCAGCTTCAGACTGAGTCCATGGCTTCACAATGTCAACTTTAGGCTGACTCCAAGGGTAGAGTGTTTTAAATTCTGCCTGGGTCCTCAGTTTCTCTTGATCAGGTTTAGTCCAGAACCAGGATCTGGCTGTACCAGCTTCAGGATGGTTCCAGGTTCTGACTGTTTCATTTCTAGTGTGGGTCTGGGATCTGATTGTATCTTTTTCTGACTGGGTCCAGTGTTTATCTTTACCTTCTTCAGGCTGAGTTCTGGGTCTGACTACATGGAATTTAGGCTGAATCCAGGGTCTGTTTCTTTCAGTCTGTAACGATGGTCCGACTGTATTAACTCCAGAGTGAATTAAAGGATCAGTTACATTAGTAATAGTATGAATCAAGACTGAATCTTGAGTCTGCATCTGAGATTTGACTATAATAGCCTCATGTTTACTCAGTGGACTCATTCCATCCCTCTGACTTGAGGATTGCACTGTACTGGCTTCATGTTGGGCCCACGGCCTAATGGAATTGCCTGCAGACGGAACCCAGCTAAAGGGCTCATTTAGTGTAGAGGAAGTCCAAAATTGAGTTGGCTCAGATTCAGGGAGAATTCTGTATTCATCTGTCTTTTGTATAAGTTCTTGGGTTCCAACTGTATTCAAGACAGGCTGAAACCGGGGTTCCAAGGTATGTGTTACTGTAGAATACTGGGATCCATCTTCATTTACTATGGAATGAGTCCAGAATCCAGTTTTACTAACTATTAAGGGGACCCATGGATGCAGGTTGTAGGTTATTGGCTTGACACCAGTGTTAACTCTATCGGTTACATGATGTATTTGGGTTCTAACACTCTCCTCACTGGATTGAATCTGCACCACTTTCCCTGTTTGATCAAGCGCAGAATGTGTCCAAGGTCCAACAGGAGGCGTAATTTCTAACCAGGGTCTAGCTAGAGGTTGACCATGGAAAGGAACATTACTAGATTGAACTTGAGACTGAGGAGTATTAATCTCAGAATGAACTTTGAATCCATCTATGTCACTTGAAAGGAGAATCCATGATCCATCAGCATTATCTAATTGTTGGGCATGAAGCCCACGTATTCTGTCTAAAGGTTTAAGCCAAGATCTTACTGAATCTGTCATAACTCGGTATTTGTATTTCCTTGCAACTCTGTGCGGAAGGTCCCAGGGCATAGACACATCAGCTGTTGGAGCGTTCTGGGGTCCAGAAGGAAGCAAAGGATCAGAAGTATCAGTTAATGGCGTGCTCCACGGCTCAGCTGTATGAGAAGGACCCCATGATTTGGCAGCAGGAGAGGTCCAAGACCGTACCATTGGGAATCTGCTAGCTGAGGAGAGCTGACTGCTTTGAAGGTGTAACTGTGTACCTCCAGGAAAAGAGTCTCTATTATTTGAACCAAAAAATACTGGAGGAGGATTCCGCTGCTGTCTGTTCAGTGGGAACATGCCTACTCTTCCCCTCCATGACCGTATGAAGAATCCATGGGAGGTCAAAATAGCAGAGCCCCTGTTCAGGCTAAGCCTGTCTTGTGCACCAGGAGAAAAACTGCAAGGTAAATTAGAAACAGAGTCCAGTGGCTTCTGGGATGACTTGATAAGCCATCTCATCCAAGATAGGTATGGGGCTGTCTTGGTGACAAGAATAGGGTCATAACAGGCCATTGAGGACTCACTGACCAGGCCTACCAGTTCCCAGTGGTTGCCAAAGAGACAGAGAACAGGACTACCCTGCTGTACCTGAATGAGAAAACAAAGATAATCCACTATCTAAGACAGCTATATATTATATTTATATTTATGAGTAACATTTATACATTGAATGTGTGCTTAATATTTATAAATATTAAAAGTTAAACATTAAAATATATGAGTTATATACATTTTTCTACCACACGGAAAGTCTATATGACATGGCAAACAGTAGTAAATGTCATATGGTTCCCATATCAAGCAGCTGACAAAATGACTTAGGCACAAATAATTTTAACTCTGATTATAAACAAAAACAAATGCTAGGGGTAATTCGGAGAAAACTTCCCAATTCTAAAAAATATGCAACATCTTTACTTAGATACCACTTATGGTCCCCTTAGCCGAGTATTTCCAGGCAGAGCACCTCCGCTATTTTTAGTTTGATTCAAGCTACCGTCATTTCTGCTTCCCTTCTCACCTCATCCCTGTCCTAGGTTTATTCCCCTCCCAGCAGGCAGAATGATACTCAGAGTAAAAGTCAAGGACTTTATTTTGTTGTCCCTGATCTCAACTCTCAATATATGCCTTTGTTCATTTTGCTACAGTCTAAGAATCATAACTTTGTGTTGTAACCTTATGTCCTTCCCATTGTTTCAAAGATGTTCTTAGTAAGTTCTCTAACTTCTCAAATGTTCTCGATGAAAATATTCCTGCTTTATTTTTGACCTTAATAAAAGTCTCTATGCGTCTTTTTTATATAATCATGATATATGTTGACATATTACATCCATGGATTGCTTGTGGAAATAAAAAACATTTGTTTTTATCTCTTTATTATTTAACATGATATCCACCCTCTTTTATGTTTACGTGTACAGTACATGATTTGTTTAATCTATATATGTTGTACAGCAGATCTCCAGAATTTATTCACCTTAGATAAATGAAACTCTATACCTATTTTACACAACTTAAATATATTTTTGTATCTCCTCCAACGGTAACTTTGCCCCTATACAGTAAGTACCCAGCAGTCTTCTTGTGGTTGACTCCAGATGCATAAATTGTTACTTGTAGTCGGGTAGATACGTCCATGGTGGCAGAATGAGAGGTCCAGAAGCTTAACTGACAACTTCTTGATTCTGCTCCCAAAGTTATTATGGTCTGAAGGAAAAGATACAGGAAGGATTGTGAGATACGGCTTAATATGTGTCTTAAGCATAGTTTCCCAAGATTTTTTTTACAACATATACTTTTCAATTTTTTATTACATAAAATTACTAAGATAATCAGATTTCTTTCCTTCCAGGTCATCTCATATACATTTATCTTATATCTTTTAGCTGTTCCCAAATCCTTCCTAAGAGGAATAACAGAACACAGAATAATTGTTAACACGTGATACTGTCACTCTACTTTCTTAAAGACTCAGATTTTTTCCTCTGTAAAGTGGAATAATGTGGATTTAATTATTTATAGATTTTTTAAACTTGCCATTTTATCGTCCCATTAATTTGCTTCATTCTTGTATCTGTTTCTTAGCTACATCTATGATACAGCAGAACACAACTTAATGTGACTTACTCTGATATTGGTATACCCTGCAGTGTCTGTACTGGCAGTTATAACAGCTCTTCCAGATGTTATAAGTGTAAGAAAATGATATTTCTTCCCTCCTGACGGGATATTGCAGGAGGACCACCCCTATGTCCCCTTTGACTGGATTTGTCCCAGCTTGTGGATCAAAACCGGGGTGCAGGCATATTTTATGGCCATGTAAGATACCTTCTTGGTCATTGACTCCTGAAATGTCCGAGCTTAAATGTTTCCTAAAGGAATTGAAAAATAAAAAAACAAACAACGCAATAAAATTAGAGTGAGAAAAACATTTCGTTAAGCTTCCATTTAAGCTGAAATGTCTTCCGGTGTATGGTCTTTTATTTACTTAGCAAGTAAGTAATCCAACAAGTTTCTACTTTCTATCCCTGTAAACTGATGTTCTGTATTACACACTGAATAGAATTTGACTTTTAGAACTTCAAGCTTCATTTTTAACATATTTTTCGAAGGAGATAAGTCATTTTAATGCATCAAAATCCCAAGCAAATACTGTTAGTTATGATAAAGCAAATATAAAAAGTAAACATAATTATGATCCATTTCCCATGGCTTTAGCTACACTTACAGTTTAGTCAGACAGCTGGCTGTGGAGAGGATCCACCACCGACTCAGAATAATGCCCTGGCAGGTTTCAGCCATGGACACTAGCCATGGGATGCCGTTGGACGCTGACAATGGGGCAATCGTTGGGATCAGTGAGCTTAACCACTGCTTTTGAGAGTTGGGTACTAAAAGGGTCAGATAGGGAGGGGCAGAGGTAAACACATCATGAAAAACAACATCTTGTTGAATGATTAATGAGATTGGTCATCCTACTTTTTTCTTTGATGAAGATGGAAAAGAGGAGAATATATAGAAGAATGAGAAGGGATAAAGATGGCAAAAATGTAAGATTAAGTGAAAGAGAAGTGTGAACAAACAGTAGGAATTGATATAAATAACAAGGAGGAAAACAGAAGGTATTGTAAAAGGTTAAGGGACAACAAAATCATCTTCCCCAGTACTAAGACAAACGAGTTGGAAAAATGTCCTGGTACGTGTAACTTACCACCACAGCAGTAAAAAAGCAATCCCCAAAACTGGCAGAAGCAAAATGGAGCTCTCATGTTGGCTCAAATGGATGTGAACTCAAGATAGGGTTCTAGTAGAGTTGCTCTCAAGGTTGAGACTGAGATTACAGAGTACAGAATGTCTGACATCATAATAACTGCTTATGAGATAGCTACCTCCCTTCTATCATGATTAACCAACTAGAATTACTATACATAAGAAATTTAGCTAAGTCAAATATTTAGTCAACGTTAATTTTCATTTTTGGAATGGGAAAAGCAATGTTCCACTTCCACAGCTTGAAACAACTTACAAGGCGAAGGCTCTATTAGTTAAGGTTAGTTTCTGCTGCAAGGGATAGAAAATATAAAATTAGTTATACAAAAATGAATTTATATTTCATGTAATATGACCTATGAGAATAGCAGCTAAGTCAGCTTCATGATTTTATCAGAAATCTGAGCTCATTCTATCAACTACGTAGCAATTTCAGTACTTTATTTCCATCCTCAAAATGAGTGAAAGATGCCTTCTCTGTACCAGTCTTTGTGTCCTTGTTCAAAAGAGCAACAAGGAAGAAAGGAGAGAAGACAAAATTTTATACCTTCCAGCTGCAATAGACATTAAAAAGGCTCAATAAGGAGCTCCCCACTGTATTTCTCTCTTTCATTCCTCCTTTCACGTACTCCATGAAAGGTACCACTCTTACTTAAACTTTACAATGACCCTTGAAAACATTTCAAAGTATTAAATTTGTAAAACTGACCATATGTATAATCATACTCAAAATGATAGGAATGCAATGCTATGATAACAAATAATGGAAAGAACACAGATATTAAACTAATGCTTGAATTAATATCTGAAGTAAAAATCAAGCAAAAAACAAAGCAAAACAAAACAGAAACAGCAGAGGAATAGAGTTCCTAGTCTTTGAATAACTTGTTTGGAGCAAATAAAGCATGTACTATCTAAGGTATTCAAGGAAAGCTGGTTAAAAGAAAATAAATGATCAAAAAGCACATGAAAAAATGCTCAATATCACTAATTATCAGAGAAATGCAAATCAAAACCACAATGAGGTATCACCTCACACCAGTCAGAATGGCCGTCATTCAAAAATACACAAATGACAAATGCTGGAGAGGCTGTGGAGAAAGGGGAACCCTCCTACACTGCTGGTGGGAATGCAGTTTGGTGCAGCCACTATGGAAAACAGTGTGGAGATTCCTCAAAAGACCGGGAATAGACTTACCATATGACCCAGGAATCCCACTCCTGGGCTTGTATCCAGAAGGAAATCTACTTCAGGATGACACCTGTACCCCAATGTTCATAGCAGCACTATTTACAATAGCCAAAACATGGAAACAGCCTAAATGTCCATCAACAGGTGACTGGATAAAGATGATGTGGTATATTTTTACAATGGAATACTACTCAGCCATAAAAACCGACAACATAATGCCATTTGCAGCAACATGGATGCTCCTGGAGAATGTCATTCTAAGTGAAGTAAGCCAGAAAGAGAAAGAAAAATACCATATGAGATCGCTCATATGTGGAATCTAAAAAACAAAAACAAAAACAAAAACAAAAACAAAACAAACAAACAAAAACAAAGCGTAAATACAGGACAGAAATAGACTCACAGACAGAGAATACAGACTTGTGATTCCCGGGGGGTGGAGGGTGGGAAGGGATAGCCTGGGATTTCAAAATTGTAGAATAGATAAACAAGATTACACTGTATAGCACAGGGAAATATACACAAAATGTTATGATAACTCACAGAGAAAAAAATGTGACAATGAGTGTGTATATGTCTATGAATGACTGAAAAATTGTGCTGAATACTGGAATTTGACACATTGTAAAATGATTTTAAATCAATAAAAAATGTTAAAAAAAAAAGACTAATAAAGACTTAGGAAATAAAAAAAAAAAAAAAAGAAAGAAAGAAAAGAAAATGAGAGAGGAGGAAGCAACATAAGGGTAGAGAAGAAGATGTTTACTCAGTGTAACCCTGAGAGAGATTCACAGCACTCCCTCTTCTTACGGCAGTGGTCCTAGATTTTTAAACTAGGTTTTTAATTATTCTAAAAAGTAACAGAAAAATACTCAAGAACTGAGGTGATATCACCAAGATGGCAGAAACCAGCAGCTTCCAGTATCTCATCCCACATGGCAACACCAATTCAACAATAGTAGATTAATTAAAATATTTTTGTGGGAGCTCTAGAAACTAGGCAGGATCAGCAGAAACCAAGCAAATGCACAATCACAGTCAGAATGATAAAAAATTTTTTTCTTAGCACTTTTGTTTGTTCTTGTGCTACCTCCTCGCAGGTTCAGACAGATCCATGCAGTTGGAAAAATCCAATTCATCCCTGGTTCCTCCTACAGGATGGAAGACAAGAAAAAAAAGAAACAGAAATTGATTGTCATTTTATGGCCTGAGGGCTGCCCAAAGGACTGGTTTCTATCTTGACTGACTCAAAGCTCAGAAAGGTATGGAAGTATAGTTAGAGTATCAGGTTGGAGGCCACGGCTAACGAATGGCAGGTGTCACAACATGTGAAAACTGCAGGAAGACTAGAGACTTGCAAATACCTGAGTAGAAGAGATTACTAGTAGAGGAATAGAATAGAGCTCTAAGGTTCTAGAAGAAATAAGACTGAACCTCCTAGACAAGTGAGACATGTAAAAGCAAGTATGTAGAGGAAACAATTAGGGAAAGTACATGTGGAAGCCTAGAGAAGGTGCAGACTCAGAAAAGGCCTAAGACAGTCTTAAACCTTCTGTCCATGATAGTTGGTCCTCTTCTGCACCAAACCAGACTGTAATGTTTATTCCAAATGCCAGATTTTGAACAAAAGAGATACAAACAAACAAAAATCAAAGCACATGAAAACAAAGCAGGAAACATGGCTAATCAAAGGAACAAAGTAAATCTGCAGAAACCAAGCCTGCAGAAGACACCAAGGGATTTGGGCTTATTTGACAAACGCTTTATCATTTTCTGCATGATTGAGATTGTTTGGCATGTAACAATAATTAAAGTGTACAATGTATTGATTTAATACACATATACTGAAGATGACTCCCACCAAAGCATTAGCTAACACCCCTACCACGTCACATAACTACCATTTCTTTCTAAGGTGAGAACAGTTATGATCTACACTCTTAGCAAGTTTCAAGCACACGATATAGAACTAACTCTAGTAATGAGGCTGTATTTTGAAGATGCCAGAACTAACTAACTCATGTTATAACTGAAACTTTTTACACTTTGACCAACATTTCCCCATTTCCCCCACTTTCTCAGCCCCTGGTAACTACCACTCTGCTGTCTGCTTCTAACGGTCCAGGTTTTTCAGTTTCCACATACAAGTGATTTTGTATCCTACAACTTTACTGAATTTGCTGATCAGTTATAACAATTTTTGGTAGACTCCATAGGGTTTTCTTCATATCAAATCATCTGTAAACAAATTTTTCTTTTCTAGCTGGATTTTTTTTTTTTTTTTTTTTTTTTTTTGCCTGATTATCCTACCTAAGACTTCGTGTACAATGTTAAACAAGAGTGGTTAGGGTGGACACCTTTGTCTTTTCCTGATCTCAGCAGAAAAGCTTTCATCCTTTCTGTTTAAACTACGATGTTAGATATCTGTTTGTCTATGGCCTTTATTGTGTTTAGGTATGTACTTGTATACCCATTTTATTAAATATTTTTTATGATGAAAGGATATCATAGTTTTTCAAATGCTTTATCTCCATCTATTGAGATTACTGTATGACTTTTATCTTTCATTGATGAATGCTGTACCACACTTACTGAATTATATGTTTTGAACTATCCTTGCAACCCAGGGGTAATTCCCATGGTAAATGATCCTTTTAATGAGCCGTTGAATTCCACTTGCTAATATTTTGATAATTTTTCCATCGGTATTCATCAAGGATATATCGGTCCATAGTATTCTTTTTGTTGTAATGTCCTTTTCTGGCTTTGATATTAGAGTGGTGCTGACCTCATGAGATGACTTTAGGAGTGTTTCTTGTTTTTCAGTTTCCTGGATGACTTTGAGAAGGACTGGCATTAATTCTTCATTAAATATTTGATAGAACTCGCCAGTGAAACCACCTAGTCCTGAGCCTTTTTGCATTATGAGGCTTTTGATTATTATTCAATCCCCTTACCTCCTATTAGCCTGTTCAGATATTCAGTTTTTTTCATAATTTATTCCCTTGGCTGTGTATTTTTGGAATTTATCCATACCTTCCGTTTTACCCAATTTGTTGTCATAAAATTGTTCATGGTAGTCTCTTAGGAACTTTGTATTTTTGCGTTGTTAGTTGTAATGTTTCTTTTCATTTCTGATTTTATTTTAATCTTTTCTCTTTTTGTTTCTTTTTAAAAATCTAGCTGTTAGGTTCTTTGATCTTTTTTTTTTCCCCCCTGGTCCCTATTTCATTTAACTCTACTTTTTGTAGAGTTGTTTCTGGTTACTATTTCATTTAGTTCTACTCTTTGTCATATTCTTCCTTTCTTGAAACTTTGGCCTTAGTTTGTACTTCTTTTCTACTTCCTTGGGGTATTTTTGTTTGAGATCTTTTTTTTTTTTTTCATAACGTATGCATTTATTGCAATAAACTTCCCTCTTAGAACTGCTTTTGCAGTATCCTTTAGATTTTGACATATTATATTTCCATTTTCATTTGTCTGAAGGTTTTAAAATTTCTTCCTTTACCCACTGATTGTTCAGAAATATGTTGCTTGATTTCCATTCGTTTGTGAATTTTCCAACTTGCCTCCTGTTATTGATTTCTAGTTTCATACTATTATGGTTAGAAAAGATTCTTGGTATGATATTAACCTTCTTAAACTTGCTAACTCAGAGTTATTTGGTAGCACTTCACATGAAGAATGTTGTCTGTGTGGAGAGAAATGTATATTCCGCTGCTGTTGGATGGAACGTTCTGAAAATGTCTGTTAGGTGCATTTGTCTGAAGTGTAGTTCAAGCCCAACATTTCCTTGTTGATTTTCTGCCTGGATGATCTATTACCATTGAACACGAGGTACACCTATTCTCATTGTAATTGTCTATTTTTCCCTTTAAATGTGTTAGCATTTACTTAATAGATTTAGCTGGAGCTATATATGACCATCTTTGTCTCATTACTGTTTTGGCTTAAAGTTGATTTTACTTTTTATCGGTATAGCTATCCTGCTCTCGTTTGGTTTCCACTGACTATCTCTTCCCATCCCTTCACTTTGAGCCTTTGTGTGTTGCTACAGCTAAGGTAAGACTCCTGTAAGCAGCATAAAGTGGGTTGTTGTTTTTATTATCCTGGCACTCTAGGTTTTTTAATTGGAGAATCCAATCCATTTAAATTTAGAGTAACGTTGATATGTAAAGCACCCTCTTATTTTCTGTCTCTTTTGAAATTCCACTGTTTCTTTCTTCCTTTCTGGCTGCTTTCCCCTGTAAATTGATGATTTTCTGTGGCAATATGCTTCGATTCTCTTATTCATCTTTTGTGTATCTTTATAGGTTTCTCTTTTACGGTCATCATAAGGTTTACATATAACTACACAATATATTAAGTACTTATTATTTATATTGAGTACACGTACCTTATGACATAAATATAGATCTGTTCAAATATGCCATAACCATGCTGGAGAACAACAACGCACTTCAAGGTACACTGGCTCGGATCTGCAGGCCTAAAACCCAACTCAAAGGAACCGAGTCTACATCAGGGGACACGCAGTCTGGTAGTGGAGCCATAATCTACAAGAGGTACCTTAATGCACATCTACTACAGGACAAAGGAGACTTCAGAAATCCCGGCTGAGTGTCTCCAAGTTAATACCTAAAAAAAGAAACATAGTGCAGGTTTAGATAAAAGACAGGGGGCCACGAAAGAACTTGGACAAAACAAGCCATCTTGAATTCTGGAAGAAACAGGGCACAGACCCCCGACCTCCCGGAGCCCGCTGGAGGCGCTGTGGGCCCTTCAGTTAGAGCTGAGTGCTGTGAACCCCCAAGACAGCAGGGCCTACTTGCGGCTCAAGCACAGGATCCGTCAGAGGCGGGAGCCTCGTCTGGATCGAAGAAGAGCCATCATCCAGGACATCCCCGGCTTCTGGGCCAAAGCTGTATTCTTGCTGCTGCTGCTGCTGCTGCTCCTTGGGGTTGGCTGCTGCTAGAGGGCAGGAGGGGGCTGAGGAGGGGGAACAGGGCAAGAAGGAGCTTGGGCCAGGCAGAGGAGGAGGGGAGGCGGCAATGGACTGGGGCTGGGGTCAGGGTCGGGGTGGGGGGCACAGGGCAGTGTGGAGAGTGGAAGCAGGAAAGAAAGCGGAGGAGGACTGGGAGCAGCGGAACAAGGGGCAGGAGGAAGGGAGTAAGGCGGGGGCCAAGGCCAAGGGAAGAGGGCTGAGAGCGGAGGCATGGAGGCCTGCAAGGGCACAGCATGAGGGCGCTGAGGGCCAAAGGCCAAAAGTGCAGGCGTGTGAGCGCCAACTTTGGGTGGATTCTTCTGGCCTGGGGCCTGAAGGGGAAGCCTTCTTGGGGTGAGGAAGCAAATGGTAATAGTGAAAAGCACGTGTGGAGCCCTCAGCACCCTCCCCACAGAGCAGAGAGTGGAAGCGTGCAGTCTCCCGGGGAAATCCCAGGAGACCGGTGGGCGTGCCAGGACCCATCCCAGTCAGCCAGAGGCTGTGGACTTGTTGCCGCCACGTCCCTGCCGAAGCAGCAGGTCGTCCACGGCCAGGTGTGAGCTGCAAGAGGCCCCCGTCCCGGGCAAGACTACGGGACCCCAGACACGCCCTCGGGTGGGCTCCCAGCCGGGCCTCCACCGGCCCTTCTCGTGCAGGCAGAAGCACGTGCCCTCCCCGTTGCACCCTGTGAGTCCCCCGGAGCTGCAGCCCTAGCCACGCAGACAGACTCCTCTCACCCCGGAGGGCGGCTTGAAGGCCCGGTGCCTTCCTGTCAGCACCCCTGGGGCATCCCCTACTCGGAGGAGGCATGGGTCCACGGGGGCAGAGCACATCCCGACTCCACGAACGGTGACAAGCCTGCCCCCAGCACACACAGGCCAGCCAGTGGTCGGGGATGGTCAGGGAACAGGCCCTCCCCGAGGGGGTGCCGACAGACCAAGATGCACGGGAAGGCCGGAACACTGCCGCCACGAGCGTGTGAGATGGCAGGGCAGGGCCCGAGGAGGTCGGCGGTGCGGGGTGATGCGGTGGGCAGCAGTGCGCGCACGGAGTCCTGGCAGATCGCCCGTCCGGTCTCTTCCTCTGGCCCCAGCCTGGCTGTGTTGGCTGTGGCTCTTCCAGCCGTAGCATGTGAAGGCTCCTTGACCTACTGAAGACTGTGAGTCACCCCCAGCTGTCGGCCTTGATCAGTGACCACGACGAAGATGTGCTGAGCTACACGATCAACTTGGAGGTCATGACGGGCAGACGGACGTCAGGCCGGACAGAAGTAGGCCACGGTGGGGGGGGTGGGGGATGGGGGATGCGGGACAGAGGGGGCCGAGTGTCCCCGAGGGCTGGGTGCGAGCAGCGGGAGAGCGGAAGGGTAAGTGGTTCATCCCTGCTGGGCAGGCCAGCTCAGGTGGCCAGGAGGAGATTTCACTATTCTCCTGCTGTTGGGCGTGGCAGGCGCAGGAACTGGGCCGCCCCGAGTACCACTGCAGGTTGATGTTCTTTTTCCGGAGCAAGTCCTACTTCTGCAACCAAGTGATCCTTCAGGAGTATCACCTTAGCTTCGCAGGTAGGCCGGCTGTCACCTGATGGGGGAAGGGGGCGGGGCGGGGCGGGGCGGGATTGGTCGCGATGTGCCTGGGAGGCCTTGGATGCTGGGCCAGCGCGATCCCTCCCGATATGCCCCGCTCTTCCTCTAGGCTATAGGGCGTATAGTTCCACTCCAGTGCAGTGGTTCTGGGATTACGAACAGGGAGCCCCCAGCCGCAGGCAAGACGCCATCAGCCTTCACTTCCTCAACTGGTTGTCAGGCCACGACTGCCCCGGGTCTGACAGGATTGCTGAGGTGGGGGTCGCTCGGGGCCTGGTCGGAAATGGCGACGTCGGCGGTGGCCAGCTGCTGGGGGAAGGGGCCTGGGTCCTGTCCCGACCTGCCCGTTCCCTCCGCCAGATCATCGGCGAGGACCTGTGGCCCAACCCCCCTGCGCTGCTACCCGAGGGAGCAAGGCGCCGGGGGAGGCAACTGGGAGGCGGGGCACGTCCCTGAGGAGCCCCGGGGCTGGGGGTGTTGGCGAAGGGTGTTTCCAGGAGCCTTTCCCAATCGGGGAGAGGCAGGCTGAGACAAGCCTGGGAGCGGGGCGACCCCAGGCCGCCCAGGGAGCGGGCGCGAGGGTGAGCCAGGGGCCCGGAGGACCCAGGCGCACGCGCAGAGCATCTAAGCCTTCGGCTTTCATTGAACGTCCCAGGGGTGTCCGCGAAAGGAGCGGGCCTCCTCAGGCACCCTCGTGCGGGTCGGCACTCCCTGGCTTCGGCCCTCCCTGGGGCCTGGTCCGACTGCCTCCGCGCTTGGGATCAGCTGGGCCCCTGCGTCCGCCCCCGGCCGCCTGGCCAAGGCCTCCAGACGCTGAGGCTTTGGGCTCCCGGGTCGCGCGCCGTCCGTCTCCTGGGCTGGTTCTCCCAGTCTTCCCTGAATGTCCACGCGCATCCCTCAGCGACCCGGCTCCACCCGGACGGCCCTGGAAAGGGCCGCAGGGTGGCCGGTGGCCACTGGGGAGGCGCCCGGGGGAGGAAAGGCGTAGGCGTCACCGAAGGGCGGGGCGTGCTGCCTGTCGCGCGCCATCTCTCCGCTTGTCTGTTGGACACCGGCCGCTTCAGCCACCGCTTGTGGTTTTCCCGTGTGTGTCCGTGTCCGTCTGTGCGTGCGTGCCTGCGTGCGGGCGTTCCCGTGCGTTGGCGGCCCTGCAGAGCCGGCGGGGAAGGCGACGGAGCAGGGGAGTTCGGCCAAGGAGAACGAGAGGCGGGAGGCGTGTACAGACGCGGGAGACGGGCGGAGGCGGAGGCCGGGGTCTGGGGCACCGGAGAGGAAGGAGGAAAGGATGGCCAGTGGAGGTTGCAGCGGGTGGGTCCCAGTTGGTCGGGCGTGGGGCGGGTGGGGAGGGTGGCGGGGACAGAAACCAGAGAGGTGTGAGCGGGCCCCCCGGGGCCGTGCCAGAGAGATGCAAGGCCGGAGGCCTCCCTGGAGGCAGCGCGCGGCCCAGGTGCCCCCTGGAGGCTGGGCGGGGAGCTGGGCTGAAAGGTGGGGGCTGTGGAGGCCAGGCGGCCGGCCGGGTTCCCTGCAGGCGGAGGGGGTGGGGCCTTGCAGCTTGTCGCCCACTGGCCTCTCCCCGATTGGTCGGGAGGTGGGGCGAGCGGCCTGGGCCAGGCTCGGGGCTCCTTCCCGCCAAGCTCGAAATCCCCGCGGGCCTGCGTGGGGCTCGAGGCCGTGCGCGTGCGCGTGCGCCCCGGCTGCCCGGGGCCTTCACACGAGGCCGCCGGGGCTCAGCAGCAGCGAGCCCTGGAAGACTCCCAGCGCGCAGGGCCAGCGCGCGGGGACCTCAGCCGCTGGGCCTGCTCCTCCGGCCACGGCCACGTGCTGCGCCTCCGCCTCCCGCTCCTTGCTCCTCGGCATTGGCCGCTGCCGCACGCAGCTCAGGGCCAGGGCCGCAGGGCGAGTGAGGCGGGGCCGGGGGAAGGCGGGGCTCCCCAGGAATCCTGGGTGGCCTTAGCTGTGGGAGGGGGTCTTCCGGAGGCCGGGGCCCGCGGGCCTCCCGCTGCCATGGCGGGGCTGGGGACGGAGCAGGCACTAGCGGGTGTCAGGTGCGAGGAGGCCAGCAGCCTGAGGGTGGAGGCCGTGCGGGAGGGGGCGGCGGCGGGGGCGGCACCGGCGGCGGCGGCGGCAGCCGCTGCAGCAGCGGAGGCGGCGGAGGCGGAGGCGGAGGTGGTGGGCATGGGGGAGGCGTTGGTGCTGCTGGTGGACGACGTCATGGGGGTGGTGGAGGAGGTGGTGGTGGAGGAGGAGCAGGAGCCGCAGGAGGAGGAGGTGCAGGCCGAGGAGCGGGGAGAGAAGCCCCTGGAGCAGGGGCCCGCAGAGCCAGGGCGCGGACCCGCGACCTCCCTGAGCCCGCTGGAGGCGCTGGAGGCCCTTCAGTTAGAGCTGGAGCCTGTGAATAAGCAAGCCAGGAGGGCCTACTCTCGTCTCAAGCTCAGGATACATCAGAGGCGGAAGCCCCATCTCGAACAGAGAAGTACCGTCATCCAGGGCATCCCTGGCTTCTGGGTCAAAGCCGTATCCTTGATGTTCTACCTGAGGGACCACGACGTGGCTGGGCTAGTGCCAGAGGGCAGGGGGCAGCGGAACAGCCCCGGGGAGGGCAGTTCAGCTGGCAAATTGCAGGTGGTGGAGTAAAATCCCCGGGTTTGGGCACCCCGTGGAAACCTGGTTTTGGAAGCGTCGGGGCATCCTTGACGTCGCACGTAGCAGGACATGGGACTGGCGGTCTGGGCGCAGAGGCCCGAAGCTGAACTGTGAACAGCACCAGGGCCTCTCCCGACAAAAGCGGTATCTGATGCACAAGCACTCCTTGGGATAACGCTGCGGGAAGCCTTGGGTGGGGAGCTGTGTCAATGCCCATGCCTGTCAGAGCTAGGACGGTGTGCTGTGGGGAAGGAAGCTTATCCTGTGCAGGAGGATCGGAGGGAGATGCGGAGACGGGGGCCTCCCTCGCGGGAACAGACCCTCCCCGTTGTGCACGTTAGGGCACAGACACGCACCGCCCAAGAGGCCTGTTGGGCCTTCGTGCAGGCCATGTGGAGGGAGTGGGACGAGCTACTGCGGGGAGCTGAGGCCAGGCAGCGCCGGGCTGCTGTCCAGGCTAGCTCTGAGGTGCCAGCCCTTTCACCTTCAGCATCTGGAGGCTCCTTGACCTAAGGCAGTTTGTGAACCACCCCCGGATGTCAGCCATGATGACTGGCCGAGATAAAGACCTGCTTCGCTACATGACCGATCTGAAGGTCAGGCTGTGGGCACTGAGGCTGGGGAGGAGGGGAGGCTGGGGAGGGGAGGGCAAATGATTTCTCCCTGCAAACGGGAAAGGACCGGTCTTCGGGAAAGAGATTTCACCCTCGTCCTCCGCTTTGTCTCGGCAGGTGGAGGAACTGAGGCATCCCAGCGACGGCTGCAAGATCACGTTGTCCTTCGGGAGCAACCCCTACTTCCAGAATGAAGTGATTGTTAAGGAGTACCTCGTTAGCATCAGCGGCAAGAGGCGGCTCCCTGGAAGAGGGGGTGGGGCTGGAGAAGGTGGGGTGGGTTAAACTTGAAAGAGGATCGGGGCCCTCTCACACGCCCCTCTTGCCGCAGGCTACAGGGCATCTCAGTCCACTCCAGTTCAGTGGCACCAGGGTTTTGAACGTGAGGCTTACAGGCGCAGGCAGCACAACAGCAGCCTAAACTTCTTCAACTGGTTCTCCGACCACAGC
Organism: Camelus dromedarius; assembly: GCF_036321535.1. Classification (NCBI taxonomy): domain Eukaryota; kingdom Metazoa; phylum Chordata; class Mammalia; order Artiodactyla; family Camelidae; genus Camelus; species Camelus dromedarius. Next base: position 14,352,173 of record NC_087473.1, read on the forward strand.
CCTGCGGGGTCTAGCAGGATTGCTGAGGTGGGGCCTGTCTGCAAACTCCTTAAGTGACCTTGGTGGGTTCCCCGGTTGTTGGGCTGGGGATCTGAGCCCTGCCCTGCCCTGCCCTGCCCAGATCATCAGTAAGGACCTGTGGCCCAATCCCCTGCACTACTACTTGAGGAGGAAGGCACCGGGAAGGGGAGCTGAGAGGAGGACAGGTGAGGAGCCGGTGGGCTGGGTGCTGAAATGACGGTTGTCGGGGAGCCGGGTCACTTAACCGCACTCGTGGAGAAAGTGAGGCTCAGAGGAGCACAAAGAGTGACGCCCGGGCAGAAGGGTGTCAGCGTGTGGGGCAGCCATTCTGGAGAACTGAGGTGCGAAACTGGTCCTGAGGAGGGAAGCTTGAGGTGCATGACGCAGCGTGACTGTCCATGGTCGCTGAGGAGCGAGCGGACTCGTTAGCTTCGCCTCTCTGAACTGCCGTTCCACGGCCATCAGCCCCACGGCCCCAGGCCTCCTCTGGCACCCCGTTCGTTCACTTTGGGCTCGCCCGATGTCCCGCCCACCACCCCATCCGCGGAGGTCTGTGAGTCTCCTTTATGCGGAGCCTTAACCCACTGTCCCGTTATTTTTCTGTTCGGATCGTCGGAGTCTTCTTTGAATTTTCGTATGCACCCCCTTCGCCTCCCGCAGCCATCCTGAGAAGACTGGCCATTGCGCGTAGATTGTGGGGGGGCGGGGGCGGGGGCGGTGGGGTGGGGTGGGCTTAAATACGTGGTTGGAGGAAGTGTGAGCTCAGAAACGAGGATGTGGCCACGTCGGCCGGGCAGGGCCTTGAAACATCCCCGAGGCTCCTTAGTGTTGTTCAGAGAGGATGGGTTTTGATGCGTGTGTCCGTGTGTGTCTTCCAAGGCGCTGCCAGAGTTTGAGACAGATATGACCGAGCGGCACCCTTGACCTAAACTAGCAGAGAAGACCTAAGAAGCTTCTTCAGAGGAAGCTGAGTGGTCAGCACGGTTCTCGTGCCCAGGGAAGAGACGAAGAGAGGTCTGTGTCCGGTGAAACGTACAGAGGGGAAGACACCCGTAAACCCGGAATGACACCGGAAGATAAACGGACAGCCTCCAGCGCACGTGTCTGTGTGTCGTTTGCGCTCGGGCTCGGGGTGAACACGTCGACCCCGCGTGGGCTTTACAGGTCGTTGCCTGGGAAATACGGTCCGTTGGGAGGGCTGGTCCTGGAGAGGTGTAGAGAGGGGTGGAGCAGGCTTTGGGGTTGCATCACAGGTCACAGTTCTTCCTGTGGGCGGGGGCTGGGCAGGAAGAAGGAATAAGAGAAGGACCCGTTAACTGGCGCCTGTCACTTCCCCGAGGGAGGTCGGGAATCTCAAGGAAGTGGTCCGGTGAGCAGGGGCCTGAAACGGAAATGCTGGTCCTCGGTTTTGTTGAATGGCGCTCCTCCAAGTATCCCCCACCCCCCACCCCGTGGGAGGTCGCCGGACACTTTTAACAGCACACAGCAGGGCGGGAGCCTTAACGGTAACAGTCAGTTCAGGGTTGAACCAGTTGCCCTCCTCACGTGTGTGAACGCAGGGAGGGTGCTTTGCTGAGACGATCAGCCTCTCAGGGCCGGGGTTTCAAGCGGCCCCTTGGGAGATGGGGAATGTCGGGCGTGTGGAGGGGCTGTGGGGAAGGGAGAGAGGATGGCGTGGTGGGAAGGCAGTGAGGATGTCGCTTTGTTTCTGGCAGAGGGGACCGGGGGAAAAGGTAAATGGCTGGCAAGCAGAGGAACAAACGAAAACGGATTTCCTCCTGTCTGTGTGGGCTCTTGTGAACTCAGTTCCTTTGTCCAGGGATCTGGAAACCTCCCGTTTGGGTGCAGAATGCCAGCGGGCAGAGGTGAGGGGAGTGGGGAGGTGGGGATGTTGCACGGGCAAGGGCCAGGCCACCCAGCCTGCCGCTCCGTGTCCTGTGATGGCACTGTGGCTAGTATCCGTATTGTCAGGCCGGCTTAAGCCCTTTGCCCAAGGCCCTCCATCAGGCCGAGACCCCAGCACGTAAACAGCACCAACGGGAGTGCAGTGTTCTCGCGAACACGCCAGTGACCTCTCGTCCTCCGTGGAGTGGCTGGGCACTTCGTGGCGGCGTTTCAACCTGACAGGCTCACAGGCACCACCCTTCTCCTGGGACCTGGCCAGCACTCCGTGCCTAAGGCCGACGGGAAGACCTGGAGCACGCTGAGCTCACCCGGGCAGTGGGGGGGCCCTTAGGGCGCCCCTCGCCGAGTGGCTGGCGGTGTCCCAGGAACACATCTATCTCTGGACCGGGCAGAGGACTGACTCTGCCACGAGTGGCGTAGGGAGAGTTCGGCGTTTGGCCCACGACGTCCTTCTCTCCCCAGGGCAGCAGCCCTTTCCAGGACGAGGGGTTGGCAGTCAGAGTCCACGGCTTCGTGGCCGTCGCCGTCACCACGGACTGAGTTGCGTCTCCCGATTGGCGTCAGGCTTTGGGTTTGAAAGCCGACACCCGAGCTTCGCCCCTTCTAGGGTGAAGGCATCTGGGGGAGGCTCTGGAAGGCAAGGCGTGGCCTTCTCTGGCTGCCAACCGCACAGCCACCCCGCAGACTCTGGGGAAAGCGGTCTTCTCAGCTCCTCGATCTGTAAGCTTCAAGCAACCCCGGGCGCCCCCTCACGCTGGCACCTGTCTTTCCCGGTGCTGGTGAAAATAAACCACGCTCTAGTGGCCCTGTGCTGGGAGTGGGACAGCATGGTGGCGCACGGTCTTAGGGGACTTCAGACCGGGCTTCCTCTAAGGACTCCACGCTAGGTACCCATACTCAGCACGTTTGGTGAGGTCCTGCCCAGGACACGAAGACCAGGGAAAAGGTTGGGGCAGGGTCCCCCAGCTCCTAATATGGCCTGCCCGTGCTCAGGTACCGGCGCCGGGTTTGGGTCTGATCTGGCCGGGAGTGAAGGGGAGGGAGACACACGAGACGTTCCCATGAACAGCAGGTAGCAAATCTGTGAACTGTGGACGGCTGACTTGAGTGTCACCGTCTGGTGGCCTGGCACGATTTGTCCCCCAGAGGGTACAGCTGGCTGACATTCTTCCTGGGGAACGGAGCTTAGACCTGGGTGTGCCTGGTGCTCTTTTGGGCTCTTTAGGCCTCTCACGTGGGCCCTGATGTCTGGGTGCTGTCAAGTTGACTGCACACTTGTACACGTTGCCTAACGTGTCCTCCCTTTGAACTTCAGTGCCCGTGAGCCCCGGTGTGCTCTCTGCCCAGAGAGGATCCCCGATCGACTCGTGAGCATTGTCTGGCTCAGTCACTCTGAGCCACGTGTGTGGTTCCTGGGTTTTGTCAGCTTAGAACGAAGGCTGGGTGTCTGCGTTGTGTCTGCCCGGCATGTCTCGCTCTCTGAGCGCGTGCCGGGGTCTCTTCCTGTGGCTCTGCCCGTGCCTTTAGGTCCCCGACCTGGCAGCCACGCCTGTGCCAGCGTGCACAGCTCTGTCACTGTCAGTGTCTCCGCCTTTGCGTGTCTCTGTTTCGACACACGCACGCGCTCTTTTTGCTCTTACTCGCTTAGTTAGCTTGCTGAAGTCTGTCTCTGAGTCGGTCTGCGCCGGAGTAGTTCAGGCCTTTCCTCCGTTCCTGGATCGAGCGGTCGCCCCGCCGAGCACCGGGATTTTGTGTGAGTCCTGCTATCGTCGTGAGCAAAAAGAAACGCTCTGTTGCGCGCCTGGGTGAGAGTGGCCCGCGTCTGGAAGCGGACGACTAGCCAGGCACTTGCTGCAAATCACTGAGGGACGTGAATCTCGTCCACGGGAGTGAGAATGTTGCTTGTGGCACCCCGAGTGAGAGGAGGACTTTGAGGGAACGCGTCTTGGTGTGGAAGGTTGCAGGAGGAGAGCGTTTGGGGTTGACCTGTTAGCGTTTCGGAAACGCTCGTGCAAGAGTGAAGGAAACTGACTGTGATGTCTGCCCGTTGTTGTTGTTTTGTTTTCCCCTCTCATTGGTCATTAATCCAGCTCTGCGTGTACACGAGTCCTTCATGGTTGTCTGTAAAGCAGCGCCCGGACAGTAGGAACCGGGGCTTGCCCTACTGTGCGGAGTCAGTGGCCGGCGAATCCTTGTCCTCAGTGACCCCGCATAGCCCAGCGAGCAGGGTTACGTGAACCGAATGAGGGCATACGGCACAGCAAATCGGGGACGGAGCACCTCGCCTAGCCCCTCAGGTGGCGTGGAAGGAACGTGAGGGCTTCGGGAGGAGAGAGCTGTGAGTAGAGGCGTCTTGTCCTAGGGAAGCTGGGTGTGTACGTTCATGTCTTTTGCCGTTGTTCCGCCCCACTCTCTCTCTCTCTGTCTCTCTCTCTCTGTCTCTCTGTCTCTCTCTCTCTCTCTCTCTCTTCTCCATCTGGGACCACCGTGTGTATACCTCAGGGTGCTCGATGGGGTCTGGCCACTCTCGGTGACTTTTCTCTTCCCTATCTTTGTTTTCTTCCTGCTCCTCGTCGCAGGGTGACGTCAGTTAGCCTAAGCTGAACTTTTGTGATCCTTCCGTCCGCTCAAGCCTTCCACTGAAATCTCTAGCGACGGTTGTGATCGGCAGGCCGTGGCCTGCAGCCCCGTGGTCCCTGGCCGTATCTTTTCGTAACTTCCATCTCTTGGTCGAGAGTCTCTGTTTGGATAGACCTTGTTGTCCTGGTTTCCTTCACTGTTTTGTCCGTGGTCCCCTTTGTCACGCGAGCGTCCGTGTGACACTTGGTGGAACATCTGCCTCCGAGGTTAAATTACACGAGGTTTCCTCGTGCGCAGTTTCTTTCAGTTTACTTCCCTATCCTGCGAATGGCAAACGCGCTCTCGTTTCACTGCATGCCTTGTGACTTCTGCGGACAAGCAGGGATTTTGAATTCTGCAATGCGGGAACGTGGGAGAGGCGGCTGTTCTCCGTCATACTCTCCCGTGGCCGCTTGTTGTGGTCGCTTCTCTCGGTTACTTTTCCAAACTGCTTTGGAGTAGACTGTAGCCTTTGTCCTGTGTAGTCACCGACCTCACCTCCGTTCCACGGGCTGGGTGGCCCCGAGAGATTTCTTTTCAAATGCCTTGGGTGGAGGGGCAGGGGATAAGGAGAGACACATTTTAAAAAGCACTCTCCTGGTCTCACAGTTTGCCTTGGGGTTGGGTACACAGCTTCATCACTGCGTCCACCACTTCCATCCGCCCGAGTTTTCCCATCAGGTTCACTGGGAGCCTGAAGGTCAGCCAGCAGTGAAACCTGAGGGTGTTGTGAAATCTTCCCTGACGGAGTGAATGCACACACACGGGACTGCTGAGGTGGGGGTCGCTCGGGGCCTGGTTGGAAATGGCGACGTCGGCGGTGGCCAGCTGCTGGGGGAAGGGGCCTGGGTCCTGTCCCGACCTGCCCGTTCCCTCCGCCAGATCATCGGCGAGGACCTGTGGCCCAACCCCCCTGCGCTGCTACCCGAGGGAGCAAGGCGCCGGGGGAGGCAACTGGGAGGCGGGGCACGTCCCTGAGGAGCCCCGGGGCTGGGGGTGTTGGCGAAGGGTGTTTCCAGGAGCCTTTCCCAATCGGGGAGAGGCAGGCTGAGACAAGCCTGGGAGCGGGGCGACCCCAGGCCGCCCAGGGAGCGGGCGCGAGGGTGAGCCAGGGGCCCGGAGGACCCAGGCGCACGCGCAGAGCATCTAAGCCTTCGGCTTTCATTGAACGTCCCAGGGGTGTCCGCGAAAGGAGCGGGCCTCCTCAGGCACCCTCGTGCGGGTCGGCACTCCCTGGCTTCGGCCCTCCCTGGGGCCTGGTCCGACTGCCTCCGCGCTTGGGATCAGCTGGGCCCCTGCGTCCGCCCCCGGCCGCCTGGCCAAGGCCTCCAGACGCTGAGGAGGTGGGCTCCCTGAATGTCCAGGCGCATCCCTCAGCGACCCGGCTCCACCCGGACGGTCCTGGAAAGGGCCGCAGGCTGTCTGGTGGCCACTGGGGAGGCGCCCGGGGAGAAAGGGCGGGGCGTGCCGCCTGTTGCGCGCCATCTCTCCGGTTGTCTGTGGACACAGGCCGCTTCAGCTGCGCCTTGGGTTGTTCCCGTGCGTGTCCGTGTCGGTCTGTGCCCGCGTGCCCGCGAGCAGGCTTCCTCATGCGTCGGTGGTCCTGCAGAGCCAGCGGTGAAGGCGACGGAGCAGGAGAGTTCGGCCGAGTAGAACGAGAGCCCGGAGGCGTGTGCAGACGCGCGTGAGACCGGCGGCCGGGGTCTGGGGCGCCGGAGAGGAGCGAGGAAAGCATCGCCAGTGGAGGTTGCAGAGGGTGGGCAGCACGTACCCGGAATGAGGCCGAGAGAGACGTCAACAGGCTAACGAGTGCTCCTGTCTTGCTCCCGTGCTGTGTGATTGTCCGGGGGTCGCCGAGTGGTGATGTTCCGGCCCAGTCCGGTGGGGCTTTTGAAGCGGCTGCCCGTGTGTGGCAGAGAGGCGGGCCTGTGGGAGTGGAGGACGTGGGAAGGGCAGGCCTCGGCTGCTGCTCCGGGGAGGCCAGGTTGCCTCCGAACAGGGCAGGGTCCGGGAGCAGGAGGCAACGAAAGAGACAAGCTGGCGTGCTGGGGACCTGTTGCGCAGGCCGGGGAAGGAGACGGGGACCGGTGCTGGCGGGCAGGGGCCTCGGGGCCCGCTGTGGCTTGGGTTCAGCGTTCACCCTGCTCGCGGAGCCTCACGCAGCCCCCTCCGTCTGGGGTGTGCGCCACACGTCGGCCCCACGCCAGACGGGCGACTTCTTAAGCCCAGGGCCCCCGTCCGCCCCCAGGCGCCCCAGGAGGCAGGCTGTGAGTGTGGAATCCTTCCGGGCACGACCCCGCTCAGCCCTGGCTGGGTGGGGCTGTGCAGGACTCCAAGCAAGTGTGAGGGAAGGCGTGTGTGAGCTGTGGCTGTGGCCCCGTGCCGGCGCGTGAGGCTGTGCGGGTGAGGGAGCAGGGGAGCAGGCGGGCAAGAGTGCCGGGCTGTTTGCGGGCAGGGGCTGGGCGAGAGCGGACAAGTCCGGCGCCTCCGGGGGCTGGGGCAGCAGCGAGAGATTGCTGGCTTTCAGGCTCCGGGGTCTTGGGGAGGGGAGGAACTGGCAGACAGGAGCCCCTTCCCCCTGCTGGAAAGGCCTCCCGGGGCGTGAGCGCCTTCCTTTCCCTGGGGTCTCCTCGTGGGGCGCAACAGTCCGAGGGGCGAAGGTCAGGGGGCGGGGCCGCAGGGCCCGCGCCGCCCCAGACCGGCAGTGAGCCGCCTCCCCTCTCTCCCACGCCGGCGGTGAGCCGCGGCGGGCTATGCCGCTCTTCAGGCTGTGTGACACGTAGGCCGAAAGCTTCTACCCGAGTCTGCGCTGGCTAGCTAAGGGGCCCGAACGTTCAGAGTAATTCACGCTTCTCCTCGGGACACAGTCCCTGCGGCTCTGTCCTGGTCAGGGAACTGCCACCCACACGTCCCTCCAACACATAGCCCCGAGCTGCCTGGGCTCCAGGCCACCGGAAGGGGACAGTCCTGGGGCAGACAGACGTCGGGCAAGGGGCCTCTGGGAGGGATGGCGGCAGGCGGTGGGGGGCTGTTGGGGGGAGCGGGGGGCGAGTGGGCAGGGCTGGGGTGGGGGGCGGGACGGGGCGGGACGGGATGGGGAGGGCAGTCGGTGGCCAGCACCCGGCGGGGCCCTTCCCGAGGGGTCAGCCGCTTTCCGGAGACACCTGAGGTCCCCGCACAAAGCTAGGCACCGTCTCCGCGGCAGCCCGGCCCGGGAGAGAGCGGCGCGTGCCCCCTCTCTCCCTCCCGGTCCCCTGCAGTCTGGCCGCGTGGTGAGCACCTCTGTCCCCGACGACACCCCACAGCGCCCCTGCTTTGCCGCACTTTGGGGGTGTGCTTGACCGACTGCCCCAGCAGAACGTTTCACGGTCGTGGAGGGTTGCGGTGGGAGGTTCATGGATCCCAGCCCTCCCTGGCCTCCCAGCGGCACCGGCCACCCGCTGCCAGCTGCGGCCTGTCGGGTTTGGGGACCCGAAGGCCGGAGAGCCTCCGTGTACAGTCGTAGGGTGGCAGAGGTCGCCTCTTGTCCCGCTCGGGCTGCTGCTGTCCCCGCCCCTCCCCCAGGTCAGTGCCTAGGTTCCCCTGCTCGGGAGGCACGAGGGCAGCTGCGTTGCAGGGACCCTGCGGCTGGGGCCCAGCGGGTGGGCTGAGGCGGCCGCGGTGGGCGCCCCGCAGGGCCGCGGCCCCTCAGGCCTCTAGGCCTGGCCAGGGCTCTTGGGAAGGACCTGCCAAAGGGGAAAGACTCGAGGAACGACTGGGCGGTGTTCTCACAAGGCTCGCTCCACCTTTGCCGCCCCAAGCGCCCGTAGGCGCCACGGCTGGGGTCGGGTCCGGCCTGCCCTGCAGTGGAGGCGGGGAACGTGTCGAGCCTGCGACGGGTAGGGGAGGAAGGCTTACAGGCGGCCGGCCCCCGTAGGCTCGGGTGCCGTGGCCGGGCCTCGCGGTCCCACCCGGAGGACGCGACGCGGCTTAAGTGGGGTTCTGCCTGGGGCTCGGACAAAGCTCAGACGGACGTGGGACCCGGCCAAGCCTGCTGGGGCGTTTCACCCGGGCAGCCCCAGGCGCGACGACTTGTCCGGCGCGGGTCTCCCTCATCGATGGAAGTGCGCACGGGCAGGCTCCGACTGTCGCAGGACGGGTGGCGCGTACGGACGTCGGCCAGGGGCTTGCCGGTGTCCTCCGTGGAAGGGCAGTTTCTGGGTGGGCCTTGCCCGTCTTGCTCCCCCCCTTGCCGCGGGTGCGTCTGTGTCTGTTCGTCTGACTCTGGCCGGGAGCCCCCCTGTCAGATGCCCCGGCTCCCTGCCCTCCCTCACGCCTCACATGCACGCACGTCCGTGTGCGGCTGGCGCCTTGCACGTGTCTGGCCTGTGATGCTGCGGCGCGTCCTCCGCTCTTGTCACAGGCGACCCGCGGGAGGTTCTGGGCCAGGGGGCGCCGACGGGTCACCGCCCGTCTTAAGTCGGCCCCTTGGACGTGGCCTGGCCCACCCGTGACCTGGAGCGTGTGGCCTGAGGGACGTGTAGGCCACGAGGGAGACCTGAGCCGTGGGCGTGGCCCGCGAAGAAGGATCCAGAGAGGCCGAACGGTAGCCCTGTCATTTAGGAAGCCCCTGAGGCCCCTGAGTGGTAGCCAGGGCTCCGGGCACACGAAACGGCATGCTGCCTTCTGCCCGAGGGAGGCGTGAACTGTGGTCCCCGGGGCCTGCAAGGTTCCCCAGGTGGCTCTGCGCGTGAGCGGGCGCGCGGGCGCGCCTACCCGGGTGTGTCGCGGCAGGCTCTGCGGCAGACGGCAGGACGGGAAGGGTGGCCACCTGACCTTTCCCTCGTCGGCTTCACTGGCTTCTTCCTTCAGACAGGCGGTGATCCCCACGTTCTTAAGGACCTCGTGTGGGACGCGTCGGCAAGAAAGCTTACACCTGGCCTTCTCGTGCTACAGCAGGACGGCTCTTGCAAAGGGCCCTGGCTGCCAGGGGCCTCCGAAGGCCGTGTGAGAGGCAACAGGAAGGCAGTTCAGGGCAGACACGTGCTCGTGCAGAGCCGTGGAGGGCACGAGCATCTCGCTGGGAAGCTCGCTGGGGGCACTGGGGCGCCCGGGCCATCGGCAGGAAGGGACGGGTGAGCTCCAAGACGGCTAGGCCCCAGTCAGCTCGAGATTCCTCTCCGCTTTGTCGGAGAGGACCAAGGGAAATGGCGTCGTGCCTGTGTGCTTCCCGCCGTCAGGCAGTCGAAGGCAGACGGGAGAGAAGCCAACCCAGGCGGGCGGAAGGCAGCGGTATCAGAAGCGAGAACAAGGACTCTCACGACGGGCTGCGGGAGCGGGGCGAGAGGGGCGCAGGTAAAAATCCTTTCCCCTGGAAACACAGACGGCGGGCAGCGTGTAGTCGTATAGGTCTGCACGCGTGCAGGCGTGCCTCCGCTCGTGCGTGCGCGTCTGGTGAGGAGGCCTGAGAGTGGGGCTCGAAGGCAGGCGTGCGTGCACGGACCCTGAAAACGTGACAGGCTTTCGAAACGGACGTCAACTCTGGGCCAGCTGGAATCACCGGGCTGCCAGAAGAGGCAGTGGGGAAGTCCCGTGCTTTCTGGAGAGACAGGGAAGGTGCGAAGGACGCAGGAAATAGGATAGGGCAGATTGCTTGCCGCGTGCGGAAGACCAGGGCCCCCCGCCCCCGCCCTCAGAGCGACAACCGCCTTGGAACCTCGAGCTCCTTGTCGGCCGCTCACGCGTCCTGTCCTCCCTCGGAGCAGGCCGGCAGGAAACACCTTGCCTTGCTTGTTTGGTAAGGTTCGGGAGGCCGACCAGCAGCGCTGCCTTAGCGACTGGCACACACTGGCTTTGTCGGCGAGAAAGGCTGCAGTGAAGGCGAAGGCTGGGACGGGTGCTCACCTGGAGGCTGGGCGAGAGCGGAACCACCTCCAAGGGCGTTCACACTGCGGGCAGAAGTCACTTCCTTCCGTCTGCGGCGCTGAAGGCGTGCCGTGCGGTGGCCGCCGACGCGGGTGGCGTCCTGAACACCTTACTGTCTGGGCTGCCAAACACCACCGTTCGGGGGGAGGTGGGGGGTCCAGCGTGCCGGCAAACCGCGTCGTCCCTCTCCCTGTCTCTGTCTGCACAGGCTGGCCAGGGCTTCGTCTTGCGCGGTGTCGGGCGATCCCGGCGGCGACGGATGCCGGTCACCTTTGCTGGCTGGGAGAAAGGCACGGCCTGGCCGCTCTAGCACAGGAAGGGCGTCGTGCAATGGTGTGGACGCGCCCACGTCCAGACTGTGGGGTTCCGCTGGCCCGGGCGGAGAGGTCTTCTGTTTCCGGGCAGCGTGGCTTTCCGCAAGACTTTATGTGTCTGTGGGAGCTAACAGAGATCCCGGGAACGGGAGGGGAGGGGGCGAGGGAGGGAGGGAGGGAGCGGAAGGGGAGACACTCACACGCACACGCACACACACGCGCACACGCAGAGACACACAGACAGAGACACGGAGAGTCACAGCAAGGGGGAGACAGGGAGAGAGAGCGAGACAAAGAGAGAGCACTCTGCTGCATGGCTTTTCTCGTCCTGAGCCCAGCAGTTCACCGCTGACAGACACTGGCTGGAAGCAGAGTACCCAGGCTGTCTTTCCCTCTGGAGCTCAGCAGAGTTCCCAGGGGGTGAAGTGGCTGCGTGAAACCGGAGCGACAGGTGGTCGGGGCTGGGGAGGGTGGAGGGCACGTGGTGGGAGGTGACAGAACCCGAAGAGGTGTCATCGGGCCGCCGGGCAGTGCCAGAGAGATGCAAGGCCGGAGGCCTCCCTGGAGGCAGCGCGCGGCCCAGCTGCCCCCTGGAGGCTGGGCAGGGAGCTGGGCTGAACGCTGGGGCTGCGGAGGCCAGGCGGCGGGCCGGGTTCCCGGCCGGGGGGGCGGGGCCTTGCAGGGTGACGCCCACTGGCCGCTCCCCGACTGGTCGGGAGGTGGGGCGAGAGGCCTGGGCCCGACTTGACTCGGGCCTCCTTCCCGCCAAGCTCCAAATTCCCACGGGCCTGCGGGAGGCGGGGCGGGGGCGGTGGGCGGGCACGAGGCCATGCGCATGCGCCCCAGCTGCCCGGGGGCCGCGCAGCAGGCCGCCGGGGCCGAGTGACAGCGACCCCGACCCCTGGAAGACCCAAGCGCCGGCGCCAGCGCCGACGCGCGGGGACCTCGGCCGCTCGGCCGGCTCCTCCGGCCACGTGCTGCGCCTCCGCCTCCCGCTCCTTGCTCCTGGGCCTTGGCAGCTGCGGCTCGCAGCTCAGGGCCAGGGCCACACGGCCAGTGAGGCGGGGGCCCGGGGAAGGCGGGCCTCCCCAGGAATCCTGGGTGGCCTTAGCTGTGGGAGGGGGTCTTCAGGAGGCAGGGGCCCGCGGGCGTCCCGCTGCCATGGCAGGGCTGCGGACAGAGCAGGCACTAGCGGGTGGCAGGTGCGAGGAGGCCTGCAGCCTCAGGGTGGAGGCCGTGCGGCAGGGAGCGTCGGCGGCGGCTGAGGCGGCGGCGGCGGCCGCGGCGGCGGCAGCTGCATCGTCGGAGGCGGAGGTTGTGGGCATGGGGGAGGCCTTGGTGCTGCTGGCGGACGACATCATGGAGGCTGTGGTGGAGGTGGTGGCGGAGGAGCAGGAGGAGCAGGAGTCGCAGGAAGAGGAGGAGGAGGAGGAGGAGGAGGAGGAGGAGGTGGAGGAGGTGGTGGAGGAGGTGGTGCAGGCCAAGGAGCGGGAAGAGAAGCCCCGGAAGCAGGGGCGCGCAGAGCCAGGGCGCGGACCCCCGACCTCCCTGAGCCCGCTGGAGGCCCTGGGGGCCCTTCAGTTAGAGCTGAGCGCTGTGAACGCCCAAGCCAACAGGGCCTACTTGCGGCTCAAGCGCAGGGTCCGTCGGAGGCGGGAGCCTCGTTTGGATCGAAGAAGAGCCATCATCCAGGACATCCCCGGCTTCTGGGCCAAAGCTGTATCCTTGCTGCTGCTCCTTGGGGTTGGCTGCTGCCGGAGGGCAGGAGGGGGAACAGGGCGAGAAGGAGGTTGGGCCAGGGGGAGGGGGAGGAGGAGGGCAGGCGGCAACGGGCTGGGCCCGGGGTCGGGGTCGGGGTCGGGGTCGGGGTCTGGGGGCGGCAAAGGGCAGGGTGGGGAGGGGAAGCAGGAGGAGAAGGAAGAGGAGGACCGGGAGCGGCGGAACCAGGGGCAGGAGGAAGGGAGGAAGGCGGGCGCCAAGGCCAAGGGAAGAGGGCTGAGAGTGGAGGCATGGAGGCCTGCAAGGGCACAGCATGAGGGCGCTGAGGGCCAAAGGCCAAACGTGCAGGCGTGGGAGCGCCAACTTTGGGTGGATCCTTCTGGCCTGGGGCCTGCAGGGGAAGCCTTCCTGGGGTCAAGGAGCGCATGGCAACAGTGAACAGCGCGTGCAGAGCCCCCAGCACCCTCCCCACAGAGCAGAGAGTGGAAGCGTGCAGTCTCCCGGGGAAATCCCAGGAGACCGGTGGGCGTGCCAGGACCCATCCCAGTCAGCCAGAGGCTGTGGACTTGTTGCCGCCACGTCCCTGCCGAAGCAGCAGGTCGTCCGCGGCCAGGTGTGAGCTGCAAGAGGCCCCCGTCCCGGGCAAGACTACGGGACCCCAGACACGCTCTCGGGTGGGCTCCCAGCCTGGCCTCCACCGGCCCTTCTCGTGCAGGCAGAAGCACGTGCCCTCCCCGTTGCACCCTGTGAGTCCCCCGGAGCTGCAGCCCTAGCCACGCAGACAGACTCCTCTCACCCCGGAGGGCGGCTTGAAGGCCCGGGGCTTCCTGTCAGCACCCGTGGCCCGCCCCCTACTCAGAGGACGCGTGGGTCCACGGGGGCAGAGCACATCCCGACTCCGCGAGCGGTGACGAGCCTGCAGCCAGCACACACAGGCCAGCCACAGGTCGGGGACGGTCGGGGAACAGGCCCTCCCCGAGGGGGTGTCGACGGCCCAAGATGCACGGGAAGGCCGGAACCCCGCCGCCACGCGCCTGTGAGACGGCAGGGCAGGGCCCGAGGAGGTCGGCGGGGCGGGGCGAGGGGGGGGTGGGCAGCAGTGCGCGCCCGGGGTCCTGGCAGATCGCCCGTCCGGTCTCTTCCTCTGGCCCCAGCCTGGCTGTGTTGGCTGTGGCTCTTCCAGCCGTAGCACGTGAAGGCTCCTTGACCTACTGAAGATTGTGAGTCACCCCCAGCTGTCGGCCTTGATCAGTGACCAAGACGAAGACGTGCTGAGCTACATGATCACCTTGGAGGTCAGGCCGGGCAGACGGAGGCCACGGTGGTGGGGTGGGGGGATGCGGGGAGGAGGGGGCCGGGTGTCCCCGAGGGCCGGGTGCGAGCAGCGGGAGAGCGGAAGGGGAAGTGGTTCATCCCTGCCGGGCAGGCCAGCTCAGGTGGCCGGGAAGAGCCGTCACTCTTCTCCTGCTGTTGGGCGTGGCAGGCGCAGGAACTGGGCCGCCCCGAGTACCGCTGCAGGTTGATGTTCTTCTTCCGGAGCAACCCCTACTTCTGCAACCAAGTGATCCTTAAGGAGTATCACCTTAGCTTCGCAGGTAGGCGGGCTGTCCCGGGATGGGGGAAGGCGGCGGGGCGGGGCGGTGTGTGCCCGGGAGGCCTTGGATGCTGGGCCAGCGGGATCCCTCCCCTCAGCGTATGCCCCGCTCTTCCTCTAGGCTACAGGGCGTATAGTTCCACTCCAGTGCAGTGGTTCTGGGATTACGAACGGGGAGCCCCCAGCCGCAGGCAGGACGCCGTCAGCCTTCACTTCCTCAACTGGTTGTCAGGCCACGACTGCCCCGGGTCTGACAGGATTGCTGAGGTGGGGGTCCCCCGGGGCCTGGTCGGAAATGGCGACGTCGGCGGTGGCCAGCAGCTCGGGGAAGGGGCGTGGGCCCTGTCCCGACCTGCCCGTTCCCTCCGCCAGATCATCGTCGAGGACCTGTGGCCCAACCCCCTGCGCTACTACCCGAGGGAGCAAGGCGCCGGGAGAGGTAACTGGGAGGGGGGCACGTCCCTGAGGAGCCCCGGGGCAGGGGGTGTTGGCGAAGGGTGTTTCCAGGACCCTTTCCCAATCGGGGTGAGGCAGGCTGAGACAAGCCTGGGAGCGGGGCGACCCCAGGCCGCCCAGGGAGCGGGCGCGAGGGTGAGCCAGGGGCCCGGAGGACCCAGGCGCACGCGCAGAGCACCGAAGCTTTCGGCTTTCGCGGAACGTCCCAGGGGTGTCCGCGAAAGGAGCGGGCCTCCTCAGGCACCCTCGTGTGCGTCGGCACACCCTGGCTTCGGCCCTCCCTGGGGCCTGGTCCGACTGCCTCCGCGCTTGGGATCAGCTGGGCCCCTGCGTCCGCCCCCGGCCGCCTGGCCAAGGCCTCCAGACGCTGAGGAGGTGGGCTCCCTGAATGTCCAGGCGCATCCCTCAGCGACCCGGCTCCACCCGGACGGTCCTGGAAAGGGCCGCAGGCTGTCTGGAGGCCACTGGGGAGGCGCCCGGGGAGAAAGGGCGGGGCGTGCCGCCTGTTGCGCGCCATCTCTCCGGTTGTCTGTTGGACACAGGCCGCTTCAGCTGCGCCTTGGGTTGTTCCCGTGCGTGTCCGTGTCGGTCTGTGCCCGCGTGCCCGCGAGCAGGCTTCCTCATGCGTCGGTGGTCCTGCAGAGCCAGCGGTGAAGGCGACGGAGCAGGAGAGTTCGGCCGAGTAGAACGAGAGCCCGGAGGCGTGTGCAGACGCGCGTGAGACCGGCGGCCGGGGTCTGGGGCGCCGGAGAGGAGCGAGGAAAGCATCGCCAGTGGAGGTTGCAGAGGGTGGGCAGCACGTACCCGGAATGAGGCCGAGAGAGACGTCAACAGGCTAACGAGTGCTCCTGTCTTGCTCGCGTGCTGTGTGATTGTCCGGGGGTCGCCGAGTGGTGATGTTCCGGCCCAGTCCGGTGGGGCTTTTGAAGCGGCTGCCCGTGTGTGGCAGAGAGGCGGGCCTGTGGGAGTGGAGGACGTGGGAAGGGCAGGCCTCGGCTGCTGCTCCGGGGAGGCCAGGTTGCCTCCGAACAGGGCAGGGTCCGGGAGCAGGAGGCAACGAAAGAGACAAGCTGGCGTGCTGGGGACATGTTGCGCAGGCCGGGGAAGGAGACGGGGACCGGTGCTGGCGGGCAGGGGCCTCGGGGCCCGCTGTGGCTTGGGTTCAGCGTTCACCCTGCTCGCGGAGCCTCACGCAGCCCCCTCCGTCTGGGGTGTGCGCCACACGTCGGCCCCACGCCAGACGGGCGACTTCTTAAGCCCAGGGCCCCCGTCCGCCCCCAGGCGCCCCAGGAGGCAGGCTGTGAGTGTGGAATCCTTCCGGGCACGACCCCGCTCAGCCCTGGCTGGGTGGGGCTGTGCAGGACTCCAAGCAAGTGTGAGGGAAGGCGTGTGTGAGCTGTGGCTGTGGCCCCGTGCCGGCGCGTGAGGCTGTGCGGGTGAGGGAGCAGGGGAGCAGGCGGGCAAGAGTGCCGGGCTGTTTGCGGGCAGGGGCTGGGCGAGAGCGGACAAGTCCGGCGCCTCCAGGGGCTGGGGCAGCAGCGAGAGATTGCTGGCTTTCAGGCTCCGGGGTCTTGGGGAGGGGAGGAACTGGCAGACAGGAGCCCCTTCCCCCTGCTGGAAAGGCCTCCCGGGGCGTGAGCGCCTTCCTTTCCCTGGGGTCTCCTCGTGGGGCGCAACAGTCCGAGGGGCGAAGGTCAGGGGGCGGGGCCGCAGGGCCCGCGCCGCCCCAGACCGGCAGTGAGCCGCCTCCCCTCTCTCCCACGCCGGCGATGAGCCGCGGCGGGCTATGCCGCTCTTCAGGCTGTGTGACACGTAGGCCGAAAGCTTCTACCCGAGTCTGCGCTGGCTAGCTAAGGGGCCCGAACGTTCAGAGTAATTCACGCTTCTCCTCGGGACACAGTCCCTGCGGCTCTGTCCTGGTCAGGGAACTGCCACCCACACGTCCCTCCAACACACAGCCCAGAGCTGCCTGGGCTCCAGGCCACCGGAAGGGGACAGTCCTGGGGCAGACAGATGTCGGGCAAGGGGCCTCTGGGAGGGATGGCGGCAGGCGGTGGCGGGCTGTTGGGGGGAGCGGGGGGCGAGTGGGCAGGGCTGGGGTGGGGGGCGGGACGGGGCGGGACGGGATGGGGAGGGCAGTCGGTGGCCAGCACCCGGCGGGGCCCTTCCCGAGGGGTCAGCCGCTTTCCGGAGACACCTGAGGTCCCCGCACAAAGCTAGGCACCGTCTCCGCGGCAGCCCGGCCCGGGAGAGAGCGGCGCGTGCCCCCTCTCTCCCTCCCGGTCCCCTGCAGTCTGGCCGCGTGGTGAGCACCTCTGTCCCCGACGACACCCCACAGCGCCCCTGCTTTGCCGCACTTTGGGGGTGTGCTTGACCGACTGCCCCAGCAGAACGTTTCACGGTCGTGGAGGGTTGCGGTGGGAGGTTCATGGATCCCAGCCCTCCCTGGCCTCCCAGCGGCACCGGCCACCCGCTGCCAGCTGCGGCCTGTCGGGTTTGGGGACCCGAAGGCCGGAGAGCCTCCGTGTACAGTCGTAGGGTGGCAGAGGTCGCCTCTTGTCCCGCTCGGGCTGCTGCTGTCCCCGCCCCTCCCCCAGGTCAGTGCCTAGGTTCCCCTGCTCGGGAGGCACGAGGGCAGCTGCGTTGCAGGGACCCTGCGGCTGGGGCCCAGCGGGTGGGCTGAGGCGGCCGCGGTGGGCGCCCCGCAGGGCCGCGGCCCCTCAGGCCTCTAGGCCTGGCCAGGGCTCTTGGGAAGGACCTGCCAAAGGGGAAAGACTCGAGGAACGACTGGGCGGTGTTCTCACAAGGCTCGCTCCACCTTTGCCGCCCCAAGCGCCCGTAGGCGCCACGGCTGGGGTCGGGTCCGGCCTGCCCTGCAGTGGAGGCGGGGAACGTGTCGAGCCTGCGACGGGTAGGGGAGGAAGGCTTACAGGCGGCCGGCCCCCGTAGGCTCGGATGCCGTGGCCGGGCCTCGCGGTCCCACCCGGAGGACGCGACGCGGCTTAAGTGGGGTTCTGCCTGGGGCTCGGACAAAGCTCAGACGGACGTGGGACCCGGCCAAGCCTGCTGGGGCGTTTCACCCGGGCAGCCCCAGGCGCGACGACTTGTCCGGCGCGGGTCTCCCTCATCGATGGAAGTGCGCACGGGCAGGCTCCGACTGTCGCAGGACGGGTGGCGCGTACGGACGTCGGCCAGGGGCTTGCCGGTGTCCTCCGTGGAAGGGCAGTTTCTGGGTGGGCCTTGCCCGTCTTGCTCCCCCCCTTGCCGCGGGTGCGTCTGTGTCTGTTCGTCTGACTCTGGCCGGGAGCCCCCCTGTCAGATGCCCCGGCTCCCTGCCCTCCCTCACGCCTCACATGCACGCACGTCCGTGTGCGGCTGGCGCCTTGCACGTGTCTGGCCTGTGATGCTGCGGCGCGTCCTCCGCTCTTGTCACAGGCGACCCGCGGGAGGTTCTGGGCCAGGGGGCGCCGACGGGTCACCGCCCGTCTTAAGTCGGCCCCTTGGACGTGGCCTGGCCCACCCGTGACCTGGAGCGTGTGGCCTGAGGGACGTGTAGGCCACGAGGGAGACCTGAGCCGTGGGCGTGGCCCGCGAAGAAGGATCCAGAGAGGCCGAACGGTAGCCCTGTCATTTAGGAAGCCCCTGAGGCCCCTGAGTGGTAGCCAGGGCTCCGGGCACACGAAACGGCATGCTGCCTTCTGCCCGAGGGAGGCGTGAACTGTGGTCCCCGGGGCCTGCAAGGTTCCCCAGGTGGCTCTGCGCGTGAGCGGGCGCGCGGGCGCGCCTACCCGGGTGTGTCGCGGCAGGCTCTGCGGCAGACGGCAGGACGGGAAGGGTGGCCACCTGACCTTTCCCTCGTCGGCTTCACTGGCTTCTTCCTTCAGACAGGCGGTGATCCCCACGTTCTTAAGGACCTCGTGTGGGACGCGTCGGCAAGAAAGCTTACACCTGGCCTTCTCGTGCTACAGCAGGACGGCTCTTGCAAAGGGCCCTGGCTGCCAGGGGCCTCCGAAGGCCGTGTGAGAGGCAACAGGAAGGCAGTTCAGGGCAGACACGTGCTCGTGCAGAGCCGTGGAGGGCACGAGCATCTCGCTGGGAAGCTCGCTGGGGGCACTGGGGCGCCCGGGCCATCGGCAGGAAGGGACGGGTGAGCTCCAAGACGGCTAGGCCCCAGTCAGCTCGAGATTCCTCTCCGCTTTGTCGGAGAGGACCAAGGGAAATGGCGTCGTGCCTGTGTGCTTCCCGCCGTCAGGCAGTCGAAGGCAGACGGGAGAGAAGCCAACCCAGGCGGGCGGAAGGCAGCGGTATCAGAAGCGAGAACAAGGACTCTCACGACGGGCTGCGGGAGCGGGGCGAGAGGGGCGCAGGTAAAAATCCTTTCCCCTGGAAACACAGACGGCGGGCAGCGTGTAGTCGTATAGGTCTGCACGCGTGCAGGCGTGCCTCCGCTCGTGCGTGCGCGTCTGGTGAGGAGGCCTGAGAGTGGGGCTCGAAGGCAGGCGTGCGTGCACGGACCCTGAAAACGTGACAGGCTTTCGAAACGGACGTCAACTCTGGGCCAGCTGGAATCACCGGGCTGCCAGAAGAGGCAGTGGGGAAGTCCCGTGCTTTCTGGAGAGACAGGGAAGGTGCGAAGGACGCAGGAAATAGGATAGGGCAGATTGCTTGCCGCGTGCGGAAGACCAGGGCCCCCCGCCCCCGCCCTCAGAGCGACAACCGCCTTGGAACCTCGAGCTCCTTGTCGGCCGCTCACGCGTCCTGTCCTCCCTCGGAGCAGGCCGGCAGGAAACACCTTGCCTTGCTTGTTTGGTAAGGTTCGGGAGGCCGACCAGCAGCGCTGCCTTAGCGACTGGCACACACTGGCTTTGTCGGCGAGAAAGGCTGCAGTGAAGGCGAAGGCTGGGACGGGTGCTCACCTGGAGGCTGGGCGAGAGCGGAACCACCTCCAAGGGCGTTCACACTGCGGGCAGAAGTCACTTCCTTCCGTCTGCGGCGCTGAAGGCGTGCCGTGCGGTGGCCGCCGACGCGGGTGGCGTCCTGAACACCTTACTGTCTGGGCTGCCAAACACCACCGTTCGGGGGGAGGTGGGGGGTCCAGCGTGCCGGCAAACCGCGTCGTCCCTCTCCCTGTCTCTGTCTGCACAGGCTGGCCAGGGCTTCGTCTTGCGCGGTGTCGGGCGATCCCGGCGGCGACGGATGCCGGTCACCTTTGCTGGCTGGGAGAAAGGCACGGCCTGGCCGCTCTAGCACAGGAAGGGCGTCGTGCAATGGTGTGGACGCGCCCACGTCCAGACTGTGGGGTTCCGCTGGCCCGGGCGGAGAGGTCTTCTGTTTCCGGGCAGCGTGGCTTTCCGCAAGACTTTATGTGTCTGTGGGAGCTAACAGAGATCCCGGGAACGGGAGGGGAGGGGGCGAGGGAGGGAGGGAGGGAGCGGAAGGGGAGACACTCACACGCACACGCACACACACGCGCACACGCAGAGACACACAGACAGAGACACGGAGAGTCACAGCAAGGGGGAGACAGGGAGAGAGAGCGAGACAAAGAGAGAGCACTCTGCTGCATGGCTTTTCTCGTCCTGAGCCCAGCAGTTCACCGCTGACAGACACTGGCTGGAAGCAGAGTACCCAGGCTGTCTTTCCCTCTGGAGCTCAGCAGAGTTCCCAGGGGGTGAAGTGGCTGCGTGAAACCGGAGCGACAGGTGGTCGGGGCTGGGGAGGGTGGAGGGCACGTGGTGGGAGGTGACAGAACCCGAAGAGGTGTCATCGGGCCGCCGGGCAGTGCCAGAGAGATGCAAGGCCGGAGGCCTCCCTGGAGGCAGCGCGCGGCCCAGCTGCCCCCTGGAGGCTGGGCAGGGAGCTGGGCTGAACGCTGGGGCTGCGGAGGCCAGGCGGCGGGCCGGGTTCCCGGCCGGGGGGGCGGGGCCTTGCAGGGTGACGCCCACTGGCCGCTCCCCGACTGGTCGGGAGGTGGGGCGAGAGGCCTGGGCCCGACTTGACTCGGGCCTCCTTCCCGCCAAGCTCCAAATTCCCACGGGCCTGCGGGAGGCGGGGCGGGGGCGGTGGGCGGGCACGAGGCCATGCGCATGCGCCCCAGCTGCCCGGGGGCCGCGCAGCAGGCCGCCGGGGCCGAGTGACAGCGACCCCGACCCCTGGAAGACCCAAGCGCCGGCGCCAGCGCCGACGCGCGGGGACCTCGGCCGCTCGGCCGGCTCCTCCGGCCACGTGCTGCGCCTCCGCCTCCCGCTCCTTGCTCCTGGGCCTTGGCAGCTGCGGCTCGCAGCTCAGGGCCAGGGCCACACGGCCAGTGAGGCGGGGGCCCGGGGAAGGCGGGCCTCCCCAGGAATCCTGGGTGGCCTTAGCTGTGGGAGGGGGTCTTCAGGAGGCAGGGGCCCGCGGGCGTCCCGCTGCCATGGCAGGGCTGCGGACAGAGCAGGCACTAGCGGGTGGCAGGTGCGAGGAGGCCTGCAGCCTCAGGGTGGAGGCCGTGCGGCAGGGAGCGTCGGCGGCGGCTGAGGCGGCGGTGGCGGCCGCGGCGGCGGCAGCTGCATCGTCGGAGGCGGAGGTTGTGGGCATGGGGGAGGCCTTGGTGCTGCTGGCGGACGACATCATGGAGGCTGTGGTGGAGGTGGTGGCGGAGGAGCAGGAGGAGCAGGAGTCGCAGGAAGAGGAGGAGGAGGAGGAGGAGGAGGAGGTGGAGGAGGTGGTGGAGGAGGTGGTGCAGGCCAAGGAGCGGGAAGAGAAGCCCCGGAAGCAGGGGCGCGCAGAGCCAGGGCGCGGACCCCCGACCTCCCTGAGCCCGCTGGAGGCCCTGGGGGCCCTTCAGTTAGAGCTGAGCGCTGTGAACGCCCAAGCCAACAGGGCCTACTTGCGGCTCAAGCGCAGGGTCCGTCGGAGGCGGGAGCCTCGTTTGGATCGAAGAAGAGCCATCATCCAGGACATCCCCGGCTTCTGGGCCAAAGCTGTATCCTTGCTGCTGCTCCTTGGGGTTGGCTGCTGCCGGAGGGCAGGAGGGGGAACAGGGCGAGAAGGAGGTTGGGCCAGGGGGAGGGGGAGGAGGAGGGCAGGCGGCAACGGGCTGGGCCCGGGGTCGGGGTCGGGGTCGGGGTCGGGGTCTGGGGGCGGCAAAGGGCAGGGTGGGGAGGGGAAGCAGGAGGAGAAGGAAGAGGAGGACCGGGAGCGGCGGAACCAGGGGCAGGAGGAAGGGAGGAAGGCGGGCGCCAAGGCCAAGGGAAGAGGGCTGAGAGTGGAGGCATGGAGGCCTGCAAGGGCACAGCATGAGGGCGCTGAGGGCCAAAGGCCAAACGTGCAGGCGTGGGAGCGCCAACTTTGGGTGGATCCTTCTGGCCTGGGGCCTGCAGGGGAAGCCTTCCTGGGGTCAAGGAGCGCATGGCAACAGTGAACAGCGCGTGCAGAGCCCCCAGCACCCTCCCCACAGAGCAGAGAGTGGAAGCGTGCAGTCTCCCGGGGAAATCCCAGGAGACCGGTGGGCGTGCCAGGACCCATCCCAGTCAGCCAGAGGCTGTGGACTTGTTGCCGCCACGTCCCTGCCGAAGCAGCAGGTCGTCCGCGGCCAGGTGTGAGCTGCAAGAGGCCCCCGTCCCGGGCAAGACTACGGGACCCCAGACACGCCCTCGGGTGGGCTCCCAGCCTGGCCTCCACCGGCCCTTCTCGTGCAGGCAGAAGCACGTGCCCTCCCCGTTGCACCCTGTGAGTCCCCCGGAGCTGCAGCCCTAGCCACGCAGACAGACTCCTCTCACCCCGGAGGGCGGCTTGAAGGCCCGGGGCTTCCTGTCAGCACCCGTGGCCCGCCCCCTACTCAGAGGACGCGTGGGTCCACGGGGGCAGAGCACATCCCGACTCCGCGAGCGGTGACGAGCCTGCAGCCAGCACACACAGGCCAGCCACAGGTCGGGGACGGTCGGGGAACAGGCCCTCCCCGAGGGGGTGTCGACGGCCCAAGATGCACGGGAAGGCCGGAACCCCGCCGCCACGCGCCTGTGAGACGGCAGGGCAGGGCCCGAGGAGGTCGGCGGGGCGGGGCGAGGGGGGGGTGGGCAGCAGTGCGCGCCCGGGGTCCTGGCAGATCGCCCGTCCGGTCTCTTCCTCTGGCCCCAGCCTGGCTGTGTTGGCTGTGGCTCTTCCAGCCGTAGCACGTGAAGGCTCCTTGACCTACTGAAGATTGTGAGTCACCCCCAGCTGTCGGCCTTGATCAGTGACCAAGACGAAGACGTGCTGAGCTACATGATCACCTTGGAGGTCAGGCCGGGCAGACGGAGGCCACGGTGGTGGGGTGGGGGGATGCGGGGAGGAGGGGGCCGGGTGTCCCCGAGGGCCGGGTGCGAGCAGCGGGAGAGCGGAAGGGGAAGTGGTTCATCCCTGCCGGGCAGGCCAGCTCAGGTGGCCGGGAAGAGCCGTCACTCTTCTCCTGCTGTTGGGCGTGGCAGGCGCAGGAACTGGGCCGCCCCGAGTACCGCTGCAGGTTGATGTTCTTCTTCCGGAGCAACCCCTACTTCTGCAACCAAGTGATCCTTAAGGAGTATCACCTTAGCTTCGCAGGTAGGCGGGCTGTCCCGGGATGGGGGAAGGCGGCGGGGCGGGGCGGTGTGTGCCCGGGAGGCCTTGGATGCTGGGCCAGCGGGATCCCTCCCCTCAGCGTATGCCCCGCTCTTCCTCTAGGCTACAGGGCGTATAGTTCCACTCCAGTGCAGTGGTTCTGGGATTACGAACGGGGAGCCCCCAGCCGCAGGCAGGACGCCGTCAGCCTTCACTTCCTCAACTGGTTGTCAGGCCACGACTGCCCCGGGTCTGACAGGATTGCTGAGGTGGGGGTCCCCCGGGGCCTGGTCGGAAATGGCGACGTCGGCGGTGGCCAGCAGCTCGGGGAAGGGGCGTGGGCCCTGTCCCGACCTGCCCGTTCCCTCCGCCAGATCATCGTCGAGGACCTGTGGCCCAACCCCCTGCGCTACTACCCGAGGGAGCAAGGCGCCGGGAGAGGTAACTGGGAGGGGGGCACGTCCCTGAGGAGCCCCGGGGCAGGGGGTGTTGGCGAAGGGTGTTTCCAGGACCCTTTCCCAATCGGGGTGAGGCAGGCTGAGACAAGCCTGGGAGCGGGGCGACCCCAGGCCGCCCAGGGAGCGGGCGCGAGGGTGAGCCAGGGGCCCGGAGGACCCAGGCGCACGCGCAGAGCACCGAAGCTTTCGGCTTTCGCGGAACGTCCCAGGGGTGTCCGCGAAAGGAGCGGGCCTCCTCAGGCACCCTCGTGTGCGTCGGCACACCCTGGCTTCGGCCCTCCCTGGGGCCTGGTCCGACTGCCTCCGCGCTTGGGATCAGCTGGGCCCCTGCGTCCGCCCCCGGCCGCCTGGCCAAGGCCTCCAGACGCTGAGGAGGTGGGCTCCCTGAATGTCCAGGCGCATCCCTCAGCGACCCGGCTCCACCCGGACGGTCCTGGAAAGGGCCGCAGGCTGTCTGGAGGCCACTGGGGAGGCGCCCGGGGAGAAAGGGCGGGGCGTGCCGCCTGTTGCGCGCCATCTCTCCGGTTGTCTGTTGGACACAGGCCGCTTCAGCTGCGCCTTGGGTTGTTCCCGTGCGTGTCCGTGTCGGTCTGTGCCCGCGTGCCCGCGAGCAGGCTTCCTCATGCGTCGGTGGTCCTGCAGAGCCAGCGGTGAAGGCGACGGAGCAGGAGAGTTCGGCCGAGTAGAACGAGAGCCCGGAGGCGTGTGCAGACGCGCGTGAGACCGGCGGCCGGGGTCTGGGGCGCCGGAGAGGAGCGAGGAAAGCATCGCCAGTGGAGGTTGCAGAGGGTGGGCAGCACGTACCCGGAATGAGGCCGAGAGAGACGTCAACAGGCTAACGAGTGCTCCTGTCTTGCTCGCGTGCTGTGTGATTGTCCGGGGGTCGCCGAGTGGTGATGTTCCGGCCCAGTCCGGTGGGGCTTTTGAAGCGGCTGCCCGTGTGTGGCAGAGAGGCGGGCCTGTGGGAGTGGAGGACGTGGGAAGGGCAGGCCTCGGCTGCTGCTCCGGGGAGGCCAGGTTGCCTCCGAACAGGGCAGGGTCCGGGAGCAGGAGGCAACGAAAGAGACAAGCTGGCGTGCTGGGGACCTGTTGCGCAGGCCGGGGAAGGAGACGGGGACCGGTGCTGGCGGGCAGGGGCCTCGGGGCCCGCTGTGGCTTGGGTTCAGCGTTCACCCTGCTCGCGGAGCCTCACGCAGCCCCCTCCGTCTGGGGTGTGCGCCACACGTCGGCCCCACGCCAGACGGGCGACTTCTTAAGCCCAGGGCCCCCGTCCGCCCCCAGGCGCCCCAGGAGGCAGGCTGTGAGTGTGGAATCCTTCCGGGCACGACCCCGCTCAGCCCTGGCTGGGTGGGGCTGTGCAGGACTCCAAGCAAGTGTGAGGGAAGGCGTGTGTGAGCTGTGGCTGTGGCCCCGTGCCGGCGCGTGAGGCTGTGCGGGTGAGGGAGCAGGGGAGCAGGCGGGCAAGAGTGCCGGGCTGTTTGCGGGCAGGGGCTGGGCGAGAGCGGACAAGTCCGGCGCCTCCAGGGGCTGGGGCAGCAGCGAGAGATTGCTGGCTTTCAGGCTCCGGGGTCTTGGGGAGGGGAGGAACTGGCAGACAGGAGCCCCTTCCCCCTGCTGGAAAGGCCTCCCGGGGCGTGAGCGCCTTCCTTTCCCTGGGGTCTCCTCGTGGGGCGCAACAGTCCGAGGGGCGAAGGTCAGGGGGCGGGGCCGCAGGGCCCGCGCCGCCCCAGACCGGCAGTGAGCCGCCTCCCCTCTCTCCCACGCCGGCGGTGAGCCGCGGCGGGCTATGCCGCTCTTCAGGCTGTGTGACACGTAGGCCGAAAGCTTCTACCCGAGTCTGCGCTGGCTAGCTAAGGGGCCCGAACGTTCAGAGTAATTCACGCTTCTCCTCGGGACACAGTCCCTGCGGCTCTGTCCTGGTCAGGGAACTGCCACCCACACGTCCCTCCAACACACAGCCCAGAGCTGCCTGGGCTCCAGGCCACCGGAAGGGGACAGTCCTGGGGCAGACAGATGTCGGGCAAGGGGCCTCTGGGAGGGATGGCGGCAGGCGGTGGCGGGCTGTTGGGGGGAGCGGGGGGCGAGTGGGCAGGGCTGGGGTGGGGGGCGGGACGGGGCGGGACGGGATGGGGAGGGCAGTCGGTGGCCAGCACCCGGCGGGGCCCTTCCCGAGGGGTCAGCCGCTTTCCGGAGACACCTGAGGTCCCCGCACAAAGCTAGGCACCGTCTCCGCGGCAGCCCGGCCCGGGAGAGAGCGGCGCGTGCCCCCTCTCTCCCTCCCGGTCCCCTGCAGTCTGGCCGCGTGGTGAGCACCTCTGTCCCCGACGACACCCCACAGCGCCCCTGCTTTGCCGCACTTTGGGGGTGTGCTTGACCGACTGCCCCAGCAGAACGTTTCACGGTCGTGGAGGGTTGCGGTGGGAGGTTCATGGATCCCAGCCCTCCCTGGCCTCCCAGCGGCACCGGCCACCCGCTGCCAGCTGCGGCCTGTCGGGTTTGGGGACCCGAAGGCCGGAGAGCCTCCGTGTACAGTCGTAGGGTGGCAGAGGTCGCCTCTTGTCCCGCTCGGGCTGCTGCTGTCCCCGCCCCTCCCCCAGGTCAGTGCCTAGGTTCCCCTGCTCGGGAGGCACGAGGGCAGCTGCGTTGCAGGGACCCTGCGGCTGGGGCCCAGCGGGTGGGCTGAGGCGGCCGCGGTGGGCGCCCCGCAGGGCCGCGGCCCCTCAGGCCTCTAGGCCTGGCCAGGGCTCTTGGGAAGGACCTGCCAAAGGGGAAAGACTCGAGGAACGACTGGGCGGTGTTCTCACAAGGCTCGCTCCACCTTTGCCGCCCCAAGCGCCCGTAGGCGCCACGGCTGGGGTCGGGTCCGGCCTGCCCTGCAGTGGAGGCGGGGAACGTGTCGAGCCTGCGACGGGTAGGGGAGGAAGGCTTACAGGCGGCCGGCCCCCGTAGGCTCGGGTGCCGTGGCCGGGCCTCGCGGTCCCACCCGGAGGACGCGACGCGGCTTAAGTGGGGTTCTGCCTGGGGCTCGGACAAAGCTCAGACGGACGTGGGACCCGGCCAAGCCTGCTGGGGCGTTTCACCCGGGCAGCCCCAGGCGCGACGACTTGTCCGGCGCGGGTCTCCCTCATCGATGGAAGTGCGCACGGGCAGGCTCCGACTGTCGCAGGACGGGTGGCGCGTACGGACGTCGGCCAGGGGCTTGCCGGTGTCCTCCGTGGAAGGGCAGTTTCTGGGTGGGCCTTGCCCGTCTTGCTCCCCCCCTTGCCGCGGGTGCGTCTGTGTCTGTTCGTCTGACTCTGGCCGGGAGCCCCCCTGTCAGATGCCCCGGCTCCCTGCCCTCCCTCACGCCTCACATGCACGCACGTCCGTGTGCGGCTGGCGCCTTGCACGTGTCTGGCCTGTGATGCTGCGGCGCGTCCTCCGCTCTTGTCACAGGCGACCCGCGGGAGGTTCTGGGCCAGGGGGCGCCGACGGGTCACCGCCCGTCTTAAGTCGGCCCCTTGGACGTGGCCTGGCCCACCCGTGACCTGGAGCGTGTGGCCTGAGGGACGTGTAGGCCACGAGGGAGACCTGAGCCGTGGGCGTGGCCCGCGAAGAAGGATCCAGAGAGGCCGAACGGTAGCCCTGTCATTTAGGAAGCCCCTGAGGCCCCTGAGTGGTAGCCAGGGCTCCGGGCACACGAAACGGCATGCTGCCTTCTGCCCGAGGGAGGCGTGAACTGTGGTCCCCGGGGCCTGCAAGGTTCCCCAGGTGGCTCTGCGCGTGAGCGGGCGCGCGGGCGCGCCTACCCGGGTGTGTCGCGGCAGGCTCTGCGGCAGACGGCAGGACGGGAAGGGTGGCCACCTGACCTTTCCCTCGTCGGCTTCACTGGCTTCTTCCTTCAGACAGGCGGTGATCCCCACGTTCTTAAGGACCTCGTGTGGGACGCGTCGGCAAGAAAGCTTACACCTGGCCTTCTCGTGCTACAGCAGGACGGCTCTTGCAAAGGGCCCTGGCTGCCAGGGGCCTCCGAAGGCCGTGTGAGAGGCAACAGGAAGGCAGTTCAGGGCAGACACGTGCTCGTGCAGAGCCGTGGAGGGCACGAGCATCTCGCTGGGAAGCTCGCTGGGGGCACTGGGGCGCCCGGGCCATCGGCAGGAAGGGACGGGTGAGCTCCAAGACGGCTAGGCCCCAGTCAGCTCGAGATTCCTCTCCGCTTTGTCGGAGAGGACCAAGGGAAATGGCGTCGTGCCTGTGTGCTTCCCGCCGTCAGGCAGTCGAAGGCAGACGGGAGAGAAGCCAACCCAGGCGGGCGGAAGGCAGCGGTATCAGAAGCGAGAATAAGGACTCTCACGACGGGCTGCGGGAGCGGGGCGAGAGGGGCGCAGGTAAAAATCCTTTCCCCTGGAAACACAGACGGCGGGCAGCGTGTAGTCGTATAGGTCTGCACGCGTGCAGGCGTGCCTCCGCTCGTGCGTGCGCGTCTGGTGAGGAGGCCTGAGAGTGGGGCTCGAAGGCAGGCGTGCGTGCACGGACCCTGAAAACGTGACAGGCTTTCGAAACGGACGTCAACTCTGGGCCAGCTGGAATCACCGGGCTGCCAGAAGAGGCAGTGGGGAAGTCCCGTGCTTTCTGGAGAGACAGGGAAGGTGCGAAGGACGCAGGAAATAGGATAGGGCAGATTGCTTGCCGCGTGCGGAAGACCAGGGCCCCCCGCCCCCGCCCTCAGAGCGACAACCGCCTTGGAACCTCGAGCTCCTTGTCGGCCGCTCACGCGTCCTGTCCTCCCTCGGAGCAGGCCGGCAGGAAACACCTTGCCTTGCTTGTTTGGTAAGGTTCGGGAGGCCGACCAGCAGCGCTGCCTTAGCGACTGGCACACACTGGCTTTGTCGGCGAGAAAGGCTGCAGTGAAGGCGAAGGCTGGGACGGGTGCTCACCTGGAGGCTGGGCGAGAGCGGAACCACCTCCAAGGGCGTTCACACTGCGGGCAGAAGTCACTTCCTTCCGTCTGCGGCGCTGAAGGCGTGCCGTGCGGTGGCCGCCGACGCGGGTGGCGTCCTGAACACCTTACTGTCTGGGCTGCCAAACACCACCGTTCGGGGGGAGGTGGGGGGTCCAGCGTGCCGGCAAACCGCGTCGTCCCTCTCCCTGTCTCTGTCTGCACAGGCTGGCCAGGGCTTCGTCTTGCGCGGTGTCGGGCGATCCCGGCGGCGACGGATGCCGGTCACCTTTGCTGGCTGGGAGAAAGGCACGGCCTGGCCGCTCTAGCACAGGAAGGGCGTCGTGCAATGGTGTGGACGCGCCCACGTCCAGACTGTGGGGTTCCGCTGGCCCGGGCGGAGAGGTCTTCTGTTTCCGGGCAGCGTGGCTTTCCGCAAGACTTTATGTGTCTGTGGGAGCTAACAGAGATCCCGGGAACGGGAGGGGAGGGGGCGAGGGAGGGAGGGAGGGAGCGGAAGGGGAGACACTCACACGCACACGCACACACACGCGCACACGCAGAGACACACAGACAGAGACACGGAGAGTCACAGCAAGGGGGAGACAGGGAGAGAGAGCGAGACAAAGAGAGAGCACTCTGCTGCATGGCTTTTCTCGTCCTGAGCCCAGCAGTTCACCGCTGACAGACACTGGCTGGAAGCAGAGTACCCAGGCTGTCTTTCCCTCTGGAGCTCAGCAGAGTTCCCAGGGGGTGAAGTGGCTGCGTGAAACCGGAGCGACAGGTGGTCGGGGCTGGGGAGGGTGGAGGGCACGTGGTGGGAGGTGACAGAACCCGAAGAGGTGTCATCGGGCCGCCGGGCAGTGCCAGAGAGATGCAAGGCCGGAGGCCTCCCTGGAGGCAGCGCGCGGCCCAGCTGCCCCCTGGAGGCTGGGCAGGGAGCTGGGCTGAACGCTGGGGCTGCGGAGGCCAGGCGGCGGGCCGGGTTCCCGGCCGGGGGGGCGGGGCCTTGCAGGGTGACGCCCACTGGCCGCTCCCCGACTGGTCGGGAGGTGGGGCGAGAGGCCTGGGCCCGACTTGACTCGGGCCTCCTTCCCGCCAAGCTCCAAATTCCCACGGGCCTGCGGGAGGCGGGGCGGGGGCGGTGGGCGGGCACGAGGCCATGCGCATGCGCCCCAGCTGCCCGGGGGCCGCGCAGCAGGCCGCCGGGGCCGAGTGACAGCGACCCCGACCCCTGGAAGACCCAAGCGCCGGCGCCAGCGCCGACGCGCGGGGACCTCGGCCGCTCGGCCGGCTCCTCCGGCCACGTGCTGCGCCTCCGCCTCCCGCTCCTTGCTCCTGGGCCTTGGCAGCTGCGGCTCGCAGCTCAGGGCCAGGGCCACACGGCCAGTGAGGCGGGGGCCCGGGGAAGGCGGGCCTCCCCAGGAATCCTGGGTGGCCTTAGCTGTGGGAGGGGGTCTTCAGGAGGCAGGGGCCCGCGGGCGTCCCGCTGCCATGGCAGGGCTGCGGACAGAGCAGGCACTAGCGGGTGGCAGGTGCGAGGAGGCCTGCAGCCTCAGGGTGGAGGCCGTGCGGCAGGGAGCGTCGGCGGCGGCTGAGGCGGCGGCGGCGGCCGCGGCGGCGGCAGCTGCATCGTCGGAGGCGGAGGTTGTGGGCATGGGGGAGGCCTTGGTGCTGCTGGCGGACGACATCATGGAGGCTGTGGTGGAGGTGGTGGCGGAGGAGCAGGAGGAGCAGGAGTCGCAGGAAGAGGAGGAGGAGGAGGAGGAGGAGGAGGAGGAGGTGGAGGAGGTGGTGGAGGAGGTGGTGCAGGCCAAGGAGCGGGAAGAGAAGCCCCGGAAGCAGGGGCGCGCAGAGCCAGGGCGCGGACCCCCGACCTCCCTGAGCCCGCTGGAGGCCCTGGGGGCCCTTCAGTTAGAGCTGAGCGCTGTGAACGCCCAAGCCAACAGGGCCTACTTGCGGCTCAAGCGCAGGGTCTGTCGGAGGCGGGAGCCTCGTTTGGATCGAAGAAGAGCCATCATCCAGGACATCCCCGGCTTCTGGGCCAAAGCTGTATCCTTGCTGCTGCTCCTTGGGGTTGGCTGCTGCCGGAGGGCAGGAGGGGGAACAGGGCGAGAAGGAGGTTGGGCCAGGGGGAGGGGGAGGAGGAGGGCAGGCGGCAACGGGCTGGGCCCGGGGTCGGGGTCGGGGTCGGGGTCGGGGTCTGGGGGCGGCAAAGGGCAGGGTGGGGAGGGGAAGCAGGAGGAGAAGGAAGAGGAGGACCGGGAGCGGCGGAACCAGGGGCAGGAGGAAGGGAGGAAGGCGGGCGCCAAGGCCAAGGGAAGAGGGCTGAGAGTGGAGGCATGGAGGCCTGCAAGGGCACAGCATGAGGGCGCTGAGGGCCAAAGGCCAAACGTGCAGGCGTGGGAGCGCCAACTTTGGGTGGATCCTTCTGGCCTGGGGCCTGCAGGGGAAGCCTTCCTGGGGTCAAGGAGCGCATGGCAACAGTGAACAGCGCGTGCAGAGCCCCCAGCACCCTCCCCACAGAGCAGAGAGTGGAAGCGTGCAGTCTCCCGGGGAAATCCCAGGAGACCGGTGGGCGTGCCAGGACCCATCCCAGTCAGCCAGAGGCTGTGGACTTGTTGCCGCCACGTCCCTGCCGAAGCAGCAGGTCGTCCGCGGCCAGGTGTGAGCTGCAAGAGGCCCCCGTCCCGGGCAAGACTACGGGACCCCAGACACGCCCTCGGGTGGGCTCCCAGCCTGGCCTCCACCGGCCCTTCTCGTGCAGGCAGAAGCACGTGCCCTCCCCGTTGCACCCTGTGAGTCCCCCGGAGCTGCAGCCCTAGCCACGCAGACAGACTCCTCTCACCCCGGAGGGCGGCTTGAAGGCCCGGGGCTTCCTGTCAGCACCCGTGGCCCGCCCCCTACTCAGAGGACGCGTGGGTCCACGGGGGCAGAGCACATCCCGACTCCGCGAGCGGTGACGAGCCTGCAGCCAGCACACACAGGCCAGCCACAGGTCGGGGACGGTCGGGGAACAGGCCCTCCCCGAGGGGGTGTCGACGGCCCAAGATGCACGGGAAGGCCGGAACCCCGCCGCCACGCGCCTGTGAGACGGCAGGGCAGGGCCCGAGGAGGTCGGCGGGGCGGGGCGAGGGGGGGGTGGGCAGCAGTGCGCGCCCGGGGTCCTGGCAGATCGCCCGTCCGGTCTCTTCCTCTGGCCCCAGCCTGGCTGTGTTGGCTGTGGCTCTTCCAGCCGTAGCACGTGAAGGCTCCTTGACCTACTGAAGATTGTGAGTCACCCCCAGCTGTCGGCCTTGATCAGTGACCAAGACGAAGACGTGCTGAGCTACATGATCACCTTGGAGGTCAGGCCGGGCAGACGGAGGCCACGGTGGTGGGGTGGGGGGATGCGGGGAGGAGGGGGCCGGGTGTCCCCGAGGGCCGGGTGCGAGCAGCGGGAGAGCGGAAGGGGAAGTGGTTCATCCCTGCCGGGCAGGCCAGCTCAGGTGGCCGGGAAGAGCCGTCACTCTTCTCCTGCTGTTGGGCGTGGCAGGCGCAGGAACTGGGCCGCCCCGAGTACCGCTGCAGGTTGATGTTCTTCTTCCGGAGCAACCCCTACTTCTGCAACCAAGTGATCCTTAAGGAGTATCACCTTAGCTTCGCAGGTAGGCGGGCTGTCCCGGGATGGGGGAAGGCGGCGGGGCGGGGCGGTGTGTGCCCGGGAGGCCTTGGATGCTGGGCCAGCGGGATCCCTCCCCTCAGCGTATGCCCCGCTCTTCCTCTAGGCTACAGGGCGTATAGTTCCACTCCAGTGCAGTGGTTCTGGGATTACGAACGGGGAGCCCCCAGCCGCAGGCAGGACGCCGTCAGCCTTAACTTCCTCAACTGGTTGTCAGGCCACGACTGCCCCGGGTCTGACAGGATTGCTGAGGTGGGGGTCCCCCGGGGCCTGGTCGGAAATGGCGACGTCGGCGGTGGCCAGCAGCTCGGGGAAGGGGCGTGGGCCCTGTCCCGACCTGCCCGTTCCCTCCGCCAGATCATCGTCGAGGACCTGTGGCCCAACCCCCTGCGCTACTACCCGAGGGAGCAAGGCGCCGGGAGAGGTAACTGGGAGGGGGGCACGTCCCTGAGGAGCCCCGGGGCAGGGGGTGTTGGCGAAGGGTGTTTCCAGGACCCTTTCCCAATCGGGGTGAGGCAGGCTGAGACAAGCCTGGGAGCGGGGCGACCCCAGGCCGCCCAGGGAGCGGGCGCGAGGGTGAGCCAGGGGCCCGGAGGACCCAGGCGCACGCGCAGAGCACCGAAGCTTTCGGCTTTCGCGGAACGTCCCAGGGGTGTCCGCGAAAGGAGCGGGCCTCCTCAGGCACCCTCGTGTGCGTCGGCACACCCTGGCTTCGGCCCTCCCTGGGGCCTGGTCCGACTGCCTCCGCGCTTGGGATCAGCTGGGCCCCTGCGTCCGCCCCCGGCCGCCTGGCCAAGGCCTCCAGACGCTGAGGAGGTGGGCTCCCTGAATGTCCAGGCGCATCCCTCAGCGACCCGGCTCCACCCGGACGGTCCTGGAAAGGGCCGCAGGCTGTCTGGAGGCCACTGGGGAGGCGCCCGGGGAGAAAGGGCGGGGCGTGCCGCCTGTTGCGCGCCATCTCTCCGGTTGTCTGTTGGACACAGGCTGCTTCAGCTGCGCCTTGGGTTGTTCCCGTGCGTGTCCGTGTCGGTCTGTGCCCGCGTGCCCGCGAGCAGGCTTCCTCATGCGTCGGTGGTCCTGCAGAGCCAGCGGTGAAGGCGACGGAGCAGGAGAGTTCGGCCGAGTAGAACGAGAGCCCGGAGGCGTGTGCAGACGCGCGTGAGACCGGCGGCCGGGGTCTGGGGCGCCGGAGAGGAGCGAGGAAAGCATCGCCAGTGGAGGTTGCAGAGGGTGGGCAGCACGTACCCGGAATGAGGCCGAGAGAGACGTCAACAGGCTAACGAGTGCTCCTGTCTTGCTCGCGTGCTGTGTGATTGTCCGGGGGTCGCCGAGTGGTGATGTTCCGGCCCAGTCCGGTGGGGCTTTTGAAGCGGCTGCCCGTGTGTGGCAGAGAGGCGGGCCTGTGGGAGTGGAGGACGTGGGAAGGGCAGGCCTCGGCTGCTGCTCCGGGGAGGCCAGGTTGCCTCCGAACAGGGCAGGGTCCGGGAGCAGGAGGCAACGAAAGAGACAAGCTGGCGTGCTGGGGACCTGTTGCGCAGGCCGGGGAAGGAGACGGGGACCGGTGCTGGCGGGCAGGGGCCTCGGGGCCCGCTGTGGCTTGGGTTCAGCGTTCACCCTGCTCGCGGAGCCTCACGCAGCCCCCTCCGTCTGGGGTGTGCGCCACACGTCGGCCCCACGCCAGACGGGCGACTTCTTAAGCCCAGGGCCCCCGTCCGCCCCCAGGCGCCCCAGGAGGCAGGCTGTGAGTGTGGAATCCTTCCGGGCACGACCCCGCTCAGCCCTGGCTGGGTGGGGCTGTGCAGGACTCCAAGCAAGTGTGAGGGAAGGCGTGTGTGAGCTGTGGCTGTGGCCCCGTGCCGGCGCGTGAGGCTGTGCGGGTGAGGGAGCAGGGGAGCAGGCGGGCAAGAGTGCCGGGCTGTTTGCGGGCAGGGGCTGGGCGAGAGCGGACAAGTCCGGCGCCTCCGGGGGCTGGGGCAGCAGCGAGAGATTGCTGGCTTTCAGGCTCCGGGGTCTTGGGGAGGGGAGGAACTGGCAGACAGGAGCCCCTTCCCCCTGCTGGAAAGGCCTCCCGGGGCGTGAGCGCCTTCCTTTCCCTGGGGTCTCCTCGTGGGGCGCAACAGTCCGAGGGGCGAAGGTCAGGGGGCGGGGCCGCAGGGCCCGCGCCGCCCCAGACCGGCAGTGAGCCGCCTCCCCTCTCTCCCACGCCGGCGGTGAGCCGCGGCGGGGTATGCCGCTCTTCAGGCTGTGTGACACGTAGGCCGAAAGCTTCTACCCGAGTCTGCGCTGGCTAGCTAAGGGGCCCGAACGTTCAGAGTAATTCACGCTTCTCCTCGGGACACAGTCCCTGCGGCTCTGTCCTGGTCAGGGAACTGCCACCCACACGTCCCTCCAACACACAGCCCAGAGCTGCCTGGGCTCCAGGCCACCGGAAGGGGACAGTCCTGGGGCAGACAGATGTCGGGCAAGGGGCCTCTGGGAGGGATGGCGGCAGGCGGTGGCGGGCTGTTGGGGGGAGCGGGGGGCGAGTGGGCAGGGCTGGGGTGGGGGGCGGGACGGGGCGGGACGGGATGGGGAGGGCAGTCGGTGGCCAGCACCCGGCGGGGCCCTTCCCGAGGGGACAGCCGCTTTCCGGAGACACCTGAGGTCCCCGCACAAAGCTAGGCACCGTCTCCGCGGCAGCCCGGCCCGGGAGAGAGCGGCGCGTGCCCCCTCTCTCCCTCCCGGTCCCCTGCAGTCTGGCCGCGTGGTGAGCACCTCTGTCCCCGACGACACCCCACAGCTCCCCTGCTTTGCCGCACTTTGGGGGTGTGCTTGACCGACTGCCCCAGCAGAACGTTTCACGGTCGTGGAGGGTTGCGGTGGGAGGTTCATGGATCCCAGCCCTCCCTGGCCTCCCAGCGGCACCGGCCACCCGCTGCCAGCTGCGGCCTGTCGGGTTTGGGGACCCGAAGGCCGGAGAGCCTCCGTGTACAGTCGTAGGGTGGCAGAGGTCGCCTCTTGTCCCGCTCGGGCTGCTGCTGTCCCCGCCCCTCCCCCAGGTCAGTGCCTAGGTTCCCCTGCTCGGGAGGCACGAGGGCAGCTGCGTTGCAGGGACCCTGCGGCTGGGGCCCAGCGGGTGGGCTGAGGCGGCCGCGGTGGGCGCCCCGCAGGGCCGCGGCCCCTCAGGCCTCTAGGCCTGGCCAGGGCTCTTGGGAAGGACCTGCCAAAGGGGAAAGACTCGAGGAACGACTGGGCGGTGTTCTCACAAGGCTCGCTCCACCTTTGCCGCCCCAAGCGCCCGTAGGCGCCACGGCTGGGGTCGGGTCCGGCCTGCCCTGCAGTGGAGGCGGGGAACGTGTCGAGCCTGCGACGGGTAGGGGAGGAAGGCTTACAGGCGGCCGGCCCCCGTAGGCTCGGGTGCCGTGGCCGGGCCTCGCGGTCCCACCCGGAGGACGCGACGCGGCTTAAGTGGGGTTCTGCCTGGGGCTCGGACAAAGCTCAGACGGACGTGGGACCCGGCCAAGCCTGCTGGGGCGTTTCACCCGGGCAGCCCCAGGCGCGACGACTTGTCCGGCGCGGGTCTCCCTCATCGATGGAAGTGCGCACGGGCAGGCTCCGACTGTCGCAGGACGGGTGGCGCGTACGGACGTCGGCCAGGGGCTTGCCGGTGTCCTCCGTGGAAGGGCAGTTTCTGGGTGGGCCTTGCCCGTCTTGCTCCCCCCCTTGCCGCGGGTGCGTCTGTGTCTGTTCGTCTGACTCTGGCCGGGAGCCCCCCTGTCAGATGCCCCGGCTCCCTGCCCTCCCTCACGCCTCACATGCACGCACGTCCGTGTGCGGCTGGCGCCTTGCACGTGTCTGGCCTGTGATGCTGCGGCGCGTCCTCCGCTCTTGTCACAGGCGACCCGCGGGAGGTTCTGGGCCAGGGGGCGCCGACGGGTCACCGCCCGTCTTAAGTCGGCCCCTTGGACGTGGCCTGGCCCACCCGTGACCTGGAGCGTGTGGCCTGAGGGACGTGTAGGCCACGAGGGAGACCTGAGCCGTGGGCGTGGCCCGCGAAGAAGGATCCAGAGAGGCCGAACGGTAGCCCTGTCATTTAGGAAGCCCCTGAGGCCCCTGAGTGGTAGCCAGGGCTCCGGGCACACGAAACGGCATGCTGCCTTCTGCCCGAGGGAGGCGTGAACTGTGGTCCCCGGGGCCTGCAAGGTTCCCCAGGTGGCTCTGCGCGTGAGCGGGCGCGCGGGCGCGCCTACCCGGGTGTGTCGCGGCAGGCTCTGCGGCAGACGGCAGGACGGGAAGGGTGGCCACCTGACCTTTCCCTCGTCGGCTTCACTGGCTTCTTCCTTCAGACAGGCGGTGATCCCCACGTTCTTAAGGACCTCGTGTGGGACGCGTCGGCAAGAAAGCTTACACCTGGCCTTCTCGTGCTACAGCAGGACGGCTCTTGCAAAGGGCCCTGGCTGCCAGGGGCCTCCGAAGGCCGTGTGAGAGGCAACAGGAAGGCAGTTCAGGGCAGACACGTGCTCGTGCAGAGCCGTGGAGGGCACGAGCATCTCGCTGGGAAGCTCGCTGGGGGCACTGGGGCGCCCGGGCCATCGGCAGGAAGGGACGGGTGAGCTCCAAGACGGCTAGGCCCCAGTCAGCTCGAGATTCCTCTCCGCTTTGTCGGAGAGGACCAAGGGAAATGGCGTCGTGCCTGTGTGCTTCCCGCCGTCAGGCAGTCGAAGGCAGACGGGAGAGAAGCCAACCCAGGCGGGCGGAAGGCAGCGGTATCAGAAGCGAGAACAAGGACTCTCACGACGGGCTGCGGGAGCGGGGCGAGAGGGGCGCAGGTAAAAATCCTTTCCCCTGGAAACACAGACGGCGGGCAGCGTGTAGTCGTATAGGTCTGCACGCGTGCAGGCGTGCCTCCGCTCGTGCGTGCGCGTCTGGTGAGGAGGCCTGAGAGTGGGGCTCGAAGGCAGGCGTGCGTGCACGGACCCTGAAAACGTGACAGGCTTTCGAAACGGACGTCAACTCTGGGCCAGCTGGAATCACCGGGCTGCCAGAAGAGGCAGTGGGGAAGTCCCGTGCTTTCTGGAGAGACAGGGAAGGTGCGAAGGACGCAGGAAATAGGATAGGGCAGATTGCTTGCCGCGTGCGGAAGACCAGGGCCCCCCGCCCCCGCCCTCAGAGCGACAACCGCCTTGGAACCTCGAGCTCCTTGTCGGCCGCTCACGCGTCCTGTCCTCCCTCGGAGCAGGCCGGCAGGAAACACCTTGCCTTGCTTGTTTGGTAAGGTTCGGGAGGCCGACCAGCAGCGCTGCCTTAGCGACTGGCACACACTGGCTTTGTCGGCGAGAAAGGCTGCAGTGAAGGCGAAGGCTGGGACGGGTGCTCACCTGGAGGCTGGGCGAGAGCGGAACCACCTCCAAGGGCGTTCACACTGCGGGCAGAAGTCACTTCCTTCCGTCTGCGGCGCTGAAGGCGTGCCGTGCGGTGGCCGCCGACGCGGGTGGCGTCCTGAACACCTTACTGTCTGGGCTGCCAAACACCACCGTTCGGGGGGAGGTGGGGGGTCCAGCGTGCCGGCAAACCGCGTCGTCCCTCTCCCTGTCTCTGTCTGCACAGGCTGGCCAGGGCTTCGTCTTGCGCGGTGTCGGGCGATCCCGGCGGCGACGGATGCCGGTCACCTTTGCTGGCTGGGAGAAAGGCACGGCCTGGCCGCTCTAGCACAGGAAGGGCGTCGTGCAATGGTGTGGACGCGCCCACGTCCAGACTGTGGGGTTCCGCTGGCCCGGGCGGAGAGGTCTTCTGTTTCCGGGCAGCGTGGCTTTCCGCAAGACTTTATGTGTCTGTGGGAGCTAACAGAGATCCCGGGAACGGGAGGGGAGGGGGCGAGGGAGGGAGGGAGGGAGCGGAAGGGGAGACACTCACACGCACACGCACACACACGCGCACACGCAGAGACACACAGACAGAGACACGGAGAGTCACAGCAAGGGGGAGACAGGGAGAGAGAGCGAGACAAAGAGAGAGCACTCTGCTGCATGGCTTTTCTCGTCCTGAGCCCAGCAGTTCACCGCTGACAGACACTGGCTGGAAGCAGAGTACCCAGGCTGTCTTTCCCTCTGGAGCTCAGCAGAGTTCCCAGGGGGTGAAGTGGCTGCGTGAAACCGGAGCGACAGGTGGTCGGGGCTGGGGAGGGTGGAGGGCACGTGGTGGGAGGTGACAGAACCCGAAGAGGTGTCAGCGGGCCGCCGGGCAGTGCCAGAGAGATGCAAGGCCGGAGGCCTCCCTGGAGGCAGCGCGCGGCCCAGCTGCCCCCTGGAGGCTGGGCAGGGAGCTGGGCTGAACGCTGGGGCTGCGGAGGCCAGGCGGCGGGCCGGGTTCCCGGCCGGGGGGGCGGGGCCTTGCAGGGTGACGCCCACTGGCCGCTCCCCGACTGGTCGGGAGGTGGGGCGAGAGGCCTGGGCCCGACTTGACTCGGGCCTCCTTCCCGCCAAGCTCCAAATTCCCACGGGCCTGCGGGAGGCGGGGCGGGGGGCGGTGGGCGGGCACGAGGCCATGCGCATGCGCCCCAGCTGCCCGGGGGCCGCGCAGCAGGCCGCCGGGGCCGAGTGACAGCGACCCCGACCCCTGGAAGACCCAAGCGCCGGCGCCAGCGCCGACGCGCGGGGACCTCGGCCGCTCGGCCGGCTCCTCCGGCCACGTGCTGCGCCTCCGCCTCCCGCTCCTTGCTCCTGGGCCTTGGCAGCTGCGGCTCGCAGCTCAGGGCCAGGGCCACACGGCCAGTGAGGCGGGGGCCCGGGGAAGGCGGGCCTCCCCAGGAATCCTGGGTGGCCTTAGCTGTGGGAGGGGGTCTTCAGGAGGCAGGGGCCCGCGGGCGTCCCGCTGCCATGGCAGGGCTGCGGACAGAGCAGGCACTAGCGGGTGGCAGGTGCGAGGAGGCCAGCAGCCTCAGGGTGGAGGCCGTGCGGCAGGGAGCGTCGGCGGCGGCTGAGGCGGCGGCGGCGGCGGCGGCGGCGGCAGTGGCAGCTGCATCGTCGGAGGCGGAGGTTGTGGGCATGGGGGAGGCCTTGGTGCTGCTGGCGGACGACATCATGGAGGCTGTGGTGGAGGTGGTGGCGGAGGAGCAGGAGGAGCAGGAGGAGGAGGAGGAGGAGGAGGAGGAGGAGGAGGAGGAGGAGGAGGAGGAGGAGGAGGAGGAGGAGGAGGAGGAGGAGGAGGAGGAGGTGGAGGAGGTGGTGGAGGAGGTGGTGGAGGAGGTGGTGCAGGCCAAGGAGCGGGAAGAGAAGCCCCGGAAGCAGGGGCGCGCAGAGCCAGGGCGCGGACCCCCGACCTCCCTGAGCCCGCTGGAGGCCCTGGGGGCCCTTCAGTTAGAGCTGAGCGCTGTGAACGCCCAAGCCAACAGGGCCTACTTGCGGCTCAAGCGCAGGGTCCGTCGGAGGCGGGAGCCTCGTTTGGATCGAAGAAGAGCCATCATCCAGGACATCCCCGGCTTCTGGGCCAAAGCTGTATCCTTGCTGCTGCTCCTTGGGGTTGGCTGCTGCCGGAGGGCAGGAGGGGGAACAGGGCGAGAAGGAGGTTGGGCCAGGGGGAGGGGGAGGAGGAGGGCAGGCGGCAACGGGCTGGGCCCGGGGTCGGGGTCGGGGTCGGGGTCGGGGTCTGGGGGCGGCAAAGGGCAGGGTGGGGAGGGGAAGCAGGAGGAGAAGGAAGAGGAGGACCGGGAGCGGCGGAACCAGGGGCAGGAGGAAGGGAGGAAGGCGGGCGCCAAGGCCAAGGGAAGAGGGCTGAGAGTGGAGGCATGGAGGCCTGCAAGGGCACAGCATGAGGGCGCTGAGGGCCAAAGGCCAAACGTGCAGGCGTGGGAGCGCCAACTTTGGGTGGATCCTTCTGGCCTGGGGCCTGCAGGGGAAGCCTTCCTGGGGTCAAGGAGCGCATGGCAACAGTGAACAGCGCGTGCAGAGCCCCCAGCACCCTCCCCACAGAGCAGAGAGTGGAAGCGTGCAGTCTCCCGGGGAAATCCCAGGAGACCGGTGGGCGTGCCAGGACCCATCCCAGTCAGCCAGAGGCTGTGGACTTGTTGCCGCCACGTCCCTGCCGAAGCAGCAGGTCGTCCGCGGCCAGGTGTGAGCTGCAAGAGGCCCCCGTCCCGGGCAAGACTACGGGACCCCAGACGCCCTCGGGTGGGCTCCCAGCCTGGCCTCCACCGGCCCTTCTCGTGCAGGCAGAAGCACGTGCCCTCCCCGTTGCACCCTGTGAGTCCCCCGGAGCTGCAGCCCTAGCCACGCAGACA
This sequence comes from Camelus dromedarius, assembly GCF_036321535.1. Classification (NCBI taxonomy): domain Eukaryota; kingdom Metazoa; phylum Chordata; class Mammalia; order Artiodactyla; family Camelidae; genus Camelus; species Camelus dromedarius. The sequence continues at coordinate 14,392,552 of NC_087473.1, forward strand.
GACTCCTCTCACCCCGGAGGGCGGCTTGAAGGCCCGGGGCTTCCTGTCAGCACCCGTGGCCCGCCCCCTACTCAGAGGACGCGTGGGTCCACGGGGGCAGGGCACATCCCGACTCCGCGAGCGGTGACGAGCCTGCAGCCAGCACACACAGGCCAGCCACAGGTCGGGGACGGTCGGGGAACAGGCCCTCCCCGAGGGGGTGTCGACGGCCCAAGATGCACGGGAAGGCCGGAACCCCGCCGCCACGCGCCTGTGAGACGGCAGGGCAGGGCCCGAGGAGGTCGGCGGGGCGGGGCGAGGGGGGGGTGGGCAGCAGTGCGCGCCCGGAGTCCTGGCAGATCGCCCGTCCGGTCTCTTCCTCTGGCCCCAGCCTGGCTGTGTTGGCTGTGGCTCTTCCAGCCGTAGCACGTGAAGGCTCCTTGACCTACTGAAGATTGTGAGTCACCCCCAGCTGTCGGCCTTGATCAGTGACCAAGACGAAGACGTGCTGAGCTACATGATCACCTTGGAGGTCAGGCCGGGCAGACGGAGGCCACGGTGGTGGGGTGGGGGGATGCGGGGAGGAGGGGGCCGGGTGTCCCCGAGGGCCGGGTGCGAGCAGCGGGAGAGCGGAAGGGGAAGTGGTTCATCCCTGCCGGGCAGGCCAGCTCAGGTGGCCGGGAAGAGCCGTCACTCTTCTCCTGCTGTTGGGCGTGGCAGGCGCAGGAACTGGGCCGCCCCGAGTACCGCTGCAGGTTGATGTTCTTCTTCCGGAGCAACCCCTACTTCTGCAACCAAGTGATCCTTAAGGAGTATCACCTTAGCTTCGCAGGTAGGCGGGCTGTCCCGGGATGGGGGAAGGCGGCGGGGCGGGGCGGTGTGTGCCCGGGAGGCCTTGGATGCTGGGCCAGCGGGATCCCTCCCCTCAGCGTATGCCCCGCTCTTCCTCTAGGCTACAGGGCGTATAGTTCCACTCCAGTGCAGTGGTTCTGGGATTACGAACGGGGAGCCCCCAGCCGCAGGCAGGACGCCGTCAGCCTTAACTTCCTCAACTGGTTGTCAGGCCACGACTGCCCCGGGTCTGACAGGATTGCTGAGGTGGGGGTCCCCCGGGGCCTGGTCGGAAATGGCGACGTCGGCGGTGGCCAGCAGCTCGGGGAAGGGGCGTGGGCCCTGTCCCGACCTGCCCGTTCCCTCCGCCAGATCATCGTCGAGGACCTGTGGCCCAACCCCCTGCGCTACTACCCGAGGGAGCAAGGCGCCGGGAGAGGTAACTGGGAGGGGGGCACGTCCCTGAGGAGCCCCGGGGCAGGGGGTGTTGGCGAAGGGTGTTTCCAGGACCCTTTCCCAATCGGGGTGAGGCAGGCTGAGACAAGCCTGGGAGCGGGGCGACCCCAGGCCGCCCAGGGAGCGGGCGCGAGGGTGAGCCAGGGGCCCGGAGGACCCAGGCGCACGCGCAGAGCACCGAAGCTTTCGGCTTTCGCGGAACGTCCCAGGGGTGTCCGCGAAAGGAGCGGGCCTCCTCAGGCACCCTCGTGTGCGTCGGCACACCCTGGCTTCGGCCCTCCCTGGGGCCTGGTCCGACTGCCTCCGCGCTTGGGATCAGCTGGGCCCCTGCGTCCGCCCCCGGCCGCCTGGCCAAGGCCTCCAGACGCTGAGGAGGTGGGCTCCCTGAATGTCCAGGCGCATCCCTCAGCGACCCGGCTCCACCCGGACGGTCCTGGAAAGGGCCGCAGGCTGTCTGGAGGCCACTGGGGAGGCGCCCGGGGAGAAAGGGCGGGGCGTGCCGCCTGTTGCGCGCCATCTCTCCGGTTGTCTGTTGGACACAGGCCGCTTCAGCTGCGCCTTGGGTTGTTCCCGTGCGTGTCCGTGTCGGTCTGTGCCCGCGTGCCCACGAGCAGGCTTCCTCATGCGTCGGTGGTCCTGCAGAGCCAGCGGTGAAGGCGACGGAGCAGGAGAGTTCGGCCGAGTAGAACGAGAGCCCGGAGGCGTGTGCAGACGCGCGTGAGACCGGCGGCCGGGGTCTGGGGCGCCGGAGAGGAGCGAGGAAAGCATCGCCAGTGGAGGTTGCAGAGGGTGGGCAGCACGTACCCGGAATGAGGCCGAGAGAGACGTCAACAGGCTAACGAGTGCTCCTGTCTTGCTCGCGTGCTGTGTGATTGTCCGGGGGTCGCCGAGTGGTGATGTTCCGGCCCAGTCCGGTGGGGCTTTTGAAGCGGCTGCCCGTGTGTGGCAGAGAGGCGGGCCTGTGGGAGTGGAGGACGTGGGAAGGGCAGGCCTCGGCTGCTGCTCCGGGGATGCCAGGTTGCCTCCGAACAGGGCAGGGTCTGGGAGCAGGAGGCAACGAAAGAGACAAGCTGGCGTGCTGGGGACCTGTTGCGCAGGCCGGGGAAGGAGACGGGGACCGGTGCTGGCGGGCAGGGGCCTCGGGGCCCGCTGTGGCTTGGGTTCAGCGTTCACCCTGCTCGCGGAGCCTCACGCAGCCCCCTCCGTCTGGGGTGTGCGCCACACGTCGGCCCCACGCCAGACGGGCGACTTCTTAAGCCCAGGGCCCCCGTCCGCCCCCAGGCGCCCCAGGAGGCAGGCTGTGAGTGTGGAATCCTTCCGGGCACGACCCCGCTCAGCCCTGGCTGGGTGGGGCTGTGCAGGACTCCAAGCAAGTGTGAGGGAAGGCGTGTGTGAGCTGTGGCTGTGGCCCCGTGCCGGCGCGTGAGGTTGTGCGGGTGAGGGAGCAGGGGAGCAGGCGGGCAAGGGTGCCGGGCTGTTTGCGGGCAGGGGCTGGGCGAGAGCGGGAAAGCCCGGCGCCTCCGGGGGCTGGGGCAGCAGCGAGAGATTGCTGGCTTTCAGGCTCCGGGGTCTTGGGGAGGGGAGGAACTGGCAGACAGGAGCCCCTTCCCCCTGCTGGAAAGGCCTCCCGGGGCGTGAGCGCCTTCCTTTCCCTGGGGTCTCCTCGTGGGGCGCAACAGTCCGAGGGGCGAAGGTCAGGGGGCGGGGCCGCAGGGCCCGCGCCGCCCCAGACCGGCAGTGTGCCGCCTCCCCTCTCTCCCACGCCGGCGGTGCGCCGCGGCGGGCTATGCCGCTCTTCAGGCTGTGTGACACGTAGGCCGAAAGCTTCTACCCGAGTCTGCGCTGGCTAGCTAAGGGGCCCGAACATTCAGAGTAACTCACGCTTCTCCTCGGGACACAGTCCCTGCGGCTCTGTCCTGGTCAGGGAACTGCCACCCACACGTCCCTCCAACACACAGCCCCGAGCTGCCTGGGCTCCAGGCCACCGGAAGGGGACAGTCCTGGGGCACACAGATCTCGGGCAAGGGGCCTCTGGGAGGGATGGCGGCAGGCGGTGGGGGTCTGTTGGGGGGGTGGCGGGGGGCGAGTGGGCAGGGCTGGGGTGGGGTGCGGGACGGGATGGGGAGGGCAGTCGGTGGCCAGCACCCGGCGGGGCCCTTCCCGAGGGGACAGCCGCTTTCCGGAGACACCTGAGGTCCCCGCACAAAGCTAGGCACCGTCTCCGCGGCAGCCCGGCCCGGGAGAGAGCGGCGCGTGCCCCCTCTCTCCCTCCCGGTCCCCTGCAGTCTGGCCGCGTGGTGAGCACCTCTGTCCCCGACGACACCCCACAGCGCCCCTGCTTTGCCGCACTTTGGGGGTGTGCTTGACCGACTGCCCCAGCAGAACGTTTCACGGTCGTGGAGGGTTGCGGTGGGAGGTTCATGGATCCCAGCCCTCCCTGGCCTCCCAGCGGCACCGGCCACCCGCTGCCAGCTGCGGCCTGTCGGGTTTGGGGACCCGAAGGCCGGAGAGCCTCCGTGTACAGTCGTAGGGTGGCAGAGGTCGCCTCTTGTCCCGCTCGGGCTGCTGCTGTCCCCGCCCCTCCCCCAGGTCAGTGCCTAGGTTCCCCTGCTCGGGAGGCACGAGGGCAGCTGCGTTGCAGGGACCCTGCGGCTGGGGCCCAGCGGGTGGGCTGAGGCGGCCGCGGTGGGCGCCCCGCAGGGCCGCGGCCCCTCAGGCCTCTAGGCCTGGCCAGGGCTCTTGGGAAGGACCTGCCAAAGGGGAAAGACTCGAGGAACGACTGGGCGGTGTTCTCACAAGGCTCGCTCCACCTTTGCCGCCCCAAGCGCCCGTAGGCGCCACGGCTGGGGTCGGGTCCGGCCTGCCCTGCAGTGGAGGCGGGGAACGTGTCGAGCCTGCGACGGGTAGGGGAGGAAGGCTTACAGGCGGCCGGCCCCCGTAGGCTCGGGTGCCGTGGCCGGGCCTCGCGGTCCCACCCGGAGGACGCGACGCGGCTTAAGTGGGGTTCTGCCTGGGGCTCGGACAAAGCTCAGACGGACGTGGGACCCGGCCAAGCCTGCTGGGGCGTTTCACCCGGGCAGCCCCAGGCGCGACGACTTGTCCGGCGCGGGTCTCCCTCATCGATGGAAGTGCGCACGGGCAGGCTCCGACTGTCGCAGGACGGGTGGCGCGTACGGACGTCGGCCAGGGGCTTGCCGGTGTCCTCCGTGGAAGGGCAGTTTCTGGGTGGGCCTTGCCCGTCTTGCTCCCCCCCTTGCCGCGGGTGCGTCTGTGTCTGTTCGTCTGACTCTGGCCGGGAGCCCCCCTGTCAGATGCCCCGGCTCCCTGCCCTCCCTCACGCCTCACATGCACGCACGTCCGTGTGCGGCTGGCGCCTTGCACGTGTCTGGCCTGTGATGCTGCGGCGCGTCCTCCGCTCTTGTCACAGGCGACCCGCGGGAGGTTCTGGGCCAGGGGGCGCCGACGGGTCACCGCCCGTCTTAAGTCGGCCCCTTGGACGTGGCCTGGCCCACCCGTGACCTGGAGCGTGTGGCCTGAGGGACGTGTAGGCCACGAGGGAGACCTGAGCCGTGGGCGTGGCCCGCGAAGAAGGATCCAGAGAGGCCGAACGGTAGCCCTGTCATTTAGGAAGCCCCTGAGGCCCCTGAGTGGTAGCCAGGGCTCCGGGCACACGAAACGGCATGCTGCCTTCTGCCCGAGGGAGGCGTGAACTGTGGTCCCCGGGGCCTGCAAGGTTCCCCAGGTGGCTCTGCGCGTGAGCGGGCGCGCGGGCGCGCCTACCCGGGTGTGTCGCGGCAGGCTCTGCGGCAGACGGCAGGACGGGAAGGGTGGCCACCTGACCTTTCCCTCGTCGGCTTCACTGGCTTCTTCCTTCAGACAGGCGGTGATCCCCACGTTCTTAAGGACCTCGTGTGGGACGCGTCGGCAAGAAAGCTTACACCTGGCCTTCTCGTGCTACAGCAGGACGGCTCTTGCAAAGGGCCCTGGCTGCCAGGGGCCTCCGAAGGCCGTGTGAGAGGCAACAGGAAGGCAGTTCAGGGCAGACACGTGCTCGTGCAGAGCCGTGGAGGGCACGAGCATCTCGCTGGGAAGCTCGCTGGGGGCACTGGGGCGCCCGGGCCATCGGCAGGAAGGGACGGGTGAGCTCCAAGACGGCTAGGCCCCAGTCAGCTCGAGATTCCTCTCCGCTTTGTCGGAGAGGACCAAGGGAAATGGCGTCGTGCCTGTGTGCTTCCCGCCGTCAGGCAGTCGAAGGCAGACGGGAGAGAAGCCAACCCAGGCGGGCGGAAGGCAGCGGTATCAGAAGCGAGAACAAGGACTCTCACGACGGGCTGCGGGAGCGGGGCGAGAGGGGCGCAGGTAAAAATCCTTTCCCCTGGAAACACAGACGGCGGGCAGCGTGTAGTCGTATAGGTCTGCACGCGTGCAGGCGTGCCTCCGCTCGTGCGTGCGCGTCTGGTGAGGAGGCCTGAGAGTGGGGCTCGAAGGCAGGCGTGCGTGCACGGACCCTGAAAACGTGACAGGCTTTCGAAACGGACGTCAACTCTGGGCCAGCTGGAATCACCGGGCTGCCAGAAGAGGCAGTGGGGAAGTCCCGTGCTTTCTGGAGAGACAGGGAAGGTGCGAAGGACGCAGGAAATAGGATAGGGCAGATTGCTTGCCGCGTGCGGAAGACCAGGGCCCCCCGCCCCCGCCCTCAGAGCGACAACCGCCTTGGAACCTCGAGCTCCTTGTCGGCCGCTCACGCGTCCTGTCCTCCCTCGGAGCAGGCCGGCAGGAAACACCTTGCCTTGCTTGTTTGGTAAGGTTCGGGAGGCCGACCAGCAGCGCTGCCTTAGCGACTGGCACACACTGGCTTTGTCGGCGAGAAAGGCTGCAGTGAAGGCGAAGGCTGGGACGGGTGCTCACCTGGAGGCTGGGCGAGAGCGGAACCACCTCCAAGGGCGTTCACACTGCGGGCAGAAGTCACTTCCTTCCGTCTGCGGCGCTGAAGGCGTGCCGTGCGGTGGCCGCCGACGCGGGTGGCGTCCTGAACACCTTACTGTCTGGGCTGCCAAACACCACCGTTCGGGGGGAGGTGGGGGGTCCAGCGTGCCGGCAAACCGCGTCGTCCCTCTCCCTGTCTCTGTCTGCACAGGCTGGCCAGGGCTTCGTCTTGCGCGGTGTCGGGCGATCCCGGCGGCGACGGATGCCGGTCACCTTTGCTGGCTGGGAGAAAGGCACGGCCTGGCCGCTCTAGCACAGGAAGGGCGTCGTGCAATGGTGTGGACGCGCCCACGTCCAGACTGTGGGGTTCCGCTGGCCCGGGCGGAGAGGTCTTCTGTTTCCGGGCAGCGTGGCTTTCCGCAAGACTTTATGTGTCTGTGGGAGCTAACAGAGATCCCGGGAACGGGAGGGGAGGGGGCGAGGGAGGGAGGGAGGGAGCGGAAGGGGAGACACTCACACGCACACGCACACACACGCGCACACGCAGAGACACACAGACAGAGACACGGAGAGTCACAGCAAGGGGGAGACAGGGAGAGAGAGCGAGACAAAGAGAGAGCACTCTGCTGCATGGCTTTTCTCGTCCTGAGCCCAGCAGTTCACCGCTGACAGACACTGGCTGGAAGCAGAGTACCCAGGCTGTCTTTCCCTCTGGAGCTCAGCAGAGTTCCCAGGGGGTGAAGTGGCTGCGTGAAACCGGAGCGACAGGTGGTCGGGGCTGGGGAGGGTGGAGGGCACGTGGTGGGAGGTGACAGAACCCGAAGAGGTGTCATCGGGCCGCCGGGCAGTGCCAGAGAGATGCAAGGCCGGAGGCCTCCCTGGAGGCAGCGCGCGGCCCAGCTGCCCCCTGGAGGCTGGGCAGGGAGCTGGGCTGAACGCTGGGGCTGCGGAGGCCAGGCGGCGGGCCGGGTTCCCGGCCGGGGGGGCGGGGCCTTGCAGGGTGACGCCCACTGGCCGCTCCCCGACTGGTCGGGAGGTGGGGCGAGAGGCCTGGGCCCGACTTGACTCGGGCCTCCTTCCCGCCAAGCTCCAAATTCCCACGGGCCTGCGGGAGGCGGGGCGGGGGCGGGGGCGGAGGCGGGGGCGGTGGGCGGGCACGAGGCCATGCGCATGCGCCCCAGCTGCCTGGGGGCCGCGCAGCAGGCCGCCGGGGCCGAGTGACAGCGACCCCGACCCCTGGAATACCCAAGCGCCGGCGCCAGCGCCGACGCGCGGGGGACCTCGGCCGCTCGGCCGGCTCCTCCGGCCACGTGCTGCGCCTCCGCCTCCCGCTCCTTGCTCCTGGGCCTTGGCAGCTGCGGCTCGCAGCTCAGGGCCAGGGCCACACGGCCAGTGAGGCGGGGGCCCGGGGAAGGCGGGCCTCCCCAGGAATCCTGGGTGGCCTTAGCTGTGGGAGGGGGTCTTCAGGAGGCAGGGGCCCGCGGGCGTCCCGCTGCCATGGCAGGGCTGCGGACAGAGCAGGCACTAGCGGGTGGCAGGTGCGAGGAGGCCAGCAGCCTCAGGGTGGAGGCCGTGCGGCAGGGAGCGTCGGCGGCGGCTGAGGCGGCGGCGGCGGCGGCGGCGGCGGCAGTGGCAGCTGCATCGTCGGAGGCGGAGGTTGTGGGCATGGGGGAGGCCTTGGTGCTGCTGGCGGACGACATCATGGAGGCTGTGGTGGAGGTGGTGGCGGAGGAGCAGGAGGAGCAGGAGTCGCAGGAGGAGGAGGAGGAGGAGGAGGAGGAGGAGGAGGAGGTGGAGGAGGTGGTGGAGGAGGTGGTGGAGGAGGTGGTGCAGGCCAAGGAGCGGGAAGAGAAGCCCCGGAAGCAGGGGCGCGCAGAGCCAGGGCGCGGACCCCCGACCTCCCTGAGCCCGCTGGAGGCCCTGGGGGCCCTTCAGTTAGAGCTGAGCGCTGTGAACGCCCAAGCCAACAGGGCCTACTTGCGGCTCAAGCGCAGGGTCCGTCGGAGGCGGGAGCCTCGTTTGGATCGAAGAAGAGCCATCATCCAGGACATCCCCGGCTTCTGGGCCAAAGCTGTATCCTTGCTGCTGCTCCTTGGGGTTGGCTGCTGCCGGAGGGCAGGAGGGGGAACAGGGCGAGAAGGAGGTTGGGCCAGGGGGAGGGGGAGGAGGAGGGCAGGCGGCAACGGGCTGGGCCCGGGGTCGGGGTCGGGGTCGGGGTCGGGGTCTGGGGGCGGCAAAGGGCAGGGTGGGGAGGGGAAGCAGGAGGAGAAGGAAGAGGAGGACCGGGAGCGGCGGAACCAGGGGCAGGAGGAAGGGAGGAAGGCGGGCGCCAAGGCCAAGGGAAGAGGGCTGAGAGTGGAGGCATGGAGGCCTGCAAGGGCACAGCATGAGGGCGCTGAGGGCCAAAGGCCAAACGTGCAGGCGTGGGAGCGCCAACTTTGGGTGGATCCTTCTGGCCTGGGGCCTGCAGGGGAAGCCTTCCTGGGGTCAAGGAGCGCATGGCAACAGTGAACAGCGCGTGCAGAGCCCCCAGCACCCTCCCCACAGAGCAGAGAGTGGAAGCGTGCAGTCTCCCGGGGAAATCCCAGGAGACCGGTGGGCGTGCCAGGACCCATCCCAGTCAGCCAGAGGCTGTGGACTTGTTGCCGCCACGTCCCTGCCGAAGCAGCAGGTCGTCCGCGGCCAGGTGTGAGCTGCAAGAGGCCCCCGTCCCGGGCAAGACTACGGGACCCCAGACACGCCCTCGGGTGGGCTCCCAGCCTGGCCTCCACCGGCCCTTCTCGTGCAGGCAGAAGCACGTGCCCTCCCCGTTGCACCCTGTGAGTCCCCCGGAGCTGCAGCCCTAGCCACGCAGACAGACTCCTCTCACCCCGGAGGGCGGCTTGAAGGCCCGGGGCTTCCTGTCAGCACCCGTGGCCCGCCCCCTACTCAGAGGACGCGTGGGTCCACGGGGGCAGGGCACATCCCGACTCCGCGAGCGGTGACGAGCCTGCAGCCAGCACACACAGGCCAGCCACAGGTCGGGGACGGTCGGGGAACAGGCCCTCCCCGAGGGGGTGTCGACGGCCCAAGATGCACGGGAAGGCCGGAACCCCGCCGCCACGCGCCTGTGAGACGGCAGGGCAGGGCCCGAGGAGGTCGGCGGGGCGGGGCGAGGGGGGGGGTGGGCAGCAGTGCGCGCCCGGAGTCCTGGCAGATCGCCCGTCCGGTCTCTTCCTCTGGCCCCAGCCTGGCTGTGTTGGCTGTGGCTCTTCCAGCCGTAGCACGTGAAGGCTCCTTGACCTACTGAAGATTGTGAGTCACCCCCAGCTGTCGGCCTTGATCAGTGACCAAGACGAAGACGTGCTGAGCTACATGATCACCTTGGAGGTCAGGCCGGGCAGACGGAGGCCACGGTGGTGGGGTGGGGGGATGCGGGGAGGAGGGGGCCGGGTGTCCCCGAGGGCCGGGTGCGAGCAGCGGGAGAGCGGAAGGGGAAGTGGTTCATCCCTGCCGGGCAGGCCAGCTCAGGTGGCCGGGAAGAGCCGTCACTCTTCTCCTGCTGTTGGGCGTGGCAGGCGCAGGAACTGGGCCGCCCCGAGTACCGCTGCAGGTTGATGTTCTTCTTCCGGAGCAACCCCTACTTCTGCAACCAAGTGATCCTTAAGGAGTATCACCTTAGCTTCGCAGGTAGGCGGGCTGTCCCGGGATGGGGGAAGGCGGCGGGGCGGGGCGGTGTGTGCCCGGGAGGCCTTGGATGCTGGGCCAGCGGGATCCCTCCCCTCAGCGTATGCCCCGCTCTTCCTCTAGGCTACAGGGCGTATAGTTCCACTCCAGTGCAGTGGTTCTGGGATTACGAACGGGGAGCCCCCAGCCGCAGGCAGGACGCCGTCAGCCTTAACTTCCTCAACTGGTTGTCAGGCCACGACTGCCCCGGGTCTGACAGGATTGCTGAGGTGGGGGTCCCCCGGGGCCTGGTCGGAAATGGCGACGTCGGCGGTGGCCAGCAGCTCGGGGAAGGGGCGTGGGCCCTGTCCCGACCTGCCCGTTCCCTCCGCCAGATCATCGTCGAGGACCTGTGGCCCAACCCCCTGCGCTACTACCCGAGGGAGCAAGGCGCCGGGAGAGGTAACTGGGAGGGGGGCACGTCCCTGAGGAGCCCCGGGGCAGGGGGTGTTGGCGAAGGGTGTTTCCAGGACCCTTTCCCAATCGGGGTGAGGCAGGCTGAGACAAGCCTGGGAGCGGGGCGACCCCAGGCCGCCCAGGGAGCGGGCGCGAGGGTGAGCCAGGGGCCCGGAGGACCCAGGCGCACGCGCAGAGCACCGAAGCTTTCGGCTTTCGCGGAACGTCCCAGGGGTGTCCGCGAAAGGAGCGGGCCTCCTCAGGCACCCTCGTGTGCGTCGGCACACCCTGGCTTCGGCCCTCCCTGGGGCCTGGTCCGACTGCCTCCGCGCTTGGGATCAGCTGGGCCCCTGCGTCCGCCCCCGGCCGCCTGGCCAAGGCCTCCAGACGCTGAGGAGGTGGGCTCCCTGAATGTCCAGGCGCATCCCTCAGCGACCCGGCTCCACCCGGACGGTCCTGGAAAGGGCCGCAGGCTGTCTGGAGGCCACTGGGGAGGCGCCCGGGGAGAAAGGGCGGGGCGTGCCGCCTGTTGCGCGCCATCTCTCCGGTTGTCTGTTGGACACAGGCCGCTTCAGCTGCGCCTTGGGTTGTTCCCGTGCGTGTCCGTGTCGGTCTGTGCCCGCGTGCCCGCGAGCAGGCTTCCTCATGCGTCGGTGGTCCTGCAGAGCCAGCGGTGAAGGCGACGGAGCAGGAGAGTTCGGCCGAGTAGAACGAGAGCCCGGAGGCGTGTGCAGACGCGCGTGAGACCGGCGGCCGGGGTCTGGGGCGCCGGAGAGGAGCGAGGAAAGCATCGCCAGTGGAGGTTGCAGAGGGTGGGCAGCACGTACCCGGAATGAGGCCGAGAGAGACGTCAACAGGCTAACGAGTGCTCCTGTCTTGCTCGCGTGCTGTGTGATTGTCCGGGGGTCGCCGAGTGGTGATGTTCCGGCCCAGTCCGGTGGGGCTTTTGAAGCGGCTGCCCGTGTGTGGCAGAGAGGCGGGCCTGTGGGAGTGGAGGACGTGGGAAGGGCAGGCCTCGGCTGCTGCTCCGGGGATGCCAGGTTGCCTCCGAACAGGGCAGGGTCTGGGAGCAGGAGGCAACGAAAGAGACAAGCTGGCGTGCTGGGGACCTGTTGCGCAGGCCGGGGAAGGAGACGGGGACCGGTGCTGGCGGGCAGGGGCCTCGGGGCCCGCTGTGGCTTGGGTTCAGCGTTCACCCTGCTCGCGGAGCCTCACGCAGCCCCCTCCGTCTGGGGTGTGCGCCACACGTCGGCCCCACGCCAGACGGGCGACTTCTTAAGCCCAGGGCCCCCGTCCGCCCCCAGGCGCCCCAGGAGGCAGGCTGTGAGTGTGGAATCCTTCCGGGCACGACCCCGCTCAGCCCTGGCTGGGTGGGGCTGTGCAGGACTCCAAGCAAGTGTGAGGGAAGGCGTGTGTGAGCTGTGGCTGTGGCCCCGTGCCGGCGCGTGAGGGTGTGCGGGTGAGGGAGCAGGGGAGCAGGCGGGCAAGGGTGCCGGGCTGTTTGCGGGCAGGGGCTGGGCGAGAGCGGGAAAGCCCGGCGCCTCCGGGGGCTGGGGCAGCAGCGAGAGATTGCTGGCTTTCAGGCTCCGGGGTCTTGGGGAGGGGAGGAACTGGCAGACAGGAGCCCCTTCCCCCTGCTGGAAAGGCCTCCCGGGGCGTGAGCGCCTTCCTTTCCCTGGGGTCTCCTCGTGGGGCGCAACAGTCCGAGGGGCGAAGGTCAGGGGGCGGGGCCGCAGGGCCCGCGCCGCCCCAGACCGGCAGTGTGCCGCCTCCCCTCTCTCCCACGCCGGCGGTGCGCCGCGGCGGGCTATGCCGCTCTTCAGGCTGTGTGACACGTAGGCCGAAAGCTTCTACCCGAGTCTGCGCTGGCTAGCTAAGGGGCCCGAACATTCAGAGTAACTCACACTTCTCCTCGGGACACAGTCCCTGCGGCTCTGTCCTGGTCAGGGAACTGCCACCCACACGTCCCTCCAACACACAGCCCCGAGCTGCCTGGGCTCCAGGCCACCGGAAGGGGACAGTCCTGGGGCACACAGATCTCGGGCAAGGGGCCTCTGGGAGGGATGGCGGCAGGCGGTGGGGGTCTGTTGGGGGGGTGGCGGGGGGCGAGTGGGCAGGGCTGGGGTGGGGTGCGGGACGGGATGGGGAGGGCAGTCGGTGGCCAGCACCCGGCGGGGCCCTTCCCGAGGGGACAGCCGCTTTCCGGAGACACCTGAGGTCCCCGCACAAAGCTAGGCACCGTCTCCGCGGCAGCCCGGCCCGGGAGAGAGCGGCGCGTGCCCCCTCTCTCCCTCCCGGTCCCCTGCAGTCTGGCCGCGTGGTGAGCACCTCTGTCCCCGACGACACCCCACAGCTCCCCTGCTTTGCCGCACTTTGGGGGTGTGCTTGACCGACTGCCCCAGCAGAACGTTTCACGGTCGTGGAGGGTTGCGGTGGGAGGTTCATGGATCCCAGCCCTCCCTGGCCTCCCAGCGGCACCGGCCACCCGCTGCCAGCTGCGGCCTGTCGGGTTTGGGGACCCGAAGGCCGGAGAGCCTCCGTGTACAGTCGTAGGGTGGCAGAGGTCGCCTCTTGTCCCGCTCGGGCTGCTGCTGTCCCCGCCCCTCCCCCAGGTCAGTGCCTAGGTTCCCCTGCTCGGGAGGCACGAGGGCAGCTGCGTTGCAGGGACCCTGCGGCTGGGGCCCAGCGGGTGGGCTGAGGCGGCCGCGGTGGGCGCCCCGCAGGGCCGCGGCCCCTCAGGCCTCTAGGCCTGGCCAGGGCTCTTGGGAAGGACCTGCCAAAGGGGAAAGACTCGAGGAACGACTGGGCGGTGTTCTCACAAGGCTCGCTCCACCTTTGCCGCCCCAAGCGCCCGTAGGCGCCACGGCTGGGGTCGGGTCCGGCCTGCCCTGCAGTGGAGGCGGGGAACGTGTCGAGCCTGCGACGGGTAGGGGAGGAAGGCTTACAGGCGGCCGGCCCCCGTAGGCTCGGGTGCCGTGGCCGGGCCTCGCGGTCCCACCCGGAGGACGCGACGCGGCTTAAGTGGGGTTCTGCCTGGGGCTCGGACAAAGCTCAGACGGACGTGGGACCCGGCCAAGCCTGCTGGGGCGTTTCACCCGGGCAGCCCCAGGCGCGACGACTTGTCCGGCGCGGGTCTCCCTCATCGATGGAAGTGCGCACGGGCAGGCTCCGACTGTCGCAGGACGGGTGGCGCGTACGGACGTCGGCCAGGGGCTTGCCGGTGTCCTCCGTGGAAGGGCAGTTTCTGGGTGGGCCTTGCCCGTCTTGCTCCCCCCCTTGCCGCGGGTGCGTCTGTGTCTGTTCGTCTGACTCTGGCCGGGAGCCCCCCTGTCAGATGCCCCGGCTCCCTGCCCTCCCTCACGCCTCACATGCACGCACGTCCGTGTGCGGCTGGCGCCTTGCACGTGTCTGGCCTGTGATGCTGCGGCGCGTCCTCCGCTCTTGTCACAGGCGACCCGCGGGAGGTTCTGGGCCAGGGGGCGCCGACGGGTCACCGCCCGTCTTAAGTCGGCCCCTTGGACGTGGCCTGGCCCACCCGTGACCTGGAGCGTGTGGCCTGAGGGACGTGTAGGCCACGAGGGAGACCTGAGCCGTGGGCGTGGCCCGCGAAGAAGGATCCAGAGAGGCCGAACGGTAGCCCTGTCATTTAGGAAGCCCCTGAGGCCCCTGAGTGGTAGCCAGGGCTCCGGGCACACGAAACGGCATGCTGCCTTCTGCCCGAGGGAGGCGTGAACTGTGGTCCCCGGGGCCTGCAAGGTTCCCCAGGTGGCTCTGCGCGTGAGCGGGCGCGCGGGCGCGCCTACCCGGGTGTGTCGCGGCAGGCTCTGCGGCAGACGGCAGGACGGGAAGGGTGGCCACCTGACCTTTCCCTCGTCGGCTTCACTGGCTTCTTCCTTCAGACAGGCGGTGATCCCCACGTTCTTAAGGACCTCGTGTGGGACGCGTCGGCAAGAAAGCTTACACCTGGCCTTCTCGTGCTACAGCAGGACGGCTCTTGCAAAGGGCCCTGGCTGCCAGGGGCCTCCGAAGGCCGTGTGAGAGGCAACAGGAAGGCAGTTCAGGGCAGACACGTGCTCGTGCAGAGCCGTGGAGGGCACGAGCATCTCGCTGGGAAGCTCGCTGGGGGCACTGGGGCGCCCGGGCCATCGGCAGGAAGGGACGGGTGAGCTCCAAGACGGCTAGGCCCCAGTCAGCTCGAGATTCCTCTCCGCTTTGTCGGAGAGGACCAAGGGAAATGGCGTCGTGCCTGTGTGCTTCCCGCCGTCAGGCAGTCGAAGGCAGACGGGAGAGAAGCCAACCCAGGCGGGCGGAAGGCAGCGGTATCAGAAGCGAGAACAAGGACTCTCACGACGGGCTGCGGGAGCGGGGCGAGAGGGGCGCAGGTAAAAATCCTTTCCCCTGGAAACACAGACGGCGGGCAGCGTGTAGTCGTATAGGTCTGCACGCGTGCAGGCGTGCCTCCGCTCGTGCGTGCGCGTCTGGTGAGGAGGCCTGAGAGTGGGGCTCGAAGGCAGGCGTGCGTGCACGGACCCTGAAAACGTGACAGGCTTTCGAAACGGACGTCAACTCTGGGCCAGCTGGAATCACCGGGCTGCCAGAAGAGGCAGTGGGGAAGTCCCGTGCTTTCTGGAGAGACAGGGAAGGTGCGAAGGACGCAGGAAATAGGATAGGGCAGATTGCTTGCCGCGTGCGGAAGACCAGGGCCCCCCGCCCCCGCCCTCAGAGCGACAACCGCCTTGGAACCTCGAGCTCCTTGTCGGCCGCTCACGCGTCCTGTCCTCCCTCGGAGCAGGCCGGCAGGAAACACCTTGCCTTGCTTGTTTGGTAAGGTTCGGGAGGCCGACCAGCAGCGCTGCCTTAGCGACTGGCACACACTGGCTTTGTCGGCGAGAAAGGCTGCAGTGAAGGCGAAGGCTGGGACGGGTGCTCACCTGGAGGCTGGGCGAGAGCGGAACCACCTCCAAGGGCGTTCACACTGCGGGCAGAAGTCACTTCCTTCCGTCTGCGGCGCTGAAGGCGTGCCGTGCGGTGGCCGCCGACGCGGGTGGCGTCCTGAACACCTTACTGTCTGGGCTGCCAAACACCACCGTTCGGGGGGAGGTGGGGGGTCCAGCGTGCCGGCAAACCGCGTCGTCCCTCTCCCTGTCTCTGTCTGCACAGGCTGGCCAGGGCTTCGTCTTGCGCGGTGTCGGGCGATCCCGGCGGCGACGGATGCCGGTCACCTTTGCTGGCTGGGAGAAAGGCACGGCCTGGCCGCTCTAGCACAGGAAGGGCGTCGTGCAATGGTGTGGACGCGCCCACGTCCAGACTGTGGGGTTCCGCTGGCCCGGGCGGAGAGGTCTTCTGTTTCCGGGCAGCGTGGCTTTCCGCAAGACTTTATGTGTCTGTGGGAGCTAACAGAGATCCCGGGAACGGGAGGGGAGGGGGCGAGGGAGGGAGGGAGGGAGCGGAAGGGGAGACACTCACACGCACACGCACACACACGCGCACACGCAGAGACACACAGACAGAGACACGGAGAGTCACAGCAAGGGGGAGACAGGGAGAGAGAGCGAGACAAAGAGAGAGCACTCTGCTGCATGGCTTTTCTCGTCCTGAGCCCAGCAGTTCACCGCTGACAGACACTGGCTGGAAGCAGAGTACCCAGGCTGTCTTTCCCTCTGGAGCTCAGCAGAGTTCCCAGGGGGTGAAGTGGCTGCGTGAAACCGGAGCGACAGGTGGTCGGGGCTGGGGAGGGTGGAGGGCACGTGGTGGGAGGTGACAGAACCCGAAGAGGTGTCATCGGGCCGCCGGGCAGTGCCAGAGAGATGCAAGGCCGGAGGCCTCCCTGGAGGCAGCGCGCGGCCCAGCTGCCCCCTGGAGGCTGGGCAGGGAGCTGGGCTGAACGCTGGGGCTGCGGAGGCCAGGCGGCGGGCCGGGTTCCCTGCCGGGGGGGCGGGGCCTTGCAGGGTGACGCCCACTGGCCGCTCCCCGACTGGTCGGGAGGTGGGGCGAGAGGCCTGGGCCCGACTTGACTCGGGCCTCCTTCCCGCCAAGCTCCAAATTCCCACGGGCCTGCGGGAGGCGGGGCGGGGGCGGAGGCGGGGGCGGTGGGCGGGCACGAGGCCATGCGCATGCGCCCCAGCTGCCCGGGGGCCGCGCAGCAGGCCGCCGGGGCCGAGTGACAGCGACCCCGACCCCTGGAATACCCAAGCGCCGGCGCCAGCGCCGACGCGCGGGGACCTCGGCCGCTCGGCCGGCTCCTCCGGCCACGTGCTGCGCCTCCGCCTCCCGCTCCTTGCTCCTGGGCCTTGGCAGCTGCGGCTCGCAGCTCAGGGCCAGGGCCACACGGCCAGTGAGGCGGGGGCCCGGGGAAGGCGGGCCTCCCCAGGAATCCTGGGTGGCCTTAGCTGTGGGAGGGGGTCTTCAGGAGGCAGGGGCCCGCGGGCGTCCCGCTGCCATGGCAGGGCTGCGGACAGAGCAGGCACTAGCGGGTGGCAGGTGCGAGGAGGCCAGCAGCCTCAGGGTGGAGGCCGTGCGGCAGGGAGCGTCGGCGGCGGCTGAGGCGGCGGCGGCGGCGGCGGCGGCGGCAGCGGCAGCTGCATCGTCGGAGGCGGAGGTTGTGGGCATGGGGGAGGCCTTGGTGCTGCTGGCGGACGACATCATGGAGGCTGTGGTGGAGGTGGTGGCGGAGGAGCAGGAGGAGCAGGAGTCGCAGGAGGAGGAGGAGGAGGAGGAGGAGGAGGAGGAGGAGGAGGAGGAGGAGGAGGAGGAGGTGGAGGAGGTGGTGGAGGAGGTGGTGGAGGAGGTGGTGCAGGCCAAGGAGCGGGAAGAGAAGCCCCGGAAGCAGGGGCGCGCAGAGCCAGGGCGCGGACCCCCGACCTCCCTGAGCCCGCTGGAGGCCCTGGGGGCCCTTCAGTTAGAGCTGAGCGCTGTGAACGCCCAAGCCAACAGGGCCTACTTGCGGCTCAAGCGCAGGGTCCGTCGGAGGCGGGAGCCTCGTTTGGATCGAAGAAGAGCCATCATCCAGGACATCCCCGGCTTCTGGGCCAAAGCTGTATCCTTGCTGCTGCTCCTTGGGGTTGGCTGCTGCCGGAGGGCAGGAGGGGGAACAGGGCGAGAAGGAGGTTGGGCCAGGGGGAGGGGGAGGAGGAGGGCAGGCGGCAACGGGCTGGGCCCGGGGTCGGGGTCGGGGTCGGGGTCGGGGTCTGGGGGCGGCAAAGGGCAGGGTGGGGAGGGGAAGCAGGAGGAGAAGGAAGAGGAGGACCGGGAGCGGCGGAACCAGGGGCAGGAGGAAGGGAGGAAGGCGGGCGCCAAGGCCAAGGGAAGAGGGCTGAGAGTGGAGGCATGGAGGCCTGCAAGGGCACAGCATGAGGGCGCTGAGGGCCAAAGGCCAAACGTGCAGGCGTGGGAGCGCCAACTTTGGGTGGATCCTTCTGGCCTGGGGCCTGCAGGGGAAGCCTTCCTGGGGTCAAGGAGCGCATGGCAACAGTGAACAGCGCGTGCAGAGCCCCCAGCACCCTCCCCACAGAGCAGAGAGTGGAAGCGTGCAGTCTCCCGGGGAAATCCCAGGAGACCGGTGGGCGTGCCAGGACCCATCCCAGTCAGCCAGAGGCTGTGGACTTGTTGCCGCCACGTCCCTGCCGAAGCAGCAGGTCGTCCGCGGCCAGGTGTGAGCTGCAAGAGGCCCCCGTCCCGGGCAAGACTACGGGACCCCAGACACGCCCTCGGGTGGGCTCCCAGCCTGGCCTCCACCGGCCCTTCTCGTGCAGGCAGAAGCACGTGCCCTCCCCGTTGCACCCTGTGAGTCCCCCGGAGCTGCAGCCCTAGCCACGCAGACAGACTCCTCTCACCCCGGAGGGCGGCTTGAAGGCCCGGGGCTTCCTGTCAGCACCCGTGGCCCGCCCCCTACTCAGAGGACGCGTGGGTCCACGGGGGCAGGGCACATCCCGACTCCGCGAGCGGTGACGAGCCTGCAGCCAGCACACACAGGCCAGCCACAGGTCGGGGACGGTCGGGGAACAGGCCCTCCCCGAGGGGGTGTCGACGGCCCAAGATGCACGGGAAGGCCGGAACCCCGCCGCCACGCGCCTGTGAGACGGCAGGGCAGGGCCCGAGGAGGTCGGCGGGGCGGGGCGAGGGGGGGGGTGGGCAGCAGTGCGCGCCCGGAGTCCTGGCAGATCGCCCGTCCGGTCTCTTCCTCTGGCCCCAGCCTGGCTGTGTTGGCTGTGGCTCTTCCAGCCGTAGCACGTGAAGGCTCCTTGACCTACTGAAGATTGTGAGTCACCCCCAGCTGTCGGCCTTGATCAGTGACCAAGACGAAGACGTGCTGAGCTACATGATCACCTTGGAGGTCAGGCCGGGCAGACGGAGGCCACGGTGGTGGGGTGGGGGGATGCGGGGAGGAGGGGGCCGGGTGTCCCCGAGGGCCGGGTGCGAGCAGCGGGAGAGCGGAAGGGGAAGTGGTTCATCCCTGCCGGGCAGGCCAGCTCAGGTGGCCGGGAAGAGCCGTCACTCTTCTCCTGCTGTTGGGCGTGGCAGGCGCAGGAACTGGGCCGCCCCGAGTACCGCTGCAGGTTGATGTTCTTCTTCCGGAGCAACCCCTACTTCTGCAACCAAGTGATCCTTAAGGAGTATCACCTTAGCTTCGCAGGTAGGCGGGCTGTCCCGGGATGGGGGAAGGCGGCGGGGCGGGGCGGTGTGTGCCCGGGAGGCCTTGGATGCTGGGCCAGCGGGATCCCTCCCCTCAGCGTATGCCCCGCTCTTCCTCTAGGCTACAGGGCGTATAGTTCCACTCCAGTGCAGTGGTTCTGGGATTACGAACGGGGAGCCCCCAGCCGCAGGCAGGACGCCGTCAGCCTTAACTTCCTCAACTGGTTGTCAGGCCACGACTGCCCCGGGTCTGACAGGATTGCTGAGGTGGGGGTCCCCCGGGGCCTGGTCGGAAATGGCGACGTCGGCGGTGGCCAGCAGCTCGGGGAAGGGGCGTGGGCCCTGTCCCGACCTGCCCGTTCCCTCCGCCAGATCATCGTCGAGGACCTGTGGCCCAACCCCCTGCGCTACTACCCGAGGGAGCAAGGCGCCGGGAGAGGTAACTGGGAGGGGGGCACGTCCCTGAGGAGCCCCGGGGCAGGGGGTGTTGGCGAAGGGTGTTTCCAGGACCCTTTCCCAATCGGGGTGAGGCAGGCTGAGACAAGCCTGGGAGCGGGGCGACCCCAGGCCGCCCAGGGAGCGGGCGCGAGGGTGAGCCAGGGGCCCGGAGGACCCAGGCGCACGCGCAGAGCACCGAAGCTTTCGGCTTTCGCGGAACGTCCCAGGGGTGTCCGCGAAAGGAGCGGGCCTCCTCAGGCACCCTCGTGTGCGTCGGCACACCCTGGCTTCGGCCCTCCCTGGGGCCTGGTCCGACTGCCTCCGCGCTTGGGATCAGCTGGGCCCCTGCGTCCGCCCCCGGCCGCCTGGCCAAGGCCTCCAGACGCTGAGGAGGTGGGCTCCCTGAATGTCCAGGCGCATCCCTCAGCGACCCGGCTCCACCCGGACGGTCCTGGAAAGGGCCGCAGGCTGTCTGGAGGCCACTGGGGAGGCGCCCGGGGAGAAAGGGCGGGGCGTGCCGCCTGTTGCGCGCCATCTCTCCGGTTGTCTGTTGGACACAGGCCGCTTCAGCTGCGCCTTGGGTTGTTCCCGTGCGTGTCCGTGTCGGTCTGTGCCCGCGTGCCCGCGAGCAGGCTTCCTCATGCGTCGGTGGTCCTGCAGAGCCAGCGGTGAAGGCGACGGAGCAGGAGAGTTCGGCCGAGTAGAACGAGAGCCCGGAGGCGTGTGCAGACGCGCGTGAGACCGGCGGCCGGGGTCTGGGGCGCCGGAGAGGAGCGAGGAAAGCATCGCCAGTGGAGGTTGCAGAGGGTGGGCAGCACGTACCCGGAATGAGGCCGAGAGAGACGTCAACAGGCTAACGAGTGCTCCTGTCTTGCTCGCGTGCTGTGTGATTGTCCGGGGGTCGCCGAGTGGTGATGTTCCGGCCCAGTCCGGTGGGGCTTTTGAAGCGGCTGCCCGTGTGTGGCAGAGAGGCGGGCCTGTGGGAGTGGAGGACGTGGGAAGGGCAGGCCTCGGCTGCTGCTCCGGGGATGCCAGGTTGCCTCCGAACAGGGCAGGGTCTGGGAGCAGGAGGCAACGAAAGAGACAAGCTGGCGTGCTGGGGACCTGTTGCGCAGGCCGGGGAAGGAGACGGGGACCGGTGCTGGCGGGCAGGGGCCTCGGGGCCCGCTGTGGCTTGGGTTCAGCGTTCACCCTGCTCGCGGAGCCTCACGCAGCCCCCTCCGTCTGGGGTGTGCGCCACACGTCGGCCCCACGCCAGACGGGCGACTTCTTAAGCCCAGGGCCCCCGTCCGCCCCCAGGCGCCCCAGGAGGCAGGCTGTGAGTGTGGAATCCTTCCGGGCACGACCCCGCTCAGCCCTGGCTGGGTGGGGCTGTGCAGGACTCCAAGCAAGTGTGAGGGAAGGCGTGTGTGAGCTGTGGCTGTGGCCCCGTGCCGGCGCGTGAGGTTGTGCGGGTGAGGGAGCAGGGGAGCAGGCGGGCAAGGGTGCCGGGCTGTTTGCGGGCAGGGGCTGGGCGAGAGCGGGAAAGCCCGGCGCCTCCGGGGGCTGGGGCAGCAGCGAGAGATTGCTGGCTTTCAGGCTCCGGGGTCTTGGGGAGGGGAGGAACTGGCAGACAGGAGCCCCTTCCCCCTGCTGGAAAGGCCTCCCGGGGCGTGAGCGCCTTCCTTTCCCTGGGGTCTCCTCGTGGGGCGCAACAGTCCGAGGGGCGAAGGTCAGGGGGCGGGGCCGCAGGGCCCGCGCCGCCCCAGACCGGCAGTGTGCCGCCTCCCCTCTCTCCCACGCCGGCGGTGCGCCGCGGCGGGCTATGCCGCTCTTCAGGCTGTGTGACACGTAGGCCGAAAGCTTCTACCCGAGTCTGCGCTGGCTAGCTAAGGGGCCCGAACATTCAGAGTAACTCACGCTTCTCCTCGGGACACAGTCCCTGCGGCTCTGTCCTGGTCAGGGAACTGCCACCCACACGTCCCTCCAACACACAGCCCCGAGCTGCCTGGGCTCCAGGCCACCGGAAGGGGACAGTCCTGGGGCACACAGATCTCGGGCAAGGGGCCTCTGGGAGGGATGGCGGCAGGCGGTGGGGGTCTGTTGGGGGGGTGGCGGGGGGCGAGTGGGCAGGGCTGGGGTGGGGTGCGGGACGGGATGGGGAGGGCAGTCGGTGGCCAGCACCCGGCGGGGCCCTTCCCGAGGGGACAGCCGCTTTCCGGAGACACCTGAGGTCCCCGCACAAAGCTAGGCACCGTCTCCGCGGCAGCCCGGCCCGGGAGAGAGCGGCGCGTGCCCCCTCTCTCCCTCCCGGTCCCCTGCAGTCTGGCCGCGTGGTGAGCACCTCTGTCCCCGACGACACCCCACAGCTCCCCTGCTTTGCCGCACTTTGGGGGTGTGCTTGACCGACTGCCCCAGCAGAACGTTTCACGGTCGTGGAGGGTTGCGGTGGGAGGTTCATGGATCCCAGCCCTCCCTGGCCTCCCAGCGGCACCGGCCACCCGCTGCCAGCTGCGGCCTGTCGGGTTTGGGGACCCGAAGGCCGGAGAGCCTCCGTGTACAGTCGTAGGGTGGCAGAGGTCGCCTCTTGTCCCGCTCGGGCTGCTGCTGTCCCCGCCCCTCCCCCAGGTCAGTGCCTAGGTTCCCCTGCTCGGGAGGCACGAGGGCAGCTGCGTTGCAGGGACCCTGCGGCTGGGGCCCAGCGGGTGGGCTGAGGCGGCCGCGGTGGGTGCCCCGCAGGGCCGCGGCCCCTCAGGCCTCTAGGCCTGGCCAGGGCTCTTGGGAAGGACCTGCCAAAGGGGAAAGACTCGAGGAACGACTGGGCGGTGTTCTCACAAGGCTCGCTCCACCTTTGCCGCCCCAAGCGCCCGTAGGCGCCACGGCTGGGGTCGGGTCCGGCCTGCCCTGCAGTGGAGGCGGGGAACGTGTCGAGCCTGCGACGGGTAGGGGAGGAAGGCTTACAGGCGGCCGGCCCCCGTAGGCTCGGGTGCCGTGGCCGGGCCTCGCGGTCCCACCCGGAGGACGCGACGCGGCTTAAGTGGGGTTCTGCCTGGGGCTCGGACAAAGCTCAGACGGACGTGGGACCCGGCCAAGCCTGCTGGGGCGTTTCACCCGGGCAGCCCCAGGCGCGACGACTTGTCCGGCGCGGGTCTCCCTCATCGATGGAAGTGCGCACGGGCAGGCTCCGACTGTCGCAGGACGGGTGGCGCGTACGGACGTCGGCCAGGGGCTTGCCGGTGTCCTCCGTGGAAGGGCAGTTTCTGGGTGGGCCTTGCCCGTCTTGCTCCCCCCCTTGCCGCGGGTGCGTCTGTGTCTGTTCGTCTGACTCTGGCCGGGAGCCCCCCTGTCAGATGCCCCGGCTCCCTGCCCTCCCTCACGCCTCACATGCACGCACGTCCGTGTGCGGCTGGCGCCTTGCACGTGTCTGGCCTGTGATGCTGCGGCGCGTCCTCCGCTCTTGTCACAGGCGACCCGCGGGAGGTTCTGGGCCAGGGGGCGCCGACGGGTCACCGCCCGTCTTAAGTCGGCCCCTTGGACGTGGCCTGGCCCACCCGTGACCTGGAGCGTGTGGCCTGAGGGACGTGTAGGCCACGAGGGAGACCTGAGCCGTGGGCGTGGCCCGCGAAGAAGGATCCAGAGAGGCCGAACGGTAGCCCTGTCATTTAGGAAGCCCCTGAGGCCCCTGAGTGGTAGCCAGGGCTCCGGGCACACGAAACGGCATGCTGCCTTCTGCCCGAGGGAGGCGTGAACTGTGGTCCCCGGGGCCTGCAAGGTTCCCCAGGTGGCTCTGCGCGTGAGCGGGCGCGCGGGCGCGCCTACCCGGGTGTGTCGCGGCAGGCTCTGCGGCAGACGGCAGGACGGGAAGGGTGGCCACCTGACCTTTCCCTCGTCGGCTTCACTGGCTTCTTCCTTCAGACAGGCGGTGATCCCCACGTTCTTAAGGACCTCGTGTGGGACGCGTCGGCAAGAAAGCTTACACCTGGCCTTCTCGTGCTACAGCAGGACGGCTCTTGCAAAGGGCCCTGGCTGCCAGGGGCCTCCGAAGGCCGTGTGAGAGGCAACAGGAAGGCAGTTCAGGGCAGACACGTGCTCGTGCAGAGCCGTGGAGGGCACGAGCATCTCGCTGGGAAGCTCGCTGGGGGCACTGGGGCGCCCGGGCCATCGGCAGGAAGGGACGGGTGAGCTCCAAGACGGCTAGGCCCCAGTCAGCTCGAGATTCCTCTCCGCTTTGTCGGAGAGGACCAAGGGAAATGGCGTCGTGCCTGTGTGCTTCCCGCCGTCAGGCAGTCGAAGGCAGACGGGAGAGAAGCCAACCCAGGCGGGCGGAAGGCAGCGGTATCAGAAGCGAGAACAAGGACTCTCACGACGGGCTGCGGGAGCGGGGCGAGAGGGGCGCAGGTAAAAATCCTTTCCCCTGGAAACACAGACGGCGGGCAGCGTGTAGTCGTATAGGTCTGCACGCGTGCAGGCGTGCCTCCGCTCGTGCGTGCGCGTCTGGTGAGGAGGCCTGAGAGTGGGGCTCGAAGGCAGGCGTGCGTGCACGGACCCTGAAAACGTGACAGGCTTTCGAAACGGACGTCAACTCTGGGCCAGCTGGAATCACCGGGCTGCCAGAAGAGGCAGTGGGGAAGTCCCGTGCTTTCTGGAGAGACAGGGAAGGTGCGAAGGACGCAGGAAATAGGATAGGGCAGATTGCTTGCCGCGTGCGGAAGACCAGGGCCCCCCGCCCCCGCCCTCAGAGCGACAACCGCCTTGGAACCTCGAGCTCCTTGTCGGCCGCTCACGCGTCCTGTCCTCCCTCGGAGCAGGCCGGCAGGAAACACCTTGCCTTGCTTGTTTGGTAAGGTTCGGGAGGCCGACCAGCAGCGCTGCCTTAGCGACTGGCACACACTGGCTTTGTCGGCGAGAAAGGCTGCAGTGAAGGCGAAGGCTGGGACGGGTGCTCACCTGGAGGCTGGGCGAGAGCGGAACCACCTCCAAGGGCGTTCACACTGCGGGCAGAAGTCACTTCCTTCCGTCTGCGGCGCTGAAGGCGTGCCGTGCGGTGGCCGCCGACGCGGGTGGCGTCCTGAACACCTTACTGTCTGGGCTGCCAAACACCACCGTTCGGGGGGAGGTGGGGGGTCCAGCGTGCCGGCAAACCGCGTCGTCCCTCTCCCTGTCTCTGTCTGCACAGGCTGGCCAGGGCTTCGTCTTGCGCGGTGTCGGGCGATCCCGGCGGCGACGGATGCCGGTCACCTTTGCTGGCTGGGAGAAAGGCACGGCCTGGCCGCTCTAGCACAGGAAGGGCGTCGTGCAATGGTGTGGACGCGCCCACGTCCAGACTGTGGGGTTCCGCTGGCCCGGGCGGAGAGGTCTTCTGTTTCCGGGCAGCGTGGCTTTCCGCAAGACTTTATGTGTCTGTGGGAGCTAACAGAGATCCCGGGAACGGGAGGGGAGGGGGCGAGGGAGGGAGGGAGGGAGCGGAAGGGGAGACACTCACACGCACACGCACACACACGCGCACACGCAGAGACACACAGACAGAGACACGGAGAGTCACAGCAAGGGGGAGACAGGGAGAGAGAGCGAGACAAAGAGAGAGCACTCTGCTGCATGGCTTTTCTCGTCCTGAGCCCAGCAGTTCACCGCTGACAGACACTGGCTGGAAGCAGAGTACCCAGGCTGTCTTTCCCTCTGGAGCTCAGCAGAGTTCCCAGGGGGTGAAGTGGCTGCGTGAAACCGGAGCGACAGGTGGTCGGGGCTGGGGAGGGTGGAGGGCACGTGGTAGGAGGTGACAGAACCCGAAGAGGTGTCATCGGGCCGCCGGGCAGTGCCAGAGAGATGCAAGGCCGGAGGCCTCCCTGGAGGCAGCGCGCGGCCCAGCTGCCCCCTGGAGGCTGGGCAGGGAGCTGGGCTGAACGCTGGGGCTGCGGAGGCCAGGCGGCGGGCCGGGTTCCCTGCCGGGGGGGCGGGGCCTTGCAGGGTGACGCCCACTGGCCGCTCCCCGACTGGTCGGGAGGTGGGGCGAGAGGCCTGGGCCCGACTTGACTCGGGCCTCCTTCCCGCCAAGCTCCAAATTCCCACGGGCCTGCGGGAGGCGGGGCGGGGGCGGGGGCGGGGGCGGAGGCGGGGGCGGTGGGCGGGCACGAGGCCATGCGCATGCGCCCCAGCTGCCCGGGGGCCGCGCAGCAGGCCGCCGGGGCCGAGTGACAGCGACCCCGACCCCTGGAAGACCCAAGCGCCGGCGCCAGCGCCGACGCGCGGGGACCTCGGCCGCTCGGCCGGCTCCTCCGGCCACGTGCTGCGCCTCCGCCTCCCGCTCCTTGCTCCTGGGCCTTGGCAGCTGCGGCTCGCAGCTCAGGGCCAGGGCCACACGGCCAGTGAGGCGGGGGCCCGGGGAAGGCGGGCCTCCCCAGGAATCCTGGGTGGCCTTAGCTGTGGGAGGGGGTCTTCAGGAGGCAGGGGCCCGCGGGCGTCCCGCTGCCATGGCAGGGCTGTGGACAGAGCAGGCACTAGCGGGTGGCAGGTGCGAGGAGGCCAGCAGCCTCAGGGTGGAGGCCGTGCGGCAGGGAGCGTCGGCGGCGGCTGAGGCGGCGGCGGCGACGGCGGCAGCGGCAGCTGCATCGTCGGAGGCGGAGGTTGTGGGCATGGGGGAGGCCTTGGTGCTGCTGGCGGACGACATCATGGAGGCTGTGGTGGAGGTGGTGGCGGAGGAGCAGGAGGAGCAGGAGTCGCAGGAGGAGGAGGAGGAGGAGGAGGAGGAGGAGGTGGAGGAGGTGGTGGAGGAGGTGGTGGAGGAGGTGGTGCAGGCCAAGGAGCGGGAAGAGAAGCCCCGGAAGCAGGGGCGCGCAGAGCCAGGGCGCGGACCCCCGACCTCCCTGAGCCCGCTGGAGGCCCTGGGGGCCCTTCAGTTAGAGCTGAGCGCTGTGAACGCCCAAGCCAACAGGGCCTACTTGCGGCTCAAGCGCAGGGTCCGTCGGAGGCGGGAGCCTCGTTTGGATCGAAGAAGAGCCATCATCCAGGACATCCCCGGCTTCTGGGCCAAAGCTGTATCCTTGCTGCTGCTCCTTGGGGTTGGCTGCTGCCGGAGGGCAGGAGGGGGAACAGGGCGAGAAGGAGGTTGGGCCAGGGGGAGGGGGAGGAGGAGGGCAGGCGGCAACGGGCTGGGCCCGGGGTCGGGGTCGGGGTCGGGGTCGGGGTCTGGGGGCGGCAAAGGGCAGGGTGGGGAGGGGAAGCAGGAGGAGAAGGAAGAGGAGGACCGGGAGCGGCGGAACCAGGGGCAGGAGGAAGGGAGGAAGGCGGGCGCCAAGGCCAAGGGAAGAGGGCTGAGAGTGGAGGCATGGAGGCCTGCAAGGGCACAGCATGAGGGCGCTGAGGGCCAAAGGCCAAACGTGCAGGCGTGGGAGCGCCAACTTTGGGTGGATCCTTCTGGCCTGGGGCCTGCAGGGGAAGCCTTCCTGGGGTCAAGGAGCGCATGGCAACAGTGAACAGCGCGTGCAGAGCCCCCAGCACCCTCCCCACAGAGCAGAGAGTGGAAGCGTGCAGTCTCCCGGGGAAATCCCAGGAGACCGGTGGGCGTGCCAGGACCCATCCCAGTCAGCCAGAGGCTGTGGACTTGTTGCCGCCACGTCCCTGCCGAAGCAGCAGGTCGTCCGCGGCCAGGTGTGAGCTGCAAGAGGCCCCCGTCCCGGGCAAGACTACGGGACCCCAGACACGCCCTCGGGTGGGCTCCCAGCCTGGCCTCCACCGGCCCTTCTCGTGCAGGCAGAAGCACGTGCCCTCCCCGTTGCACCCTGTGAGTCCCCCGGAGCTGCAGCCCTAGCCACGCAGACAGACTCCTCTCACCCCGGAGGGCGGCTTGAAGGCCCGGGGCTTCCTGTCAGCACCCGTGGCCCGCCCCCTACTCAGAGGACGCGTGGGTCCACGGGGGCAGGGCACATCCCGACTCCGCGAGCGGTGACGAGCCTGCAGCCAGCACACACAGGCCAGCCACAGGTCGGGGACGGTCGGGGAACAGGCCCTCCCCGAGGGGGTGTCGACGGCCCAAGATGCACGGGAAGGCCGGAACCCCGCCGCCACGCGCCTGTGAGACGGCAGGGCAGGGCCCGAGGAGGTCGGCGGGGCGGGGCGAGGGGGGGGTGGGCAGCAGTGCGCGCCCGGAGTCCTGGCAGATCGCCCGTCCGGTCTCTTCCTCTGGCCCCAGCCTGGCTGTGTTGGCTGTGGCTCTTCCAGCCGTAGCACGTGAAGGCTCCTTGACCTACTGAAGATTGTGAGTCACCCCCAGCTGTCGGCCTTGATCAGTGACCAAGACGAAGACGTGCTGAGCTACATGATCACCTTGGAGGTCAGGCCGGGCAGACGGAGGCCACGGTGGTGGGGTGGGGGGATGCGGGGAGGAGGGGGCCGGGTGTCCCCGAGGGCCGGGTGCGAGCAGCGGGAGAGCGGAAGGGGAAGTGGTTCATCCCTGCCGGGCAGGCCAGCTCAGGTGGCCGGGAAGAGCCGTCACTCTTCTCCTGCTGTTGGGCGTGGCAGGCGCAGGAACTGGGCCGCCCCGAGTACCGCTGCAGGTTGATGTTCTTCTTCCGGAGCAACCCCTACTTCTGCAACCAAGTGATCCTTAAGGAGTATCACCTTAGCTTCGCAGGTAGGCGGGCTGTCCCGGGATGGGGGAAGGCGGCGGGGCGGGGCGGTGTGTGCCCGGGAGGCCTTGGATGCTGGGCCAGCGGGATCCCTCCCCTCAGCGTATGCCCCGCTCTTCCTCTAGGCTACAGGGCGTATAGTTCCACTCCAGTGCAGTGGTTCTGGGATTACGAACGGGGAGCCCCCAGCCGCAGGCAGGACGCCGTCAGCCTTAACTTCCTCAACTGGTTGTCAGGCCACGACTGCCCCGGGTCTGACAGGATTGCTGAGGTGGGGGTCCCCCGGGGCCTGGTCGGAAATGGCGACGTCGGCGGTGGCCAGCAGCTCGGGGAAGGGGCGTGGGCCCTGTCCCGACCTGCCCGTTCCCTCCGCCAGATCATCGTCGAGGACCTGTGGCCCAACCCCCTGCGCTACTACCCGAGGGAGCAAGGCGCCGGGAGAGGTAACTGGGAGGGGGGCACGTCCCTGAGGAGCCCCGGGGCAGGGGGTGTTGGCGAAGGGTGTTTCCAGGACCCTTTCCCAATCGGGGTGAGGCAGGCTGAGACAAGCCTGGGAGCGGGGCGACCCCAGGCCGCCCAGGGAGCGGGCGTGAGGGTGAGCCAGGGGCCCGGAGGACCCAGGCGCACGCGCAGAGCACCGAAGCTTTCGGCTTTCGCGGAACGTCCCAGGGGTGTCCGCGAAAGGAGCGGGCCTCCTCAGGCACCCTCGTGTGCGTCGGCACACCCTGGCTTCGGCCCTCCCTGGGGCCTGGTCCGACTGCCTCCGCGCTTGGGATCAGCTGGGCCCCTGCGTCCGCCCCCGGCCGCCTGGCCAAGGCCTCCAGACGCTGAGGAGGTGGGCTCCCTGAATGTCCAGGCGCATCCCTCAGCGACCCGGCTCCACCCGGACGGTCCTGGAAAGGGCCGCAGGCTGTCTGGAGGCCACTGGGGAGGCGCCCGGGGAGAAAGGGCGGGGCGTGCCGCCTGTTGCGCGCCATCTCTCCGGTTGTCTGTTGGACACAGGCCGCTTCAGCTGCGCCTTGGGTTGTTCCCGTGCGTGTCCGTGTCGGTCTGTGCCCGCGTGCCCGCGAGCAGGCTTCCTCATGCGTCGGTGGTCCTGCAGAGCCAGCGGTGAAGGCGACGGAGCAGGAGAGTTCGGCCGAGTAGAACGAGAGCCCGGAGGCGTGTGCAGACGCGCGTGAGACCGGCGGCCGGGGTCTGGGGCGCCGGAGAGGAGCGAGGAAAGCATCGCCAGTGGAGGTTGCAGAGGGTGGGCAGCACGTACCCGGAATGAGGCCGAGAGAGACGTCAACAGGCTAACGAGTGCTCCTGTCTTGCTCGCGTGCTGTGTGATTGTCCGGGGGTCGCCGAGTGGTGATGTTCCGGCCCAGTCCGGTGGGGCTTTTGAAGCGGCTGCCCGTGTGTGGCAGAGAGGCGGGCCTGTGGGAGTGGAGGACGTGGGAAGGGCAGGCCTCGGCTGCTGCTCCGGGGATGCCAGGTTGCCTCCGAACAGGGCAGGGTCTGGGAGCAGGAGGCAACGAAAGAGACAAGCTGGCGTGCTGGGGACCTGTTGCGCAGGCCGGGGAAGGAGACGGGGACCGGTGCTGGCGGGCAGGGGCCTCGGGGCCCGCTGTGGCTTGGGTTCAGCGTTCACCCTGCTCGCGGAGCCTCACGCAGCCCCCTCCGTCTGGGGTGTGCGCCACACGTCGGCCCCACGCCAGACGGGCGACTTCTTAAGCCCAGGGCCCCCGTCCGCCCCCAGGCGCCCCAGGAGGCAGGCTGTGAGTGTGGAATCCTTCCGGGCACGACCCCGCTCAGCCCTGGCTGGGTGGGGCTGTGCAGGACTCCAAGCAAGTGTGAGGGAAGGCGTGTGTGAGCTGTGGCTGTGGCCCCGTGCCGGCGCGTGAGGTTGTGCGGGTGAGGGAGCAGGGGAGCAGGCGGGCAAGGGTGCCGGGCTGTTTGCGGGCAGGGGCTGGGCGAGAGCGGGAAAGCCCGGCGCCTCCGGGGGCTGGGGCAGCAGCGAGAGATTGCTGGCTTTCAGGCTCCGGGGTCTTGGGGAGGGGAGGAACTGGCAGACAGGAGCCCCTTCCCCCTGCTGGAAAGGCCTCCCGGGGCGTGAGCGCCTTCCTTTCCCTGGGGTCTCCTCGTGGGGCGCAACAGTCCGAGGGGCGAAGGTCAGGGGGCGGGGCCGCAGGGCCCGCGCCGCCCCAGACCGGCAGTGTGCCGCCTCCCCTCTCTCCCACGCCGGCGGTGCGCCGCGGCGGGCTATGCCGCTCTTCAGGCTGTGTGACACGTAGGCCGAAAGCTTCTACCCGAGTCTGCGCTGGCTAGCTAAGGGGCCCGAACATTCAGAGTAACTCACGCTTCTCCTCGGGACACAGTCCCTGCGGCTCTGTCCTGGTCAGGGAACTGCCACCCACACGTCCCTCCAACACACAGCCCCGAGCTGCCTGGGCTCCAGGCCACCGGAAGGGGACAGTCCTGGGGCACACAGATCTCGGGCAAGGGGCCTCTGGGAGGGATGGCGGCAGGCGGTGGGGGTCTGTTGGGGGGGTGGCGGGGGGCGAGTGGGCAGGGCTGGGGTGGGGTGCGGGACGGGATGGGGAGGGCAGTCGGTGGCCAGCACCCGGCGGGGCCCTTCCCGAGGGGACAGCCGCTTTCCGGAGACACCTGAGGTCCCCGCACAAAGCTAGGCACCGTCTCCGCGGCAGCCCGGCCCGGGAGAGAGCGGCGCGTGCCCCCTCTCTCCCTCCCGGTCCCCTGCAGTCTGGCCGCGTGGTGAGCACCTCTGTCCCCGACGACACCCCACAGCGCCCCTGCTTTGCCGCACTTTGGGGGTGTGCTTGACCGACTGCCCCAGCAGAACGTTTCACGGTCGTGGAGGGTTGCGGTGGGAGGTTCATGGATCCCAGCCCTCCCTGGCCTCCCAGCGGCACCGGCCACCCGCTGCCAGCTGCGGCCTGTCGGGTTTGGGGACCCGAAGGCCGGAGAGCCTCCGTGTACAGTCGTAGGGTGGCAGAGGTCGCCTCTTGTCCCGCTCGGGCTGCTGCTGTCCCCGCCCCTCCCCCAGGTCAGTGCCTAGGTTCCCCTGCTCGGGAGGCACGAGGGCAGCTGCGTTGCAGGGACCCTGCGGCTGGGGCCCAGCGGGTGGGCTGAGGCGGCCGCGGTGGGCGCCCCGCAGGGCCGCGGCCCCTCAGGCCTCTAGGCCTGGCCAGGGCTCTTGGGAAGGACCTGCCAAAGGGGAAAGACTCGAGGAACGACTGGGCGGTGTTCTCACAAGGCTCGCTCCACCTTTGCCGCCCCAAGCGCCCGTAGGCGCCACGGCTGGGGTCGGGTCCGGCCTGCCCTGCAGTGGAGGCGGGGAACGTGTCGAGCCTGCGACGGGTAGGGGAGGAAGGCTTACAGGCGGCCGGCCCCCGTAGGCTCGGGTGCCGTGGCCGGGCCTCGCGGTCCCACCCGGAGGACGCGACGCGGCTTAAGTGGGGTTCTGCCTGGGGCTCGGACAAAGCTCAGACGGACGTGGGACCCGGCCAAGCCTGCTGGGGCGTTTCACCCGGGCAGCCCCAGGCGCGACGACTTGTCCGGCGCGGGTCTCCCTCATCGATGGAAGTGCGCACGGGCAGGCTCCGACTGTCGCAGGACGGGTGGCGCGTACGGACGTCGGCCAGGGGCTTGCCGGTGTCCTCCGTGGAAGGGCAGTTTCTGGGTGGGCCTTGCCCGTCTTGCTCCCCCCCTTGCCGCGGGTGCGTCTGTGTCTGTTCGTCTGACTCTGGCCGGGAGCCCCCCTGTCAGATGCCCCGGCTCCCTGCCCTCCCTCACGCCTCACATGCACGCACGTCCGTGTGCGGCTGGCGCCTTGCACGTGTCTGGCCTGTGATGCTGCGGCGCGTCCTCCGCTCTTGTCACAGGCGACCCGCGGGAGGTTCTGGGCCAGGGGGCGCCGACGGGTCACCGCCCGTCTTAAGTCGGCCCCTTGGACGTGGCCTGGCCCACCCGTGACCTGGAGCGTGTGGCCTGAGGGACGTGTAGGCCACGAGGGAGACCTGAGCCGTGGGCGTGGCCCGCGAAGAAGGATCCAGAGAGGCCGAACGGTAGCCCTGTCATTTAGGAAGCCCCTGAGGCCCCTGAGTGGTAGCCAGGGCTCCGGGCACACGAAACGGCATGCTGCCTTCTGCCCGAGGGAGGCGTGAACTGTGGTCCCCGGGGCCTGCAAGGTTCCCCAGGTGGCTCTGCGCGTGAGCGGGCGCGCGGGCGCGCCTACCCGGGTGTGTCGCGGCAGGCTCTGCGGCAGACGGCAGGACGGGAAGGGTGGCCACCTGACCTTTCCCTCGTCGGCTTCACTGGCTTCTTCCTTCAGACAGGCGGTGATCCCCACGTTCTTAAGGACCTCGTGTGGGACGCGTCGGCAAGAAAGCTTACACCTGGCCTTCTCGTGCTACAGCAGGACGGCTCTTGCAAAGGGCCCTGGCTGCCAGGGGCCTCCGAAGGCCGTGTGAGAGGCAACAGGAAGGCAGTTCAGGGCAGACACGTGCTCGTGCAGAGCCGTGGAGGGCACGAGCATCTCGCTGGGAAGCTCGCTGGGGGCACTGGGGCACCCGGGCCATCGGCAGGAAGGGACGGGTGAGCTCCAAGACGGCTAGGCCCCAGTCAGCTCGAGATTCCTCTCCGCTTTGTCGGAGAGGACCAAGGGAAATGGCGTCGTGCCTGTGTGCTTCCCGCCGTCAGGCAGTCGAAGGCAGACGGGAGAGAAGCCAACCCAGGCGGGCGGAAGGCAGCGGTATCAGAAGCGAGAACAAGGACTCTCACGACGGGCTGCGGGAGCGGGGCGAGAGGGGCGCAGGTAAAAATCCTTTCCCCTGGAAACACAGACGGCGGGCAGCGTGTAGTCGTATAGGTCTGCACGCGTGCAGGCGTGCCTCCGCTCGTGCGTGCGCGTCTGGTGAGGAGGCCTGAGAGTGGGGCTCGAAGGCAGGCGTGCGTGCACGGACCCTGAAAACGTGACAGGCTTTCGAAACGGACGTCAACTCTGGGCCAGCTGGAATCACCGGGCTGCCAGAAGAGGCAGTGGGGAAGTCCCGTGCTTTCTGGAGAGACAGGGAAGGTGCGAAGGACGCAGGAAATAGGATAGGGCAGATTGCTTGCCGCGTGCGGAAGACCAGGGCCCCCCGCCCCCGCCCTCAGAGCGACAACCGCCTTGGAACCTCGAGCTCCTTGTCGGCCGCTCACGCGTCCTGTCCTCCCTCGGAGCAGGCCGGCAGGAAACACCTTGCCTTGCTTGTTTGGTAAGGTTCGGGAGGCCGACCAGCAGCGCTGCCTTAGCGACTGGCACACACTGGCTTTGTCGGCGAGAAAGGCTGCAGTGAAGGCGAAGGCTGGGACGGGTGCTCACCTGGAGGCTGGGCGAGAGCGGAACCACCTCCAAGGGCGTTCACACTGCGGGCAGAAGTCACTTCCTTCCGTCTGCGGCGCTGAAGGCGTGCCGTGCGGTGGCCGCCGACGCGGGTGGCGTCCTGAACACCTTACTGTCTGGGCTGCCAAACACCACCGTTCGGGGGGAGGTGGGGGGTCCAGCGTGCCGGCAAACCGCGTCGTCCCTCTCCCTGTCTCTGTCTGCACAGGCTGGCCAGGGCTTCGTCTTGCGCGGTGTCGGGCGATCCCGGCGGCGACGGATGCCGGTCACCTTTGCTGGCTGGGAGAAAGGCACGGCCTGGCCGCTCTAGCACAGGAAGGGCGTCGTGCAATGGTGTGGACGCGCCCACGTCCAGACTGTGGGGTTCCGCTGGCCCGGGCGGAGAGGTCTTCTGTTTCCGGGCAGCGTGGCTTTCCGCAAGACTTTATGTGTCTGTGGGAGCTAACAGAGATCCCGGGAACGGGAGGGGAGGGGGCGAGGGAGGGAGGGAGGGAGCGGAAGGGGAGACACTCACACGCACACGCACACACACGCGCACACGCAGAGACACACAGACAGAGACACGGAGAGTCACAGCAAGGGGGAGACAGGGAGAGAGAGCGAGACAAAGAGAGAGCACTCTGCTGCATGGCTTTTCTCGTCCTGAGCCCAGCAGTTCACCGCTGACAGACACTGGCTGGAAGCAGAGTACCCAGGCTGTCTTTCCCTCTGGAGCTCAGCAGAGTTCCCAGGGGGTGAAGTGGCTGCGTGAAACCGGAGCGACAGGTGGTCGGGGCTGGGGAGGGTGGAGGGCACGTGGTGGGAGGTGACAGAACCCGAAGAGGTGTCAGCGGGCCGCCGGGCAGTGCCAGAGAGATGCAAGGCCGGAGGCCTCCCTGGAGGCAGCGCGCGGCCCAGCTGCCCCCTGGAGGCTGGGCAGGGAGCTGGGCTGAACGCTGGGGCTGCGGAGGCCAGGCGGCGGGCCGGGTTCCCGGCCGGGGGGGCGGGGCCTTGCAGGGTGACGCCCACTGGCCGCTCCCCGACTGGTCGGGAGGTGGGGCGAGAGGCCTGGGCCCGACTTGACTCGGGCCTCCTTCCCGCCAAGCTCCAAATTCCCACGGGCCTGCGGGAGGCGGGGCGGGGGCGGTGGGCGGGCACGAGGCCATGCGCATGCGCCCCAGCTGCCCGGGGGCCGCGCAGCAGGCCGCCGGGGCCGAGTGACAGCGACCCCGACCCCTGGAAGACCCAAGCGCCGGCGCCAGCGCCGACGCGCGGGGACCTCGGCCGCTCGGCCGGCTCCTCCGGCCACGTGCTGCGCCTCCGCCTCCCGCTCCTTGCTCCTGGGCCTTGGCAGCTGCGGCTCGCAGCTCAGGGCCAGGGCCACACGGCCAGTGAGGCGGGGGCCCGGGGAAGGCGGGCCTCCCCAGGAATCCTGGGTGGCCTTAGCTGTGGGAGGGGGTCTTCAGGAGGCAGGGGCCCGCGGGCGTCCCGCTGCCATGGCAGGGCTGCGGACAGAGCAGGCACTAGCGGGTGGCAGGTGCGAGGAGGCCTGCAGCCTCAGGGTGGAGGCCGTGCGGCAGGGAGCGTCGGCGGCGGCTGAGGCGGCGGCGGCGGCGGCGGCGGCGGCAGC
Source organism: Camelus dromedarius (assembly GCF_036321535.1). Classification (NCBI taxonomy): domain Eukaryota; kingdom Metazoa; phylum Chordata; class Mammalia; order Artiodactyla; family Camelidae; genus Camelus; species Camelus dromedarius. The sequence goes on from NC_087473.1 coordinate 14,427,512, forward strand.
GGCAGCTGCATCGTCGGAGGCGGAGGTTGTGGGCATGGGGGAGGCCTTGGTGCTGCTGGCGGACGACATCATGGAGGCTGTGGTGGAGGTGGTGGCGGAGGAGCAGGAGGAGCAGGAGTCGCAGGAAGAGGAGGAGGAGGAGGAGGAGGAGGAGGAGGAGGTGGAGGAGGTGGTGGAGGAGGTGGTGCAGGCCAAGGAGCGGGAAGAGAAGCCCCGGAAGCAGGGGCGCGCAGAGCCAGGGCGCGGACCCCCGACCTCCCTGAGCCCGCTGGAGGCCCTGGGGGCCCTTCAGTTAGAGCTGAGCGCTGTGAACGCCCAAGCCAACAGGGCCTACTTGCGGCTCAAGCGCAGGGTCCGTCGGAGGCGGGAGCCTCGTTTGGATCGAAGAAGAGCCATCATCCAGGACATCCCCGGCTTCTGGGCCAAAGCTGTATCCTTGCTGCTGCTCCTTGGGGTTGGCTGCTGCCGGAGGGCAGGAGGGGGAACAGGGCGAGAAGGAGGTTGGGCCAGGGGGAGGGGGAGGAGGAGGGCAGGCGGCAACGGGCTGGGCCCGGGGTCGGGGTCGGGGTCGGGGTCGGGGTCTGGGGGCGGCAAAGGGCAGGGTGGGGAGGGGAAGCAGGAGGAGAAGGAAGAGGAGGACCGGGAGCGGCGGAACCAGGGGCAGGAGGAAGGGAGGAAGGCGGGCGCCAAGGCCAAGGGAAGAGGGCTGAGAGTGGAGGCATGGAGGCCTGCAAGGGCACAGCATGAGGGCGCTGAGGGCCAAAGGCCAAACGTGCAGGCGTGGGAGCGCCAACTTTGGGTGGATCCTTCTGGCCTGGGGCCTGCAGGGGAAGCCTTCCTGGGGTCAAGGAGCGCATGGCAACAGTGAACAGCGCGTGCAGAGCCCCCAGCACCCTCCCCACAGAGCAGAGAGTGGAAGCGTGCAGTCTCCCGGGGAAATCCCAGGAGACCGGTGGGCGTGCCAGGACCCATCCCAGTCAGCCAGAGGCTGTGGACTTGTTGCCGCCACGTCCCTGCCGAAGCAGCAGGTCGTCCGCGGCCAGGTGTGAGCTGCAAGAGGCCCCCGTCCCGGGCAAGACTACGGGACCCCAGACACGCCCTCGGGTGGGCTCCCAGCCTGGCCTCCACCGGCCCTTCTCGTGCAGGCAGAAGCACGTGCCCTCCCCGTTGCACCCTGTGAGTCCCCCGGAGCTGCAGCCCTAGCCACGCAGACAGACTCCTCTCACCCCGGAGGGCGGCTTGAAGGCCCGGGGCTTCCTGTCAGCACCCGTGGCCCGCCCCCTACTCAGAGGACGCGTGGGTCCACGGGGGCAGGGCACATCCCGACTCCGCGAGCGGTGACGAGCCTGCAGCCAGCACACACAGGCCAGCCACAGGTCGGGGACGGTCGGGGAACAGGCCCTCCCCGAGGGGGTGTCGACGGCCCAAGATGCACGGGAAGGCCGGAACCCCGCCGCCACGCGCCTGTGAGACGGCAGGGCAGGGCCCGAGGAGGTCGGCGGGGCGGGGCGAGGGGGGGGTGGGCAGCAGTGCGCGCCCGGAGTCCTGGCAGATCGCCCGTCCGGTCTCTTCCTCTGGCCCCAGCCTGGCTGTGTTGGCTGTGGCTCTTCCAGCCGTAGCACGTGAAGGCTCCTTGACCTACTGAAGATTGTGAGTCACCCCCAGCTGTCGGCCTTGATCAGTGACCAAGACGAAGACGTGCTGAGCTACATGATCACCTTGGAGGTCAGGCCGGGCAGACGGAGGCCACGGTGGTGGGGTGGGGGGATGCGGGGAGGAGGGGGCCGGGTGTCCCCGAGGGCCGGGTGCGAGCAGCGGGAGAGCGGAAGGGGAAGTGGTTCATCCCTGCCGGGCAGGCCAGCTCAGGTGGCCGGGAAGAGCCGTCACTCTTCTCCTGCTGTTGGGCGTGGCAGGCGCAGGAACTGGGCCGCCCCGAGTACCGCTGCAGGTTGATGTTCTTCTTCCGGAGCAACCCCTACTTCTGCAACCAAGTGATCCTTAAGGAGTATCACCTTAGCTTCGCAGGTAGGCGGGCTGTCCCGGGATGGGGGAAGGCGGCGGGGCGGGGCGGTGTGTGCCCGGGAGGCCTTGGATGCTGGGCCAGCGGGATCCCTCCCCTCAGCGTATGCCCCGCTCTTCCTCTAGGCTACAGGGCGTATAGTTCCACTCCAGTGCAGTGGTTCTGGGATTACGAACGGGGAGCCCCCAGCCGCAGGCAGGACGCCGTCAGCCTTAACTTCCTCAACTGGTTGTCAGGCCACGACTGCCCCGGGTCTGACAGGATTGCTGAGGTGGGGGTCCCCCGGGGCCTGGTCGGAAATGGCGACGTCGGCGGTGGCCAGCAGCTCGGGGAAGGGGCGTGGGCCCTGTCCCGACCTGCCCGTTCCCTCCGCCAGATCATCGTCGAGGACCTGTGGCCCAACCCCCTGCGCTACTACCCGAGGGAGCAAGGCGCCGGGAGAGGTAACTGGGAGGGGGGCACGTCCCTGAGGAGCCCCGGGGCAGGGGGTGTTGGCGAAGGGTGTTTCCAGGACCCTTTCCCAATCGGGGTGAGGCAGGCTGAGACAAGCCTGGGAGCGGGGCGACCCCAGGCCGCCCAGGGAGCGGGCGCGAGGGTGAGCCAGGGGCCCGGAGGACCCAGGCGCACGCGCAGAGCACCGAAGCTTTCGGCTTTCGCGGAACGTCCCAGGGGTGTCCGCGAAAGGAGCGGGCCTCCTCAGGCACCCTCGTGTGCGTCGGCACACCCTGGCTTCGGCCCTCCCTGGGGCCTGGTCCGACTGCCTCCGCGCTTGGGATCAGCTGGGCCCCTGCGTCCGCCCCCGGCCGCCTGGCCAAGGCCTCCAGACGCTGAGGAGGTGGGCTCCCTGAATGTCCAGGCGCATCCCTCAGCGACCCGGCTCCACCCGGACGGTCCTGGAAAGGGCCGCAGGCTGTCTGGAGGCCACTGGGGAGGCGCCCGGGGAGAAAGGGCGGGGCGTGCCGCCTGTTGCGCGCCATCTCTCCGGTTGTCTGTTGGACACAGGCCGCTTCAGCTGCGCCTTGGGTTGTTCCCGTGCGTGTCCGTGTCGGTCTGTGCCCGCGTGCCCGCGAGCAGGCTTCCTCATGCGTCGGTGGTCCTGCAGAGCCAGCGGTGAAGGCGACGGAGCAGGAGAGTTCGGCCGAGTAGAACGAGAGCCCGGAGGCGTGTGCAGACGCGCGTGAGACCGGCGGCCGGGGTCTGGGGCGCCGGAGAGGAGCGAGGAAAGCATCGCCAGTGGAGGTTGCAGAGGGTGGGCAGCACGTACCCGGAATGAGGCCGAGAGAGACGTCAACAGGCTAACGAGTGCTCCTGTCTTGCTCGCGTGCTGTGTGATTGTCCGGGGGTCGCCGAGTGGTGATGTTCCGGCCCAGTCCGGTGGGGCTTTTGAAGCGGCTGCCCGTGTGTGGCAGAGAGGCGGGCCTGTGGGAGTGGAGGACGTGGGAAGGGCAGGCCTCGGCTGCTGCTCCGGGGATGCCAGGTTGCCTCCGAACAGGGCAGGGTCTGGGAGCAGGAGGCAACGAAAGAGACAAGCTGGCGTGCTGGGGACCTGTTGCGCAGGCCGGGGAAGGAGACGGGGACCGGTGCTGGCGGGCAGGGGCCTCGGGGCCCGCTGTGGCTTGGGTTCAGCGTTCACCCTGCTCGCGGAGCCTCACGCAGCCCCCTCCGTCTGGGGTGTGCGCCACACGTCGGCCCCACGCCAGACGGGCGACTTCTTAAGCCCAGGGCCCCCGTCCGCCCCCAGGCGCCCCAGGAGGCAGGCTGTGAGTGTGGAATCCTTCCGGGCACGACCCCGCTCAGCCCTGGCTGGGTGGGGCTGTGCAGGACTCCAAGCAAGTGTGAGGGAAGGCGTGTGTGAGCTGTGGCTGTGGCCCCGTGCCGGCGCGTGAGGTTGTGCGGGTGAGGGAGCAGGGGAGCAGGCGGGCAAGGGTGCCGGGCTGTTTGCGGGCAGGGGCTGGGCGAGAGCGGGAAAGCCCGGCGCCTCCGGGGGCTGGGGCAGCAGCGAGAGATTGCTGGCTTTCAGGCTCCGGGGTCTTGGGGAGGGGAGGAACTGGCAGACAGGAGCCCCTTCCCCCTGCTGGAAAGGCCTCCCGGGGCGTGAGCGCCTTCCTTTCCCTGGGGTCTCCTCGTGGGGCGCAACAGTCCGAGGGGCGAAGGTCAGGGGGCGGGGCCGCAGGGCCCGCGCCGCCCCAGACCGGCAGTGTGCCGCCTCCCCTCTCTCCCACGCCGGCGGTGCGCCGCGGCGGGCTATGCCGCTCTTCAGGCTGTGTGACACGTAGGCCGAAAGCTTCTACCCGAGTCTGCGCTGGCTAGCTAAGGGGCCCGAACATTCAGAGTAACTCACGCTTCTCCTCGGGACACAGTCCCTGCGGCTCTGTCCTGGTCAGGGAACTGCCACCCACACGTCCCTCCAACACACAGCCCCGAGCTGCCTGGGCTCCAGGCCACCGGAAGGGGACAGTCCTGGGGCACACAGATCTCGGGCAAGGGGCCTCTGGGAGGGATGGCGGCAGGCGGTGGGGGTCTGTTGGGGGGGTGGCGGGGGGCGAGTGGGCAGGGCTGGGGTGGGGTGCGGGACGGGATGGGGAGGGCAGTCGGTGGCCAGCACCCGGCGGGGCCCTTCCCGAGGGGACAGCCGCTTTCCGGAGACACCTGAGGTCCCCGCACAAAGCTAGGCACCGTCTCCGCGGCAGCCCGGCCCGGGAGAGAGCGGCGCGTGCCCCCTCTCTCCCTCCCGGTCCCCTGCAGTCTGGCCGCGTGGTGAGCACCTCTGTCCCCGACGACACCCCACAGCTCCCCTGCTTTGCCGCACTTTGGGGGTGTGCTTGACCGACTGCCCCAGCAGAACGTTTCACGGTCGTGGAGGGTTGCGGTGGGAGGTTCATGGATCCCAGCCCTCCCTGGCCTCCCAGCGGCACCGGCCACCCGCTGCCAGCTGCGGCCTGTCGGGTTTGGGGACCCGAAGGCCGGAGAGCCTCCGTGTACAGTCGTAGGGTGGCAGAGGTCGCCTCTTGTCCCGCTCGGGCTGCTGCTGTCCCCGCCCCTCCCCCAGGTCAGTGCCTAGGTTCCCCTGCTCGGGAGGCACGAGGGCAGCTGCGTTGCAGGGACCCTGCGGCTGGGGCCCAGCGGGTGGGCTGAGGCGGCCGCGGTGGGCGCCCCGCAGGGCCGCGGCCCCTCAGGCCTCTAGGCCTGGCCAGGGCTCTTGGGAAGGACCTGCCAAAGGGGAAAGACTCGAGGAACGACTGGGCGGTGTTCTCACAAGGCTCGCTCCACCTTTGCCGCCCCAAGCGCCCGTAGGCGCCACGGCTGGGGTCGGGTCCGGCCTGCCCTGCAGTGGAGGCGGGGAACGTGTCGAGCCTGCGACGGGTAGGGGAGGAAGGCTTACAGGCGGCCGGCCCCCGTAGGCTCGGGTGCCGTGGCCGGGCCTCGCGGTCCCACCCGGAGGACGCGACGCGGCTTAAGTGGGGTTCTGCCTGGGGCTCGGACAAAGCTCAGACGGACGTGGGACCCGGCCAAGCCTGCTGGGGCGTTTCACCCGGGCAGCCCCAGGCGCGACGACTTGTCCGGCGCGGGTCTCCCTCATCGATGGAAGTGCGCACGGGCAGGCTCCGACTGTCGCAGGACGGGTGGCGCGTACGGACGTCGGCCAGGGGCTTGCCGGTGTCCTCCGTGGAAGGGCAGTTTCTGGGTGGGCCTTGCCCGTCTTGCTCCCCCCCTTGCCGCGGGTGCGTCTGTGTCTGTTCGTCTGACTCTGGCCGGGAGCCCCCCTGTCAGATGCCCCGGCTCCCTGCCCTCCCTCACGCCTCACATGCACGCACGTCCGTGTGCGGCTGGCGCCTTGCACGTGTCTGGCCTGTGATGCTGCGGCGCGTCCTCCGCTCTTGTCACAGGCGACCCGCGGGAGGTTCTGGGCCAGGGGGCGCCGACGGGTCACCGCCCGTCTTAAGTCGGCCCCTTGGACGTGGCCTGGCCCACCCGTGACCTGGAGCGTGTGGCCTGAGGGACGTGTAGGCCACGAGGGAGACCTGAGCCGTGGGCGTGGCCCGCGAAGAAGGATCCAGAGAGGCCGAACGGTAGCCCTGTCATTTAGGAAGCCCCTGAGGCCCCTGAGTGGTAGCCAGGGCTCCGGGCACACGAAACGGCATGCTGCCTTCTGCCCGAGGGAGGCGTGAACTGTGGTCCCCGGGGCCTGCAAGGTTCCCCAGGTGGCTCTGCGCGTGAGCGGGCGCGCGGGCGCGCCTACCCGGGTGTGTCGCGGCAGGCTCTGCGGCAGACGGCAGGACGGGAAGGGTGGCCACCTGACCTTTCCCTCGTCGGCTTCACTGGCTTCTTCCTTCAGACAGGCGGTGATCCCCACGTTCTTAAGGACCTCGTGTGGGACGCGTCGGCAAGAAAGCTTACACCTGGCCTTCTCGTGCTACAGCAGGACGGCTCTTGCAAAGGGCCCTGGCTGCCAGGGGCCTCCGAAGGCCGTGTGAGAGGCAACAGGAAGGCAGTTCAGGGCAGACACGTGCTCGTGCAGAGCCGTGGAGGGCACGAGCATCTCGCTGGGAAGCTCGCTGGGGGCACTGGGGCGCCCGGGCCATCGGCAGGAAGGGACGGGTGAGCTCCAAGACGGCTAGGCCCCAGTCAGCTCGAGATTCCTCTCCGCTTTGTCGGAGAGGACCAAGGGAAATGGCGTCGTGCCTGTGTGCTTCCCGCCGTCAGGCAGTCGAAGGCAGACGGGAGAGAAGCCAACCCAGGCGGGCGGAAGGCAGCGGTATCAGAAGCGAGAACAAGGACTCTCACGACGGGCTGCGGGAGCGGGGCGAGAGGGGCGCAGGTAAAAATCCTTTCCCCTGGAAACACAGACGGCGGGCAGCGTGTAGTCGTATAGGTCTGCACGCGTGCAGGCGTGCCTCCGCTCGTGCGTGCGCGTCTGGTGAGGAGGCCTGAGAGTGGGGCTCGAAGGCAGGCGTGCGTGCACGGACCCTGAAAACGTGACAGGCTTTCGAAACGGACGTCAACTCTGGGCCAGCTGGAATCACCGGGCTGCCAGAAGAGGCAGTGGGGAAGTCCCGTGCTTTCTGGAGAGACAGGGAAGGTGCGAAGGACGCAGGAAATAGGATAGGGCAGATTGCTTGCCGCGTGCGGAAGACCAGGGCCCCCCGCCCCCGCCCTCAGAGCGACAACCGCCTTGGAACCTCGAGCTCCTTGTCGGCCGCTCACGCGTCCTGTCCTCCCTCGGAGCAGGCCGGCAGGAAACACCTTGCCTTGCTTGTTTGGTAAGGTTCGGGAGGCCGACCAGCAGCGCTGCCTTAGCGACTGGCACACACTGGCTTTGTCGGCGAGAAAGGCTGCAGTGAAGGCGAAGGCTGGGACGGGTGCTCACCTGGAGGCTGGGCGAGAGCGGAACCACCTCCAAGGGCGTTCACACTGCGGGCAGAAGTCACTTCCTTCCGTCTGCGGCGCTGAAGGCGTGCCGTGCGGTGGCCGCCGACGCGGGTGGCGTCCTGAACACCTTACTGTCTGGGCTGCCAAACACCACCGTTCGGGGGGAGGTGGGGGGTCCAGCGTGCCGGCAAACCGCGTCGTCCCTCTCCCTGTCTCTGTCTGCACAGGCTGGCCAGGGCTTCGTCTTGCGCGGTGTCGGGCGATCCCGGCGGCGACGGATGCCGGTCACCTTTGCTGGCTGGGAGAAAGGCACGGCCTGGCCGCTCTAGCACAGGAAGGGCGTCGTGCAATGGTGTGGACGCGCCCACGTCCAGACTGTGGGGTTCCGCTGGCCCGGGCGGAGAGGTCTTCTGTTTCCGGGCAGCGTGGCTTTCCGCAAGACTTTATGTGTCTGTGGGAGCTAACAGAGATCCCGGGAACGGGAGGGGAGGGGGCGAGGGAGGGAGGGAGGGAGCGGAAGGGGAGACACTCACACGCACACGCACACACACGCGCACACGCAGAGACACACAGACAGAGACACGGAGAGTCACAGCAAGGGGGAGACAGGGAGAGAGAGCGAGACAAAGAGAGAGCACTCTGCTGCATGGCTTTTCTCGTCCTGAGCCCAGCAGTTCACCGCTGACAGACACTGGCTGGAAGCAGAGTACCCAGGCTGTCTTTCCCTCTGGAGCTCAGCAGAGTTCCCAGGGGGTGAAGTGGCTGCGTGAAACCGGAGCGACAGGTGGTCGGGGCTGGGGAGGGTGGAGGGCACGTGGTGGGAGGTGACAGAACCCGAAGAGGTGTCAGCGGGCCGCCGGGCAGTGCCAGAGAGATGCAAGGCCGGAGGCCTCCCTGGAGGCAGCGCGCGGCCCAGCTGCCCCCTGGAGGCTGGGCAGGGAGCTGGGCTGAACGCTGGGGCTGCGGAGGCCAGGCGGCGGGCCGGGTTCCCTGCCGGGGGGGCGGGGCCTTGCAGGGTGACGCCCACTGGCCGCTCCCCGACTGGTCGGGAGGTGGGGCGAGAGGCCTGGGCCCGACTTGACTCGGGCCTCCTTCCCGCCAAGCTCCAAATTCCCACGGGCCTGCGGGAGGCGGGGCGGGGGCGGGGGCGGGGGCGGGGGCGGTGGGCGGGCACGAGGCCATGCGCATGCGCCCCAGCTGCCCGGGGGCCGCGCAGCAGGCCGCCGGGGCCGAGTGACAGCGACCCCGACCCCTGGAATACCCAAGCGCCGGCGCCAGCGCCGACGCGCGGGGACCTCGGCCGCTCGGCCGGCTCCTCCGGCCACGTGCTGCGCCTCCGCCTCCCGCTCCTTGCTCCTGGGCCTTGGCAGCTGCGGCTCGCAGCTCAGGGCCAGGGCCACACGGCCAGTGAGGCGGGGGCCCGGGGAAGGCGGGCCTCCCCAGGAATCCTGGGTGGCCTTAGCTGTGGGAGGGGGTCTTCAGGAGGCAGGGGCCCGCGGGCGTCCCGGTGCCATGGCAGGGCTGTGGACAGAGCAGGCACTAGCGGGTGGCAGGTGCGAGGAGGCCAGCAGCCTCAGGGTGGAGGCCGTGCGGCAGGGAGCGTCGGCGGCGGCTGAGGCGGCGGCGGCGGCGGCGGCAGCGGCAGCTGCATCGTCGGAGGCGGAGGTTGTGGGCATGGGGGAGGCCTTGGTGCTGCTGGCGGACGACATCATGGAGGCTGTGGTGGAGGTGGTGGCGGAGGAGCAGGAGGAGCAGGAGTCGCAGGAGGAGGAGGAGGAGGAGGAGGAGGAGGAGGTGGAGGAGGTGGTGGAGGAGGTGGTGGAGGAGGTGGTGCAGGCCAAGGAGCGGGAAGAGAAGCCCCGGAAGCAGGGGCGCGCAGAGCCAGGGCGCGGACCCCCGACCTCCCTGAGCCCGCTGGAGGCCCTGGGGGCCCTTCAGTTAGAGCTGAGCGCTGTGAACGCCCAAGCCAACAGGGCCTACTTGCGGCTCAAGCGCAGGGTCCGTCGGAGGCGGGAGCCTCGTTTGGATCGAAGAAGAGCCATCATCCAGGACATCCCCGGCTTCTGGGCCAAAGCTGTATCCTTGCTGCTGCTCCTTGGGGTTGGCTGCTGCCGGAGGGCAGGAGGGGGAACAGGGCGAGAAGGAGGTTGGGCCAGGGGGAGGGGGAGGAGGAGGGCAGGCGGCAACGGGCTGGGCCCGGGGTCGGGGTCGGGGTCGGGGTCGGGGTCTGGGGGCGGCAAAGGGCAGGGTGGGGAGGGGAAGCAGGAGGAGAAGGAAGAGGAGGACCGGGAGCGGCGGAACCAGGGGCAGGAGGAAGGGAGGAAGGCGGGCGCCAAGGCCAAGGGAAGAGGGCTGAGAGTGGAGGCATGGAGGCCTGCAAGGGCACAGCATGAGGGCGCTGAGGGCCAAAGGCCAAACGTGCAGGCGTGGGAGCGCCAACTTTGGGTGGATCCTTCTGGCCTGGGGCCTGCAGGGGAAGCCTTCCTGGGGTCAAGGAGCGCATGGCAACAGTGAACAGCGCGTGCAGAGCCCCCAGCACCCTCCCCACAGAGCAGAGAGTGGAAGCGTGCAGTCTCCCGGGGAAATCCCAGGAGACCGGTGGGCGTGCCAGGACCCATCCCAGTCAGCCAGAGGCTGTGGACTTGTTGCCGCCACGTCCCTGCCGAAGCAGCAGGTCGTCCGCGGCCAGGTGTGAGCTGCAAGAGGCCCCCGTCCCGGGCAAGACTACGGGACCCCAGACACGCCCTCGGGTGGGCTCCCAGCCTGGCCTCCACCGGCCCTTCTCGTGCAGGCAGAAGCACGTGCCCTCCCCGTTGCACCCTGTGAGTCCCCCGGAGCTGCAGCCCTAGCCACGCAGACAGACTCCTCTCACCCCGGAGGGCGGCTTGAAGGCCCGGGGCTTCCTGTCAGCACCCGTGGCCCGCCCCCTACTCAGAGGACGCGTGGGTCCACGGGGGCAGGGCACATCCTGACTCCGCGAGCGGTGACGAGCCTGCAGCCAGCACACACAGGCCAGCCACAGGTCGGGGACGGTCGGGGAACAGGCCCTCCCCGAGGGGGTGTCGACGGCCCAAGATGCACGGGAAGGCCGGAACCCCGCCGCCACGCGCCTGTGAGACGGCAGGGCAGGGCCCGAGGAGGTCGGCGGGGCGGGGCGAGGGGGGGGTGGGCAGCAGTGCGCGCCCGGAGTCCTGGCAGATCGCCCGTCCGGTCTCTTCCTCTGGCCCCAGCCTGGCTGTGTTGGCTGTGGCTCTTCCAGCCGTAGCACGTGAAGGCTCCTTGACCTACTGAAGATTGTGAGTCACCCCCAGCTGTCGGCCTTGATCAGTGACCAAGACGAAGACGTGCTGAGCTACATGATCACCTTGGAGGTCAGGCCGGGCAGACGGAGGCCACGGTGGTGGGGTGGGGGGATGCGGGGAGGAGGGGGCCGGGTGTCCCCGAGGGCCGGGTGCGAGCAGCGGGAGAGCGGAAGGGGAAGTGGTTCATCCCTGCCGGGCAGGCCAGCTCAGGTGGCCGGGAAGAGCCGTCACTCTTCTCCTGCTGTTGGGCGTGGCAGGCGCAGGAACTGGGCCGCCCCGAGTACCGCTGCAGGTTGATGTTCTTCTTCCGGAGCAACCCCTACTTCTGCAACCAAGTGATCCTTAAGGAGTATCACCTTAGCTTCGCAGGTAGGCGGGCTGTCCCGGGATGGGGGAAGGCGGCGGGGCGGGGCGGTGTGTGCCCGGGAGGCCTTGGATGCTGGGCCAGCGGGATCCCTCCCCTCAGCGTATGCCCCGCTCTTCCTCTAGGCTACAGGGCGTATAGTTCCACTCCAGTGCAGTGGTTCTGGGATTACGAACGGGGAGCCCCCAGCCGCAGGCAGGACGCCGTCAGCCTTAACTTCCTCAACTGGTTGTCAGGCCACGACTGCCCCGGGTCTGACAGGATTGCTGAGGTGGGGGTCCCCCGGGGCCTGGTCGGAAATGGCGACGTCGGCGGTGGCCAGCAGCTCGGGGAAGGGGCGTGGGCCCTGTCCCGACCTGCCCGTTCCCTCCGCCAGATCATCGTCGAGGACCTGTGGCCCAACCCCCTGCGCTACTACCCGAGGGAGCAAGGCGCCGGGAGAGGTAACTGGGAGGGGGGCACGTCCCTGAGGAGCCCCGGGGCAGGGGGTGTTGGCGAAGGGTGTTTCCAGGACCCTTTCCCAATCGGGGTGAGGCAGGCTGAGACAAGCCTGGGAGCGGGGCGACCCCAGGCCGCCCAGGGAGCGGGCGCGAGGGTGAGCCAGGGGCCCGGAGGACCCAGGCGCACGCGCAGAGCACCGAAGCTTTCGGCTTTCGCGGAACGTCCCAGGGGTGTCCGCGAAAGGAGCGGGCCTCCTCAGGCACCCTCGTGTGCGTCGGCACACCCTGGCTTCGGCCCTCCCTGGGGCCTGGTCCGACTGCCTCCGCGCTTGGGATCAGCTGGGCCCCTGCGTCCGCCCCCGGCCGCCTGGCCAAGGCCTCCAGACGCTGAGGAGGTGGGCTCCCTGAATGTCCAGGCGCATCCCTCAGCGACCCGGCTCCACCCGGACGGTCCTGGAAAGGGCCGCAGGCTGTCTGGAGGCCACTGGGGAGGCGCCCGGGGAGAAAGGGCGGGGCGTGCCGCCTGTTGCGCGCCATCTCTCCGGTTGTCTGTTGGACACAGGCCGCTTCAGCTGCGCCTTGGGTTGTTCCCGTGCGTGTCCGTGTCGGTCTGTGCCCGCGTGCCCGCGAGCAGGCTTCCTCATGCGTCGGTGGTCCTGCAGAGCCAGCGGTGAAGGCGACGGAGCAGGAGAGTTCGGCCGAGTAGAACGAGAGCCCGGAGGCGTGTGCAGACGCGCGTGAGACCGGCGGCCGGGGTCTGGGGCGCCGGAGAGGAGCGAGGAAAGCATCGCCAGTGGAGGTTGCAGAGGGTGGGCAGCACGTACCCGGAATGAGGCCGAGAGAGACGTCAACAGGCTAACGAGTGCTCCTGTCTTGCTCGCGTGCTGTGTGATTGTCCGGGGGTCGCCGAGTGGTGATGTTCCGGCCCAGTCCGGTGGGGCTTTTGAAGCGGCTGCCCGTGTGTGGCAGAGAGGCGGGCCTGTGGGAGTGGAGGACGTGGGAAGGGCAGGCCTCGGCTGCTGCTCCGGGGATGCCAGGTTGCCTCCGAACAGGGCAGGGTCCGGGAGCAGGAGGCAACGAAAGAGACAAGCTGGCGTGCTGGGGACCTGTTGCGCAGGCCGGGGAAGGAGACGGGGACCGGTGCTGGCGGGCAGGGGCCTCGGGGCCCGCTGTGGCTTGGGTTCAGCGTTCACCCTGCTCGCGGAGCCTCACGCAGCCCCCTCCGTCTGGGGTGTGCGCCACACGTCGGCCCCACGCCAGACGGGCGACTTCTTAAGCCCAGGGCCCCCGTCCGCCCCCAGGCGCCCCAGGAGGCAGGCTGTGAGTGTGGAATCCTTCCGGGCACGACCCCGCTCAGCCCTGGCTGGGTGGGGCTGTGCAGGACTCCAAGCAAGTGTGAGGGAAGGCGTGTGTGAGCTGTGGCTGTGGCCCCGTGCCGGCGCGTGAGGTTGTGCGGGTGAGGGAGCAGGGGAGCAGGCGGGCAAGGGTGCCGGGCTGTTTGCGGGCAGGGGCTGGGCGAGAGCGGGAAAGCCCGGCGCCTCCGGGGGCTGGGGCAGCAGCGAGAGATTGCTGGCTTTCAGGCTCCGGGGTCTTGGGGAGGGGAGGAACTGGCAGACAGGAGCCCCTTCCCCCTGCTGGAAAGGCCTCCCGGGGCGTGAGCGCCTTCCTTTCCCTGGGGTCTCCTCGTGGGGCGCAACAGTCCGAGGGGCGAAGGTCAGGGGGCGGGGCCGCAGGGCCCGCGCCGCCCCAGACCGGCAGTGTGCCGCCTCCCCTCTCTCCCACGCCGGCGGTGCGCCGCGGCGGGCTATGCCGCTCTTCAGGCTGTGTGACACGTAGGCCGAAAGCTTCTACCCGAGTCTGCGCTGGCTAGCTAAGGGGCCCGAACATTCAGAGTAACTCACGCTTCTCCTCGGGACACAGTCCCTGCGGCTCTGTCCTGGTCAGGGAACTGCCACCCACACGTCCCTCCAACACACAGCCCCGAGCTGCCTGGGCTCCAGGCCACCGGAAGGGGACAGTCCTGGGGCACACAGATCTCGGGCAAGGGGCCTCTGGGAGGGATGGCGGCAGGCGGTGGGGGTCTGTTGGGGGGGTGGCGGGGGGCGAGTGGGCAGGGCTGGGGTGGGGTGCGGGACGGGATGGGGAGGGCAGTCGGTGGCCAGCACCCGGCGGGGCCCTTCCCGAGGGGACAGCCGCTTTCCGGAGACACCTGAGGTCCCCGCACAAAGCTAGGCACCGTCTCCGCGGCAGCCCGGCCCGGGAGAGAGCGGCGCGTGCCCCCTCTCTCCCTCCCGGTCCCCTGCAGTCTGGCCGCGTGGTGAGCACCTCTGTCCCCGACGACACCCCACAGCTCCCCTGCTTTGCCGCACTTTGGGGGTGTGCTTGACCGACTGCCCCAGCAGAACGTTTCACGGTCGTGGAGGGTTGCGGTGGGAGGTTCATGGATCCCAGCCCTCCCTGGCCTCCCAGCGGCACCGGCCACCCGCTGCCAGCTGCGGCCTGTCGGGTTTGGGGACCCGAAGGCCGGAGAGCCTCCGTGTACAGTCGTAGGGTGGCAGAGGTCGCCTCTTGTCCCGCTCGGGCTGCTGCTGTCCCCGCCCCTCCCCCAGGTCAGTGCCTAGGTTCCCCTGCTCGGGAGGCACGAGGGCAGCTGCGTTGCAGGGACCCTGCGGCTGGGGCCCAGCGGGTGGGCTGAGGCGGCCGCGGTGGGCGCCCCGCAGGGCCGCGGCCCCTCAGGCCTCTAGGCCTGGCCAGGGCTCTTGGGAAGGACCTGCCAAAGGGGAAAGACTCGAGGAACGACTGGGCGGTGTTCTCACAAGGCTCGCTCCACCTTTGCCGCCCCAAGCGCCCGTAGGCGCCACGGCTGGGGTCGGGTCCGGCCTGCCCTGCAGTGGAGGCGGGGAACGTGTCGAGCCTGCGACGGGTAGGGGAGGAAGGCTTACAGGCGGCCGGCCCCCGTAGGCTCGGGTGCCGTGGCCGGGCCTCGCGGTCCCACCCGGAGGACGCGACGCGGCTTAAGTGGGGTTCTGCCTGGGGCTCGGACAAAGCTCAGACGGACGTGGGACCCGGCCAAGCCTGCTGGGGCGTTTCACCCGGGCAGCCCCAGGCGCGACGACTTGTCCGGCGCGGGTCTCCCTCATCGATGGAAGTGCGCACGGGCAGGCTCCGACTGTCGCAGGACGGGTGGCGCGTACGGACGTCGGCCAGGGGCTTGCCGGTGTCCTCCGTGGAAGGGCAGTTTCTGGGTGGGCCTTGCCCGTCTTGCTCCCCCCCTTGCCGCGGGTGCGTCTGTGTCTGTTCGTCTGACTCTGGCCGGGAGCCCCCCTGTCAGATGCCCCGGCTCCCTGCCCTCCCTCACGCCTCACATGCACGCACGTCCGTGTGCGGCTGGCGCCTTGCACGTGTCTGGCCTGTGATGCTGCGGCGCGTCCTCCGCTCTTGTCACAGGCGACCCGCGGGAGGTTCTGGGCCAGGGGGCGCCGACGGGTCACCGCCCGTCTTAAGTCGGCCCCTTGGACGTGGCCTGGCCCACCCGTGACCTGGAGCGTGTGGCCTGAGGGACGTGTAGGCCACGAGGGAGACCTGAGCCGTGGGCGTGGCCCGCGAAGAAGGATCCAGAGAGGCCGAACGGTAGCCCTGTCATTTAGGAAGCCCCTGAGGCCCCTGAGTGGTAGCCAGGGCTCCGGGCACACGAAACGGCATGCTGCCTTCTGCCCGAGGGAGGCGTGAACTGTGGTCCCCGGGGCCTGCAAGGTTCCCCAGGTGGCTCTGCGCGTGAGCGGGCGCGCGGGCGCGCCTACCCGGGTGTGTCGCGGCAGGCTCTGCGGCAGACGGCAGGACGGGAAGGGTGGCCACCTGACCTTTCCCTCGTCGGCTTCACTGGCTTCTTCCTTCAGACAGGCGGTGATCCCCACGTTCTTAAGGACCTCGTGTGGGACGCGTCGGCAAGAAAGCTTACACCTGGCCTTCTCGTGCTACAGCAGGACGGCTCTTGCAAAGGGCCCTGGCTGCCAGGGGCCTCCGAAGGCCGTGTGAGAGGCAACAGGAAGGCAGTTCAGGGCAGACACGTGCTCGTGCAGAGCCGTGGAGGGCACGAGCATCTCGCTGGGAAGCTCGCTGGGGGCACTGGGGCGCCCGGGCCATCGGCAGGAAGGGACGGGTGAGCTCCAAGACGGCTAGGCCCCAGTCAGCTCGAGATTCCTCTCCGCTTTGTCGGAGAGGACCAAGGGAAATGGCGTCGTGCCTGTGTGCTTCCCGCCGTCAGGCAGTCGAAGGCAGACGGGAGAGAAGCCAACCCAGGCGGGCGGAAGGCAGCGGTATCAGAAGCGAGAACAAGGACTCTCACGACGGGCTGCGGGAGCGGGGCGAGAGGGGCGCAGGTAAAAATCCTTTCCCCTGGAAACACAGACGGCGGGCAGCGTGTAGTCGTATAGGTCTGCACGCGTGCAGGCGTGCCTCCGCTCGTGCGTGCGCGTCTGGTGAGGAGGCCTGAGAGTGGGGCTCGAAGGCAGGCGTGCGTGCACGGACCCTGAAAACGTGACAGGCTTTCGAAACGGACGTCAACTCTGGGCCAGCTGGAATCACCGGGCTGCCAGAAGAGGCAGTGGGGAAGTCCCGTGCTTTCTGGAGAGACAGGGAAGGTGCGAAGGACGCAGGAAATAGGATAGGGCAGATTGCTTGCCGCGTGCGGAAGACCAGGGCCCCCCGCCCCCGCCCTCAGAGCGACAACCGCCTTGGAACCTCGAGCTCCTTGTCGGCCGCTCACGCGTCCTGTCCTCCCTCGGAGCAGGCCGGCAGGAAACACCTTGCCTTGCTTGTTTGGTAAGGTTCGGGAGGCCGACCAGCAGCGCTGCCTTAGCGACTGGCACACACTGGCTTTGTCGGCGAGAAAGGCTGCAGTGAAGGCGAAGGCTGGGACGGGTGCTCACCTGGAGGCTGGGCGAGAGCGGAACCACCTCCAAGGGCGTTCACACTGCGGGCAGAAGTCACTTCCTTCCGTCTGCGGCGCTGAAGGCGTGCCGTGCGGTGGCCGCCGACGCGGGTGGCGTCCTGAACACCTTACTGTCTGGGCTGCCAAACACCACCGTTCGGGGGGAGGTGGGGGGTCCAGCGTGCCGGCAAACCGCGTCGTCCCTCTCCCTGTCTCTGTCTGCACAGGCTGGCCAGGGCTTCGTCTTGCGCGGTGTCGGGCGATCCCGGCGGCGACGGATGCCGGTCACCTTTGCTGGCTGGGAGAAAGGCACGGCCTGGCCGCTCTAGCACAGGAAGGGCGTCGTGCAATGGTGTGGACGCGCCCACGTCCAGACTGTGGGGTTCCGCTGGCCCGGGCGGAGAGGTCTTCTGTTTCCGGGCAGCGTGGCTTTCCGCAAGACTTTATGTGTCTGTGGGAGCTAACAGAGATCCCGGGAACGGGAGGGGAGGGGGCGAGGGAGGGAGGGAGGGAGCGGAAGGGGAGACACTCACACGCACACGCACACACACGCGCACACGCAGAGACACACAGACAGAGACACGGAGAGTCACAGCAAGGGGGAGACAGGGAGAGAGAGCGAGACAAAGAGAGAGCACTCTGCTGCATGGCTTTTCGCGTCCTGAGCCCAGCAGTTCACCGCTGACAGACACTGGCTGGAAGCAGAGTACCCAGGCTGTCTTTCCCTCTGGAGCTCAGCAGAGTTCCCAGGGGGTGAAGTGGCTGCGTGAAACCGGAGCGACAGGTGGTCGGGGCTGGGGAGGGTGGAGGGCACGTGGTGGGAGGTGACAGAACCCGAAGAGGTGTCAGCGGGCCGCCGGGCAGTGCCAGAGAGATGCAAGGCCGGAGGCCTCCCTGGAGGCAGCGCGCGGCCCAGCTGCCCCCTGGAGGCTGGGCAGGGAGCTGGGCTGAACGCTGGGGCTGCGGAGGCCAGGCGGCGGGCCGGGTTCCCTGCCGGGGGGGGCGGGGCCTTGCAGGGTGACGCCCACTGGCCGCTCCCCGACTGGTCGGGAGGTGGGGCGAGAGGCCTGGGCCCGACTTGACTGGGGCCTCCTTCCCGCCAAGCTCCAAATTCCCACGGGCCTGCGGGAGGCGGGGCGGGGGCGGGGGCGGGGGCGGTGGGCGGGCACGAGGCCATGCGCATGCGCCCCAGCTGCCCGGGGGCCGCGCAGCAGGCCGCCGGGGCCGAGTGACAGCGACCCCGACCCCTGGAAGACCCAAGCGCCGGCGCCAGCGCCGACGCGCGGGGACCTCGGCCGCTCGGCCGGCTCCTCCGGCCACGTGCTGCGCCTCCGCCTCCCGCTCCTTGCTCCTGGGCCTTGGCAGCTGCGGCTCGCAGCTCAGGGCCAGGGCCACACGGCCAGTGAGGCGGGGGCCCGGGGAAGGCGGGCCTCCCCAGGAATCCTGGGTGGCCTTAGCTGTGGGAGGGGGTCTTCAGGAGGCAGGGGCCCGCGGGCGTCCCGGTGCCATGGCAGGGCTGTGGACAGAGCAGGCACTAGCGGGTGGCAGGTGCGAGGAGGCCAGCAGCCTCAGGGTGGAGGCCGTGCGGCAGGGAGCGTCGGCGGCGGCTGAGGCGGCGGCGGCGGCGGCGGCAGCGGCAGCTGCATCGTCGGAGGCGGAGGTTGTGGGCATGGGGGAGGCCTTGGTGCTGCTGGCAGACGACATCATGGAGGCTGTGGTGGAGGTGGTGGCGGAGGAGCAGGAGGAGCAGGAGTCGCAGGAGGAGGAGGAGGAGGAGGAGGAGGAGGAGGAGGAGGAGGAGGAGGAGGAGGAGGAGGTGGAGGAGGTGGTGGAGGAGGTGGTGCAGGCCAAGGAGCGGGAAGAGAAGCCCCGGAAGCAGGGGCGCGCAGAGCCAGGGCGCGGACCCCCGACCTCCCTGAGCCCGCTGGAGGCCCTGGGGGCCCTTCAGTTAGAGCTGAGCGCTGTGAACGCCCAAGCCAACAGGGCCTACTTGCGGCTCAAGCGCAGGGTCCGTCGGAGGCGGGAGCCTCGTTTGGATCGAAGAAGAGCCATCATCCAGGACATCCCCGGCTTCTGGGCCAAAGCTGTATCCTTGCTGCTGCTCCTTGGGGTTGGCTGCTGCCGGAGGGCAGGAGGGGGAACAGGGCGAGAAGGAGGTTGGGCCAGGGGGAGGGGGAGGAGGAGGGCAGGCGGCAACGGGCTGGGCCCGGGGTCGGGGTCGGGGTCGGGGTCGGGGTCTGGGGGCGGCAAAGGGCAGGGTGGGGAGGGGAAGCAGGAGGAGAAGGAAGAGGAGGACCGGGAGCGGCGGAACCAGGGGCAGGAGGAAGGGAGGAAGGCGGGCGCCAAGGCCAAGGGAAGAGGGCTGAGAGTGGAGGCATGGAGGCCTGCAAGGGCACAGCATGAGGGCGCTGAGGGCCAAAGGCCAAACGTGCAGGCGTGGGAGCGCCAACTTTGGGTGGATCCTTCTGGCCTGGGGCCTGCAGGGGAAGCCTTCCTGGGGTCAAGGAGCGCATGGCAACAGTGAACAGCGCGTGCAGAGCCCCCAGCACCCTCCCCACAGAGCAGAGAGTGGAAGCGTGCAGTCTCCCGGGGAAATCCCAGGAGACCGGTGGGCGTGCCAGGACCCATCCCAGTCAGCCAGAGGCTGTGGACTTGTTGCCGCCACGTCCCTGCCGAAGCAGCAGGTCGTCCGCGGCCAGGTGTGAGCTGCAAGAGGCCCCCGTCCCGGGCAAGACTACGGGACCCCAGACGCCCTCGGGTGGGCTCCCAGCCTGGCCTCCACCGGCCCTTCTCGTGCAGGCAGAAGCACGTGCCCTCCCCGTTGCACCCTGTGAGTCCCCCGGAGCTGCAGCCCTAGCCACGCAGACAGACTCCTCTCACCCCGGAGGGCGGCTTGAAGGCCCGGGGCTTCCTGTCAGCACCCGTGGCCCGCCCCCTACTCAGAGGACGCGTGGGTCCACGGGGGCAGGGCACATCCCGACTCCGCGAGCGGTGACGAGCCTGCAGCCAGCACACACAGGCCAGCCACAGGTCGGGGACGGTCGGGGAACAGGCCCTCCCCGAGGGGGTGTCGACGGCCCAAGATGCACGGGAAGGCCGGAACCCCGCCGCCACGC
The DNA here is from genome assembly GCF_036321535.1 of Camelus dromedarius. Classification (NCBI taxonomy): domain Eukaryota; kingdom Metazoa; phylum Chordata; class Mammalia; order Artiodactyla; family Camelidae; genus Camelus; species Camelus dromedarius. The sequence goes on from NC_087473.1 coordinate 14,447,054, forward strand.
GCCTGTGAGACGGCAGGGCAGGGCCCGAGGAGGTCGGCGGGGCGGGGCGAGGGGGGGTTGGGCAGCAGTGCGCGCCCGGAGTCCTGGCAGATCGCCCGTCCGGTCTCTTCCTCTGGCCCCAGCCTGGCTGTGTTGGCTGTGGCTCTTCCAGCCGTAGCACGTGAAGGCTCCTTGACCTACTGAAGATTGTGAGTCACCCCCAGCTGTCGGCCTTGATCAGTGACCAAGACGAAGACGTGCTGAGCTACATGATCACCTTGGAGGTCAGGCCGGGCAGACGGAGGCCACGGTGGTGGGGTGGGGGGATGCGGGGAGGAGGGGGCCGGGTGTCCCCGAGGGCCGGGTGCGAGCAGCGGGAGAGCGGAAGGGGAAGTGGTTCATCCCTGCCGGGCAGGCCAGCTCAGGTGGCCGGGAAGAGCCGTCACTCTTCTCCTGCTGTTGGGCGTGGCAGGCGCAGGAACTGGGCCGCCCCGAGTACCGCTGCAGGTTGATGTTCTTCTTCCGGAGCAACCCCTACTTCTGCAACCAAGTGATCCTTAAGGAGTATCACCTTAGCTTCGCAGGTAGGCGGGCTGTCCCGGGATGGGGGAAGGCGGCGGGGCGGGGCGGTGTGTGCCCGGGAGGCCTTGGATGCTGGGCCAGCGGGATCCCTCCCCTCAGCGTATGCCCCGCTCTTCCTCTAGGCTACAGGGCGTATAGTTCCACTCCAGTGCAGTGGTTCTGGGATTACGAACGGGGAGCCCCCAGCCGCAGGTAGGACGCCGTCAGCCTTAACTTCCTCAACTGGTTGTCAGGCCACGACTGCCCCGGGTCTGACAGGATTGCTGAGGTGGGGGTCCCCCGGGGCCTGGTCGGAAATGGCGACGTCGGCGGTGGCCAGCAGCTCGGGGAAGGGGCGTGGGCCCTGTCCCGACCTGCCCGTTCCCTCCGCCAGATCATCGTCGAGGACCTGTGGCCCAACCCCCTGCGCTACTACCCGAGGGAGCAAGGCGCCGGGAGAGGTAACTGGGAGGGGGGCACGTCCCTGAGGAGCCCCGGGGCAGGGGGTGTTGGCGAAGGGTGTTTCCAGGACCCTTTCCCAATCGGGGTGAGGCAGGCTGAGACAAGCCTGGGAGCGGGGCGACCCCAGGCCGCCCAGGGAGCGGGCGCGAGGGTGAGCCAGGGGCCCGGAGGACCCAGGCGCACGCGCAGAGCACCGAAGCTTTCGGCTTTCGCGGAACGTCCCAGGGGTGTCCGCGAAAGGAGCGGGCCTCCTCAGGCACCCTGGTGTGCGTCGGCACACCCTGGCTTCGGCCCTCCCTGGGGCCTGGTCCGACTGCCTCCGCGCTTGGGATCAGCTGGGCCCCTGCGTCCGCCCCCGGCCGCCTGGCCAAGGCCTCCAGACGCTGAGGAGGTGGGCTCCCGGGTCGCGTCCCGTCCCTCTCCTGGGCTGGTTCCCCGGGTCTTCCCTGAATGTCCAGGCGCATCGCTCAGAGACCCGGCTCCACCCGGAAGGTCCTGGAAAGGGCCGCAGGCTGTCTGGAGGCCACTGGGGAGGCGCCCGTGGAGAAAGGGCGGGGCGTGCCGCTTGTTGCGCGCCATCTCTCCAGTTGTCTGTTGGACACAGGCCGCTTCAGCTGCACCTTGGGTTGTTCCCGTGCGTGTCCGTTTCGGTCTGTGCCCGCGTGCCCGCGAGCAGGCTTCCTCATGCGTCGGTGGTCCTGCAGAGGCAGCGGTGAAGGCGACGGAGCAGGAGAGTTCGGCCGAGTAGAACGATAGCCCGGAGGCGTGTGCAGACGCGCGTGAGACCGGCGGCCGGGGTCTGGGGCACCGGAGAGGAGCGAGGAAAGCATCGCCAGTGGAGGTTGCAGAGGGTGGGCACCACATACCCGGAATGAGGCCGAGAGAGACATCAACAGGCTAACGAGTGCTCCTGTCTTGCTCCCGTGCTGTGTGATTGTCCGGGGGTCGCCGAGTGGTGATGTTCCGGCCCAGTCCGGTGGGGCTTTTGAAGCGGTTGCCCCTGTGTGGCAGAGAGGCGGGCCTGTGGGAGTGGAGGACGTGGGAAGGGCAGGCCTTGGCTGCTGCTCCGGGGAGGCCAGGTTGCCTCCGAACAGGGCAGGGTCCGGGAGCAGGAGGCAACGAAAGAGACAAGCTGGCGTGCTGGGGACCTGTTGCGCAGGCCGGGGAAGGAGACGGGGACCGGTGCTGGCGGGCAGGGGCCTCGGGGCCCGCTGTGGCTTGGGTTCAGCGTTCACCCTGCTCGCGGAGCCTCACGCAGCCCCCTCCGTCTGGGGTGTGCGCCACACGTCGGCCCCACGCCAGACGGGCGACTTCTTAAGCCCAGGGCCCCCGTCCGCCCCCAGGCGCCCCAGGAGGCAGGCTGTGAGTGTGGAATCCTTCCGGGCACGACCCCGCTCAGCCCTGGCTGGGTGGGGCTGTGCAGGACTCCAAGCAAGTGTGAGGGAAAGGCGGGCGTGAGCTGTGGCTGTGGCCCCGTGCCGGCGCGTGAGGCTGTGCGGGTGAGGGAGCAGGGGAGCAGGCGGGCAAGGGTGACGGGCTGTTTGCGGGCGGGGGCTGGGCGAGAGCGGAAAAGACCGGCGCCTCCAGGGGCTGGGGCAGCAGCGAGATTGGTGGCTTTCAGGCTCCGGGGTCTTGGGGAGGAGTGGAACTGGTAGACAGGAGCCCAGTCCCCACTGTTGGAAAGGCAAAAAAAAAAAAAAAAAAAACTAACAATTCAAATGCATCAAAAAGATGCTGTGTTTTGATCACAGGCAGGTTTTCTTCCAAGGAGAGGATGACAACAAAATGAACTTCCTAAAAAAAACTTGTAAATGTTCAGAATTCCAACACAAATCCAGCTCTATCTTGACATTTTGTTGAATCTAAATAGGGTCTCATGTTATATTTTCGCATGAAGATACATTTTAATGCACGCTCTTTACAAAGTAATATGACTGCAAAAAGTTGTGGAATGCTGACCAAAACATTTTTTAATAACATAAAATATGTATAATAATTCCCTAAAAAAAATCTCTGTAAAAACAAGCTTGGTCTTAGAAAAAGTTGCAGAAATAGTAGAAAGTTCCCATATCGCCTTCATCTAGCTTCCTGGTATGTTAACATTTTAAATAAACACAGCAATGATTAAAACAAGAAATCAACGTGGACACAATACAGTTAACTACAGCCTTCATGCAAACCCACACGTCCTTTTCCTGTCCGAGAATCCCACCCAGGACCCCACACTCCGTTCAGTCATCCTCAGATCTGTGACACTTACTCTTTCATTCCTTGTCATTGAGGGCTGGACTCTTTGGATGAATGTGACAAGTTATTTCGTAGACTGCCCCTTCGTTTGGGCTTGTCCAATTCTTCTCTTGATTAGATGCAGGGTATGCATTTGGGGCAGGGATACCACAGAAGGGACACTGTGGCAACACATGATGTCACTCTGCCATATTCCTGGTGCGGTTAACCACAATAACGTGGCTCAGGCGGTACCTGCTGGGATTCCCCCCATAAATCGCTGTTCTTGTCTCCTTGGTAATTGGTAAGTATCCTGGGGGAGATACTGTGTCCTAATATCACATCATGATTCTTCGACGTTATGGATACAAAAATTAACATGTGGCTCACGGTGTACAGCTTAAATGGTTAGCTCCATTTGTATCCTTTGGAGGAGGAAAACTTCCAAGCTGAGATCTTCAAAGATGCAGTTTTAAAAACAGCCCCTGCATTCAGTCATTGATGAGAGTTAGATAAGAGTAAGCACAGTACTTAGAATGTCGAGGGATTATTCGTGTGCGAGCAGCAGTCCAGGCAGCTCCACAGCAAGAAGGCCAGTCCCAACGACACAACCTGCACAGAAGACCGGGGTCCACGTCTCGCCAGTGATCCATCCGAGGGGTGTTCGAATAATCACTTAATTTTGTGTAATTTGTATCCTGAGTATAAACAAACGTTCTTAGAGTATCTATTTCAAAGTGATACTGTAAATGTAAGTACATTGTTGGCTAAGTTTAGTGCCAACAAACACTTCCATTGAAAAGAGGAATGATCTCTCTACACTGAACACTGCTTTTAAAAGAATAAAGTCTATTACTTTAACGAAAATGAGTTATGATGCACTATCATAGAAGAGCATCCACCTGACCTGAAGTCATGAACAAACGACACTCTAAACCCGTCACTGAGACCTAGGAGCCCCGCCAGCAGATTCATTTACCTGCAAGCATCAGGTAACCTTTGCAATCTCAAAGGGGTCGACCCAACGGAAACACCCCCTCAGACGGGCATGGTGGGTGGTGTACCAATGAGAAGAACGGCCAGTTCAGCACACTGAGAGAAAGACACTTAAGACAGTTATGTAAAGTTGCAAAACACATGTAAAACCCTATGGAAAAACCGTATATTTTTAAAGCACCAACAGTTTTCTTAAACAGATATAAAGGAGTGGGTGTACAGCCTGACACAATCACAAAGATCATCCAACATACAGTTTATGTGCCAAAAGTTCAGGCAAAGAAGCATTTCTCGTGAACCAGCATTCTAAACCATGGCCATTTTCCTCGGATTTGGAGCCAGACAGGGTTCCTCCCCAGCCCCGCCACTCACAAGAGGTGTGACGCTGAGCAGGTACACCCGCTTCCCTCCCAGGGACGTGGCAGCCTGTAAAGACACCTCTCAATCAAAGGTAACCATTTGTATAGTGAACCCCCCACGTTCCAGCAGTGACTTCCGGTGGCGGGTGAGTTAATCAATCCGGCATAGTTGGCTCAGAGGGGTTGCGCTCACAGTCACTGTGCATGTGTGTGTGTGTGTGTGTGTGTGTATCCGTGAGTGCACTGTGTCCCCTGAAAACACATGTTGAAGTTGTAACCCCCAGTACTTGTGAATGTGACCTTACGTGGAAATGAGATCTTTGCAGATGGAGTTAAATTAAGACGAGGTCACACCGGATTAGGGTGGGCCTTAAATCCAATGAATGGCATCTTTACTAGAGAAAGGAAAGATCTGGAGACAGAGACACCTGAAGGTAAAGATGGAGGCAGAGACTGGAGTGATGTGGCCACAAGGCAAGGAACGTCTGGAGCCACCAGAAGCTGGGAGACAGGCATGGTATAAATCCTCCCTCAGGGCTTCCCAAAGGAACCAACCTTTCCAACACTTTGATCTTCTGGTCTCCTGATCTGTGAGAAATCCATTTCTGTTGTTTAAGACCCCTGGTTTGTGGTAAGTTGTGGTAGCCAGGGGACACTTATCCAGAATAATGACGGTATCTTGGTACATACATTAAAAACAAAACTCCTTCTGTATTAGAGATACATTCTGTAATATTTATGGGTGAAATAACCTGACGTCTGAGATTTGCTTTAAATAACTCTAATAAAAAGGAAAAAACAGTGTGGGGACAGGAGACACAAGCTCATGAAATAGTGACAATGGTGGAAGCAGGGTGAGGAGTACATGGAAATACACCGAGTATTCCACATACTTGGGTATGTCTGACAATTTCCGTATTAACAAGTTAAGAGCGTGCATGTCAGGGGTGAGCAGACTAGCTTCTAAACTATATATGGAACATGTGTCCCAGTGCAAACAATGCTAGTATCCCATCTTACTCACTACCCTCTTTGAAATAGAAAAAGCAACAAAACCAGCGGAACTCTGTTCACTAAAGGCGCCACCACATACTGCCGTGTGAGCAGCAATCATCCAACTGAATTTCTTGAGTTAAATCTTAAATTCATAAACCTCATCCCCCTATATGCTTGCTCAGATAAGTAACATCAAAGCATCAAGGATACACATGCATTCTGATAGAAATAAAGGATACCTTCCTCCACTCACTATGCCCGCAGCACTCAAACAGAACTAGGGAAGGGAATTACCACGTGGAACCCGTGACCCTTTCCTCAGGGTCCCGCTGTGGGAACCAGGTTCCCAATGGGACACATCAGCAAGCAGGTGCTCAGCTCACAGAGCTAATTAGTGCCACGTGGGCGAGCCTTGTGGTACGACCATCAGGGGGAGGTCGCACATGAAGCGTGCACAAGAACAGTTCTTACACGTCACCCTGTGGCTCTGAAGTAGTAATGAAGGACGTGACTGCACTGCTGGGAGCCTCGGCCGCACTTCGTCTGCGCAGTGCAAGCCACAGTCGTCGGCTGTGTGGCCTCCAACCCGACAACACTCTGGGAAAACGGTTAGCAGCGTCCTGGTAAAGTGCTTGCAGCTTCCGGACACACTTATTTAGCAGAGGCCGGGCCTGCTTCTCATAACCCCTCCTCAGAGAACACTGAGCTGCAGCCTCACCTAAGTTGCACTGGAAAGAAGTATAATCAGGGGGCAGCCCTGAGTCAGCGTCCTTTAGGGGAAACCTCGGTGGAACCGAAATGAAGAATACAGCCAGGCCTCCACCAGCTCTCAGGGGCCCCTCATTTGTTCGATGTGCAGTGACGCTTCCTTTGATTTGACCCTTACATTTCCAGCTTCCTTTCAGAATTCAGAGACCTGCCCAGCTGGCCAAGACAGGGACCGCACCCTCTCCAAGGGGACAGTCTTGGGACAGACAGCCCTTCCTACAGCACGGAGCAAGTGTAGAGGACCCTAGAACAGGGTTCCTCAGTCTTGGCCCTAGTGACACGGGGCTGGGTGACGCTCCGTCATGGGGACTGCTATGTATGCTGCAGGATGGTGAGCAGCACCCCTGGTCCCCACCCACGAGACGCCAAGGGCACGTCCCCACCTGGGACAATCAAAATCCCCATTCAGTGAGAACCAGAGTCCTAGAAAGCTCCCCACTGGACAGCCCAATCACTGGAATGTTCTGGGGCCAAGTGTGAACTCTGCCTCCTTTCAGTGCAACCTGGTGGACAAGAAATGGAGGAACCAGTAGAATGCGCGGAGCACAAGAAAAGAACGCAGGCATGCAAACATGCATGTTTTATCAGAATCACTCAGGTGGCCTTTGCAGAACGTGAAAAAAAAATTTCTGAATAAGTCAGTACCCTCCTAAAGGGGGTCTTTACAAGTCTCCCTCAGCTGGGTTGCCATCTCTAGGGACTTAAGACAGATGTGCCATAGTTTTCCCAGCAGCATCAAGAACCATCACAGCAACACTAATAGTCAGGGGTGGAGGACAGATGGGATTTTAACTTAAACCAAAGCCAGTACTAGCGTGGCTCCCTTCACTTTCATGAACTCACTTAAAAGACTCCCTGCATCATCTCCACCTTCCCCTGTTCCTTCCTCCACGTCTGTCAATCCTGGTTGCCCAAGCGCACTCAAAATCCCTCCTCTGCTGTCTTCCCAGGGGGAGAAGGATCAAAAGGCTGACATGTTGCGTGAAGCCGGGGTATAAGCCAGAACACGCCCCCCGTGCACACTGCTTCTCGTTCACATCAGCACGCGGCTCTGTCTCCACGGGGATCAGCGGAAACGAATAACGTTCCCCAGGAGGGTGTGGTCACTCGGGGATCCTGCTGTCCAACCCGCTGGATCGGGGATCCCCAGATGCTGTGCCACGGACAGGACAGTGACAACCAGCTCGCAGCAAGTCACTCCCATCGTGTTCTCCCTCAGCCCTACAAGAACAAACAGGGCATGGCTTCGAATGCCTGCTCAGCTCACCTTCGGGACCTAGAGAGTCAATCTGATTACTCTGGTTTCCATCTCCAATTCTAGCAGAAACCTCGACACAAGAAATGTCAAAGCCAGTCCCTGAAAGAGGGAAAATTGAAATCCTGGAAGTGCACACTCGTTACCCCACAGGCAGGTGTCCAAAAGCCCCATCACACCCAATTTAAGACCGGGGCTTGTGACGATGCCTGGGAGGGTGTCGCAATGCACTGACGGTGGACACGCATGTCATATTTCAGGTCTGTTACAGCTTCTTGCATCACGTTGTTGTGGAGACAGATTCTGCTGTAACAAGATGCTTCAATTCTCTGCTGAAAAGGAATTTATTTGACACCTCCCCTTCCCTGTCTGTGGTTTTATCTTCCACGGTTGGCACAGAATAATTCACACATCCACAAATATTTAGAGGGGAAAAAAAACAATAAACTGCCTGGAACTGTAACATAATGCCTGCTAGTCTTTGCTTCAAGGAATTTTACATTAAGTAAGATCTAAAATCCCCCTGGGGTTTCAAGTTTGCCAGAGAGCTTGTTTTTGTGAATGATTTCAATTTAACTCCAAGAATAACTGTCTTATTAACTTGCTGACACATTTGTCCAACTGAAATCTATGGTTTTTGCAAACAATATAAAAATGATTTTCACGGAATAGAAGCATCATGGTTTCATTTCATTTATTTATTTATTTTTTTAAATGTCGATATTATCTGTTTGGCAAGCTGTCCGAGCTTCCTTAGGATGACAGGAAGGGGCTGCAACAATTTGCAGTATCCTTAGAAGAAACGGCCGATTCAATTCCACGATGCCGGGAGCGGCCTCGCTGCCAACGCCGCCCCTGCGTCCTGCCCCGGCGACCCGTTTGTGCTCGAGCACAGGATGCCCTTGTTTGACCGTGGCATCTCGCTCCAGTTCGCACCATCCACAGAGCCCTTTTCAGCCCTGCATCTCCCAGGCCCCTTTCTGCCTCCTCTAGCTTGGCCTGACGCAATGCTCAGCCTCGACGCTCAAACGTGTGCCTGTTACTAATGACAGCCAGTGGATCTCAGGACCAGGGCCACCTCCAACCAGAGCTCTCTGTTTTGGGGAGGGCTGGGGAGTGAGCACTCTGCGCTGCGAAGTTAGGGGACCACCTGCAGCTGGGGTGCATGCTGGGAAGGTTTAATGTACCCAGGAGACACCCTTAAGAACTTCACCAGGGCCCTTAACGAGAAGTGGAAGCTCCTTTGCAATTACTCAGTGGATTATCTGTTTGGGCCCCATACTGCCAAGGCTGGTTTGCAAAGAAAAGGGCCTTTCCAAATGCTTTATGAACGTCTTGGAGGGGTAAGTAAACAGACCTCAAGTGACAAGGACACATTTGGGCCATGGGGTCACACCACCCATTATGCTGGTCAACAAAGGCGTGCACAGTCGAGGGGCAGGTTTCCCCAAATTCAACCTGAGAGAAAGCAGTGCAGAGTGGGGAGGAGATTTGGCTTCTCTCCCTTAACAAGGAAACTGCAAGACCACTGCCATGTCGCCCTTGTGACTCCTGACAAATGCCACCTTCCCAGTCTCCCACGCAGAGGATGAAACACAGGGGAAGACTCTCTCTCACCAGCTTAGCCTTGGCACCGCCAGGCTGTGCACCTGCCTAGGCTCAACCCCTCGAGCAAGCTCCATCTCTTCATTTATAAGGCGGGTCCACAGCTGTCCACACGGTATGAAGGACCAGGCCAGCCTCATGTATCTGCAGCAGGGTTTCTTCCCCAGGGCATTGGTAACATTGGGGAGCAAATCAATTCTCCGCTGGGGGCTGTCCTGTGCACTGTAGGGTACTGAACAGCATCCCTGCTGTCCACCCACTAGGAGCCACTAGCACCCCTACCCCCAGCTGTGACAACCCAAAGCTGCAGGATGTCAGAGGCGGGGGCAGGGGAAGGAAAGGCAAGATCACCTCCTCAAGAGCTTAGTTCCACACTGCTTTCCAGGTATCCACCCAAACAAAAGCCCAGGTCAGGCTGGTGCATCTACAAACGTGTCTTGTCTCATACCACCACCCTGGGCCTTGCTGAACTCAGCCAACAAATAAGGCTCTTGTCTACCTGCTCTGTCCACAAAGTGTGGCCACTGGCCACACTGGCTCTTTAAAGAAATTAAAACGAAAAAAAATCCAGAATTCAGTTCCTAAGGCACACCGGCCACAATTCAAGTGATCAAGGGCCACGTGTGGCCAGTGGCTGCTGCAGGGGACACCACAGGTGTCCTCACAGCAGGTTCCGCTAGGGGTTTGGTCCCGGGCCGTCCAAGATGTCCCTTCCTGTCTCAGCACCACGCACACGGCTCGAAGACTTCAGGGAAAGAACAACTGGGAGGCGAATTAACACCAGGCATATGTGAAGATCTAGGCTTGGGGAAATAAGAATAACTCATTTTTTTAAATGTGGTGGTTTTTAAAGATTTAAAGAACTGGAATTTCTACAAACTGACCAGTAGATCTTGGGCAAGTTTATGATTTTCAGAACTGTATTCTTTAAAAACTGGAAGTCAAGAAGGCATTTATTCCAAATTTACATGCAATAAGTGAAAAATGTATGAACCTGGAAAATATTTAGATTGGCCTAAAAATACAGGTCTGGGGAAAAGGAAAATGGTTGACACCAACTCCAGCTATTCATCCAAACAAGCTATGTGGACCCATTTAAAGGAGTTACTTTATCTCACAATGTAACCCAATCTTTTCCGATGGGCCTAGTCCCAGGTTTGTACTCCTCGAGTCGTCCAGGTCCAACTATAAACCCATTTCGAGACTGCACCACATTAAACCGGCTGGTATCTGCCCAAATGTGGAGACAGACGGCCGGGCCTGACTCCTGGGTACAGAGCACTCATGCACCCTGGTTCGTCCCAACCCAGGCAAGTACTCAACACCTTCTAATTGTGCAACAGCCCGGATGTGCTAGACTTTGGCGGGGGTGGCTAAAAAACCCCACATATTTAAAAGTATACTTAACATCCTTAACTTTAAAAAGTATACATTTCATCTTAAAAACCTCCCTTTTTAGTTATGGTAGCAAACAGTTCACTGGGTCATACTGATCTTCCTTTGCACATGTCCATGCAAAACCCAGTAATGGAATGTTCACAGCAGCATGATTCACATGGTCAAATGGTGGAAACCACCTGTGACCATCAGCCGATGAGTGGGTAGACAACACAGGGTCTAGCCATACTGAGAAACAGTAATACTTGGCTTGCAAAAGCTATGAAGCACTGACACATGCCACAACATGCATGAACCTTGAAAACATGATGCAGTGAAGGAAGCAAGTCACCAAAGGCCATACATACATTGTATGACCCCATTTACAGGAAATGTTCAGACTAGGCAAACCCACATGCACAGAACGCAGATTATCGGTTGCCAGGGGCTGGGGAAGGGGAGGAAGAAATGGGGCGTGGCTGCTAAGGGGTGTGCGTTTCTTTCGGGGATACTGAAAACAGTCTAAACTAACTTAGATTGTGGTGATGGCTGTACAACTCTGTGAATACCCTGAACACCACCAAATTATACACTTTAGATGGGTGAACTTGATGGTAAGTGAATCATACCTCAAAACCCTGTTTTAAAAAATGGCTTTGGCTCCAGCAGCTACAACCCACTTACTCTGGTGGATGAATCAGAGAAGCACTAGTAAAGCTCATTGCTTCTCTCTGAGACGGGGACGCAGGCAAGCAGGGGTATTTCCACTCTGGGGAAGTGAGGAGGTGTGGGCGCAGGGTTGTCAGTTTTGCACAATCGAGAGAAGGTTAACATTCTCAAAACTATTTCTGCACTTTCCACAAGGAACCATTCTTTCTTGCTGGTGAACGGCGGACATGTGGGGGCACGAAGTCTGCCCTGGCCAAGGCTCTGGGAAGCAAGTCACCAAGCTGAGCTTCTTGGACCTTTGCATCAGGCACATTTATTGGTGCATTTTGACCCTCAGCTAAAGTCAAAAAAGGGATTCCAAAATGTGTTAATTCAGCCACCATTTCCAAGATCCCCATGTGGCCCAGTACACCCACTCCGATCATTCTGCATCTGCAGCCGTCCTCTCAATGAAGTCACACTGATGATGACACCAGGAGGATCCCCGCTCAGCCGGGCCTCTCCTGCACCCCGACCTAGCTGACCCGGAGCCTGGGGGCAGATGCTCCCCAAGAGAGACTAAAAGGACCCGAGAACCTGCTTTAGCCAGTGGGACCCCACAGCCTCTTGGGGATGGGAAGCTGGCCTGCCCACACTCGGGCTACCCGCATGACGGAGGCCCCTCACCCTCCTCTCAAAGGGAGCCCAGTGCTGCAGTAACACAGAGAAGGCGCATCGCAGGGAATAGATCCCCGACACGGTGACGTATTTTGTGGCAAATCCGGTCACGCCAGCCTTTGCAAGCCACAGTCCAGAATTTCTTTATTCATAGTTCAACAACTCACCACAGCTACAGAGTTTAGAGGTTTCGAGAGCCATAAATCCATGTGTTCCCTGCTTATCTGAATTTCAAACACGATTAATATTCTACCTATATCTGCTGACAAAGACAAACAGCTACAGTGCAAGACAACAATATTTCTGTGTAAGTAAACACTGTGGAAAGACTCCATCGGAAACATACTTGAAGTTTAAATGTGATGTTTTAGAGGGATATATAGTTTTTAAACCAAGGACTCCGTGGTCACACAGAAAAATGTCTTTAAAGTGGATGAAAGAGTATTAAAGGCCAAGAAATACCCAGTCTTTCATCACTGTCAAATGCAGTGCCTCCAAAAAGGAAAGTATGTAAATGAAAGAAGGGAAGTACCCAATAACGTAATTAATTTAACAGAGAAGCTGTAAGTGAGAATGTGAAGCATACTTAGAATTAAGCAGCAACATAAAATAAAGGCAAATGCAGCCTCATGTATAAACCAGGAAGCCCTCCTGCCTTACAAATGAAGCTTCTCTTCAGGTTTACAAAATAAAAAGTGGCTGACAGCCTCATTTAGTTAGTCTGAAAAGACAAAAGGTAGCTGCGTGTTTTAAGAGACTTAAAAATGCCACCAGAGCACTCTGTTGGGTAATGTAACTTGCTGTGGATAATACAAATTTTGTAGCAGATTTTTTAACTATTTCAACGCCCTTACTACAAGCTCCAAGTCTGCCCCACCCCATTCTCCATCCCCAACAAAAAATCAGACCAAATCTTTGGGTGGCACCGCTAGCAAATCAATATTCTGCCCGATTCTCAGCACACGGCTCTCAGATGGCACTGAACACACGAACACACACACAGTATCAATTCTGTTTTCCTGCTTTGCACCAAAATGTCAAAGAGATTCATTTTGATTCTTCTGTGTAAATTCAGTTACAAACTCATCAGAGTTGAAAAGATACCCCTGTAAGTAAACAGCAGTTGCTTTAGGATTAAGTATTGCAGTAACGTGTCAGGGCCAAATCAGCTCCCAATATAGAGCACTGATTTTAGTAGATGATGCTTAAGTTACAGACACATTTCAGAATAATCAAGAATCCTTTCACATACGGACTTCATCATGTTGATTGCAAGGAGTCTCAGAAGTTTATACACACAGAGCGAGTTTATACTTTTGCAGAGAAGTAAAGTCACAGGAGGAAGAAAGAGGAAAGCATATTCAGGGGCAGTTGGGGGATAGTCCCACCTCCCTGTTGGAGGATTGTGGTCAAAAGCTAGGGAGGAAGAGGTCTCCTTGCAAGAGAGCGGGGCGGGAAGTGGGCCGGTGTGGAGCACCAACTGAACACCTCTGCTACTGATCAAAGAGTCCGTCTACTGCTCTGCTCTGTCCTTCGGAAGCTGAAGGGAACAAGGCATAATACACACAACGGAGTATTATTCAGCCACAAAAGGGGAAAAGATTCTGACACATGCTACACTGTCGCTGAACTGTGAAGACATGGTGCTGGGGGACAGAAAGCAGGTACAAAAGGACAAATATTATATGGTTCCACTTACATGAGGCCCTTAGAATAGTCAACTTCAGAGATAGGAAGTGGAGTGGGGGGGGGTCCCCAAGGGTGGGGGAAGGGGAGTTACTGTTTAATGGGGTTTCTGTTTGAGAAGATGACAGAAGTTCCACACGTGGATGGTGGAACGGCTGCACAACAGTGTGAACAGACTTAATGACACTGAAATGTACATTTTTAAATGGTTAAGATGGTAAATTAAATGTCATGCATATATTATCACCACAAAAATAACCCTTTGTAAATCCAACTTAGACAAGTTTTAAGTAAAGGCATGATGTTTCACTTACAGTCTTCTGAAGGACTATTTTCATGTTGGAGGTTCCATTAAAAACTTGCTAATTGTGTATATGGGTGTCTTATAAAAGTAGGAACTTGGAGAATTCCATAATTATCCTAAATAATAAAGATTCGGAATTACTACTGACCACAACAAACCCAAACCATGCAAACTATTTTCCTTTTTCATAGACTACAAACTAAATGGAGTGCAACTGAATCGATACCTATGAATTTACATGCATGATCGTAGTGTCAAAAATACATTTCTTAATGCAAAGGAAAACACAATTTGGGAACAGAAACCCAGGGACATTCTTTCGTAAACGTATAGTCATGCTGAGTACTGAGTCATCGCAGGAGGCTCAAAAGTGTGTAGTTCCTTATCCTGGTGCTTCAAAATCAATGCTACTAAACTACTGTGAAAGCAGATGGAGAGCAATATTCAACATATGCAAAGTTTGGGGTCCTATCCCCACCAGCTGACCTCGTGCTATTGATATCTGGGGGCAGAAAACTGTTCGGTGTGTGAGGGGCGGGGGCTACCCTGTGCATCGCAGGATACTTGCCAGCATCCCTGCCCTCTGCACACTCAGTGCCAGTATCACACACACACACAGCCCCCAATCATAACTATCAAATTCGTCTCCAGACTTTTCCACGTTTCCCCTGGGGGTGAAAGTTGCCCCCAGTTGAGAACCACTGTCCTAAACCAAGAAATAGATCTTTGGGAACTGCCGTGTCTACAAAGAAAACCAAATGGAAACATGAAGGAAAAAACATACTTTGATTTGGTAAAAGAGCCTGAAATAGCCAAAGATGTCAGAAAGGAAAGAAATCTCTCATTATTTTCAGGGCCACTTTACTACCAGAATCTACAGCCAATTTTAAGAGCTTATTCTTGAATTTAATTAATCAGCCCCTAACATCCGTCTGGGTCAGATTCCACCGCGAAGGAATTCACTAGACTTTCAATCCGTTAGCTGGGGCATCACTGCCCCCAACACCCCTTTCCCAGTCTGCGAGGGTTCGAGAGGGAGGCAGTAAGCAGTAGCTTCTTGAGAGAAAGAGTTTCCCTGATAATCTACAGAGAGGCAGTGTCTGCGGGGCTCCTGTGTGTGGTCTGGGTACTCAAGAAGACAAACCTGGTTTGAAAGCCGTCTTCAAGGGGGGAAGCAGCTCAGCAGAACAAGGGGCTTGGCTGCATCTGGGCGGGTCTGTTTCTGTCCATGAAAGGACAGGGCCGGGTCCAGCGCTGCTCCTCTTTAGGGGGTTGGGGTGCTCACTCTCCGCATCTGCTTGGCCAGAGCGCTCCCTCCCGAACAGGGTCCTGAAGGTGCAGAAGCCCAGCATGACTGATCGCTGGAGCCTCGGCGCCTCCAGCCAGCAAAGGGATGCAGAGAAGAGCCGCAGGAGGGGTCAGTTTGCAGCTGGCTCCTCGCTGAGCAGGCTGCCTGTGCTACCCCTGAGGCTCTGGGCTTCTCCAGGACGCCCCGTCCTTGTCTGGAGAAAGAGGCAACCCACCTCCCCAGGCGGCAGGAGGAATAAACGGGACCTGAAAACAGTCTGGCCCACACACTGAAGCCTGTGCACTGATGTTTACGGCAGCCCTGTTTGTCACAGCCCCAAACTGGACAGATCCCAAACGCCCTTCCACCAGTGAGTGGATGAATAAATGCTGGTGCATCCACACACAGACCTCGAGTCAGCACTGCAGAGGCAGGAGCTGCTGACACACAGCACACCGTGGATGGATCTCAAGGGCCGCAGGCTGAGTGAGTAAAGGCAGTCTCACGAGGCCACGTGCGGGGTGAGTCCATTGATGTAAGTCTTGAAAGGAGGACCCACTTGTGGCCTGGAGCTGGAGAGGGTGACCCTGCAGAGGAGGCATGATGAACTGTTCTCGCGGGGATGGAGCGGTCCGGTCCAGCCACAGGCTGTGGTGGTGGCTGCTCACGTCTGCACGTGTGATTACACGTCACACAACTGCCACATGTGCGTGCCCGCACACACGTGCACATAAACACTGGTGAAATCCAGATAAGGTCTGCCTGTGCGCCAGCGCTGGCAATGTCAATGTCCTACTTTTGATGAGGCCGGATCTTTGCACACAACGTCATCACTGGTAGGGGAGGGTGCTCGGGAACTCACTGTACTATTCTTGCAACTTCTTGCGGAGTCTAACATCATTTCAAAATAGAAGGCTTCAAAAATAAGTGTCTGATTGTTGCACAGAGAAACAAAATGTGGCCTACTCGTACCATGGATAGTACTTGGCAATAAAAAGGAGTGAAGTACTCACACGTGCTACAAGGTGGGAGAACCCTGAGAACATTAAGCTGAGTAAAGGAAACCAGTCAGAAGGAACACACGCCGTGCGACCTCATTTATAAGAAACATCCAGGGTGCGCAAACGCACAGACACCAAACGCAGACTGGTGGCTGTCAGGGGCTGGAGGAGGCGGGACTGGGGAGTGACTGCTAATGGGCAGGAAATTCTCTGGGGAGTGGTGAAATGGTTTAAAATCGATTGTGGGGATGGCTGCGCAACTCTGGGAACATACTAAAAACCACTCAGCTGCACGCTTCAAATGGGTGAACTGTCAGCTATGTGAATTGTCACTCAATAAAGTTGTCACCAAATACGGCGGTGTCGGGCACAGGTAAGTGTGACATGAGTGTTTTGCCATAATTTACTGTTTTCTCTTCACTGTGCGGGCTGGTTCTAAGAGTCATCCTTGGTGCTCTTTCAAACGACCCTGGTGGGGAGTGTCCGTCAGGTGCGTCCAGGCAGACGAAGATGGCAGCACTGACGCTAAGAGGATCAGAGCGGGTCTCCCGTGGGCACTGCGTAGACAGGTCCGGTTCAAATTCCCTGTCTTTTCCTTACGCCTTCTCTGCACCCTCCCCGCAGCACTCCCCAGCATTCCACCAGGTAGCTTATCAACTTTTCCCTAAAGACAGAAAGCTTTCTTATTCCTGGTTCCTCACCTTTGCTTGTATCTAGGGCCAGGGATCACAGGGACCCTTAGTGCCAGTTTCTCTTAGTTCTTTTCATCAAGTGGCAGCCACTGTCTTCTCTGAGCCTCAGAAGCTCCATTTCCATCCCCACTGACCTCCTGGATGGAGAGGGGGCATCCCAGTGTGAGGATGCCTTTCCTCCTTTGCCACTCCCTCCCCACCGAATCTGTCCAGCACCAATTTTCTTTTTCTTTTTTCTCTTATCAGATTTTGTGAGAATCCTCCTCTATTTCCAAGTGAGAGACACTCTGCTAGAGTTCAGTAGGTGTTCTGTGAAATTCATTGGGTGTGTAGATGTAATTCTTGGTCTATTTGCGGGAGAGGGTGACTTATGAGTCTCTCTACTCTGCTGTCTTGGCTCTCTCCCAAGTATTTTTTTAGCCGAATATAGCCTTGCTTTCATGCAGTTCCTTTGTACTCATATTTAAACTATATACATTTTTACGTTTATATGTCCAATGCAATTATTCACATAGTTTATATGATTGTTTTTAAAATAATTTTTGACAAATGGAGAATATGCAGCAATTACACTATTTATAATAATAGAATTACTTTAATCTTTGTTTTTTCATATGTATTCAGTTGCTCTTGTGGTTATCTTGCTTTCAACTGCAAAAATTTCCTGAGTGTTTCTTGTAATGCCACCTGCTAGCTAGGCTTTTCTTACCCATTATTTATCTCAATATATATTTATTTCTTCTTCTTTTTTGAAGGTATTTTTTGGATCAAATTTTTCATTGGCAGTTTTAACCCTTTGAGTATATTATCTCACTATTTTTATTTTACTGTATTTGTGTGCCTATGTGTCTTTTTGATTTTTACTCTGCTTAAAATTTGTCGAATTTCATGGATATAATTTTTTTTTTTTAAATTTGGAGATTTTGCAGCCATTATTTCTGCAAATTTTTTGGTCCATCTTATCCTCTCCTGTTACACAAGTTGCTGCATTTAATGTTATCCCACAAATACCTGAGCTTCTGTTTATTGTTCTTTTTTTTTCCCTTCTGCTCTTAGACTACATAGTCTCTATTGATTTACCTTCAAGTTTGGCAATAGTTGCTTCCTTCAGTTTAAATCTATTGTTTAGTTCCTCTAACAAAATTTTATTTCAGTTATTGTACTTTTAAGCATCTGAATTTTCATTAAAAATAAATTCTTAGCTTTTTATGGATATTCTCTGTTAGCTCCAAGAGTTTCATTATAAATTTCTTTACCTCTTTAATCATGGTTTCTTTTAGTACTGTAAAAATATTCATCTTAGGTATTTTGAAACCTTTGACAAATCCAACATCTGAATTTTGAATCCAAATCCAGTTTCTATGTCATAGTTTTCCCCTCAGTATGTTAGATATACTTTCCTCTTTTATTTGCATGTATTATGTACAGCACGGTTGTTAGTAGATTAGTATGCCTCCATTTAGCAGTCAATAATCTTATGATAAATAATCTTACTTGTTTATCTTATATCATTGCCTCTAAACTATGGAAAGGTTTGGCTAAAAAAGTCAGGACCTTGTTTTTCTTTTAATTTTTGTGAATAATTTTGACATAGATATCTGTATCTCTTTTAATTTTTCAGTGGTGTTCTTCGTATATGCTCTTCTGTTGTCTTTAAAGCCAGTAATTCTTGGGTGATTTGTACCAAAGAGAAACTATTGGAAAAATTCATAGGTAGCATTGAACTGTTTGTGGAGGCAAGTATGTGTGTATTTCTGCTAATAAATGAAAATCTACTGGAAATGAGATAAAACCAAGCATAGACAATATTGTCCAGGGAAAATTATAGGCAGCTTGTGATATGAGAAGCCATGGGAATTTCTTAGAGGCTCCTTCCATTGCTTATGTTTTCCATTATGTTTATATGCTGGTTGCAACTACAGTGGTATTAGTGGCAGCATATAATGTTACAGATAAACAAGCTTATATGATATCTATCTTTCATTCAACATGTGGGTCAACTAAATTGGTATGGGCTCAGTTTGCTATTATAATATTTAGTTTAACATCTGGATATTGTTGTTGAATGCATAGGAAAATAGTCACATCTTGACAGGTAAAATTTATTGAGAGCTTAGCTAGGGAGACACATTATGCTATGTGTTCAAAAATCAAATTGGCAGAAGCCAGTCAAGCATGTGCTTCATTTTGCTGTCTTATGTATTACTGCTTCTAAGCCTATATGCATGTTTGGTTTAGTGTATAATTTCTTCCTATTCCTGGCTCAGATTGCTGTGCATTAGTGCTTGAGGATATCTGCCAATTGTCAATAGTAAATAGCAGAGGTGAGATATGGTTTACAGGTGCCTCCAGAAGTTTAATTAAAAATAGTTTAGGCATGCACAAAAATCATCCTGAACTGTGTGAGTATGGATAATCACACAAGCGATCCTCACACAAGAAAAGATGTTTCAAAAATAGGAATACATTTTATTATATATTTGGCCCATTTCTACCCCTGTTTACTGTGATACTGCTGTTTCAGTGGATGGCCACATATTCCATGCCTTCTGTTCTAGGAGAATCATTTCTAGACAACTGAATTGTTTACCTTTAACAGCCTTAGAAGTGACTTCTTGAGAGGCAGCACTGTGACTCTGTTAATATATTTCTTCCCAGATTTGCTTTGCTAATGGGCTTCTCATTTTTCAATAGTTTCTGTGAGATGATTGTGTCCATTTATTAATATCTTCAGAATTGTAACATTGAGGCTATTTGCATTAGTTGTTTCCCATGTCCTTATTAGTAGTGGCTTTGGTAAATCTAGCAAACTTATAACAGATGTTAGGAAATAGTAGTAAATTTGGGTGGTGAAGTTTCCGTGCAGATCATAGATTTCTCCCATTTTTGTAAATGCTCTTATAACGAGATGTCAGGAAACTATCATCAGAAATCGGCTAGAAAAAAAGGTAAATCATTTTGATAGCCCTGAGCATTTTCAAACAGAAATTTAAAACGGATTGAGGTCTTGCAGTGATGCAGTCTTAGACTGCTAGAAGTAATGTTAAAGTTTTGTCATGGCTCTTAGTGTTGGGGTTTGAATGGAGTGGTTGTGCCAAGAGTTTCTGCAGTTCTTAGGAAAGACAATATATAAACTAATTACCTTTAGTCATTTTAAGAAACACTTGGCTGGCTCAGCCCAAGGACTGGAATGTTGATATCTCTCCAGGAAAGGAGAGATAGCCAAGAAAAAATAATGACATCCATAATAAAATAATTGAGTGTCGCAACAGCAGAGACATTCTAACTGCTACCAAAGGCATCTCTCTCAACTGCAACTAAGTGACTAGACTTAGCTGGCCATCTTCGCCTCATTGCTTACTTTTTGCCAAAAGAGTTTCCAGCAGAAATAATACGTATACTTTTAAAAGCATCCCAAACACCAGCCAGGATACAGGGAAATCCCTCTACTACAGCCTCTTATATGGATAGAAAAGCAGCCCACAATTGTTCTAGAAGCGTGCACTCCATTTTTCCTGTTCAGACACATAAGTCCAACATCTGCCAATAGGGGAAGGGGAGAGGTGAGGGACCACAGGCAGGTGAACCAATCTTCCTCCTGGGCATGTGTCAGCTCACGGGGGCTGAACAACTGGAATTCAAGGAGGTGAGGAGCCCAACTGAAAAAATGCACAAGGAGCTGCCATACCGTGAGACAGAGCGCAACCAGAGCTGACGTGGAGCCAAGCAGCAGTTTACTCTATTGCCCCAAGGTGGTGTGCAAGCTCTGTGGTACAGTTGTCCTGCTTTTATCTATTTTCAGCCAGCACACGTGCAGTGTTCATTTCTTTGTTCATGATGATTATATAATACCACTAGTGCATGAGTACTTTTATTTTCTTTGTTCTAGGACATATATAACCAGCACAAGCATACAATCATCCTTTACTCTATACTACAAACACGTTGTTGTGGCCTTGACTCCCACAGCCTACTTATCCGAGGCCACTGACAGCATATCTGACCTCAAAAGTCAGTTGTAATGGCATGGATTTACTTAATAACAGGCAGTATGTCTTGGTCAGGCAAAAGAATCACCAAAAGAGCTTTTAAAAAATAGACTGCAATGCAGCACAGAGTGAATGTCACACCAAACTGGCATAGATATGTTCTGAACCACGTAAATCTAAAAAACTTAAAAACAGCCAAGGTCAATTTGTAAACTAATTAGGTAGACACCATTCCAGTTCTCAGAATTTGTCCTATCTATTATTACCACATATTGGGTATAGTGCTAAGAAGACAAAGGACTCATACAAGGGGAATCATACAAAATTGGTCTTTTTGTAAATGACTTATTTTCCTTAGCACAAAACTCTTCAAAATTTATCTATTACAGTATAAGTCAGAATTTCTTTACTTTCTGAAGCTGAATAATACTACACTTTCTATGTACATTGTGCTTTCCTTATCCAATTACCTATGAATTGACATAATTTATTTCTGTTTTAGTTATTATGAATACTGCTGCTTTATTATAAACAAATAACTTTCAACTAACCTCTGTAAGACTGTGTTTTCAATTCTCTAGCATATACACCCAGAATTAAAATTGTGTTATCATACAGTAATCCCATTTTTAATTTTTCAGAGAAACATGATACTATTTTTCACAACACCTATAACATTTTATATTCCCATTGACAATGTGCAAGACTACTTATTTCTCCCTATTTTTTAACACTTGCTTTTTCTTTTTTCTCCCTGATGGACTTGAGATGGTATTTTATTTCAGTTTTGATATGAATTTCCTATTGATTAGTTGAGCATTTTTCATATGCTTATTGGTGATCAGTATATCATCTTTGGATAAATGTCTATTCAAGTCTTTTGCCCATTTTTAGTCAGGTTGGAATTTTTTTTGCATGTGAATGAATATTAGGCATTCTCTCTAAATTCTGGATATTAATCCCTAAGCAGATAAAATGTTTGAAAATATGTTCTGATTATGTAAGTTGTTTTTTTTATTCTATGGATACTTCCTTTTGATGTATACATTAACAAAATTTATTGTCATATTTGTTTTCGTCGTGGTGGCCTGTGCCTTTGGTGACATATCCAAGAACTCATCGGCAATTCCAGTATCACGAAGCTTTGACTGAAGTTTCCTCTTCAGGGTTACATAGTTTTAGGTCTTGTATTTAGAGCACAGATTCATTTGAGTTATTTTCCTGTAACTATTTAGTTTTTGTATTACTGTTTTTGAGATTACTTTTCTTCAGTGAATGGAAGTTTTCTTTGTACATTTGTCAAAATTATCAAACTGCATATGTGAGGATTTCTTTATGTACTCTACTTGATTCATTAACCTCTATGTCTCTCTTTCTGCCAGTATCACACTATTACATTGAAGGTTTAAAATACATTTTAAAGTAAGGGAGTGTAGTTCTCCTGACTTACCCTCTTTCACATTTTTGGTTAAGTCTTAAGTAATTTGTTCTCTCCCATGTTAATGTAAATAAAATTGTCTTAATTTTTTTTCAGACTGTGCATTTTAATGGATATAAGTTGATTTGGGGTGGTGACTTTGTATGTGGCTATTAGGCTGAATTTATTGATTATAGTCGTGTGTGTGTGTGTGTGTGCGCGCGCGCATGTGTTTACAAAGTCCTTACAGTTTTCTACACAGAACTGGGTCATAAAGATTTAATTTTACAGTTTCCTTTTAAATTTAGATATCTCTGATGTCCTTCTTGCCTTTTCTCTCTGCTTGTAACTTTCAATGTTAAGTAGAAGTAATGAGTAGACATCTTTGCCTCATTAATGACCTTAGAGAAAAAAGTATTTATTATTTTTCCCATTGGATATAAAGTTCATGTAGGTATTTCATATGTATCTTCTATTATGTTGAAGTAGGTTTCTTCTATTCCAAGTTGTTGAACATTTTTATCATAAAAGTGTGTTGAATTTTGTCATCTTCATGTTCTACAACCATTGAACGAATCAGTTTTCTTCATATGTTAATGTGTTGCATTAAAATGATTTATTTTCACATGTTGAAACACTTACATACCAGAGTAAATCTCACATGGCTATTACTATTTTCTGTTTGCTATTTGGCTGAATTACATTTGCTAAAAGTATTTAATTGATACATAATTGACATATAATATTAGTTTCAGATTTACAACATAATGATTCAATAACTATATGTACTGTAAAATGACTACCATTAAAGATGTTGTTATAATCTGTCATTATGCATAGTTTTTGTGTGTAATGGGAACTTTCAAGATATACTCTTAGCAACTTCCAATATGCAGCGCAGTATTAATTATTGACACCATGCTGTATAGTACATGCCTATGACATTTATATTATAACTAGAAATTTTTATTTTTGTCCACCTTAACTTTTTGCCCACCCCATCAACCTACCTCCTCTGGCAACCACCAATCTATAAATGGTACTTATAAATTCATTTGTTTGTTTTTGATTCCACAAATAAGTGAGCTCATAGAGTAACTGTTTTTTTTCTGTCTGACATATATAGTACTTTCTTTATTATTTTATCCATAGGTCAAGACTTAGGGTGTTTCCATATCTTAACTATTGTGAATAATGATGCAATAAATATGAGGGTAACATATATATTTTCAAAATAGTGTTTTAATTATCTTTAATAAGTACTCAGAAGTGGAAGTGTTGAATCACATGAAAGTTTTAGTTTTAGGGTTTTTTTCTGAGGAAACTCCATACTGTTTTCATAGGGATGTATCACTTTACACTCCCAAGTACAGTCCACAAGAGATCCAATTTCTCACATTCTCATTAACATTTGTTAATTCTTGTCTCATGATAAAAGCCATCCTCACAGATACGAGGTAATATCTCATTGTAGTTTTCTCCATTTCCCTTATGATTAGAGACATTGAACACCTTTTCATGAATTTGTTGGCAATTTGCCTGTCTTCTTTGGAAAGGATGTCTAGATTATCCATTCAGAATTTTATCCTGAATAAAAGTGTATTTAAATCTCTGGTCAAGGTGTGGTAGGACCACAAGCTTGCCTCTCCCCAAGACTACAGCAAAATCACAAATGACTGCTCAACAACCATTGGAAAAAAGACGAACCTAGTAAAAAAAAAGATCTTCAACTGGAAACATTAAGAGGGAACCACAGCAGGAGAGCAGGAGGGGGTGCTCACCGTATAATCAGGCCCCATACCCCTGGTGGGCAACCTACATGCTATAGAATAATTAAGTCACAGAGGCCCTCCCACAGGACTGGGAACCCTAAGCTTCACATCAGGCTCCCCAGCTCAGGTTCTGGCACTGGGAAGAGAAGGAGACCCCAGGACATCTGGTTTTGAAGGCCAGCAGGGCTTGGCTCCAGGAGCCCCACAGGACTGGGGGAAACACAGACTTCATTCTCTTGGGAAGCATACACAGAATGTCACATGTACCAGGTCCAAGGGCTGAGGCAGTGATTTCATAGGAACCTGGCTCAGACCTGCCTGCTGGTCTTGGAAGGTCTCCTGGTGGACACCCCAGGAGTGTTCATGTACATGAGCTTTCCTGGAGGCTGACTTCTTGATTGGATCATTAGCACCAAGACCCAGCCCCACACAACAGCCTGTAGGGAAGCCTCAGGCCAAACAACAAGCAGGGTGGGAACACAGCCCCACCCATCAGCAGACTTCCTGAGCCACAAAGGCCTCTAGACACGGCCCTACCCACCAGAGGTCCAGGACAAAGCTCCACCCAGCAGTGGGCAGGCACCAGCTCCCCCTGCCAGGAAACCTGCATAAGCCTCTAGTCCAGCCTCACCCACCAGGGGCAGATACTAGAAGTCAGAAAACAACAATCCCAAAGCCTGTGGAAGGAGTCCACAAACACAGGCCAGACTCTGCACTGGGACTGGCCCAATCCTGGCCTTTGGGTGACAAGAGAGGCATGTACTGCTGGGATGCACAGAACATCTCCCACGGAGGGCCACCTCTCCAAGGTCAAGGAACGTAACCAACCTACCTAAAAGTACAACTAGAAAGGTAGACAATTTGAGGTGGCAGAGGAATGTCTCCCAGGCCAAGGCACAAGATAAAATCCCAGAGGAAGAAATAAGTGATGAGGAGATAGGCAATTTATCTGAGAAAGAGTTTAAAGTAATGATGGCCAAGATGTTCAGAGACCTCAGGAGGAGCATAAATGCACAGAGTGAACTTTTTAGCAAAGTCTTGGAAAATATAAAGAATACCCAAACAGAGTTGAAGAATAAAATCACTGAAATGAACAATACACTAGAAGGAACCAAGAATAGACTAAATGAGACAGAAGAACAGATCAGTGAGCTAGAAGACTACTGGAAATCATTAGTGGAAATCATTAGTGGATTAGCGGAAATCATGACTGCAGAACAGAAAAAAGGAATAAGAAGGAATGAAGAGAGTTTAAGAGAACTCTGGGACAACATGAAGCACTCTAACATTTGCATTAAAGGGTCCCAGAAAGAGAAGAGAGAGAGAAGTGACCTGAGAAAATTTTTGGAGAGATAATCACTGAAAACTTCCCCAACTTGGGAAAGGAAACAGTCACCTGAGTCCTGGAAGTACAGAGAGTTCTACACAGGATCAACCCAAAGAGGAACACACCAAGCCACATAGTCATCAAACTGACAAAAATTAAGGATAAGGAGAAAATATTAAAATTAGAAGAGAAAAAAAGCAACAAATAACATACAAGGGAACTCCCATAAGGTCATCAGCTGATTTTTCAGCAGAAACTCTACAGGCCAGAAGGGAGTGGCATGACATATTTAAAGTGATGAAAGAGGGAAACTTACAACCAAGAATACCCTATGCAGCAAGGCTCTCGTTCAGACTTGATGGAGAAATCAAAAGCGTCACAGATAAACAAAAGCTAAAAGATTTCAGCACCACAAAACCAGCTCTACAACAAAAGTTAAAGGATCTTCTCTAATCTTCAAACTACAAGAAAAGAGAACAAAAAGAAGAAAGAGGAAGAAAAAGATCTACAAGATTGTTTTGGCAGTCTGGGGTTTCTTATGGGTCTGTGTAAGTTTTGGTACTGTTTGTACTAGTTCTGTTAAGAATGTTCTGAGTATTTTGACAAGTGTTGTATTGGATCTGTAGACTGCTTTGTGTAGTATGGCCATTTTGATAGTGTTTATTCTTCCAATCTAAGAGCACAGGGTATCTTTTCTTTTTTTTTTGCATTATCTTCAATTTTCTTCATCAATCTTTTACCGTTTCACAGCATCAGTTACCTCCTTGGTTAAGTTTATTTCTAGGCATTTTGTTGTTTTTGATGCAATGGAAATGTTTATGCTAGTTAGAAAATTCTGGTTTTTGAAGTGAGAAAAAAAAAGTGAAGAAAGGGCTGCAAAAGGCAAATGTCTTCTTTCTTATGGGTGAGTTATATTCCATTGCATGTATATGCTGCATCTTCTTTATCCATTCGTCTGTTGATGTGCATTTAGGATGCTTCCGTATCTTGGCAATTATAAATAAGGTTGCTCTTAATAGTGGGGTTTATGTATCTTTTTAAATTAATTCTTATTTTGTGGTTTGCTTTATTCCTTTGGTAACTATGTAAGTTTAAAAAGCTAAAGCTGTAAACGCTCTTAGAAACAATGAACAGTACATATACGTAAATTTAAAAAATACGTGCAGTATATTGTGTGTATGTATTTACATGCAATATATTACACATGTGCAGTCAAATTCTAACAGTTGCACCTCATAAAACTGAAAACTGGAAGTCTGTTTAAGTTAATTTCAATCAGGTTTGTTTGTTGCTACTGAATAGCATACGTTTTTTATATTTTGGATACTAACACTTCATCAGATACATAGTTTACAAAAATTTTCTCCTGTTTAGTAGATTGCCTTTTCATCTTCTTGATGGTGTCCTTTGCTGTGCAGAAGCTTTTTAGTTTGATGTAGTCCCATTTGTTTATATTTGCTTTGTTTTTGGTGTTGAATCAAAAAGTTATTGCCAAACCAGTATCTGCCTTTTCTTCTGGGAATTTTTTTGGAGTTAGGTCTTACATTCTTTAATCCACTTAGAATTAATCTTTGTGTATGGTGTAACATAGTCATTTAGTATCAAATTTTTGCCTGTGGCTATCCAGTTTTCCTTACACTAACTGTTGAAAAGAGTATTTTTTTCTCCTTATGTACTCTTGGCTCCACTGTCATAAATTAAATGATCATATATATGCGTTTTTTTTTCCTGGCCTGTATTCTGTTCATTTTAGTACATGTGTCTGAATGCCATTGATACCTTTTTAAAGATTGGGTAGCATTTATTTTTTTTAATACTGTTTATAGCTTATCCTAAGTGTTATGCATGTTCTTAATTGAGGTGAACTTGGTATATAATATGTTTCAGAAGTACAACATTATAATTCTACATCTATATACACTACAAAGTGATTACCACGAAAAGGCTACTTACTATCTATCATGCAACTGACTCCCGTTTATGCATTCTGCTCCTCCCTAACTCCCTTCCCCTCTGGTACCCACCAATCTCTTCTCTGTATCTGAGCTCATTTTTGTTTTGTTTGTTCTTTTGTTTTCAGTATTATTTGGTATTTTTTAGATCCCACATACAAATGAAATTACATGGTATTTGTCTCTCAGTATGATTTATTTCATTTAGGGTAATTCCCTCTAGGCCCATCAATGTTGTCACCAAATAGAGATTTTATATATTATTTTTTATGGTTGACCACACTATACACTCACACATGTATCTCATTCTTTTCTTTTCTGCCTGTGCATTGATGGACTTAGATTATTTCTGCATTCTGGCTACCATAAATAACACTGCTTTAAACTTAGAGGTTCATATGTCTTCTAAAATTAGTATTGTAATTGTATTTTTGGGTAAATACTTGAAATTGAAATAAATAATTATTTGCTATTTATATTCTTAATTTTTAAAGAAATTCTCATACTGTTTTCTATCGTGGCTGCACCAATTTACATTCACACCACAGTGCACAAGGTTTCCCTTTTCTGTGTGTCTTCTCCAATACTTATTTCTTGTCTTTTAACTAAGATTCTATCTAAATAGTGTGGAGTGGTATTTCATTGTATTTTGACTTACATTCTTATAGTTATTACTGATGTTGAAAAAATTTTCATGTTGGCCATCTGTATGTCTTAGAAAAAATTTATATACTCTGCCAGTTTTAAAAATTGGATTGTTTAGTTTTTGTTGTTAAGTTGTAAGAGTTCTTTATAAATTCTGGATATTACCTCCAGAAGAGTATCTTCTCTCATTTAGCATGCTGCATTTGTTTTGATGATGGTTTCCTTTGATGTGCAAAAGCTTCGTTTGAGGTAATCCAAACTATTTTTGCTTCTGTTTTCTTTGACTTTGGAGTAGATTCAGAAAAAACAATACATACGGTTTTATTTTCCTTCTGGTAGTCTTACAGATTTGGGTCTTGTGGCTGGGGTTTGTGTTGCCCCATAAATTCTAGAGTTATTTGCTCCACTGCTCTGAAAAATGGCATTGGAATTATAGAATTGCACTGAATTTTGTAGATTTCTTTGGGTAGTTTGGACATCTTGACGATATTAGTTCACCCAATTTGTGAGCACAGTGTATCTTTATATGTGTTTGCATCTTTTTTCAGTTTCTTTCATCAGTGTCTCATGGTTTTTACTGTACATGTTTTTCATCCCCTTGGTTAAATTTAGTCCCAGACATTCTATTCATTTTGTTGCAGCTGTATGTGAAATTCTTTTTAAATTTTCTATTTTGTTATTAGTGTATGGAAACACCACTGACTTTCCTTCTGTATATTGATTTTGTACCCTGCAAAATTCACTTATTAGTTATAACCACTTTTTGACTGACTCTTTTAAGTTTTAACATACAGTATCATGTCATCTGCAAATAGTGAGTTTTACCACTTCCTTCCTAACTTGGATGCCTCTTTTCTTCATTAATTTGTCTGGATAAGCTTTCCAATACTATATTAAAGTATCAAAAGTGGCATTCTTGCCTTGTTTCTGACCTCAGAGAAAAGGCACTGAGTTTTTCATGGTTGAGTATGAGATATCATTGGTTTTCAGTCTATTTTAGGTTGAAACGACTTAAGTTTGAACACATTCTAAAGCTCGACAGTCTTACTCCCCAATACACATGTTTTCAATGTCACTTTTTACGTTTTTAATATTGTGTATCCCTTATTATAATTACATAGATTTTCCCCCCATACTCTTCTCTTTTGATCTTTACACTAATGTTATAAATGATAATTTCACTGTCTTTACTATATACTTGTTTGCCAGTGAGATTATATTTTCGTATGTCTTCTTGTTACCACAATTATCACTCTTTTTTCCAGCTTAAAGGAATTCCTTTTAACACTCCCTGTAAGGCCAGTTTAATAATAATGAATAACTTTAGCTTTTACCTGTCTAGAAACTTTCTCCCTCCTTCAAATTTAAGTAATAATTTTGCTGTGTAGAGTATTCTTCGTTGGTTGGCAAAATAGAGTGTTCTTATTTCTTTCAGCATTTTGATGATAGAGTGCCAATTCCTTCTGACCTGCAAAGTTTCTTAGACATTCTGTTGACAGTTATGGGATTCCATTGTATAAAGCATGTTGTCTTTTCCTTGGTGCTTTTAATATCCTCTTCTTGTCTTTAACTTTTAACATTTTATTATTTTTATTAAATAAAATTTTCAAAAATTACCTTTCTCCACTTTATTTATTTAGAGGTGACAGGAGATAATTAGGTTTGTTTGTGTAAGTATGCTTGTATGTATTTTTAATGAAGGTCCCAGAGACTGAGCCCAGGACCTCTTGCATAATAAGCATGCACTCTCCTACTAAGCTATGCCCTCCCCACAGCTTTTGACATTTTAATACCAATGTGTCTTAGTATAGGTCTCTGTGGGCTTCCTTTATTTGGAACTCTCTCTGGATCTTAATGTTTCTTTCTTTCCCCTGGCTAGAAAGTTTTTCAGCCAGTATTTCTTTAAACAATTTTTGAGAGTAAGATCAGCAATGTGGCAGGGTGAAAAGCTACTTTTCACAGTATCTTTAAATGTACTACCAGCTAAACATCAATGACTAAACAAATGTCGCTCAGTCTAATGGAATAGGATACTCAAGAATTTGCACATCTATATATCTGATGATAGATGGACTGATATATATAGAAGTGGTGGTATGAGGGAACAAAAGTCAGTGCTTTCAGTCTTAGCACTCTGATCATGGCTGCAGCAGTCCCACGGCCACAGTACCTGGGCAGAAGCAGGAGTGAGATCTGAGACCCTGTCTTTCCAGCTTCTGAGACAGCCACATTCCCTGAACCTGACTCCAACCTGCAGTGGCAGAGCCCACAGACCCTACAATACTAGACATGGAAGAGATGTGTGTGCAACCCTTGCTCCCTGGCCACCACCCTCCTCCCACCATGGTGGTACAGTCTACAACTCAAGATTGCAGACACTAGGGAAAATCCCAATAACCTGGTAAGAACAGCGTCTCTGGCAGATCCGAAGGAGCAAATGCCCTAGAAGTACGGAAGCAACAATAAAGAAATGGAAACACAGCAGTTAAAGAGACAGTGGAGCCTGGAAAATGACAACTCTTAAATGGAACTAGAGGCAACCGAGACAAGCACACTAAAAACCTGTTATTGCATGACCTCCCAGAAAAGAACAGAACCGTAACTTCTGATCTGTCATTTAAGTTCAAATACTCCAGCAGAAAAACATTTCATCACACACTGTGAAGCAACACAGTAACACATCACAAAAATAACAGTTCTCTAGCAAACAAACTTAAAATCACAGAAAATTGTGAACTAACTGATATAGAATTCAAAACACTTTCAAACAGGAGCTCAAGGCGCTACAAGAAAAGTCGTAAAGGCAGTTCAGGAGGTTCAGAAATAAAATTAATAAGTAGGAGAAATGCTTTACAACCAAGATTGACACTATAAAAAAAATTGGGGGGGGGGAGCTGAAGAACTTGACAGAGAAAATGAAGACTTAATTAGAAAGCATTAGAAATAGAGCAGATCGTGGAAAAGAAAACAGGTAATTGTAACTCTAGAAACCTAGAAATGATTTAAGTAAAAGATGAAAAACAAGTAACATTTTTAAAATGAGAAATTCTACAAGGCTCTCTGTTTTTTAGGAAAGGCAGCATGAAGGTAATTAAAAATACCACATAAGAATACATTTTCCAAAGAAGTTATCCTTCATACAATTCAGTCATGAATGGGAAATACTTGCTGAAACAAAAATAAAGGAGTACATCAAAACTAGATGTGCCTTGAAGGAGATGTTGAAAGATGTTTTTCTACAAGAACAAAATGATAAAAATTCACAAAATTTAAGCATGGAGATAAACAGACAGAACTGGAAATTTGAAATTCTTTATCAGAGTAGGTTTTTAAGCATTTTCATTATAGCATAACAATTAAAGGGAAGAAAAAAGGAGAAAAATAATTATAGAAGTTTCAGTTTGGTAACAAACTATTTACAAAAAAGGGATAATTTTGAGCAACAAAAAAAACATAAAAGGACAAATGAATAAAGAAAAAAAAAAATAACCCACAAAAGGACACAGCCCACACAGGCAAAAGAAGGTAACAGGCTATCAACAGAAAATGGACTATTTTAATCTCTGAAATCTTTTATAGAAGATTCAGGGTAACCAAAAAGCATAAACATAGAGCAGAGACCAAAAAAAATTAAAAAAGGAAATTGAGAAAACACATCATAGGAAACTACCAAGCCAAAAATGGCAAAGAAAAAAAAAAACAAAGAAAAATAAATAATGAAGCTATAGAGGAATCAGAAAACAAAAGAAAAAAAGTGGCATACTCATTCCTCATCTATAAAGCAATCACATTAAATGTAAATGCACTGAATTTACCAATCAAAAGACACAGAAGCTGGATGAATTAAAAGGAACAGCAAGTTATATCCTGCCTCCAGGAGACACTCCTCTGCTCCACACACCAATACAAAGGCACAAAGTGAAATGGTGAAGATGGTACTCCCAAGCAAATAGCAGCCAAAAGAAAGGAGATGTAGTCATACTTGTAACAGAAAAAACAGACATCAAGCCAAAAAAGGTAATAAGAGACAAAAATCAAGCAGTATAAAATGATCAAAAGAAAAACTTGATAATGAGGACAAAAAGATGACTTATATGCACCTAACAAAAGACAGCAGTACAATATAACAGTTATTAACAGAATTGAAAGGAGAAATTGACAGCAAAACAGTAAGAATAGGGGACTTCAATCATCTTTTCTGATGAAATGATATGAATCTAAATATTAATTGTATTTTCTGATCTAATGATAAAACTAAAAATCAACTACAAGAAGAAACCTGGAAAAATCACAAATACGTGGAGACAGAACAATATGCTACTGAACAATTAGTAAGTCAATAAAGAAATCAAAGATGTCAAAAATAAACTGAAAATAAATGAAACAGAAAATATAGCACACCAAAATCTGCAGGATATAGTAAAAGTGATTTGAAGAGACTTTTATATAGAGAACTACCTCTAGAAACAAGACAAAACTCAAATAAAAAAGCAAATATACATTACACCTAAATAAAAGAAAAAAAGAAGACAAAAGCTCAAAGTTAGTATAAAAATGGAAATAATAAGGTCAAAGCAGAAATTAACAAGATAGAGACAAAAAAGACAATAGAAGAAAAATCAACAAAGTAAGAGTTGCCTTTGGGATTTTTTAAAACTGACAAATCTTTAGCCAGGCTGACAAAAAAAAGAGGTTTCAAATAAATAAAATTAGAATAAAAGGAGATGTTACACTAATACTACAGAAATAAAAATACATATAACAGAATATTATAAACAACTTATATGCCAATAAATTGAAAGACATAAAAAGAAATGGACAAAATCTTAGAATCACACAATCTTCCAAGTGAATCTTAAAGAAATAACCTGCAGTACAGAGATTAAAACAATAATTAAAAAGTTCCCCCAAAACAAAACTCTGTGTCTAGATAGCTTGATAGGTAAATTCTACTGAACATTCAAATAATCCATATTATCTAAATAAATCTACAGATTCAGTGCAATCCCTATTAAAATCCAGTGACAATTTCCATACAAACAGAACAAAATCTTTATACTGAACCAGAAAAGACCTGGAATAGCTAAAGTAATACTGTGGAAAAAAGAACAAAACTGGAAATACCACACTCCCTAATTTCAAACTCTATCACGAAGCAATATTAGTCAAAACATCAAGGTTTTGGCAGAAAAACAGATACATGGATCAATGAAACAGAAATTGAGAGCCAGAAAGAAACCCACATATATAGGGAGAATGAATTTATGAAGAAAGGAGCTAAAAACATAAAATGGAGGATAATAATAAATGGTGTTGTGAAAATGGGAAGTGCTACAGGAATACATAAGAAAAAAAAAAACAATAAAAATCTGAAATAATCTAATGTAGTATCTAAAGGAATTTAAAAAAGAACAAAAAAAGCCCAAGGTACAGAAAGAAACAAATGATGATTAGAGCAGAAATAAGTAACTAGAGACCAAACAAATAACAGAAAAAGTCAGTATAATGAGGAGTGGACTTCTTGAAAAAATAAAACTGATAAGCAGAGAGAGAAACAGTAGAGAGACAGAACTTAAATAAACAATATAAAATTCAACAGAACAGAAATTACACTGATACCACAAAATACAAGAGACCTGAGAAGCCAAGATGACTAAGAAAAAAGACCCTGAGCACATCTCTTCGCTAGCACACCAGAATCACAACTGTCTGCAAACAACCATTGCTGAAAAAGACTAGGACCCATGAGAAAACATTTCCTGCAACTGAAGACATAAAGAAGTTCAAGGAGATAGGTATGATGGGTGAACTCATGATATAATCAAATCTGGTACCTTTCGGTAGGTGACCGACAAACCAGAGACTAATTATAATGTAGAGATTCTCCTACAGAAGTGAGAGTTCTGTGCCTCATGTTAGGTGCCCCACCTTGCGGGATCATCACCAGGAAGTTAAGTCTCAGAGCATCTGGCTTTGAAAGCCATCGGATCTTAATTTCAGAAGCCCTACAGGACTAGGGGAGATAGAGACTTCACTATTAATGGGGGCACCCAAAATCTCATGACCACTGGGACCAAGGGAAAAGGCACTAGTATGGTAAAGGCCTGGGCCAGACCTACCTGCTGGTCTTGGAAAGTCTTCTAAAGATGTTAGGGTAGAGGACGTCTGTGGCTCACCCTAGAGACACAGACACTGGTGGCATCTTGGCTCATTAGTATCAGGACCTGGCCAAATCCAAGAGCCTATAGGCACCAGTGCTGGTACATTCAGGCTAAACATCTAGCTTGGTGAGAACACAGCCCCATCCATCAGAAGACAGTCTGCTGAAAGATATCCTGAGGCCACAGCTTCCTCCAGAAATGTTCCATGACATGGCCATACCAACAGTGGGTCATACCCAACTCTACCTACCTGTTGGCAGACCCAGACCCTGCCCTTAAGGCAGCCTGCACTAGGCTCTACAACAGCCTCACCTACCAGAAGGCAGACACCCAGAAGCAATAAAATAATGATCCTGCAGCCTAGGGATCCACTCAAACCATAGCAATCTGGCCACTGAAACCATCTGGACCATGGCCCTGTCCACTAGCATGCAAACACAATCCTCTGCAACATGTTGGAACTCATACCCAATTGTTCCAGAACAAGCCAACTCCTGGTCCCAACAATAATCTCAATGAGCTTCCTGGACCATGCAGCTAGACTTCAGAAACAGGCTCATCCTGCCAGTAGTGTGGTACTAACCATAGGACCTGGCTCACCCACCAGGAGGTGGCAACAGACATGGAGTCTTCTGGGCTTTGACTCCATTAGTAAGCCTGCAAAAGCCCTGGGACTCCCTAGGGACTCCAAGGGTCTCATGACCAGCAATGCTAAACAGCAGCCAGCAGCATCCACACAAGGCAGGCTTGCTGGCAACCAACAAGAACAGGGACCAATCAAGTCTACCACAACATCCACAAAGTCAGCCTACCACAACAGTGGAACCCAAGCAGCTTTCTCAGAAATAAATGAAATAGAGACCAAAACAAAACAACAAGACAAATGAAACTGAAAGCTGGCTCTTTGAAAAAGAAAAAATTGATATACCTTTAGCCAGACTCATCAAGAAAAAAAATGCAGAGAGCCAAAAATCAATAAAATCAGAAATGAAAAAAAGAGAAGTTACAAGCACCACTAACCAAACATAAGTGATCCTAAGAAACTACTCTCAACAACTACACCCAATACAATGGATAACCCTAGAAGAAATGGTTGAATTTTTAGAATTCAATGTCCCAAAAGTGAATTAGGAAGATAAAGAAAATAGGCACAAACCAATCATCAGAAATGAAATTGAATCAATAATTACAAAATTCCCCACAAAGCAAATTCCAGCATGAGATGGCTTCAGAGGAGAATTCTATCAAACATTTGGAGATGAGTTAACACCTACCCTTCTAAAACTATTCCAAAAGGTTGCAGAGGAGGGAACACTTCAAAACTCATTCTATCAGGCAAGTATCACCTTGATACTAAAACCAGACAAAAATATCACGTGAAAAAAGGAAATTATAGGCAACTATCACTGATGAACACAAATGCAAAAATCCTCAACAATATCCTAGCAAACTGAGTCCAAAAATGCACTAAAAGGATCATATACCATTATCAAGTGGGACTTATTCCAGGGATATAAGGATTTTCTAACATCCACTAGTCAATCAATGTGATACATCACATTAACAAATTAAAGAATAAAAACCATGTATCATCTCAATAGATGTAGAAAATGCTTTTAATAACATTCAACATACATTTATGGGGGGAAAAAAACAAAACAAAACACCTCTCCAGAAAGCAGGCACAGAGAGAACATATAAAGGCCATATATGACAAACCCACAGCTAACATCATACTTAACAGGGACAAGTGAAATATTTCTTTAAGATCAGGAACAAGTCAAAGATGACCGCTCTTGTGACTTTTATTCAAAATTGTTTTAGAAGTCCTAGCCAGAGCAGCTAGAGAAGAAAAAGAACTAAAATCCAGATTTAAAGGGAGAAGCATAAATTGTCACTGTTTGCAGGTGACACGATAGTATACATAGAAAATCCTAAAGAAAACTACTAGAGCTCATCAGTGAATTCAGCAAAGTTGCAGGATACAAAATTAATATACAGAAATTGGTTGCATTTTTATACAATAACAGCAAAGTATCAGAAAGAGAAATTAAGAAACAAGTCCATCACATCAAAAAGAATAAACTACATAGAAATAAATCTATCTAAGGAGGCAAAAAGACTTATATTCTGAAAACTAAAGACTTTCATTAAAGGAATTGAAGATGATTGAAACAAATGAAAATAAACACTGTATCTAGTGTATGGAAAAGTCAGTATTATTAAAATGACTGTATTATTTACAAATTCAATGCAATCCATTTCAAAATACCAATGTCATTTTTTACAAAAATCGAACAAGTAATTTCAAAATTTGTATAGAAACAACAGACTGAATAGCCAAAGCAATCTTGAGAAAGAAGAACAGAGCTGGAGGAATCACACTCCCTGACTTCAGACTATACTCAAAACTACGATAATCAAAACAGTACGGTACTGGCACAAAAACAGACACATATCAATGGAACAGGATAGAAAGTCCAGAAATAAACCCATGCACATTTATGGTCAATTAATCTACAACAAAGAAGGCAAGAATATACAATGGAGAAAATACAGTCTCTTCAGTAAGTGGTGCTGGGAGCATGGGATACCTACTTGAAAAGAATGAAACTAGAAAATTCTCCTAAAATTTACATAAAAATAAACTCAAGATGAATTAAATGCCTAAATACGACTTGATGACACTGTTAAAACTTACTGAGGAAATCAAAGGCAGAACACCCTTTGACATAAATTGCAGCAATATTTTCTTGGATCTGTCTCCTAAAGTAAAAGAAATAAAAGCAAAGATAACCAAACTGGACCTATCTAAAATTAAAACCTTCTTCATAACTAGGAAATCATCAATAAAATGAAAAGACAATTTGCTGAATGGGAGAATGGAAGATAATATATGCAAATGACATGACCAATGAGAGATTAATATCCAACATATATAAATAGCTCACACAACTGAATATTACAAAACTAAAGAAAACCTGATTAAAAATGGGTAGAAAAACTAAATAGACATTTTTGCAACGAGAAAATGCAGATGGCCAACAGACACATGAAAAGATCCTCAACATTGCCAATTACCAGAGATATGCAAATTAAAATCATAATGAAACATTTCCTCATTTCTGTCAGAGTGGCTATCATTAAAAAGAACACACATAACAAATGCTGGCAAGGATAACAAAGAGAACTCTTGTACACTGCTGGTGGGAATATAAATTGGTGCTGACACTGTGGAAAACAGTATAGAAATTTGTCAAAAAACTAAAAACATGTCTTCCATACTAGCCAGCAATTGCACTCCTGTGGATATTCCCTCCCCACAAAATTCAAAAATATTCATCGCCCCCAATGTTCATAGTAACACTGTGTACAATAACTGAGATATAGAAATAATCTAAATGTCCATAAACAGATGACTGGATAAACAAAATGTGGTATATTTACACAAGTGGAGTACTACTCACCTCCTCCACCCCGCCTCCTCCACCCCTAAACCAAACTTTTGCCATGTGCAGCAACATGGATGGACTTAAGAGGGCACTAATATGCTAAGTGAGATAAGTCAGAGAAAGACACATACTGTATAGTATCAATTACATGTGTGGAATGTAAAATATACAACAAAGCAGTGAACACAATAAAAAGGCAGACTCAAAGATACAGAGAAAAAACTAGAGGTTATCAGTGAGGAGGTATAAAAGGGGTCTTTAAGTGTGAAAGTGGGAGGTACAAACTACTGGGTGAAAGACAGGCTCAAGGATGTACTGTGCAACACAGGAATACAGTCAATAATTTGTAATTAGTGTAATGGAACATAATCTTTAAAAATTGTACAAATTTTTAAAATGGTATGTTAAAAAATCATAATAGAATAACTGGAAACCTAAAAGAAATGGATAAATTTCCAGAAAGATACAATTTTCCAAGACTAGATTAGGCAGATATACATAATCTGAAGAGACCAATGACTATGATTGAAATTGAATCAGTAATAAAAAAAAAAACTTTCAACAAACATCCTGTACTGATGCCTTCACAGAGGAGACCTACAAAATATCAAAGAGTTAATACATACCCTTCCAAACTATTCCAAAAAACTGAAGAGGAAGGAACACACCCAAACGCTTCCCATGAGGCCATCGTTAACTAAAATCAAAACTAGAGAAAGATAATACAAAAAGGAGATGACAGGCCAACATCCTTGATCAATATATATGCAAAAATTCTCAAAAAAATATTAGCAAATGAAATCTAACAATACAAAAAAAGGATACATGATCACATGGAATTTATTCCAGGAATACAAAGATGTTTCAAAGTTCACAAATCAATCAGTGGGGATCTATCATTTTACTGAAACGATGGATAGAAATCATATGTCATCACAATACATGTAGAAAAAAAGCGTTTGACAAAATTCAATACACTTTCATGATTAAAAAACTCTTAAGTTAGTATAGAGGGAAAATATCATACATAATAAAGACCATTTATGACAAATACACAACTAACAGCACACTCAACTGTAAAAAGTTAAAAGCTTTTCCTCTAAAATCAGGAAAAGCAAAGTGATACCCACTGTTGCCATTTCCAATTAACATAGTACTGGAAGTCCTATCTACAGCAGTCAGTCAAGAAAAGAAACAGACAGCATTCTAATTTGAAAAGAATAAATATTACTGTTACTATCTCCAGATGACATGATACTATATACAGGAAACCCTAACGTCTCCACTACAAAACTATTTGAAATAATAAATGAATCCTGTAATACTGCAGGATCAGAATTATTATACATAAATTCATTGCTTTTATATACATGAATAATGAACTTTCAGAAAGAGAAAGCAAGGAAACTACTCCATTTATAACTGCAACAAAAAGAATAAAATACCTACGAAGAAACTAAGTCAAGGAGGTAAAGACAATCTATACTCTGAAAACTACAAGACATTGGTAAAGGAAATTTAAGATGATGCAAAGAAACGGAAAGACATCCCGTATTCATGGTTTGCAAGAATTAAAATTGTTAAAAGGTCTAAACTACCCAAAGCAAATTACAAATTGAATGCAATCCCTAACAAATACTGATATAATTTTTCATAGGACTAGAACAAATTTTTCTCATGTCTGTGTAGTGATACAAAACACCTGAAATACCTGAACCAATCTTGAGAACAAAGAACAAAGCTGGAGATATTACACTCTCTAACTTCAGATTAGACTATGAAGCTGCAGTAATCAAACAAGTATGATACTGACACAAAAACAGATATACAGACCAATGGAACAGAATAGAGCCCAAAAGGAAAGCGACATACATATTTTCACTTAATATGTAACACAGTTGGTAAAAAAGAGACAAAGAGGAAAAGACAGTCTCTTCAAAAACTGGTGCTTGGAAACTGGACAGCCATACGTAAGTAGAAATGTGTTGAGTTTACCTTCTCCCACAAGTACACTGAAAACACATCTACCTGTGGAATAATTCTCACAGAATACCCACTGAATACTGTAAGAAGATCTCATACAACAAAAGCTATCAGAAAGACCACCACATATCCAGGTAGGATGAAAAGGAAAAAAAGGACTCACATGGTCCTAACCACTTCATTTCACCTCCCAGCCTGAGATGGACATGTACTGGTGTGCACACCAACATAATGCTGAAATTTGGGTTTCAGGAAATATACCTGGGGAGAGAAATTGGTTTGGTTGTGTGAACGCAGCTGGAAGGGAATGGAGTGTGGTTAGGGACAACTGGGGTTGTGTGCAGATCTATTCCATGATGGAGTCCCATCACAAACATGCTCACAAAAAGGGAGGGATGTAGCCCCACCATAGTGACCTCATTCTCAGGTCACTTATAATGGGTGTGACTGCCTCTACAAGCTCTGGGAGTTGGTAACCACTGGTAGATTGCCCAAACGAGGGAATGAGGCTGAAATCTGAGCTAATTCCTGGCAGGGTGTAACTTCCACAGATTTACACGGGAGGCAGTTACCTGGAAACATTCCAGCTGACTACTGGTGCTCCTGTGGCTGAGGCAGATCTGGTGCCAGCAGCAACAAGTTTTCAGGGCATGCACACATTGGGGCAGGGCTGAAATCTAAGCCAATTATCAGTGTTCCAACAGCAAAAGTTGGGTGGAGGGCAGTGCCAACAACACTGTACTTTGTCACTAATGGTAGACGTTACAAAAAACATATCCCAGTGGACAGCTCCTGGGAATGAACACACAGTAGCTCCTTTCCTAGTGGGAGTGTTCTAGCCACACGCACCTCAGACCACAGCTTAGAACCAGATCTGGGGGCTTCTACTGAAACCACCTAGGAGAAGACCCTGCAGCTGGCAGTGCTGTGACAATCACAGTGCAAAAAGTAGGCCCTGCTCAACGTTCAGGGTGGGCTCTGGTCACCACAACACCAATTACACCCCCAATTAAGGGTAACGGATAGCACACCTTGAGAACAGACATGGAAGGAATCCATATGAAAAACAGTCCTCACAGCAGAAATATTGTGTTTACATACGCTACACAGGGATGTTTCCACATAAAAACAGCCCTCCAAACCACAGCAGAGAAATACAACTAAAATGAAAAAACAGAGGAACCACTGCCTATTAAAACAAGGAGAGAAATCCCCTGAAAGAACAATGAAACAGACCTCCCCTGTTTACCAGACCCAGAGTCCAAAAAGGAATAACAATGCTGAAGGAATTAAGAAATTTTATTTATTTTATCTACTTCCTGATAGAAGTGCAACAATAAGGAAGCAGAAAAGATAAAGAGAAGCCAATCAAAATTAGATAACTCAACTGCTGAGATAAAAACCAAACTAAAGCCAAAAGATAGCAACTTAAATACTACAGAACTAAAAAGTACCCTGGAAAATCAAATAATGGAAATCACCCAGAGTACCAGACAAAAGACAAAAGACAAAAAAAAAAAAAAAAAAAAATATATATATATATGGAAACATATGAGACTTACAGGATAATATAAATGAAACAACATGCAGACATACAGACCATTCTACATATAATAGGGATGGTAGAAAAAGAAGAAAGAGACACATGGTTTGAAAACGTATTGAATGTATTATGGCTAAACACTTCCCAAACCAAAAGAAGGAAACATACCCAGCTATAAGAAGCACACAGAGTCCCAAACAAGATGAGCCCAAAGAGACCAACACGAAGACATAGTATCACAGTGAAAATGGCACAAGTTAAACATAGAGAGAGGATTCTGAAGGCAACAAGAGAAGAAGAAAGAGTTATTTATAGGAGAACACCAATAAGCCTATCAACTGATTTCTCTATAGAAACATTATTGGCCATAAGGGAGTGGCAAAGTACATTCAAAGTCCTAAAAGCTAAAAGTAAAAACCTGCAACCTGTGATCCTCTACTCAGAAATATTATCATTTAGAATAGAAGAGGTAAAGAAATTAACAGAAAAATAAAAACTAAAGGAATACAAGAATATTAAACTTATCTTACAAGAAATAATTGGAAAATATTCTCTAAATAATCAAGAATCTTTAGAGGAGAAAAATCATAATAGGAAAGGCAAATACATAAAAGATGAAAGATCACTTAAATAAACCAGTACATAAATTTAAATATCAAAAAATTTTTAATGAAAGTGATTATAACTATAATGAACAGCAAAAGGATAAACATGAAAGATGTAAAATAGGACATCAAAATCAAATTTGTTGAGGAGAGGAGTAAGAAAATACAGATTTGTTTTTAGAATGTGTTTAAGCTTATATGAATACCTGTCTAAAACAAGTAGATATAGTAACTGGTTAACATATTTGAAAACCAGGATAATTACAAATCAAAAACATACAATAGATTAAAAGAGAGAGAGAGAGAGAGAGAGAGAGAGAGAGAGAGAGAGAGAGAGAGAGAGGGAGAGAACACAAACACACCACAAAAGAAAGCGATCAAACAACAACAGGAAAAACAAAAACAAAAAGAAATGAACAAAGAAGAAATCCAAAGTCAACTGGAAAACAAAGTTTAAAATGGTGATAAATACAAAATTCTCAATACTTACCTTAAATGTCAATGGATAAAATGCTCTGATCAAAAGACACAGAGTGGCAAACTGGATAAAAACAAAAAAGAATCTACAAATTGATGCCTATAAGACACTTCAGGCCAAAGACACACATAGACTGAAAGTGACAACATGGAAAGAGACAGTCACACAAGTGGAAATGACAGGAAAATGGGAGTAACAATGCTCATATCAGACAAAATAGGCTTCAAAACAAAGGCCACAAAGAAAGACTAAGAAAAACATGATATAATAATAAAAGGAAAAATACAAGAAGAGGGTATTATACTTAATACATATGTACCCTGTATATGAGCACCTAAATACATAAAACAAATACTAACAGACATAATGTAATAGAAAAAAGATCTGACTCTATATTGAATCTGTTCCTTTGGTTTTAGCCACTGTGCCCTTTTTCTGGGTTTATTCTTGCTAACTCTGCAACTTTTGTAAATGAATGTTGCCTTTAGCCTGTCTGGTAAACAGGAAAGCCTTTCCTCAAGGCTCTGACCTTTAAGGATATTGACACTTCTGCACTTATGTAAAGACAACAAGTTGCAGAATAGAGGGTACCCTTTGTTTTGTTGGAGGTTTTGCAGGAGCACCATGACCTGGCCCACTTGGACAGCTGCAGGAACAAAGAATTCCTACACCAAGACATTTGCACCAACCAACCACACCCACTTCCCTATTTTTTTGTATAAAGGGAGCCTGTATTCTGACTGGAGCAGGATGCTTCTCCAAGACATTAGTCTGCCATCCTCTCGATCTACCAGCTTTCCGAATAAAGTCACTATTCCTTGCCCCAACACCTCGTCTCCGATTTACTGGCCTGTTGTGTGGTGAGCTGAATGAGTCTGGACTCGATAACAATAATAGGAGAAACTGATGTGAACACAGTAGCAGTAGGAGATTTTAACACCCCACTGATATCAGTGGACAGATCTTCCAAACAGTAAATCAATAATGCAACAGAGATCCTAAGTGACACAACAAAACAGTTTGAATTAACTGATATCATCAAGACATTGCATCCAAAAAACCCACGATACATATACTTTTCAAGTGCACATGGGACACTCTCTAGTATAGACTAAGATAAGGACACAAAACAAATTTCAACAAATTTAAGAAGACAGAAATTATTTCAAGCATCTTTTGTGACCAGAACAGCATGAAAGTAGAAATCAACCACAGGAAGAGATGAGGGGAGAAAAATGGCTGGAAGACTTATCAACATTCTACTGAAAAACCAATGAGTCAATGATGAAATCAAAAACGGAACTTAAAAAAAAAGAAAACCTCAAGGCAAAAGACAATGAAAACAGAACTATACAAAATCCATGGGATGTAGCAAAAGTGGTCTAAGAGGGAAGTTCATAGTGATATAGGTCTTCCTCCCAAAACAAGAGAAATCTCAGATAAAAGACTCAACGTACCTCCCAAGTAATTAAAAAAAAAAAAACGGGAAAAAAGGAAAAAGAAACCAAAAGTAAGCAGAGGTAAGGAAATAATAAAGACTTGAAAAAAATAAATAAAATAGATTAAAAAAATAGATAAATAGATAAATCAATAGTCAATACAATAAAACCCAGAACTGTTTTTTCAGAAAGGATAAATCAAATTGATAAACCTGTGGCCAGGCTCACCAAGAAGAAAAGAGAGAGGACTGAAATAAACAGAATAAGAAGTGAAGGAGGAGAAATAACAACCAATAATGCAAAACCTCAAAATATAAGAGAATATTGTAAATAAGTATATGCCAACAAATTGGACAACTGACAAGAAATGGAAAAGTTTCTAGACACATGCAACCCACCAAAACTGAATCATGAAGAAATAGATTATTTGAACATACCAATTACTGGAAATGAAATGGAATCAGCAATTAAGGAAAACCATCCTACACACAAAAATCCAGGACCAGATGGCTTCCCTGGGGAATTCTACCAATTATACTAATCCTTCTCAAACTCTTCCAAAAGAATGAAAGGAGAGAACACTCCCAAATTATACTAAGAAGCCACGATTACCCTTACACCAAAACCAAAGGCACTAACCCCACCCCCAAAATAAAAAAAAAGGCCAACATTTTTGATGAATATAGATGCTAAATTCTCAACACAATATTTCAAAATGAATCCAACAACAGATACAAAGGATCATACATCATGATCCAGTTGAATTCATCCCTGGTCACAAGGATGGTTCAATATATGCACATCAATAAATATGATACACCATACCAACAAAGGAAAAGATACAAGTCATGTGATCTCAATAGATGCTGAAAAACATTTGATAAAATTCACACCCACTCATTAAAAACTCTTACCAAAGTGGATATAGAGGGACTATATCTGAACATTTTAAAACTTATTTATGAAAAATCCACAGCCAACATAATACTCAAATGTGAAAAGTTGAAAACTTTTCTGCTAAAATCTGTAATAAGACAGGGATGCCCATCCCCACCACTTCTATTCAGTATAATATTGGAATTCCTAGCCGTAGCAGTCACACAAGAAAAAGAAATAAAATGTATGCAACTT
This sequence comes from Camelus dromedarius, assembly GCF_036321535.1. Taxonomy (NCBI): domain Eukaryota; kingdom Metazoa; phylum Chordata; class Mammalia; order Artiodactyla; family Camelidae; genus Camelus; species Camelus dromedarius. The sequence goes on from NC_087473.1 coordinate 14,491,829, forward strand.
GAAAGGAAAGGGGTAAAACTGTAAACATATACAGATGGCACGACACTCTGTATAGAAAAGTGTGAAGTTTTCCTAAACAAAAACTATTAGAACCGAGAAACAAATTCAGTAAGTTAGTACAAGAGAAGGCTAATGTATAGAAATCTGATTTCTTTGCATTAACAACGAAATATTAGAAACAGAAAGTTAAAAAAATTTAAAATTGTGTTACAAAAAAATACCTAGGAATAAAATTGACAAAATAGTGAATGATTATACAATATAAAACATTGATAGAGGAAATTGAAGATGATTCAACAACCAAAGAAATCTACAGTGCATTCCTTAACAAATTGCCTATGGCATTTTTCATAGGACTAGAACAAATAATCCTAAAATTAATATGGAATCAGAAAGGACCTAGAATTTCCAAGTCACTCCTGAAGAAAAAGAACAAAGCTGGAGGTATAACCCTCCCAGACTTCAAAGAATACTACAAAGGTACAGTAATTGAAACAGTGTGGTACTGGCAGAAAAACAGACAAATGGTTCAATGGAACAGAATAGAGCCCAAGGGAAAAACACAAACACACACACCTGCCTATAATCAATCTTTGATAAAGGAGGCAATAATATACAATGTAGTAAAGACAGTGTCTTCAGCAAGTGCTGTTAAGGAACCTGGACAGCAGCATGTAAATCAATGAAGTTAGAACATACACTCCATACACAAAAATAAACTCAAAAATGGCTTAAGGACTTAAACATAAGACATGACATTATAAAACTCCTAGAAGAGAACACAGGGTAAATATTCTCTGACATAAATTGTAGCAATGTTTTCTTAGCTTTTGCACAGCAAAGGAAACCATCAACAAAGTAAGAATAGTGATGGAATGGACAAAATATTTGCAAATGATGCAACCAACAAGGGCTTAATTCCCAAAGTATACAAATAGCTCATATAGAACAGTTTAAAGTTTGAAAGCATTTCCTTTAAGATCAGGAATAAGACAAGAATATCCACTCTTGTCACTTTTTTCAACGTGGTTCTGGAAGTCCTAGTGACAGCAATAAGAGAACATAAAGAAATTTTATGAAATTGAAACTGGAAAGGAAGAAGTAAAACTGTCACTGTTTGCAATTAACATGATCATATACACAGGAAATTCTGAAGAAGCCACCAGAAAACTACTAGAGCTCATCTATGAATTCAGAAAAGTTTCAGAATTCAAAACTAATATATAGAAACCTGATGCATTTTAATACACTAATAACAAAGTTATCAGAAAGAAATTAAGAAAACAATCCTATTTACTATTGTGTCATAAAGAAAAAAATACCTAGCGATAAACCTACCTAAAGAGGCAAAAAAGACTTGCATTTTGAAAACTATTAGATGCTGATGAAAAAAAAAATTGAAGACAACACAGATAGAAAGGCATACCATGTTTCTGGATTGGGAGAATCAATATTGTTAAAATGACAATTCTGTCTAAAGCAATCTACCAATTCAATGCAATCCCTGTGTATGGAGTGAGGGAATGTTTTAATTTCAATGGCATTTTTCATAGAACTACAACTAGTAATGTTAAAATTTGTACAGAGACACAAATGACCTAGAATAGAAAAAACTGTCTTAAGAAATGAGGGGGAAGAATCACCCTCCTTGACTTCCAACTATACTACCAACCTACAATAATCAAAAAACATACATCAGTGGAACAGGACAGAAAGCCCAGAAGTAAACCCGCACACTTACGGTCAATTAACCTATGACAAAAGAGGCAAAAATACACAGTGGAGACAGGACAGCCTCCTCAGTAAGTGGTGCTGGGAAAATAAGACACATATATGTTAAAGAACAAAATCAGAACATTCTCTAACACCATATACAAAAATAAACTCAAAATGGGTTAAAGATCTATATATAAAACCTGACACTCTAAAACTCCTAGAGGAAAACACAGGCAGAACAGTCTTTGACATAAATTGCAGTAATACTTTTTTTTGGATTGGTCTCTTAGAGTAAAGGACAATAGAGCAAAAATAAACAAATGGGGTAATTAAAATTAAAAGCTTCTCATCACAAAGGAAACCATCAAGAAAACAAAAAGATAATCTATGCAATGGGCAAAATATTTGCAAATAATGTGACTGACAAAAGATTAATTTCCAAAATATACAAACAGCTCACAGAATTCACTATCAAAAAGGCAAAAACAGCCCAAGTAAAAGAAAAAAAAAAAAAAAACAAATGTGCAGAGGACCTATATAAACATGTCTTCCAAGAAGTTGTACAGATAGCCAGAAGACACAAGAGAAGTGGTCAACAATCACTAATTATTAGAGAAACGTAAATCAAAATCACAATGAGTTATTACCTCTCATCTGTCAGAAATCTACAAATAATAAATGCTGGAGAGGGTGTGGAGAAAAGGGACCCTCCTACATTGTTAGAATGTAAATTGGGCAGTTACTATGGAGAAGAGAATGGAAGTTCCTTTAAAAACTACAATAGTGTTTTCATGATCCATATATCCATATATATGATCCAGCAATCCCACCCCTGAGCATGTATCTGGAAAAGACAAAACTCTTAATGGAACAGATACATGCATCACAATGCTCATAGCAGCACGATTGACAATAGCCAACACATGGAAACAACCTAAGTTGTCCATCAACAGATGACTGGATAAAGAAGTTGTGGGACATTGGTACAATGGAGTAGTATTGAGCCATAAGAAAAATGTAACAATGCAATCTGCAAAAACATGAGTGGACCTAGAGATTATCATATAAGTGAAGACAGAGAAAGATAAGTATCATACATACGATATTACTTATACGTGGAATATAAAAAATTGACACAAATGAACTTATTTAGAAAATAGAAATAGACTCTCACAGACATAGAAAACTAAGTTATGGATACCAAAGGGGAACAGTGATAAGGAATAAATTAGGAGTTTTGGGACTAGCAGATAGAAACTACTATATATAAAATAGATACATAACAAGGTCCTTGTTATGTATGTACAGAGCACAAGGAACTGTAGTCAATACCTTGTAATGACCTATAACGAAAAAGAATCTGAAAAAGTCTAAATACATATACGTGTATATATACACACACACATATATATATGTGTAACTGAGTGAGTTTGCTGTAAACTTGAAACTAACACAACATTGTAAGTCAATTATTCTTCAATTAAAAAGAAAAAAAAGAAACAGTGGCTGAGAACTTTCAAAATCTGAGGAAAGTTACAGACATCCAGTACAGGAAGCTCATTAGTTCCCCAAATGTTTCCATCTAAAAACCATCCTAGACATACTATAACAAAACTGTCTAAAAATCAAAGACAAAGTGAATTTTTTAAGCAGCAAGAAAAAAAAAAAACTGTCATATTTAAGGCAGCACCCATGAGACTAGGATAATATATATGAAGTGCTGAAAGAGAAAAATTGCCAAGCAAGAATATTTTTCCCCAGCAAAGTTGTCTGAACTCGTAGAGAGAAGGAACAGATTGGTAGCTGTCAGGGTCTAGTATAAGGAGGAAATTTGATATTGGACAAAGGATAGAAGTGTCCAGTTATAAGATGTAAGAGTAAGTTCTTAGAATCTAAAGTACAGCATGATGACTATAATTAACAAAACTATATTGGATACTCGAAAACTGTTAAGAGAGTAAGCCTTAAATGCTCTCACCATAACAACAACTATTATGTGAAGTGATGGATGTATTAATTGATCTTATTCTGCTAATAATTTCAAAATATATATACATTCATGAAATCATCACATTGTACTCTTTACACAATGTTAAATGTCAGTCATATCTCAATAAAGCTGAAAATTTAAAAAATACTGCCAACTTAGACTACTTTACATGTCAAAGTTGTTCTTCATACATAAAGGAGAAAGATTTTCTCAAATAAAGCCTGAAAGAGTTCTAATCTGCCTTACAAGAAATGCTGAAAAACAGTTCTTCAAGCCGAAACAAAAATTTGCTAATTACTGATGAAAGCATATAAAAATATGAAACACACTGGTAACATAGCCAAATTCAGAATATCTAATACTGCAATATAGTGATATGTCTCTAGTAAGTTGAAAATACAAAAGTATTTCAAATGAACGATAGCTACAATAATTTGTTAGCGGTTATAACACAAAAAATGTAAACTGCGATATCAAAACATAAAATGTGGGAAGGGAAATGAAAATTAGCTAGTATCTTTGTGTGTAATCAAATTAAACTTTATATATTTAAAATACATTACGTAAAACTTACAGTAACCAGAAAGCAATAACCTATAACAGATAGATTTACAAAAACAATGAGAAGGGAATCAAAGTATACCAGTAAAGAAAATCATCAATTCATAAAGGACAATAGCAAGAGAGGACAAAAGAACAAAACAGCCAGAAGAAAACAAGTTATTACTAGTAAATCCTTACCTATTAATAATTACTTTAAATGTAAATGGATTAAACGCTCATTCCGAAAAGCAAAGAGTGACTAAGGGGGAAAGGAAATAGAAAGAAAGAACACAAACACATTCAAACTACAAATGACTCACTTCATATTTAAGGAAATGCACAGGATCAAAGTGAAGGGATGGGAAAAGGCAGAAAAGTGAAAAATGAAAGAAAGCAGAGGTACCTATACTTATATCAGATATAAAGACATGAAGTCAAAAACCAACATGACACAAACGGTCTTTACATAATTATAAAATTTATCAAGAGGCTACAACTGTAAATATATATCAACACCTAATAATGGAGCACCTAAATATATAAAGCAAATATTAACTGAGAATAATATTCTCTGAAGAGAGTAACAGGCAAGAATTAGAGCAGGGGAACAATACTACGCTTTCAACACTGAATAGACCATCGAGACAAAATTAATTAGGAAATAGTGGACCTTCATAACACTATAAAATACCTGATCTAATGATATATACAGGATATTCTATCCAACAGCCCCAGAATACAAATTTTTCTTAAGTATACAAAGAACATTCTTCAGGAGAGAGTATATGTTGGGTGACAAAGCAAGCCTCAGTAAATTAAAAAAAAAAAAAAAAACGGAATCATACCCAATATATTTTCCAACCACAACAATTTAAAACTGGGTATCAATGACAGGAAGAACATTGGCAAAAAAACCCCCACAAATGTATGGAAATTCAACACATACTCTTGAGCAATCAGTGGGTCAAAGAAGAATTCAAAAGGGAAATAATTTCAAATAAGTGTTTTTTCTTTAGATATATACACAAGAGATGAATTTCTGGATCGTACAGTAAGTCTATTTTTAGTTTTTTGGGCAACCTCCATACCGTTTTCCATAGTTGCTGCACAATTTACATTCCCACCAACAGTGCACAATGGTTTCTTTTCTTGAAATTCTTACCGACATTTTTATTTCTAGACTTTTGATGATAGCCGTTGCTAACAGGTGTGAGGTGCTATTTCATTGTGGTTTACATTTGTGCTTCTCTAATATTTAACAACTTGAGTATCTTTTCACGTACTTGTCGGCCTTCTGTAGGTGTCCTTCGGAAAAATATCTATTCAAGTCTTCTGCCCAATTTTAATCGGATAGTTTGTTTTATTAATATTGAGTTACATGAGTTGTTTATATATTTTGAATACTAAGCCCTTGTTGGTCGTATCACTTGCACATGTTCTCTCCCACTCCATGATTTCCTTTGCTGTACAAAAGCCTTGGAGTTTAAACAGGTTTTGCTTTTACATTTTTTTGCCCTGGGAGACTGATCCAGAAAAATACTGTTATGATTTATATCTCAGTGTTCTGCCTACTTTTTATTCTAGGAGCTTTATGGTTTCAGGTCTAACATTTAGGTCCTTCTTGAGTTTGTTTTTCTACATGGTGTAAGAAAATGCTGTAATTCAAAAAGATACATGCACCCCAATGTTCACAGCAGTACTATTTACAATAGCCAATATACAGAAGCAACCAAATTATCCATCAACAGAGGAATGAAAAAAGAAGCTGTAGTAAGATATATAAATATACATACATATACATATATATGTACACAGACATGTGAGTCTTACTGTCATTAAAAATAATGAAAAGTTTCTATTTGCAACAACATGGATGGTGTTCAAGGGTATTATGCTAAGTGAAGTAAGTCAAATAGAGTAAGTAATATATGATAACAGTTACATGTGGTATCTAAAAAATAAGACAAATGAATACAACAAAATAGATACAGAGTTAGAGAAAAAACCAGTAGTTACCGGCAAGGAGAGGGAAGGGGAGGGGCAATATAGGCATAAGGGATTAAGAGGTACTAACTACTATGTTTAAAGTGTACTAGTCACAACACATATTGTACACCACAGGAATATAGTCAATACTTGATAATAACTTTAAATGATGTATAACCTATTAAAATATAGAATCATGAGTTTAACATTGTAAATCAACTGTATTTAAATTTTAAATAATGCAGAAAAAAGGGAAATCAGAATTTTTTGAGATAACTAAAAATAAAAATACAACACAAACTTATGATGTGAAACAAAAATGCTACTTAAGCAGAAAATAGAGATGTGACATTACCAACATGTCAGACAGTAGGTCTCAGACTTCCCTGACAGACATCAACAATTAGACACCTCTCTATAAACAGAAACAGCTCTGGGAGATCTCTGGGTTCCACTTATGATACTTTAGCAAAACAGTGGAACAAAACCTCTGAGAATAATGGCACAAAAAGAGAAGACAGAACAGTCTTATTTTATCTGCACTATCCCATCCCCCAGACAGCACCACATGAGAACCACCCAGCTAGAAAGATATCCCCTTGCCAGGCAAGGGAGACTGGGGTGACCAACCAGTTTCCCAGCTTTTGAGACTACTGCATGAAGGGCCCACTTTGACTTTACCCAACTCGGGATAGGCAAGGCCGAGGAATATCTGTTCATATAGACACAGCTAGGAACAAGGGAGAAGGGCAGAGGTTAACAGAACCAGCCATGAAGTAGGAGCAACTGAGGATCTCAGTGACCTAATCTGCAGAGGACATCAGCAGCTTCCATCATGAAGAAAAAACAATGCCCAGCACAGCAACTGAACACTTTCTTCAGATTTCATTATTTTTTGTTCAGCATACCTGCACGTGTACAGGTGCTAGTCAACTGAGTTCCTCACAAAGCCGTCCCCACATATTCATTCTAGGATCCGCACCTGGAGCCAACACTGGCCTTGTGGCTGCAGAAGTACAAAACACAAGTCTAGACTCCTGTGTCTGCTCTTCATTATGCTAGCCAGGTGAGCTTCTTCATAATGCTGGTCTCACACATACCACCTGCCTCATGCTAGGTGTGCACTTATGGCAAGACATTGCAACCATGAAAACAAGGCCTACATGGCTGCTTGTGGGCCTGGATATGGCCTGGCATCCTGCCAGTGGGGACATCGCTGTGCTCAGTTGCACCTAGTACCTCCAGCTACGCACCTGCAATCACCAACCCAAGTCCTGACACTGGCCTCCATTCCTGTGGACCCCAGTAGCTTACACAATGAAAAATATACCTTCCAAATCCAGAGATACTAGAAATCTCCACACCAAGCACCCTCATCAGTAGAACTCAGGTCACAGGAAGTTCCAGCACGCTCCCAACCAAAGGTGAAGGTCTTTCCCTAAATAAAAGTTCGTAACATCTGGAAGAAGTTACTGTTTCTTCACATGTGCAGATACCAATGGAAGGCTACAGGGATCAACAAGAATCAGGAAAATGTAACACCACCAAAATAACATAATACACTCCCAGTAACCAATTCAAAAAACAGAAATTCACCAATTGCCTGAGAAATAATTCAAAATCCTAAGACACTCAGAGAGCTACAAGGGATTTTAATAAAAATCAGGAAAAACAATGTGCAAAAAAAGTGAGAAGTTCAACAAACACATAAAAAACATTAAAAATAGAGGTCACATCAGCAAGAAGGACTGTCTGGATGTATCAGTGCTTTTCTCCCCCACAAAAATAAGAAAATAGTAAATCATTACAAACAACAAAAATCTCTATGGGAAAGCTCTGGGCTATAAAGAAGAAATAGTGGATATAATGAGGAGCTCAAAAACAAAGGATGGTCATATAGAGAAGTGTAGGGAACATTTACCCACATTATTTCATTCTCTAGTAGGGAAAGTTCAGTGTCAGTAGGGATCCACTTGGAGGGATTTCACCTCCTAGATAAAAGGAGAACAAGAAAACCCCAACAAATTTGTGATGAAATGTGTCCTCAGGTGCTCCAGTTGCTGCTATGCCTCACACTCCAGGATTCAGGTTCCAGAGCACTTTACCATCTATAGAAACAGAGCTGTTGCTGCACTGCACTGTATCCTCAAGGTCCAGGCCCCAACCCTAAACCTTCATTGCTGGGGCTGTGCTGCCACCTATCTGAGTCTCACCATTCATTCCCAGGTGCATCACTGGCACAGCATTTCTGGGTCTGAACTCCCATTGTTATAAGCCTCCACGCTAGTCCTAGATCATAGCCTGTCTCTATCATTGCCATGGCTGAGCTGCTGCTCTTCTGCCCCCACGTCCTAAGTTACAGCTTTGACCCCCTCATTGCTGCAGCCACACTGCTGCTGCTCTCTAGACTGCACTTCCTAAGCGATGACACAGCTTTAATGGCCTAACCCTCATGACATGCTGCTGCTGTTCTGCAACTGATTCTTGGAGCTAGAGTTGGGGCTTTTACCTCTCATCCCTGGGCCAAGCTGCAATAGCAAGCTTCCCCCCAGGATCTGAGCAACTGTTGCACCCTGTCATCCTAGGGCTTATGTCACTGCTCTGTAACCCCTAATCAGACCCAAATCATTGAAGCTATCCTAAGAAACCCAGAACCCACTTCACAGATTCCTGAACATACCTGTACCACAGTGATTAGTGCCAGAGCAACAGCAGGTGCACATATGCCCCAGTACCTATGCTGTGTGATAGTTCCAAGTGCTTCTGTTCTCAGAACTCCAACTCTGGTGCTTCTCTGAATGCCAGTATGCCAGATCTGTCACCAGAAGAAATCCTCTTGGTTAGAACTTTTCCCCACAGGCAAAAAGTAGGCTGCCATCAATATGTACCTCCATGGGTCTTAAGAGCTAGGACCTCCAAAGTTCAGCAGCAAAAGTCCATACAAGTCTTTGTCAATGTTCACTTCAGATGACAGAGATTCATGTAGATTGTACCACCGTGTCCCTCCAGGAATCAGAGATACTGTGTCTTATCCAACAAGTGAGCCTGCAGCCACATTCAGGTGAAAGTTGCCCAGTGAAGCCAAAGAAGATTTTAAAGGTGACTGCTCCCTTAATGTGCAGACATACCACAAAGGGAAAGGCAAGAAGAAGAAAAAAAAGATGATTAGAAATCAAAGCAACACAACACCTCTAAAAGAACACAACCGCTTTCCAGTAGCTGGTCTCAAAGAAACAGAGATCTGAAAGTTACCAAACAACAACAACAAAAAATCAGAATAATTATTTTAAGGAAGCTCAGCAAGCAGCAAGATTCAAAAGACCGCAGAGAGAAAATTTAATGAACTTAGGCAATATGTGAATAAAATTAGTGTTCAACACAGAGCCATAAATCATTTTTAAAAATCAAACAAGTTCTGTACCTGAAGAAAATGTCAAATAAAAATAAATTTAAAGGCAACAGAACTTCAACAACAGGGTCAATCAAGTACAAGAAAGAACCTGCAAACTTAAAAGACAGATCTCTCGAGATAATTTACCCAGAGGAGAAAAAAGAAATAAAAATGAAAAAGAGTAAAGACAGCCAACATGACTTACATGATATTCCCAAGTAAAACAATATATACACTATAGGAATGTCAGGAGGAGAACAGCAAGAAAAGAAAACAAAAGCTTATTTAAGAAATAATGTTTGTAAAATTCCCCAAACTGGGGAGAGATGTGGCCATCAGGTATATGAAACTCAAAGATGCCCAACCAGAATCAACCCTAATACTTCTTTGCCATGACACAATATAATCAGCTCTCAAAATTAAAGGCAAAGAGAGAATTTTGATACCTTAAAAAGAAGACTCATCAAATACAAGAGAACCCTTACAAAGCTATCAAATTTCTCAGTAGAGGCCTTGCTGGCCAGCACACAGTAGAATTATATATTCTAAGTGCTAGTGTCCTTCAGAAATGGAGAAATAAAGAATTTCCTAGAGAAACAAAATCTGGAGTTTTATCACCATGAAAGTTTCCTGACAAGAATATTAAAGAAAGTTATTAAATCTCAAATAAAAGAATACTAATTATCATGAAAACACACAAAAGTACAATATTAACTGGTAAAGGTAAATGTAAAGAAATATTTTAAATAATACTAGTGGTGGTGTGTGTAAATCATTTTGAACTCAATCATACTGATTAAAAAACAAAAGAGATTAATACAATTATAGGTACAATATTTTGTTAGTGAAACAATATAAAAGACATAAATTAAGATACCAACAATAAGTAAATGTGGGACAAGAAAATATGCAGAAAAATTTTGTACAATGGAGGTTTAAATACAGTACTTTAACTACAAGATGTATTATGAAAGGGTCAAGGTAATCACAGAGAAAAAAACCTAGTATTAGAGAGAAAAAGAATCAAAGAAATCTATCACTAAAATAATTCACAAAGAAAGAAACAGCCAGGAAGGAAGAAACAAAGGGACTACAAAAAAATCAGAAATCAATTAACAAAGTAACCATAATAAGTCCTAAAAATCAGTAATTACTCTAAATGTAAATGAATTTATTCAATTAAAAGACATAGATTGCCTGAATGGATTAAAAAAAATTATATGCTACCCACAAAATTTTTGTGAGAGCTTCAAGGACAATCATAACCTCAGAGAGAAGGGATATAAGTTATATTCCATGCAAATGGAAAATGAAACTAGAGTTGGCTGTATTTTTCTCAGCCAAAATAGACTTTAAAGCCATAACATGGTACAAAGAAGGTCTATATTTAATGATGAGGGAGATATTAAAATGTAAATATATGTGCACCGGATATTGGAGAGTAAATATATAGTATATTAAACAATCATTTTTAAATGATCTGTGATAAGACAAGTAAACCTGCCAAGAGTGACAAAAAGAGATGAGGTGAAATGGGACTGAAATCCTACCTGCCTGGCTCCAACTAAAGTAAATACTAACAAACATTTAAGGACAAAGTAGCAATAATACAGTAACTAGTAGGGAACTTTAACACCCACTGACATCAATGAACAGATCGTTTAGAAAGAAATTCAACAGGCAAGGGTGGTCTTAGATGATACATTGCTACATTTGGACTTAACAGAGATCCACAGAACATTACATCCAAAAACATCAGAATACACATTCTTTCCAAGTGCACTTGGAAAACTATCCATGAGAAATAATACACTAGCCCACAAAATAAGAGAAAACGTATTTTAAAATACAGTGATTTTTATCAAACATTTTTTCTGAACAAACAGTAGAAAATTAGACATCAGTTACAGAAAGTGGGAGAAGAACATGTGAATGCTAAGCTACTAAGAAGACTACTGTATCAATAAATAAATCAAAAGATGAAATCAAAACATACCTCAAGACAAATGTCAATGGAAACACCACACTTCAAAATCTATGGGGTATAGTATAAGTGTTCTAAGAGGACAGTTGTTTAGTAATGCAGACCTTCCTCAAGAAAAAAGAAAAACCTCAAATAAACAATCTAATCAACCACCTAAAGGAATTAGAAAAAGAAGAACAGAATGAAGAAATTAATAAAGATCAGAGGGAAGTTAATAAAATAGAAATGAATGAACAATAGACAAGATCAATGAAACCAAGAGGTTGTTTTTGAAAAGATAAACAAAATTGATAAGCCTTTCCCACACTCACCAAGAAGAAAGAAGAGAGGACCCAAATTAACAAGATAAGAATAGAAAGAGGAGAAGTAACAATCTATACGAGACACTACAAAAATTTGTAAGAGAATGCTACAAAAAGCTGTATACCAACCAACTGATCAACCTGGAAGAAATAAACAAATTTCTAGGAACATACAACCTGCCAGTTAAGAACAAACAATTCTAACAGACTGATAATTAGCAGTGAAATTGAATTTGTAATTACAAACTTCCAGGAAACCAAAACCCAGCTTCAAGAAGAATTCTGCCGAACATATAAAGATGAACAAATACCTGTCATCCTCAAACTATTCAAAAAAGTGAAGAGGAAAGAACATTCCCAAATTTATTCTAGAAGGCCATCATAATCCTGATGCCAAACCAGACAGACACTAAAAAAAAAAAAAAAAAAAAAAAAAATTACAGGTTAAAAGTACATGAATACAGACGCAAAAATCCTTCACAGATGAGAATCCAACAAAGATCACATCATGATTAAGCTGATTATTCTAAGAATTCAAGGACGATTCAGTATTTGGAGATCAATCAATATGGTACACTGCATTAAAAAAAAAAGGAACGATAAAAACCACATGATGATCTCAATGGAGATAGATAAAGCATTTCACAAAATTCAAGATCCATTATGACTGAAGATTCTCAGCCCAGTGGGTACAATGGGAAAATATCTCAACATAATAAATGCCATTTATGACAAATACACAACTAGCACTATACTAAATGCTGAAAAACTGAAAGGCTTTTCTATAAATTCAAGAACAAAGACAGACGCCCACTCTAGACACTTTTCTTTAAAATATATGAGAAGTCCTAACCATATAAATAACACACACACACACACAAAGACATCCAAATTGGAAGGAAGGAACTAAAACTGTCCTTAACTGCAGATGACATATTTTACATAAGTAACCCAAAAGTCTCCACCCAAAAAGATTAGAATTAACAAATGAATTTAGCAGGGGTGCAGGAAACAAGATTAATTTACAGAAATATATGGCTTTTGTAAATAACAATTAACTATCAGAAAGAAAAAGGTTTTAAAAATTCCATTTAAAATCACATCAAAAATAATAAAATATCATGGCAAAAACTTAACCAAGGAAGTGAAAAACCCATATTCTGAAAAGTATAACATATTGATAAAGAAATTAAAGATAACAAAAAGAAATGAAAATGTATCTTGTGCTCTTGGATTAGAAAAAAAATTGTTAACATGGCCATACCACCCACATAATCTACAGATTTAGTGCAACCCCTTCAAAATACCCACTGCATTTTTCACAGAACCAGAACAAATAATACTAAAAGCCAAATGGAATTACAAAAGTCCCAAAATTTCCATAGAAATCGTTAGAAAAAAAGAACAAAGCTTGAGGCATAACCCTCAAAGACTTCAGACTATACTACAATGTATGGAATCAAAATGACATGATGCTTGCACAAAAAACAGTCCCATGGTAAGCCCTCCATATTCTCAACCAACCCTAGATCATGGGATACTGAAAATGTTGAGAAAAATCCTCATAAAAGTGGACTCATGTAGTTCAAACATGTGTTGTTCAAGGGTCAACTGTATTTGGAGAATTAGCTAAAATTTCCCAAATTAGAGAAATTAAGATAGAAGTTTTAAAATATCATAGAATTCCAACTAGGGTAAATCTAAGACACCAACAGAGATAGATATTAATCAAACTTTAGATGAAAAGACAGGATCTTAAAGCTGCAAGAGAAAAGCAGCTCTTCACCTACAAGGGAACTACATACATCACATACAAGGAATTACCTGAGGATTTCTCACCAGAAACCTTGCAGTCTAGGGGAAGTGGAATGATAGAAGCGCTGATAGAAAAATGTTGACAACCAAGAACAGTATATCTATCAAAATGTTCTTCAAAATGAAGGAGAAATTAAGATCTTCCCAGATAAACAAAAGCTGGGAGAATCTGTCAGTATTTCACATGACTTACAAAATGCTGATGAAAGTCCTTCAAAATGAAATGAGAGAACAATAAAGGGTGAACAAAACTATTCAAATATATATAACTCTCAGGTAAAGATAAACTATATGGATAAGTATAGAACCATGTAGTATTTTAATGTATGTGTAACAAATTTTAGTCTCTATAAATTTTAAAAACGAAAGCATAAATTACTAATTGAGATAATAGATCCATAAATAAAAAGAATAATTTGTGTCACCATTAATATAAAGTATAGCAGTCAGAAATACGAAGAGTTCTTATATGCATTTGAACTTAAATTATTAACAGTTAAAACAGATTATGTTGTAAATTTAAATGTTTCACTTAATTGCTAAAGACTACAGTGAAAAGAAAACGAGAAGACAAACAAAACATCTCACTCCAAAAGCCAGTGAAACATAAAGCAGAAAGGGAGAAAGGAAGGGACAAGAAAGTTTCAAGACAGAAACTAATTAAGAAAATGGCAATAGTAATTCTTCCTATGTGGTATTAGCTTGAATATATATGGATTAATTGCCCTAAGTGAGCGATACACATTGGCTAAACAGTTTTTTTTTTAACTATCCCAACTATATACTTTTGACAAGAGACACTTTTTTGACCTAAGCAGAAACATAGGCTCCAAGTAAAAGAAAAGATATTCCAAGCACATGGAAGTATAAGGAGAAGGGGAAGCCATATCTTTAGATAAAATATACTATAAGCCAAAATCCATTATTGTGAAAAAACGTTTAAAGTGATAAATTTCATATTATATTTTACCACAATAAATATACACTGCAGAATGTATTGCTAAAATAAACTGTCCTTAAGATGTCTGAAGTGATTTTTATTCTATTACAGGTAAATCTGATGACTTGTGTACTATGATATTAAATAGTTGGTATAATTACATGATTAATTTCAGACAAAAATTATGAACAAATGAATTCCTTTAATTTGTAAATTAGAATAGTTTAAACCTTTGAGATGTATAAATCAGTTTTCCATTTTAACTTTATAAATATGTTTTGATATATTATTGCCCTTAGTGAAACTTGTTCTTTATGAAAATAATGTGTACTACATGTAATCCACAGGAACCATACTGGAATGAAAACTGATAGAAAAGAGTATAAAATATTCTAGCAGATTTAGAAAATTAAGTATAGTGTAAATAAGTAACATTAAAAGAGATTTCAATCAGTAAATTGTATTCTTTAAAGTGAAAATGTTGATAGAATTTTAATTTTGCATTAATATTTTTAATACATTGTTTCACTCAAACATCAGTAAAATATTTTAATCAATTAAAAGGACCATGAGGCTTCTACTAAAAGCGGGAAGAGTAGTGCTCAAATTAAGGCCACAGTTTTATGCAATATACTTGTACTGGTTTGGGTTTTCTTTATCTCTTTCCATGTAGTCTCTGTCAATTAAGGATTCTATTCTCTTCTTCAGATCACTAGGCTAAAAAACAAAGTAAATTATTAGGATTAATAAGAATATGTTACAGTATTGATCCACTTATTCTCCCCATAAATACACAAATTATCATATTTTACCTAGATAGTTTTCAGGGAACAATAAATTTCTTCAGTAAAATAATTACTATCATTTAAAACTAGAACTACACAGGACAATAGGTAAATATGAATAAAATTTAATTAACACATAAACAAAAGAAAAACATATCTGAGCTGTATTTTAGGGAAAAAAGTCATATTTGTTATTTAGGATAAATCAAACTATAATTTTTTTTAATTAATTTTACAGACAATGTGCTGACAAGTCAACTTGAAGTGTCTAACAATTATTACGGAAAAAAATCTCTTTTTAAAAGATCTATTTTTTTAAAGTACAATTTTGCCAAAAATATGTTAAATAGTGTGTTATATTCTATTTTAGAGTATTTGGAATATTTTAGATTATTTTAAGTATGTCTTTTTTTTCTTGTTACCTTTTAAAATTATGTTATATTTATGATTTCTGCTTACAAAATTGATGCAATTTAAAAATTTAAAACACAGCACGGTATATAACACAAAAAAAGGTACAGAAATCATGTATTCAGTCATACTGATATCCACATAAGATATACACATATTTTGCTCCATGTAATAGATACTTTATAAACTTACTCTTTGATTTTAAAGTACTCAAAGCTACTGGATTTTTGGTAGGTTTGCTTACCTTTACTGTAAATTTTAGCTGGTTGTATAATTCTGACAGAAGTACATTGTGGCTAAGTGTTTTCCTTATTTTCATAATTCGAACAATTGCGGCATCAATCTGATATTGTCGGTCCTGGAAAACTCTCTCTGTGGTGATGGTTTGTTCCTCTATCTAATGAAAATAATTAAGGTAAAATGAAAATACATAAAATTTCAAAAATACATAACCCATATGCAATTTGGAATTTTAAAGGATCAAATTCTTGTAGAAATAAAAAGTAGCGCAAGAAATAAAAAGTAACCCACTTCTGCTGTATGGAAATCTTTTATATATTATCCATTTTGGTAATCAAAGTTTGTATTACATGTTCCTCCATTTTCAGTCACTCTATTTTCAATTAGAAGAACTAACAGGAAAATACGTAGCCATGATTTGAATTTTCCAGTTCTGTTTAGTTAATTATGTACTTTCTTTGGCCCTGACTAGTTTCATGATAGCATCTTTAAATGTGATATCAAAGGTACAAAATAAATCTTGAACACACTACAAGTATTCCATTGCTAATCTATTCTATTTATTCAAACTAAAGCTATATGATTTTTACTGTACTTCACACACAAGCATTTATTTTCAGAAACTTCTCTCATTTTAACTCTGGTTGTTATAAGAGAATTTGTAGAATAGCTCATTTAAAATTGCATGCCTACATTTTAAAAACCATTCAAACTTCTAACTTTAAACATTTTCATCCTTTCTTCTATCCTAAACTGTCAAGAGTAAATCTTCCAAGTCACCTGATTTTCCAGTTAGGAAACTATCTTCCTCACTGCCTCCTAGGTTCCAAATTCCAAATAAAGCCCCAACATATTTAGAGTGGCTTAGTTTGGATTTCTCAGTTTATCTGTATTTCTCACTACTTCATGTTTTGTGTGAGCTTTCATCAGTATTATTCCTTAAATGCTCATTACACCCCCTATTTTTCCAGACTATCTCAACCTTTATGTTTCCAGTAAAGCTTTAAATATATTTCTACCCCTAATAATAAAACAAACAAACAAACAAAAAAAAACCCTTCACTTAACCTCATCTTAGTCAGGTAAATGTTTTTAATTGAGATGAAATTCACAAAACAAGTAATGTACAAGGTGATGGCATTTGACATATTTACAGTGTTGTGCAACCACCATTAATCCCCAGTTTCAAAACATATTCACCATCCCAGAAAACATCCTGTACCTGTTAAGTAGTCACTCTCATTCCCCATTCCCCCACACCAGTAACTTGCTTTATCTATGGATTTGCCTACTGCTCGCATATCATATGAAAGAAACCATACAATTTGTGATCTTTTATGTCTGGTTTCTTTCATTTATGTGTAATATTTTCATATGAATAATGTTGTCAAGATTCATTTGCACTGAAACATGTATTAGTACTTCATTACTTATTATAAATGAATAATATTCCTTTATATGTATGTACTACATTTCCTTATACATGAATTGAATAACCTAGAAGAAACAGATACACTTCAGGAAATACAGAATCTACAAATATAATCATGAATAGAAAATACGAACAAAAAATATGTAAGTAGTATGAATCAGTAATCAAAATCCTCAAAGAAAAGCCCAGGACAAATTGATTTTACTGGCAAATTCCACCAAATATTTAAAGAAAAGTTAACACCAGTCCTTTGCAAAGTCTTTTAAAAACTAAAGAAAACGGAACATGCCCAAATTCACTTTCTGAGGCTACATTATATTGACACTGTAGTCTGATAAGAACACTACAAGAAAAGAAAACTAGAGGACAATATTTTTGATGAATACACATGCAGAAATTCAAAATAAAATACTAGCAAACCCAATTCAGCAACATGTGAAAAAAGATATTCACTATGGTCAAGTGGGACTCAGCCCTGGGATCAAGGACAGTTAGAGAGACAAATCAATAAATGTGATACATTACATTAATATAATGAAAAAAACCCTATATCATCATTACAGTAAGATGCAGACAAAAGCTTGTGACAAAATTAAATATCCGTTCATGATAAAAACTTTTAACAAATTAGTTATAAAAGATACTATAACATGACAATGCCACGTATGACAAGCACGCCGCTTACATTATACTCAATAGTGAGTCTGATAGCTTTTCCTCTGAGATAAGGAAAATCAAATGCCAGCTCTCACCACCCTTAGTTAACCCAGGAGTGGAAGTTGTAGCTACAGTAATCACACAAGTAAAATAAAATGCATCCAAAGAAAGAAATAAAATTATCTTTACTTGCAGATGATATTATGTAATAGTGACAAAATCCTAAAGACAATCAAAATACTGCTGGAACTAATTAATAAATTAAGCAAAATTTAAGAATATAAAATTAGTGCAGGCATATTTCATTTTATTGGACTTCACTTTACTGCATCTCACAGACATTGCATTTTTTACAATCTCAAGATTCATGTGTGGAGCAAGTCCACTGGTGCCATTTTTTTCCAACAACATTTTCTCACTTCATGTCTGTGTCACATTTTGGTAATTCTCACAATATTTCAAACTTTTCCAGTATAATTTTACTTGTTATGGAGAAAGTGGTCAGTGATTTTTTTAAGAAAATTCCTTATTTTTGCACATTTTAAAGCTTACTTTCCATTTACAACTATTACAAAATATTGGCTATATTCCCTGTGTTATACAGTACATCCTTGAGCCTATTTTACACCCAGTAGTTTTGTACTTCCCTATCCACCTACCCTATAGTGCCCCTTCTGTCTTCCCTCTTCCCACTGGTAATCACTAGTAGTTTGTTCTCTGTGACTCTTACTTTTGGGTTATATTCATTAGTTTGTTATATTTCTTAGATTCCACACACAAGTGATAAATTTAGTAGTTGTCTTTCTCTGCCTGGTGTATTTCTCTAAGCATAGTTCTTTGCAAATCCAGCCATGTCACTGCAAATAGCAAAATTTCATTTTTTATGGGTGGGTAGTACTCTATTGTGTGTGTGTGTGTGTGTGTGTGTGTGCGCCTCTGTGTGTCACAACTTCTTTATACAGCCATCTGTTAATGCACACTCAGGTTGACTCCATGTCTTGCATATTGTAAACAGTGCTGCTATGAACACTGGGGTGCATGTATCTTTTTGAATTAGTGTTTTTGTGGTTTTTTAATATATACCCAGAAGTGAAATTGCTAGGTCGTATGGTAGTTCTATTTTTAGTTTTTTGAAAAACTCCCATACTGTTTTCCACAGTGGTTGCACCAATCCACATTCCCACCAACACTGTACAAGTGTTCCCTTTTCTCCACATTCTCACCAACATTAGTTGTTTGTTTTCTTTTTGATGATAGCTCTTCTGACAGGTATGACGTGGTATCTTATTGTAGTTCTGATTTGCATTTCTCTGATGATTAGCGATGTTGAACATCTTTTTCATGTGTTTGCTTGACCCTCTGCATTTCCTCTTTGGAAAAATGTCTACTCAGTTCTTACTCCTTTTTCAAACTGGGTTACTTGGTTTTTTTATGTTAAGAATGTGAGTTGTTTATATACATTGAATAGTAACACCTTATTGGTCATGTAATTTGCAAATATTTTCTCCCATTCATTAGGCTGTCTTTTCATTTTTTTCAGTGGTTTCCATTGCTCTGCAAAAGTTTTAAAATTTAACAGGTCCCATTTGCTGATTTTTGCTTTTGATACTTTTACTTTAGGAGATGGACCCAAAAACATACTGCCTACTATTGTCTCCAGTTTTATAGTATCCCATCTTACATCTAAGTCATTAATCCATTTTGAGTTCATTTTTGCATACAGTGTCAGAAAATGTTCTAATTTCAGTCTTTTAAAGGTAGCTCTCCAGTTTCTCAAGCACTACTTATTGAAGAGACTGTCTTTCCTGCATTGTATATTGTTGCCTCCTCTGTCATAGATTAATTGATCATAATTGTCTGGGTTGGCTTCCATGCTTTCTATTCTATTCCATTGCTTTTTGTGTCTGTTTCTGTGCCACTACCACACTGTTTTGATTACTGTAGCTTTATAGTATGGTCTGAAGTCTGGGAGCGTGATTCCTCCAGCATTGTTCTTTCTCAGTATTGTTTTGGCTATGGAGGGTCTTTTGTGCATCTATATAAATTTTAGCATTTCTTGTTCTAGTTCTTTGAAAAATTCCATTGGTACTTTGATAGAGATTCATTAAATCTGTAGATTGCCTTGGGCAGTATGGTCATTTTAACACTACAGATTCTCCATAAATCAGATACAGTGTATCTCTTTTGCATCATCTTCAATTTCTTTCGGTCTTTTGCCTCCTTAGGCAGGTTTATTCCTAGGTATTTTACTCTTTTTGATGTGATGGTAAATGGGATTTTTTTCTGTAGTTTTTATTTCTGATACTTCTTTATTAGTGTATAGAAATGCAACTCATTTCTGTATATTAATTTCGTGTCCTCCAACTTCACTGAATTCATTATGATGAATCCTAGCAGTTTTCTAGTAGTGTCTTTAGGATTTCCTATGTACAGTATTATGTCATCTACAGTGACAGTCTGACTTCTTCCTTTCCAATTTAGATTTTTTTAAATTTTTCTTTCTGATCACTGTGGCCAGGACTTCCAAAAATATGTTGAACAAAAGTGGTGAGAGTGTCCAATTTTGTCTTATTCCTGATCTTAGAGAAAAATGTTCTTTACCATTGAGTATGATGTTAGCTGTGGTTTTATCATATGTGGCCTTTATTATTTTGAGATATATTCCCTCTATGCCCATGTTCTTTAGAATTTTTACCATAAATGGATGGTAAATTTTATCAAAAGCATTTTCTGCATCCATTGAGACAATCATATGGTATTTATTTCTCAATATGTTAATGTGGTGTATCACACTGATTGATTTGTGGATACTGAAAAATCTTCTCATTCCTTAAATAAATCACACTTGATCCTTTTAATATATTGTTGGATTTGCTATATTTGCTAGTATTTTGCTGAGGGTTTTTTGCATGTAAATTCATCAGTGATGTTAGCCTGCAAATTTGTGATAACTTTGATTTGTGATAACTCTGCCTAGTTTTGATATGCCTATGATCTTTGATGTTACTATCGCAAAAAGATTACTACTCACTGAAGTGTCAGATGATGGTTAGCATTTTTTAGCAATAAAGTATTTTTGAATTAGGGTACATACATTTGATTTTTTTAGACTTAATCCTATTGCAAACTAAACTACAGTATAATGTAAATATAGCTTTCACACGCACTGGGAAACCAAAAAACATAGTGTGATTTGCTTTATTTGGATATTCACTTTATGATGATGGTCTGGAATTAAAACGTCAGTGTCTCTGAGGCACGCCTGTATATAAAAAATAATTTTATCGTTCTGCACTAACATTTCATACCTAAAATGAAATATAGGAAACAATCTCCTTTAGTATTGGCATCAAAGACGAACTATTGGGAGGAACGCCAAGATGGAGGAGTAGAAGGATGCCCTTAGCTCACCCTCTCCCATAAATATACCAAGAGAGACATCCACGGACCCACTCAGAACACTCACTGAACTTTGGCAGAACACTGCCTATTTCAAAAAAATAAAATTCCTCACAAAATCTGGTAGGAGAAAAAAAAAAAAAAAAAGAAAAAGAAACAGGAAATTAGTGCAGGACATTTCCCATTGGGAGGGAGTGGCAAAGGAGGAATAGCACTGTTACACTGGGATGCAGCCTTCTCCAACAGAGACATCAGTGGGGAAGGAGGCGGAACCTCTGAGGTTCCAAGGAGTGCACAGCAGCCTCTTAACTGAGAAACTGGCACAAAAGGTCCCTGTGATCCTCAGCCCTAGACGCTAGCTAATGGGGAGGGGGTCCCCATGAAAAGAAGAGCCACACTGCTGGTGTGCACTGGTGGGATAGGTGCAACATAGCTAGGCCATAGCCACTGTCTCCAGAGGCCTGTGACATCACTGGTCCCTTCTCCTGAGAAGAGAAGCATGGCTCAGCCACTAAATTTGGTGGTGCCTGGCTCCCAGGCAGTTGGGGCTGAACCCTGAATCGGTACCCAGGGGCTCTGCAACTTCACAGGTGATACTGAGATTTGTTTACAGCCCCAGGCAGAGGGGAACAATTTGCAACCCAGATGCCTTTGTTGACTCAAGCCTCTAAGACAAATGAGCAAGGAGCAGATTCCTGGAACACAGCAGGGGCCATTGCAGGTGCAGTTTTCAGTGGACCTGCCAACCATATGTAGATATGGTACTGGGGATGGTGCTAATCCAACAGCATGCCACTATCCAGGTGACTAATCCAGATGTCAGTGGATCTGCACTGGTAGCTCTTAGGGCAGAGAACCTGGGGGACACGAGAGCAGAGCACTGAAAGTCCCACGGCTGAGGTGGGAACGAGGCACTGTCAACAAAGAGTACTTGTACCACTCCCACCCTGTCTACCATGCACCACAACTCAGAAACAGATCTGGAAGCCTCCATTACAACAAAAGGGAAATAGAACCAGCCCTGGTCAGGGCTGTCACAACCACAGGAAAAAAAAGGAGGCCCTCCTCAACAACCAGCACAGGCTCTGATCACAACACTGCAACACTGACAATCAAAGGGATAACAGCCAACACAGACAGAAGAAAGACGTGGCAACCATCCATACTAAAAACAGACCTTGTGACAAAGTTATTAGGGGTGCAGGGTCTACACAGGAACATATTCTCTTAAAAAAAAAACAAAACCCTTTCAAGAACACAAGTTGATAACTGATACTCCTAGATCCATTAACCCAGAGAGATATAAGTAAAATGAAGCAGCAGAGGAACAACTCTCACTTAAAAGAACAGGAGAAATCACCTGAAAGAATAATCACTGAAATAGACCTCAAGAGCCTACTAGATCATGATTTCAAAAAGGGGATGATAAAAGCACTGAAGGAAATATGAGACACAATGAACAGACAGAGATTATTTTAAAAAGGAAATTAAAAATATAAAGAGGAGCCTATTAAAAACAGAAGACTCAATGGTTGAGATAAAAGTGGAGCTAAAGACAGTCTAAAGCAGACTACATAATACAGAGGAACAAATAAGTGACTTAAACACAGGATAGCAGAAGTCACCCATTTAGAACAGCAGACATAAAAGCAAGTAAAACACAAATGAAAGCAATATAAGGGAACTATGAGATAATATACAACATGCCAACCTATGCATAATAAGGGTCCCAGAGGAGAAGAAAGAGCAAAGGGGATTGAAAATGTACTTGAAGAAATCATGCCTGAAAACTTCCCAAACCTAAAGAAGGTAACAGATATTCAAGTACAGGGAAGTACAGAGGGTCCCAGGCAAGAAGCCAAACAGAACTACTCCCAAGATACATTATAATCAAGATGGCCAAAATTAAAGATAAAGAAATGATTCTAAAGGCAGCAGCAAGAGAAAAACAACGAGTTAGTTATAAGGGAACCCCATAAGGCTTTTGGCTGATTTCTCTAGAAGAACACTTCTGCAGGGCAGGAGGGAATGGCAAGATAGATGTACAGTCCTGAAAGAAAAAGCTGCAACCTAGGATACTTTATCTGGCAAGATTACCCTTTAGAGTAGAAGGGTAGATAAAGAATTTCACACACAAGCAAAAACTAAAAGAATTCAGCAATTCTAAACCTATGCTAAAAGAAACATTAAAAGGTCTACTCTAAATAGAAAACTAGGAGGATGCTACAGAAATTGCATAACTGGAAATGCAATAACTACAATGAGTTGCAAGAAAATAAACATGAAGATGTTAAAAATAAAGGGGGGGCATCAAAATAATAAAAGGTGGGATAGGAAAGAGCAAGAAAATACAGATTTTTTTTCTCTATTGCTTTCTTTTTATGATTCTTCTGTTTTTCCTCATTCTTTTTAGAATGTGTGTGAGCCTTTATGACTACCAGTCTACAGCAAACATATGTAGCAAGGGGTTAACATACTTGAAAAACAGGGTAACTACAAGTCAAAAGCATACAACAGAGTCACAAAAACCAAAAAAAAAAAAAAAAAAGAAACCAAACTAAAAGAAAAGAAAATTATCAAACCAAAAAGGAAAAACAAAAAGGAAAAGGAACAAAGAAGAAATACCAAATCAACTGGAAAGCAAATTTCAAAATGGCAATAAACATATATCTATCAATAATTTCTATAAATGTCAATGGGCTAAAAGCTCCAATCAAAAGACACAGAGTGGCAGTTTGCTTAATAAAACAAAAGGCTACAATATGCTGCCAACAAGAGACCCACCTTAGAGTGAAGGACACACAGAGATTGAAAGTGAGTGGATATAAAAAGATATTTCATGCAAATGGAAATGACAAGAAAGTAGGAGTAGCAATACTCGTATCAGACAAAACAAGATTTTAAAACCAAGGCCATAAAGAAAGATAAAAAAGACAGTACGTTAATGATCAAAGGAACAATACAAGATTAGGATATTACACTCGTTAACATATATGCACCCAATGTAGGACCACCTAAATATATAAAACAAATACTAACAGACATAAAGGGGGACATTGATGGGATACAACATTAGGAGACTTTAACATCTAATTAACATCACTGCACAGATCTTCCAGACAGAAAATCAATAAGGCAACAGAGACACTAAATGACACAACAGAACAATTGGACTTGGACATTATATTTTTAGGACATTATATCCCCTCAAAACAGAATACACATGCTTTTCAAGTGCACATGGAACATTCTCTAGGCTAGATCATGTACTCAGGCACAAAAGAAGCCTCAACTAATTTAAGAGGATAGAAATTATCATTTCAAGTATCTTCTCTGATCACAATGGCATAAAACTAGAAATCAACCACTGAAAAACAAATGAGAAAAAAAAAAAAAAACAACAAAACAGCATGGAGATGAACCAACATGCTACTTAAAATCCAATGGGTCAATGATGAAATCAAGTAAGAAATCAAAAAACAGCTGGAGACAAATGACAATGAAAAGCACAAGCACACAAAATCTATGAGATGCAGCAAAAGCAGTCCTAAGAGGGAAGATCATAGCTGCACAGGCCTTACTAAAAAAAGAGCAACAATCTCAAATAAACAACTGAACCTACCAGCTAAAAGAATTAGAAAAAGAAGAGCAAACAGAACAACGTCAGCAGAAAGGAAGGAAATAATAAAGATCACGGAGGAAAGAAAACAGAGATTCAAAAAAAAAAAAAAATGGAAAAAATGAATCAAACCAAGAGCTGGTGTTTTGAAAGGGTAAACAAAATCGACAAATCTTTGGCCAGGCTCACTAAGAAGAGAGAAAACACAAATAAATAAAATAAGAAAGGAAAATGGGAGAAATTACAACCAGTACCACAGAAATAAAAATTAATTACAAGAGAATATAGGAACAACTATTTGGAAGCAAACTGGGCAACCTAGGAGAAATGGACAAGCTTCTGGAAACAGAGAGTCCACCAAGACGGAATCAAGAAGAAACAGACCACGTAAACAGATAACCTGAAATGAAACAGAATCAGGAATAAAAAGTCTCCCTGCAGACAAAAGTGCTGCAGGACCAGATGGCTTCACTGGGGAAGAATACACCGAACATACAAAGAACTCACACCATTTCTTCTCAAACTCTTCCAAAACACTGAAAAGGAGGGAGCACTCCCAAACTCATTCTGTGAGGCCACCGTCACCCTGATACCACAACCAGGCAAAGACACTACCAAAAAGACCATTGCAGGCCAATATCACTGATGAATACAGAAGCAGAAATCCTCAACAAAATATCAGCAAACAGAATGCAACAGCACATAAAAAAAGATCATATAGCATCATCAAATTGGATTCAACCCAGGGACACAGGGTGGTTCAAAATATGCAAATCAATCAGCATGATACACCACATCAACAACAGAAAGAGCAAAGAGCACATGATCATCTCAATAAATGCAGAAAAAGCATTTGATAAAATTCAACACCCATTTTTGAGAAAAACTCTCACCAAAGTGAGAGTAGAGCATATGAGGGAGCATATCTCAACATAATAGAAGCTATTTATGAGAAACCTACAGCCAGCATAGTACTCAATGGTGAAAAACTGAAAGCCTTCCCATTAAAATCTGGAATAAGACAAGGCTGCCACTCTCCACTTCTATTCAACACAGTCTTGGAAGTCCTAGCCACAGAAGTTAGGCAAGAATAAAGAATAAAATTTATCTAGATTGGAAACAAAGAGGTAAAATTTGTCACTATATGCAGATGACATGAGACCATACATAGAAAACCCTAAAAGCTCCACACAAAAACTGCTAGAGCTGATAAAAGAATTCTGCAAGGTAGGAGGACACAATATTAACATACATAAAAATCAGTTGCATTTCTTTGCACCAATAATGAAATATCAGGAAAAGAAAGTAAACAAATAACCCCTTTTAAAATTGCATCCAAAACAACAAAATACTTAGGAACAAATCTGACCAAAGAGGTGAAAGACTTACACATGGAGAACTACAAAACACTGATTAAGGCAATTAAAGAAGAGTTAAAGAAATGGAAAGATATCCCATGTTTTTGATCGGCAAAATCAATATTTTTTAAATGGAAATACCATCCAAGGCAGTCTACAGATTTAATATGTTCCCTACCAAATTAATCAGGACATTTCACACAGAACTAGATAAATAATCTTAAAATTTATATGGAATCACCAAAGACCCAGAATTGCCAAAACAAAACTGAAGAAAATGAACAAAGCTGGAAGAATAACCCTCCCAAACTTCAGACAACACTAATCAAAACAGGATGGTATTGGCATGATCCAATGACATATGCAACAATATGGAAAAGAACAGACAGCCCAAAAATAAACCCACAGGCCAATGGTGAATTAGTATTAGACAAAGTAGGCAAGAATATACAATGGAGAAAAGACAGTCTCTTCAGCATGTAGTGTTGGGAAAACTGGACAGCAGCAAGTAAATCAGTGAAATTAGAACACTTCATCACTTCACGCACAAAAATAAACTCAAAATGACTTAAAGAGTTAAATATAAGACAAGACACTGTAAACCTCCTAGAAGAAAATGCAAGCAAAACATTCTCTGACATAAATGTTCTCCTAGGGCAGTCTACCCAAGCAAAAGAAATAAAAGCAAAAATAAAAAAATGAGACCTAATTAAACTTCTAAGCTTTTGAACAGTAAAGGAAACCATAAATGAAACAAAAAGACAGCCTAAAGAATGGGAGAAAATATTTGAAAATGATGAAACTGACAAAGGCTTGATCTCCAGAATACATAAATAGCTCATACAACATAATAACAAAAAAGCAAACAACCCAATCCAAAAATGGTCAGAAGATTTAAACAAGCATTTCTCCAATAATGACACATGAATAATTAATTGGCACATGAAAAGATGCTCAATATCACTAATTAACAGAGAAATGCAAATCAAACTACAATGAGATTATCAACTCATGTCAGAGTGGCCATCACTTAAAAGTCCATGAACGATACGGCAGCATTATTTACAACAGCCAAGACGTGGAAACAACCCAAATGTCCATCA
Organism: Camelus dromedarius; assembly: GCF_036321535.1. NCBI lineage: Eukaryota > Metazoa > Chordata > Mammalia > Artiodactyla > Camelidae > Camelus > Camelus dromedarius. Next base: position 14,519,500 of record NC_087473.1, read on the forward strand.
ATAGATGACTGGATAAAGAAGATGTGGTACATATGTACGATGGAATACTACTCAGCCATAAAAACGAATAAAATAACCCCATTTGTAGCAATATGGATGTACCTGAAGATTGTCATTCTAAGTGAAGTGGGCTGGAAGAGAGAGAAAAATGCCATATGACATCATATATATGAGGAATCTAAAAAATAGTAACAATAATAATAAGGACACAAATGAACTAATTATTTATAACTAAGATGACTGATTTCTTGAATATGTGTAAGCATCTTTGACTGTCCTTTATGATTGGATTACTGCATTCTGTTGATTCTTATTTTGTAGTTGGCTTTATTTCTTTGATAACCATGTAAGTTTAAAAAGCTTAAGCTCTAAACTGTTTTTGAAACAATGATCAGAACACATATGTAAACTAAAAAAAGCACGTGCAGTGTACAGTATATATGTATTTACATGCAATATAATACGTATGTACAGTTGAACCTAAAAATTCTACCTAATAAAAGAGAAAAAGAAAAAAAAAGAAAAAAATTTTTAAAAAGTCCATGAATGATAAATGCTGGAGAGGGTGTGGAGAAAAGGGAACCCTCTTACACTGCTGGTGGGAATGTAGTTTGGTGTAGACACTACGGAAAACAGTATGGAGATGCCTTCAAACAACTAAAACTAGACTTACAATATGATCCAGCAATCCCATCTGTATATCCAGAGAAAACCCTAATGTGAAAAGATACATGCACCCCAATGTTCATAGCAGCAGTATTTACAATAGCCAAGATATGGAAGCAACCAAAATGTCCATCAATAGATGACTGGATAAAGAATGTGGTTTATTTATACAATGGAATACCACTCTGCTGTAAAAATTAATAAAATAATGCCATTTGCAGCAACATGGATGGACCTAGAGATCATTATTCTAAGTGAAGTGAGCCAGAAGGAGAGAGAAAAATACCATATGATATCACTCATATGTGGAATAAAAAAGAGGACACTAATGAACTCATCTACAAAACAGAAACAGACTCACAGACAGAGTAAACAATGTGATGGTTACTAGGGGAAAGGGAGTGGGAAGTGATAAATTTGGGAGTTCAGATGTGCAAATGTTAGCCATTGTATATAAAAATAGATTTAAAAAAGCAAATTTCCTCTGTATAGCACAGGGAAGTATATTTAATATCTTGTAATAATCTTTAGTAAAAAAGAATGTGAAAGTGAATATTTGTATGTATATCCATGACTGGGACACTGTGCTATATACCAGAAACTGACGCATTATAACTCACTATACTTCAAAAAAAAGACAAAGTATTACAAATAGATTTAATCAAGTAAAACATGTGTACAAAAGTATAAGATTTTAAACAAATAAACTGAAAAGGAGACAAATGGAAAATGTCTCATGTTCACGAATCAGAAAAATAGCTAAAATGTCCACCACAACCAAACCATCTACATAGTCAAAGCAGCCCTACCAAAATTCTAGTGGAGTACTTCAGAGAAATAGAAAAAACAATCCATAAAACTGCATAGATCCTGAAAAAAACCCCAAATAACCAAAGAAAATAAAGAGAATAAAGAACAAAGCAACAGCCATCACACATCCTATTTCAAAGAATACCACAAAACTATGGTAATAAAAGCACTGTGGTACTGGCCTAAAAAGAGAAGCAGACAGAGAAAGCAGAATTAAGAACCTAGATAAACACTGACATGTATGGCCAACTAATATTTCACAAGGGATCCAACAACACGCAATGGGGAAAAAAAAGTGTCTTTCATAAATAATGTAGGGAAAATTAAATAATCACATAAGGTAAATGAAACAGGACCTCTATCTTACAACACTCAAAAAAATTAGCTTGAAATGGATTAAAGACTTAAATTTAAGATCTAAAACTGTAAGATTCCTAGATAAAAATACTGGGAAGACACTCCTTGGTATTGGTCTTGGTGATATTTTTTTTTGGATATGAAGGCAAAAGATCAAGAAACAGAAAGTATGGCCAAGATGGCAGAGCAGAAAACCCTGAGCTCACCTGCTCCCACAGGAGCCCCAAAATTACAACTATGTCAAAGCAAATATCTCTGAAAATGACCTGAAGACCAGGTCATTGATGATCTTCTGCCCTAAAAGTTATAAAGAAGAAATCACAATGGGAGAGCAGGAGGGAAGGAAATACAGTATGGTCAAGACCCATATCCCCAGGTAGGCAACCCATAAAGTGGAGGATAAAAACAATTGTAAAGGTTCTCTCCAAAAAGCAGGGGGTCAGAGCCACACATTGTGCTCCCCAACCCAGCAGTCCTGTACCAGGATGGTGAGTGTCCCAGAATGTCTGGCATTGAAGGCCAGCAGGGCTTGCCTGTGGGTGCTGGAAGGCCATAGGAAACAGAAACTCTGTTCTTAAAAGGCATGTGCAAAAGTACACATGCTCAAAGTCCCAGAATAAAGGCAGTAATCTGAAAGAAGCCTGATTCAGACCCATTTGCAGACCTTGGAGAAACTCCTGAAGAGGGAGAAGGCAACTGGGGCACCCCCTAAGCACACAGAGATGAGAATATTGGTGTTGGCAAACACAACTTTGGAGTCCTCCCTTTAGCCTATTAGCACTGTGGGTTAGCACCAGCCTCAAACTACCCCAGATACTGCATCAAGCAAGATGAACTCCAAAAGGTCCAAAACAAGGCACATTTATAATTAAAATGGCAAAAATTAAAGACAAAGAGAAAACATTAACAATAGTAAAAATAAAAGGGCACTCTTGTAAACTATCAGCTGACTTTTAGGAGTAACTTTACAGGCCAGAAGGGCATGCCATGATATTCAAAGCATTGAAAGAAAAAAGCCTACAACCAAGAATACTCTATATGGTAAAGCTATCATTCAGATTTGAGGAACAAAGATGAAAAAACACAAACCAAAGCAGGTAGGAGAGGCTGCATCATTCTCTCCAAAAATCTCACCCCCAGGATAGCTGACCCAACAACTGGAAGAGAACTCAAAATCCAGAGTTTTTCCCTTAAAAGTGAAGGGCTTGAATCCCACATTACATACAATAAGGCCTGCATCTGACATGAGCCCTCAAAAATCTAGCTTTGAAAACCAACAGGGCTTCAATCTAGGAGACCTTATGAAAGCTATTCAGAGTTCAGAAAACAGGTCTTTAAAAGCTCTATGTTCAATTCATTTGCCCCAGAAGCCAGCACAGAGGCAACCAATTACAAGGCACCCAGACTTTATGTGAAATAGGCTTATCTATTATCTTAAAGGGGCAACCTGAGGGCAGGCATCTAATTTAACACATATCTAGGGAACAGAGGTAAGTAGGCACCACCTCTACTCTCCTTCTGCTTCCCTGCACTTTGCTGGTTATCTCCCAGGAAATTGTACCCTCCTCTGATGGCCTAGTTTTTGAAGCTGCTAGCAGATTATACATCTAGATCACTTGGGCTGCCGGCCAGCAAAGTTACACTTGTGGGTTCCACAGGCCTATAACCCAAGGAGAAAGAGTTCTTAAATGACTATTACCCCAGACCACAATAGACAACAGACTCAGGAGTCTAATCTTTTATGACAGCATCAGCTTATCATAAAAGCTACAGCCTAAGGGGCAATGTTTTAGTTAGAAACACATCTAAGGGCTGAGAATAACACCTAGACCTCAGAGGGTGGGCACTACCTTTTATACACTCTCCCTCTGCTGTGCTTCTGCGATCAAGTATCTCTGATAGGATAGCTTACACACACACATACTTGGTACCACATTTTCTTCACTTCCTGTGCCCAGTTGCTATGGTTACCCCTTGATTATCTGACTCTGGTAGCCAAGGGGCTTGTGTTCCTGGGTCCCACTGACTGTAATGATCAGAGAGATAATTTAGGGCGAGCTACCACTCACAGAGCACTGTACAAATAGCAGACTAAAACAAACTCCCTTCTTCTATTAAGGAGAACTATGTCTGGAGTTTTGATTAAAGAAAAGGCATTTAGCAGACTACAGATATGAACTCTGGGAACAGAAGCTAGTGGACACCATTTCTGCACTCTCCCTCTGCCTTGTTTCAAATCACCAGTATCTCATGCAACGATTTGTTCACTTGTCTGGAAACTGGATTTTTGTACCTGCTGACCACAGTACACCTCTAGATTGCCTAGCTCTACTGGCTGGGGGGATTTAAATTTATAGTCTTAGAGAACTTTTTACATGCATTAAAAACTGCTGCCTGAAAGTCTGCTTCCTATCCACCTGCACCCTTTTGGAAACTGAGAGGTCTTGGTTCCCTCTCAACTACTGGAAGCCATTAAAAATTAAAACAGGCTTCTGGAACAACTGCAAAGCTGTGACAGACAACCAAGATCTGAGGCAGGACTGAAAGATAAGTTTCATTTCCTACGAGAGAACTGAAATATAGGCCTAAACTAAGAAATAGAGAGTGATACAATAATAGTGGGGAACTTTTAATACTCCGATTTCATCAATTTTCCTGACAGAAAATCAATAAAGGAACATCTGCCTGACATATTATGCTAAACCAGATGGCCTTAACAGACATATACAAAACATTCTATCCAAAACCATTAGAATATATACCCTTCTTAAGTACATGTGGGACATTCCACAAGGTATGTCATGTATTAGGCCACAGAACAAATTCTCAATGAAGTTAAGAGTCTGAAGTCAATCAATCATCTTCTCCAGGCAAAATGGTTTGAAATAACGTATCAATTCCAGTAGAAAGCTACAAAAATCATAAATATGTGGATATTTATTAAAAACATGCTAGGAACAACTAATAGGTCAACTAATAAACCAAAACAAATAAAAAATACATTATGACAAATAATAATAGAAATAGAACATGCCAAAACTAGAGCATACAGTAAAAGAAGCAATAAGAATAAAGATATAGCAATAAATGACTACGTGAAGAAACAAAAATGCTCAAATAAACAACCTGATAATAGCAACGGAACTACAAATAGTAGAACAATAGAAGCCTAAAGTTTATAGGGGAAACAGCAAAAATCAGGACTCCACTTAATGAAACAGAATAATAGGACAACACAAAGATAAATGGAAATAAGAGCTGGTTCTTAGGAAAAAAACAAATAATTAGTCAAAATTTTACTAAACGCAACAAACAATACAGAACTAAAATAAAATCAAATGAAAGAGGGAAGCATCTGTTACATCTGGTAACACAAACACACAAAAATTAAGTTTCACAAGAGACTATAATAAACACTGAAATACCAACAAATTTGACAACCTAGAAGAAATGGATAAATAGATAGAAACATACAAGTTACAAACACTGAATCAGGAAGAAAGAGAAAACAAAAACAGACTGATTACTATGGACATTGTTAAAAAAAAACCAAAACACAACAAAACCCAAAACTCCCCCAAATCAAAAGTCCAGGACAGGAAGACTTCACGGGTGAATTCTAACCAAATACTTAAAGAAGATTTAATAGCAATTCTCAAACTCACCCAAACAGAAAGGGAAGTAGTACTTCAGTCTCATTTTATGAGGCCAGTATTAGCTGTATGCTTAAACCAAATGACATCACAAGAAATAAAAATTACAGGCTTATATCCCTGATGAACATAGGTGCAAAATCTTGAATACTAGCAAACCAAATCTAATACATTAAAACGCTCATATGCCATGATCAAGTGGGATTTATACCAGGGAGGCAAGCCAAGACTGGTTCAATAACAAGCTATCAATTACCGTGGTACAACATGTTAACAGTAATGAAGAATGAAACAGTATGATCATCTCATAGACGTCACAGATGCAGAAAAAACACTGGACAAAATCCAAAATACATTTATGATAACAACTCTCAATCAAGGGAGTATAAAGGAAATGTATCTCACCATAGTAAAGGCAGTATATGAGTAGCCCACACTTAATTTAACATCATATTCAATGGTGAAAACCTCAAAGCTTTTCTTCTAAAATCAGGAATGAGACAGGGATGCCCACTTGCAGAATTTTATTCAACGTAGTATTAAAAATTCTAGTCAAAGAGTTATTTCACAAGTAATGGAAATAAATAGCATTCAAATCAAAAAGGAAGAAGCAAATCTGTCACTATTGGCAACTGACAAAATATCATATAGATAAAAAACCTAAGGATTCCATAAGAAATTATCAGTACTATAAAATAAATTCATTAAAAAATCTAAAAGACACAAAATCAATGCATCAAATCTTCTGCAGTTCTATACTCTATAAACACTCAGAAAAAGAAATTAAGAAAATCTCATTTACAATTTCATCAAAAAGAGTAAAATGTCCATGAGTACATATAACGGAGATAAAAGACATTTACACTGAAAACATCAATTAAAGAAATCACAGATACAAAACAAATGGAACGATATTCCATGTTCATGGCTTACAAGAATATTACTAAAGTGTCCATGCTACCTAAAACAGTCTATAGATTCAATGGCATCACTATATATTCCAATGGCATTTTTCACAAAAATAGAGAATCCTAAAATTTGTATGGAATCACAAAGATCCCAAATAGCCAAAACAATATTAAGAAAGAACAAAGTGAGATGAACCATGCTTCCTAATTTCAAATTTTATTACAAGCTATAATAATACAAGCAGTACAGCACTGACATAAAAACAAACACATAGATCAATGGAACAGAATATCAAGGCCAGGAAAAAAAAACCCCATGCATACATGTTTAACTAACGTAGGATAAAGAACTCAAAAATATACAGTTGGGGAAAGAAACTCTTTTCAATAAATGGTGCTTGGAAAATCTTTTCAATAAATAGTGCTTGGAAGACTGGAATGTCAACTGCACAAAATAAAACTGAACCACTATTTCACACTCTACAAAAATATAAATTCCAAATGGATAAAAGTCTACATATAAGATCTGATAACTTAATACTCTTAGGATAAATGCATAGGTGATCAACACCAAGACACAGACCTTGGTGATGATTTTTTGGATTTCATAGCAAAAGTAACAGTAACAAAAGAAAAATGAATACATCAAACTAAAAGTTCTGCCCTGCAGAGGAAACCATCAACAAAAAGAAAAGGCAGCCTACAAAATGGTAGAACACATATGCATATCATACATCTTATAAGAGATTAATGTTTAAAATAGAAAGAACTCATACAACTCAAATTTTTAAAATCTTACCTAACAATGGACAGAGGATCAGAAAAGACATTTTTCCAAAGAGGACATATGACCACCAGGTTCATTAAAAGATGCTAAACATCACTAATTATCAGGAAAATGCAAATCAAAACTGTAAGATATACCCTCACACCAGTTAGAACAATATTATCAAAAAGAAAAAATACAATTATTTTGGTGAGGATGTGGAGAAAAGTGAACCCTTCTGCACCACTGGTGGGAATATAAATTCACGCAGTCACCGAGGAAAACAATATGAAAAGTTCTCAAAACCATATAATACAGCAATTCTACTTCCAAGTATTTATCCACAGATACACGCACCCTATGTTCATTCCAGAACTATCTGCAATAGCCAAAACATGGAAACAACCTGTCTGTCAATGAATAATAAATAAAGAAGATGTGGAACTACCTACAATGAAATATTCAGACAAAAAAACAAAAGAATGAAATCTTGCCATTTGCAACAGCATGGATAAAAGTTGAGGGCATTTTGCTAAGTGAAGTAAGTCAGGCAGAGAGAAAGAAGTATCACATGATTTCACCAGTGAATTTTTTAATTAAAAAAAAAAAGAAAGAAACTGAGTTCATGAGTTTTGAAAATAAAATGGTGGTTGCCAGAGGGGGAAGATGGATAGTGGGCAAAATGGCTAAAGAGGATTAAAAAGTACACACTTCCAGTTACAGATTCAGTAAGTCATGGGGACGGAATGTACAGCACAGTGACTATAATTAATATATAGTGTATTGCATATTTGAAAGCTTCTAAGAGAGTAAATCTTTAAAGTTCTTATCCAAAGAAACAAATTTGCAATTATGTGTAATGGCAAATGTTCACTAGACTTAGACAATGGTGATTTCACAACAAATACAACTATCAAATCATTATACAGTATACGTGAAACTAATATAATGTTTATATGTTATTATGTCTCAAAAATTAGTCTTTTAAAACGTAATGAAGAATACAAAATTGAAGGCTTTAAAAAGAAAAACAGAGCTAAATTTATATGAAAAGAGACTTTTAAATCAAACACCGTAAGAGACATAAATGTCATTATATAATGAAAAAGAAATCAGTATATCAAGAGGATGTAACAAATGTAAATATATGTGTACCCAACCTTGGGGAAGCTAAGTATATTAAACAAACACTAACAAATCTAAAGGCAGAAACACACAACACAGTAACAGCAAGTAGGAGACTTCATTCAATAGCCTACTTTTAGCAATAGATCACTTGGGAAGAAAACAAAGTAAAAATGAACTTAAACCATTCTTTAACAAATGGACCTAACAGACATATAGAACATTGCAACGAAATGTCCACTGAACAGCAGCAGAATACACCTTCTTCACAATTCTACATGGAATATTCAATAGGATACATCGTATATTTGTTCATAGTAAAAATGTAATTAAAATAATGAAATGATGCCAAATAGTTTTTTCAAACACGTTGCTTCCTGATTTCAAATTATATTACAAATCTGTAACAATCAAAACACTGTGAAACTAAAAGTCAATAACAGGATATAAAGCTGCAAAATTCACATATGTAGGGAAATTAATAAACAATACAGTCATGAAAAATCAAGGAGCCAAATCAGAAAAAAGGAAAATAAAAATAGCATGAAACAAAAATAGAAACATAAAGTACCAAAATGTCAAGATGCAGCAAAAGCAGTATTAAGATAGTTTAGCGACAGATGCTTATACCGAAAAAAGGGAAATATCTCAAATAAGCAATCTAACTTGGCACTCCAATGAACCAGAAAAGCAAGAACATATTAAGACCAAAGTTAACAGAGTACGGAGATAAAGATTTTAGAAGAAATAAATAAAACAGAAAATAATACAAACAAAGAGAAGATCAAGAATCTAAGGGCTCAATTTTTTAAAACATAAAATGAACAACCCTTTAAAGCTAAACATACCAACAAAAAAACAGAGGGTTCAAATAAATAATATTATATATTAAATAAGATATTACAATGGACACCAAAAAACACAAATGACTGTAAGAGACTACGATGAACAATTATGCACCAACAAATTGGAAAGCTAGAAGATACTAAACATTCCTAGAAACATACAATCAACCTCAATGAACCAGAAAACCTGAACAAATTAGTAGTAAGGATACCAAGTTAGCAACAGAAAACCTCTCAACACAGAAAGACCAAGATCACAGGGCTTCACTGGTGAAAATTACTGATCATTGAAAGAACTAAGGTCAATTTTCTCACTCTTCCAAAAACTGAAGTGGAGGGAATACGCCCCTATTTTATTTTTAAAAGCCTGTGTTACCATTATATTAAAGGCAGAAAAGGCACCACAAGAAAAGAAAACTACAGGAAAATACCCTTGATGAATGTGCAAAAATTCTCAACCAAATGTTAGCAAAATGTCATACAGTATGCTCTGGCTGTATTACTCTTGGAACACAAGAATAGTTCAAAATACAGAAATCAATAATTGCCATAGAAAACATTAATAGAATAAAAAATAAAAATTATATAATAATTGCAATAGATTCTGAAAAAGCATCTGATAATATTCAATATCCTTTCATATTTAAAACTCTCAATACTGGGTATACCTGAATGTATAAGGAACAGTTATAACAATCCCCACAACATCACAGCTTTCAAGTTTGAAATCTTTTACTCTATGATCAGAACAAGACAAGGATGCCCACGTTTACCATTCTTGTCAACATAATATTGGAAGTCACAGAGAAATCAGGTAAGAAAAAACTAACAAATGTAATCCAAAGCAGAAATAGGAATAAAACTGTCTTCTTTGCCAATGACCTTCCTTACATGTAGAAAATCCTGAAATCTCCACGAAAACAATTACTAGAACTAGTCAACAAATTCAGTAAAGTTGCAGGATGTAAAATCAAAAACAAAAATTGTTACACTCCCATTCACTAAAAAGAATTATTAGAAAAAGAAATAAAAGAAATCACATACTATCAGACCAACCAGAAAAAGTAAATGCAAAAATAACTGAAATAGCTGAAGGAAAAGAGAGAAATAGTCTATTTTAAGAAACAATAGCTGAGAACATCCCAAATCTTGGGTAGGGAATGAATGTACAAGTTCATGAAATTAACAGAACATCCTTTTATCTCAATGCACAGAAACTACAGACCAAGAGATAATGGAATAATACACTCAAAGTTTTAAAAGATGAAAATTGCCAGCCAAGAATATTTAATTGGGCAGAGTTATCCTTCAGATAGGAAGGAGAAATAAAGACATCCTCAGAGAAACAAAGCTGAGGGGAGGAGGGCTCAACACCCTCAAGAATGCTGAAAGGAATTCTTTAGGCTGACATGAAAATGCTAGTTACACAAAAACATATGAAAGTTCTTAAAACTCAAGTAAGGTGAAATTAGAATAAAAAAACTATAGTTCTATACTACAATACTGTGTTAACCACTTAATGACAGTCTAAATGTCAAAGGAAACAGCATTAAAAATACCATAGCTACTATAATTTATTAATGAATTCACAGCATAAAAGAAGTAAGTCATGACATTAATAATATAAAAGCATAAGCGAAAAGGGTAGAACCTTCACAGGCAAATAAAGATAAGCTGCTACAAGCATAAAAAGAACTAGTTTAACTGTAAGATATTTTACATAAGACATAATAACCACAAAAGCAAATATCCGTAATATAGTCATGAAACATCATAAAAGAGGCAAGTGGAGCATATCACCAGAAAAAAAAAAAAAAAAAAAAAAAACCAAAAAAAACCCCCTCCAATTATAAAGTCAGAGACAGAGGGAAAAGAAATAATGAATTAACAACAACCAAAAGACAAACAATAATATGGCAGAAATAAGTATTTACATATCAATCATAACTCTATAAGTAAATGGATTGAATTCACCAACCAGATGGCTCAGAATGGCTAGGTATTAAAAAAAAAAAAAACAACCCAGCTATACGTTGCCTACAGGAGACAAATTTCAGCTCTAAAAACACACATGGACTCAAAGTGAAGGGATGGAAGAAAATATTCCATGCAAGTGGAAACTTAAAGCTATATATTTATATTAGACAAAAGAAATTTCAAGCAAAAAACTGTAACAAAAGACAAAGTTCATTATATAATGAAAAAGGTCAGTGCATAAAGAAAATACAACAATCATAAAAATATATGCACTCAACACTGGAGCACTGAAATACATTGAGGACAATAAAACGAGCATAGGAGACTTCAACCTCCTACTTACAGCAATGAACAGGAAATCTAGACAGAACACCAATAAGAAAACATTGGAATTTAACTATAGTTTAGAAGAAATGGATTTAACAGACACACATAGGGTATTCATCCCACAGCAGCGGAATATATGTTCTTTTACAGTGAACAGGAGAGATCCCCAGGAAAGACTGTATGACAGAAAACAAAACAAATGTTTGCAAATTAAAAAAAATTTAAATAATATCAGCTATCTTTTATAATCATCATTGTATAAAATTAGGAATCAAAAATGAGAGAAAAGCTGGAAAACCTACAGATGCGCAGAAAGTAAAAATAAGCTTCTCAACAACCAATGTGTCAAAAGAAATCAAAAGGGAAATTTAAAAATTTTCTCAAAACAAATGTCATAATTTGTAGGATGCAGCAAAAGCAGTTCTGAGGGGAAAGTTTATAGTGATAGATGCATATATTAAGAAATTAGAAAGATACACAGGCTCATAAAAGAGTACCATGGACAATGACATGCCAACAAACAAAATACTACGGAAGAAAGAAGTAAGTCGCTAGAAATATACAGCCTACCCAGACTGAATCAGGAAAGAATAAGGAATCTGAGGAGAACAGTAATGAGTAAAGACACTGAATCAGTAATCAAAAGCTTCTCAACACAGAAAACCCCTGGACCAGACAGCCTGTCCAATACAGTCAAAGAAAATTTAACACCAAACCTTCTCAACACTTGCAGAAAAACTGAGGATGAGGAAACTTTTCGAAACACAGCGTATGAGGCCAGCATTGCACTTACTTTAAATAAAGCCAGGTAAGAAAACAATAAGACAAACTATAGACCGATAACCGTGATGAGTACAGATGCAAACGTTCTCAAGAAAATATTAGGAAGCCATGTTCAAAACCACACTAAAGGGATTTTACACCTTGACCAAGTTGGATTTAACTCGAATATGCAAAGACGGTTGACCAGATGATACTCAATGAATGTATTAATAAAATGAAACATCAGAGAGAGATAAAGATGGCGGAGTAAGAGGACATTAACTCCCCTACAACATACCAAATACATATCACATGTGGAACAATTCTGCATGAAAACTGGAAACTGGCAGAAGGACTCCTGCATAACTCAGATTGTAAGAAAAGATATACATGTATTAGCGTATGACAAGAAAAAAATCAGTTTAAACATATGCCCCTAGAGGCAGACCAAGAGAACAAGAGAGTTTGCATGCGTGGACACCTGCCTTGGTAAGTGAGCACGCCAAGCCAATCAATGACTGGAAACATCAGTCCTGGAGCCCTACATGTAAGACACAAGTACCCCTGGCTATTTGGAAGACCACTGAAACAGACAAAAAGGGAACTGAAGCCTGAACTCTGTGAGGATCATGTGGGTACTAGCTTACCTATAGACGGGTAGACAGAGGTCTGACCTGGTGGCTGCCAGATTCCCATAACCACTTTACCTCGCTTATCAGCTCAAGTCAAGTGAATGTCCAAGGCCTGTTTAATCCATGCCACAGTTTGGCAGCAGATCTAGCAGTGTTAGGTCCTGGGAATAGATTTTACCTGGGGATGTTGAGGCAACCCACCTACAGGTGGAGCCTAGACGTGATGGTGGAAGCCATTGTTGGCACTTACTCAAGCAGGACCCCAGAAGCAGCCCAGATCTCTGATGGCAGTGTGGCAACAGGGTTTCCTGTGGCCACCTCACTGTGCACCCACTCACAAGCCTAGTAAACACTTAGCCAAGTTCACTCCATGGTGGAGCACAGCACTAGATCTAGGGCAGACACGACAAAAGAAATGATGCATTCCATGGTCTTTATCTGAACAGAGCCACAGACACCTACACTGGCAGAACATCACTCTGAAAGTTCACAAGCTCCATTTGTTTCAGCACTTCCCTTCTTTGGGGCAAAGATCCTGGTGTGAGAGGAAGGAAAAATACACACTTAAAGGAAACAGAGCCAGCTCAAGCCTGATCATCAGGGCTTCTAGTCTAGCAACTCGGGGTCAGACCCCAACACTGACAGGGTGGTGATGGCCACTGAACAGGGAGGAAGCCCTGCCCTTACACCCTACACAGGCTTTATGTCTTCCGTCTCCAGCTCCAGCCCCTACAAAGGTGCTAGATGCTAGCATACTTTGAGGAAAGAAGTGACTGGCATTGACATCAAGCCAGCCTTCCCAACAAAGGTATTGGTCACACACAGTCTACATGGTTGCTCCCATATAAGAACACCCCTTTCAAGACCATAACATATAAATGTTTTACCTAAATTCATAAACATGGAGAAAATTAAGTAAACTGAGAAGGCAGAGTAACTACCCGTAACTGAAAGAGCAAGGAACAAACCTTGAAAAAATAAACAGAAATTTAAAAAATGTGACAATGAATACATGTATCTTCATGTGTAACTGAAAAATTGTGCTCTACACTAGAATTTGACACAACATTGCAGATTATTTCTCAAACACTTAAAGAATGCATCAACATTAAATCCACCATACAAGAAATGCTGAAGAGTCTTCTCTAAATGTGAAGGAAGTAAGAATCTCTAGGAAAAGGAAAACCCCAATAGCAAAGGCAGACATACAGTAGGAATTGAAGATCACTAAAATATGACATTATGTAAATTAAAAGACAAAATATTGTAAAAGCAACTATAACTACAATAAATTAAGGTATAAGCCTGAAGATGTAAAATAGTACATCAAAAACAAAATATTGGGGAGGGAATTAAATACTGTAAATCATTTTAGACTGTATCTGAACTTAAATGACTACAGTTATTTAGATATAATTATAGGTAAATGTATACAAACTCCAAGGTAATCACAAATCAAAAATTTACGGTATACAGGGAAAAAAAGTGATAGCCTAAATAGCTATCAACAAAAAGAATACAAATAACACATGTTGGTGAGGATGCGAAGAACTGAGAACCCTTGTACACTACTGATGGGAATGTCAACTGGTGCAGCCTCTATAGAATATAATACAGAGAGTTCCCCCCAAAACTAAAAATAGAACTACCATATGATCTATCAATTACACTCCTGGGTATATATCTGGAACAAACAAAAACACTACTTTGAAAAGATACATGCACCTCAATGTTCATACCATAGCTGAGAAAATAGAAGCAACCCAAGTGCCCATTTACAGATAAATGGATAAAGAAAATGTGGAGGTAAGACAGATGAAATGTGGATGAATAGTCAGAAAGATGAACAGATGAAGAGACAGATGGACAGACAGACAGGTAGATCTTAGATCTAAATCTGGATGTTTAATGGATTATTACTCAGTCACAAAAAAGAATGAAATTTGAAGCACTGTGGATGGGCCTAGAGAATTTTATGGTAAGGTAAACAAGTCAAAGACCAATATTTTTTATCACTTATTTATGGTTTCTAAAAACAGCAAAAGTGAATGTATACACAAAACTGAAACAGATTTACAGATATAGAAAACAAACTTATGGCTACCAGAGTGTCTGGAGAAAGAAGGAGGTAGGGACAAAGTAGGGTTATGGGATTAAGAGATATAAACCACTATGTATAAAATACATAAGCAACAAGGATATATTATATAACAGGGGATTAGAGCCATTACATTGTAATAATAGGTAATGGAGTGTATTCTGCAAAATAATTAAATACTACCTCTACTCCTCAAATATATTGTACATACACCACCTCAATAAAAAATAAAATTAAATAAAATTAAACTTTACTTGTTTTCTTAGAGGAAAATAAAATAAAATAAAAATCTCATGATCATCTGAATATATAGATGAATATATAGAAATATATTTAGAATATATAGAAAAAGCACTTGACAAAACACAACGTTCATTCATGATAAAAACTCTCAATGGAATAGATGTGGAAGGGACACAACTCAAGTTAATTAGGGCAGTATCCAACAAAACCACAGGTAACATAACCCACAATGGAGAAAAACTGAAAACTTTTTCTACAATATCAGAGATAAAACATTGTACATGTACATGAAAACATGCTCCACATCACTAATCATCAGGGGAATATAAATCAAAACCACAATGAGATATCACCTCTTATTGTTAGAAAGGCTATCAACAAAACGCTAACAAATAACAAGTGGTGGTGAAGATGTGCAGAAAAGAACCCTGTGCACTATTTGTGCGTTGCAAACTGGTTCAACCACTATTGAAAACAGTAGAAAGGTTCCCCAAATAATTAAAACTAGAACTACCATGTGACCTAGCAATTCTACTTCTGTGTATCTGAAGATGATGAAATTAATAACTTACAGAGATAACTATACTGCATATTTATTATGGCATTATTCTCAATCACCAAGTATTAGACAACCTAATTGGCCACTGACAGATAAACATATAAAGAAAATGGAAAGTATATAAATAAAATGGAATCGTATTCAGCCAAAAAATAAGAGAGGAAATTCTACAATACACAACATGAACCTTGAAGGTGTTATGCTAAGCCATAAGCATAAGTCAGACAGAGAAGGGCAAATAGCATATCATCTCTCTGATATTTAAAATCTGCAAACATCAAACTGATAGAGAAACATGGTGGCCAACAGGGGGTAAAGTAGGCAGGAATGGGTCAATTGTACAAATTTTGTTACTAGATGAGTATAAGATGAAGTATATAGCATAGTGATTATAGTTAGCAGTATCGTACTGTGTACTTGCACACTGCTATGGGAGTGGAGATATATGTTCTACCCACAGCAACAATAATACAATGAATTATGAGGCACTAGTTGTGTTAACTAACCTCACTGTCCTACTGTGGTAAACATTTTACAATATATACACGTATCCAGTTATCACATTGTACCCCTTAAACTGGCAAACTTACATGCCAATTATATCTCAAGCTGGAAAAAATATTTTTTAAGTGAAGTATAAAACCCACCTGATCATTTCAACTGTAGAAGAAAAAGCATCTGATATGAATCAACACACTTTCTTGATTAAAACACACACACACACACAAAACAAACTAAGGGGTAGGAGCATACTACTTCAACATAATGGGAGGCCTCATTTTAAAAGCCTAGTAATATTATACTCAATGGCAAAAGACTCAGAAGGTTTTGCTGTAAGATCAGAGAAAGCTACAATTGCACCCCTCACACCACTTCTATTAACACAGTACTGGAAGTCCTAGCCAAAGCAATTAGGGAGAAAATAAATAAAAGGCACCCAAATAAGAAAGGAATAAGGAAAAAGATCTCTGTTCACAATGACATTATATTTCACATAGGAAATCCTGAAAATTACATACAAGAAAACCTGTTAACATTCATCAACTGAATGAAGAAAAATTTCTGCATACAATCAACACACAAAAATCAGCTGCACTGCTACATACTAACAATGAACAATTATAAAGGAAATTAAGAAAATAATCATACCTTCACAAATACTAGAAAAACAAATTCAACAGCACATTAAAAGAAACACATACCATGACCGGGTAGAATTTATTCATGGGATGAAGGATTTTTCACCA
This sequence comes from Camelus dromedarius, assembly GCF_036321535.1. Classification (NCBI taxonomy): domain Eukaryota; kingdom Metazoa; phylum Chordata; class Mammalia; order Artiodactyla; family Camelidae; genus Camelus; species Camelus dromedarius. The sequence continues at coordinate 14,536,475 of NC_087473.1, forward strand.
CAAACAATCAATGTGATATGCCACATTAACATAATGAAGGATTTAAAAAACATGATTATCCCATGAAATGCACAAAAAAAGCACTGAAAAAATTTAATAACTTTTTGTAGTAAAAACAAAATACTCTAAAAAGATGAAGTCTAGGAAGAATATAACCCCACACAATAAAATCCTACAGCTAGCATCTGAAACTTGGAGAGCTTTTCCTCTAATATCTGGATGAAGGCAAGTATGTTCATTCTTACCTCTCCTTTGCAACAAACTAGAAGTCCTAGTTAGAACAATTAGAGAGAGAAAAAATAATAATTAAACACATCTGAATCAGGTAAGAAGAAGCCTATGTCTGTTTGGAGATGGTATCCTATACAAAGAAAATACTAAAAATTCCACACAGAAAAAAATTATTAATGTGAATTCTGTAAAGTTGCAGGTACAAAATCAACCTACAAAGAGTAGTTTCATTTCTAAACATTGTAACAGTAACCTAAACAAGAAGGAAATGAAGAAAACAATTGTATTAAGGCATCAAAAAGAATAAAATAGTGACGATTGAACAACTCCCATTTAAAAAAGACTTGTGTACTGAAAACTACAAAATATCGACAAATATATCTGAAAAAGAAAAAAAAAAAAACAAAACAAAACCTAAAAACACCCACGAATGGAAAGACATGCCCTGTCCATGGACTGTAAGGTATAATATTAAGAAGTCCATATTATCCAAAGTGATCTTCAGATTCAGATTTTACAATCTCTATCAAAATCAAAATGGAATTTTTAAAAGAAACATTTAAAAATTCTTTTAAAAATTTTGGAACCTGGAAAAACACTGAATAGTCAAAACAATAAAGAATAAGATACAAGTATGACTCTCCGTGTCTTCAGAATATATGACAAAATTGTAGTAATCAAAATTGCATGCTACTAGAGTGAAAAAGACATACAGACCAGCAAAACAAGAAGAGACCCCAGATAAGCCAAAGCACCTATGGTCAACTAACCTACAGCAAAGATGTCAAGAATACACAATAAGGAAGAGATAACCTTTTCAATATATGGGTATTGGGCGAGTTAAGTATTCACATACAAAAGAATGAAACTAGACCCTTATCTCATACCATATATAAAATCAACACAAAACAGATTAAAGATTTAAAACCATAAACACTTAAACACTGAAATAAAAATGGGGGATATTCCTCTAGACTTTGATTCTTTGGATATGACAATAAAAGCACAGACAAAAATGGAAAACATAGACACACTGTAAAGGTTATATCAAACTAAAAAGCTTTTGCACAGAAAAGAAACAGTAAGACAAAAAGGCAGTCTATGAAGTAAGATACCTGCAGATAATATATCTAATTGGAGATTAATATCTTAAATATATAAGGAACTTCCACAACTCACACTAAACAAAAATTAAGCCAATTAAATCACAGGCAGAGAATCTATATGGACATTTCCCAAAGAAGACATTCAAATATCCAAAAGATTTATACAGTTGTTCAACATCACTAATTACCAGGAAAATGCAAACAAAAACATACCTATTAGGATGGCTATTATCAAAAGACAAAAAACAAACCAGAAAACCTACAAAGAACAGTTATGCTTGGGATGTGGATCAAAGGCAATCCTTATACCCTGTTCTTGGGAATGTAAATTGGTGCAGCCACCATGGAAAACTGAAATTTGGATCAAAGAGATGTCTGGACTCTGATGTTTATTACAGCACTATTCGTGATAGCTAATACACAGAAAAACCTAAATGTCCACTGGTGAGTGAATGGAAAACAAAATGTGGTATATACACAGTGATATATCGTGTAGGCTTAATAAAAAGGAAGAAATCCTGTCACTTGTGGAAACATGGATGGACCTGAAGGACAGCAGGCTAAGTAATATAAGCCAGACACAAAAAGAATTTATACTGAATGAGCTTATTTATATTTGGAATCAAACACACAGAAGCTAGGAATGGAATGGTGGTTGTCAAGGGGCGGGGGAGGAGGATGGAAGGGGTTGGCCAACGGATGAAAAGTTTCAAATATGCAAGATGAATAGACTCCAGATACTGAATATAGAGCAAGGTGAATACATTTAACAGTATGGTGCTGTAAGTTTGAAATCTACTGAGAGTGTAATCTTAAGTGTTCTCAGTAACACCTTCAAAAATGCTAACTATATAAGATGGGATATATCAACTTGCTTTATTATAGCAATTATTTCACAATGCATATTTATAGCAAAACATCAAGCTGTACCTCTTAAATTATAGAATTTTAATTGACAATTATACCTAAGAAAAATGGAGGAAGAAAGAAAAAACTAAACCTTCTCACAGTAGCATCAAGTTTAAAAAACATACTTTGAAGTTAAACTAATAAAGTAGATGAAGGATCTACACTAAAAAAAAAAAAATACTGAAAAACATTTAAAAGACATGAATAAATGGGAAGCCATCCATTCACTAGAAGACATAATATTGTTAAGACACTAATAATACCCAAAGTGATCTACAGATACTATAAAACCCCCAACAAAATCCTAAAATAATTTTTTACAGAAATACAAAACCATTTTCAAACTAATATGAACCTCAAAATACTTTGAAAACTCATTTTAACATTATATTTAAAAAGGACAGTTAGATGACTCATACTGTAACTTCAAAACATATCATAAAGCTATGGTAAAACAGTGTGGTACTAGTATAAATGCAGAGAAATACAGACCATACATAGAAACAGAGGGTCAGGAAAACACCTTGCATATGAGGTCAAATGATTTTCAATCAGGGCTCGAGGACCACTCAATCTAAAAAAATAGTTGCTTCAAAAGTGGCTGGGAAAGTAGACATTACATGCAAGATAATAAAGGTGGACTTTATCTTAACCTATATATAAAAATTAACTCAACTGGATTAAAAACAAAACTCCAAAACTATGAAACTCTTAGAAGAAAACATAAGGTAAAAGCTTCATGGCACTGCATTTAGCAATAATTATTTCTTGGCAATGATATCAAAAGCACACGTAAAACAAAATAGACACAAGAGACTACATTAAACTTAAATCTTTCGTGCAACAAAGGATACATAAACAGAGTGAAAAGAAACCCTACTGAGTGGGAAAACATATTTGCAAATCATGTACAAAAAAGAGGCTAATGTCCCAGAATTTATAAAAATTCCTAGAATCCAACAAACTATAAGCCAAATAACCCAGATTTTAAATGAGTAAAATACCTGAATAAAAGTTTTTGCAAAGATGATACGCAAATGGTCAGTAGCTTTTAAGAGATGCTCAGCATCACTAATCATCACAGAAATGCCTATCAAAATGCCAGTGAGAGAACACTTCACACTAGTTAAATGGCTACTATCCAAAAAAAAAAAAAAAAAAAAAAAAAAAAAAGCAGGAAAGAACAAATCTTGCCAAGAGTATATAGAACAATAGGAATATTTGTGCAATAGTGAAGAAACTATAAAGAAGTAAAACTGCTGTGGAAAAAAGTACGGTACCTTCCTCAAAAAAATAAAAGTTTCCATATGATGTGGCACACCCACTCTAGGCCAAAAGAGCTAAAGCCAGGGTCTCAAAGAAGTACTTGCATACTCAATAATCAAAAGGTGGAAGCAACCCAAATGCTCATTGATGGATGAACTGGTAAACAAAATACATTTTCATATAATGAAATACTTATTCAGCTACAAATGGAAGGGAATCCTGTTACATGCTAAATCCCATATATGAAATTTGAGTTATGCTAATTTGGAAATAGATCAGTCACAAAAAGACAAACCCATTACAGGTCCGCATATATGAGGTATCTAAATTAATCAAATTTATAGAAACAGAAAGTAGAAATTCTGTTTACCAAGGGTGGGACCAAGAGGAAAAAGAGAAGCTGTTGTTAAAGAAAATAGATATGCTCTATTTTAAGATGAAAAAGTTCTGATCATCTGTTGCACTACAGTGTGGATATATTTAACAGAACTGAACTATACACTTCAAAAGAGGATGATAAATTTTACGTCTTCTTACTACAACAACAACAAAAAACACCATTCCAATTACTGCCAATTTCCCCCCAAATAACTTGGTAACAGATGTCAGAAAAGTATAATAGAAATAATAGGATGAAGAAAAAACAAATACCGTTTCTTTCATTTGTATCTGATTGATCTTTATCTTGAAGCATTTGTGTTTGAATTCCTCATTACACAAAAATTTGTCACCATCTTCCACATCTCTGCCCTTCGGATTTTTGATGAGAACTTTAGCTCTGCCACAAGCTAATGACTGTAAGGTTCTTCTCAGTTCTCTATCCTCTGAATGAGAAAAAAAATATTTAGCATGTTGTTCTATAGCAGATATAAACAATTACAAACAATACTCACCTAGTGCAGTAGTCATCTTAATTTCTTCTAAGCTGAACTGATCTCCTTCATTAAACATCAACAGCACCAACGTTTGGAAAAGAGATACCTGAAGTTCTTTTCTGCCCTGCTAAAAACAATATTGCATTAATTTCTTATAGAAAAAATAATAATCTACCGATGACTCAAGTATGATTTTAGCTACATATAAATACTCTTTGTATTTAAGAAATTACTATAATTTGAAACATTAAGTTCAATGGGGATCAAAACAGAGCTAAAAGTGTCAGCTTATCAACATAAAATAGAATTTACTGTTTGCATAGATAAAGAAGTGCACTTTCTACTTTAAACCTGACAACACATTAGATACAAAAGCAAATACAACTTAAGTTTTTGTGTAACCATCTACTTATCATCAAGATACTCCCAATAGCAGCTCAAGGTAAACAACTCTCCCAACTGCTTTTTCCAGCTACCATTCACAGATAGTAACTTTGAAGAAATAAATACTCCAAACGTTAACCCTACTTTACAATACAGCGGCAGAAATTAACTTGAATTGACTAGACACATTTAAATGTTAGACTTGAGAGAGTAAAGCATGGTCTTGTTGGTCTTGGCAGAACATTTTTGGATATGACATCAAAAAGACAAGAGCAAAAACAAGCAAGTGAGACTATAGCAAACTAAAAAAATTCTGCACAACAAAAGAAATTCAACAAAATGAACGGTAACCTTACAGAATGAAAATATTTACAAATTACCTAAATAATAAGGGGTTAATACTCAAAATATATAAAGAACTTAACATCAAACCCCCCCAAAAATTCAATTAAAATATCAGCAAAAGACCTGAATATAATATTTTTGCAAAGAAGTTACATAATGGCCAACATTGCCTAAAAAGTTTCTCAGTATCACTAATCATTAGGGAAATCGAAATCAAAACCATGACGGAGGCTCATAAAATTAAAACTATAACCATGTGATCTAGTAATTCCACTTTCGGGTATACATCCAAAAGAAACAGACTTATTATGTTGAAGAAATATCTGTATCTCATATTCACTACAGCATTCACTTAACACAAGCAAGACATGGAAACAACTAAGTGTCTATCAGTAGATAAATTGATAAGTAAAATGTGATATTAGAAAGATATACACACAATGCTATATATATATATATATATAAAATATAAATATATACACATATAAAGATGAAAACACAAATGTATACAATGGAATACTCATTAAAATGAAAGAAATTCTTTCATTTCTGACAACACTGATGGATACTGAGGGTATTATGCTATGTGAAATAAATTAGACAGAGAAAGACAAATGCTGTATGATCTCATAGTGTTTTCCATAGTACTATAAAACAATTTATATTCCCATCAATCTCAGAGCACAATCAGTGATCTTGTACAAATGCACACCCCAAGACCAATTTTACCTGCCTATAGATGCTAACAGCATATACAATCAGTAGCCTAAACTGAGATGACTGGTGAAGGTCTTGCCCTGCCAAAGCAAATCCCTAAAGTCTGAGAGAATAAACTCCTTAATCAAATGTACAGATGACTCAAGGAATGAAGGAAAGTAAAGAATTAGGTAAACATTACACCACCCACAGACACTAATAAAGCTCCCCCAAAGAAATAAAGACCTATGAACTATCTAACAAAGAATTTATAATAATTATGCTAAGGAAATCCAGTGAATTACAAGAACATACCGAAGGACAGCTAAAGGAAATTAGGAAAAAAATTGTATAAACAAAGTGAATTCAGGAAAATCAATACATAGAAAAAGATTCTAGAGCTTAAGAATACAGTGACAGAACTGAATAATTCAATAGGGAGCTTCAGGAGCCATCTCAATCAAAGAGGATAAAGAATACATAAATTATAAGATGGGTATTATGAAATTATCAAGTTAGAAAAGAAAAAAGAAAAAAAAAGAATGAGAAGGAGCGAAAGAAGGATGTAGGAGTCTACAAGATAACCATAATCCATAATAACCCATGATAAGATATATAGATATATAGATATTTACAACTGAATCATTATGCTGCACACCAGAAACTAACACCATCTTGTAAATCAATCATACTTCAATTAAAAAAAAAGTCAAAGATGAAAATTTTTTAAGCAGAAAGAGAAAAGTGACTCATCATATACACATGAGCTACCACAACAAGAGAAGTCAAATTCTCACCAAAACTTTAAAAACTTTACAAAGGAAAGAGTGGAATAATATATTTAAAATAAAGAAAGAAATAAACTGTAAACCAAGAATGCTACCTCCAACAAAATTATTCTTTAGAGATAAGAATAACATAATTTCCCAAACTAAAAAAGCAGATGAATTTCAACAACAGTAGATCTTCCTCAGAAGAAATGCTAATGGGTATTCTTCAACCTGAAACAAAAGAATGCTAATTAACATTGTAAAAACATACATATTTGTAGAACACACTGGTAATTGAAAGTCCTTAGCCAAAAAGAATTTTCTAACATTGTAATGATGGTGAATAACTGAAAACACTAAATTAAATGTCTAAAACGTAAATATTAAAAATAACATAAGTACATTAATTTGTTATTGGATACACCGTTTCAAAACAGTAAATTATACCAATAATCTAAAAGTGAGAAGCACTGAAAGTATAAACTTTCTATATGCTACTGAATTTAAGAGTTAACAACTTAAAATTAGGATGTTATAAATATATTTTATCTACGCTTTATGGTAATAAGCAAAGAAAAATCTGTAGTAGATACACAAAAGATTACGATAAGGGAATCAAAGAATATTGCCAAAAGAATTCATTAAATCAGCAAGGACAAAAAAAAAAAAACAGCAAGGACAGTAAGAAGGGAAATAAGGATCAAAACAATCTTAAAAATTGTCAGAAAACAGCAAAATGGCAATAATAACTCCTGTCTATCAATAATTAAAAGGATTAAATTTTCCAATCAAGATGCCTATAATGCCTAGGTAAAAAAATTAGATCCAACCACACACTTCCTACAAAATACTCATTTTAGCTTTTAAGGGCACATTTGGAATGAAAATAAAATGATGGAAAATATGTTTCAAGCTAATGGTAACCAAAAGAAAGTAAGGGGAGCTGTATTTCTACTCAGACAAAATAAACTTTAGGCTAAAATGATAAAGAACACAAGGTAAGATTATATAACAATAAAGGGGTTAGCCAACTCATCAAGAATGTAACAATTCCACATATATATGCAGCCAGTGTCAAAGCACTTGACTACATAGAGCAAGAGCTAACAGAACTAAAAGAAGAAATAAACTGCAACATAATAATAGGAACTTTCAGACATCACTCTCAAAAATGGAGACATAATCTAGACAGAAAATCAATACGGAAACAGCGGATTTAAAAAATGCTATAGACTAAATAGACTTATAAACATATCCATATTTTTCCATTCAACAGTGTAATAAGACTGTACATTCTACTCAAGCACACACAATCTTTTGTTGCACAGATCATATATTATGCCACAAAAAAGAACTTTAAAATCTAATGAGAAAGAAATTATATCAAGTCTCTTCTCTGAACACAATGATATAAAACTTGAAATCAGTAACAGAAAGAAAGCTGGATAATTTGCAAATACTTGGAAATTAAACAATACAATCCCTAAAACTAATGAAGCTAATAAGACAGCAATGGATAATTCACAAATTACTTGAGCCTAACAATAATGTAAACAAACACAACAAAACAAAACAGATGGGTTGTAGCAAAGGCAATGGTTAAAAGGAACTTAACAGCAATAAGTGTATAGGTTAAGAGAAAAGAATTATCTCAAATATATGCAACCTTTAACAACACAAGGAACTAGAGAAAAAAACCAAGCCAAGTTAGCACAAGATGGTGATAACCAAGAACACAGCTGAAATAATTGAAATGAAGTATAGAAAAATAGGTAACAATGACAAAAGAGAAAACAGAAGAAAGACAAGCAAACTAAACCCAAACTTAGAAAAGATGGATTAAATATTAGAGCAAAAATAATTGAAATAGAACACAGAAAGGCAGAAAATGAACAAAATTAAGAGTTGGAAATCTTTGGAAAGATAAACAAGAATGACAGAAATTTATATAGACTAATTAAGGAACAAGGAGAGAGAACACTAAAATCACAGATGAAAGACATTTCATTACAACAAATACCACAGAAACACAAAGTATCATATGAGACTACTATGAATGATTACACAAAAATTGGACAACCTGAAAGAAATGAATGAATTCTCAGAAATATGTAAGCTACCATCACTGAATCATAAAGAAAGTCTGAACATACCACTAGTAATAAGGAAATTTAATAACCAAAAGTAAAGACTGGGATCTGATGGCTTCAGAGGAGAGAAACTGCTACCTTATACCATGATTTTCTCTAATTTTTTACTCATCAATTTTGTTTTCTTCCTACTTCAGACAGGTGTCCATATCCCTCCAACATTAAACCCTCTACTTCTTATCAATGATCTCAGTATTCTAGACGTCAATTAATCTGTTCTCTCTTATATATATATTCATATATATGTGAATTTATATATATTATATATATATATATATATATATATAGTTTGGACTTTGGACTGTTAGCAGGCATGGGTCCTGTTTTTGTGGTATCTGAATTTTATGCAACCTAGAGAACCCTCTCCAACCAGAGACAAAATTACAAATACAAAATTATACAGGTCAGTGGATATTTTCTGAGAGTGAGAGAATCAGTTATATTTATAGCTAAAAACATAAACCACTGTTATCATGATTATGACTATGATAATTTATACTCACATGAATTAAATTTCTGTTCTTGTATGTTTGTTTTGTACTGTTACTGGTTTTCTCCAGGAACATGTCCACTACCAGGCTTTCAGGTAATGTTATTTTCTTTCAATGCATTTTAACAGATCACAATAAAGGTGCTAACTTTTTAATAACTATAATTATTCATATTATCCTGAATGAAGATAAATTGCTAGAAACAGGAATATATTATTGCTTCCTATCACTTCTAGCAGTAACTGCACCAGTTCCCCTCTGACCAATCCTTGTTCATTCTGGAATGAAGATTTGACAATGTACTGGGGTTCCTGAATAAATATGAAACTTGGAGAAAACAATGAACCTGTGAAGTTACGTACACTCTGTCCTCTTGCTCTACTAATTACGAGAGGGACGAAAACATATACCTTCCAGGGAAAAGAATTTTTCCTAGACAAATGTCTCTAGAAGGACAATTAAGAATCTGAAATCTTGAACTCTGGAATGTCTGTGTTCTCAGGCTAAACTCCCACTTCTGAAATGTTAAGATCACACTTCTAATTAATGCTTTTACTGTTTATTCAGGCAATCTTCAGGTTTCGAGGCGTGCTCTTTGACCAGTTGTCAGTAAAATCTGTTTCAAAAGTTCTAACTATGCAAACTCATCTATATTTTCTCCACAGCATTATAACTGAATTTCACCTTCTAGAAAGTAACTCATCTAACACCCTTTAAGTAACTGCGTCTTGGGCATTCCTTTAAGTCTTTCCCAAATTGATTCCAATTCCTACAATATGACATCTCTTTCATGGCTCACTCACTCATTTTGATAGTGAGAGAGGTGAGTAGGCAAGCTTACTGACCTTGGCTGACTATCAATAACGGAAAAGAAAGTGTCAGGCTGTTGAAAAACACTTTTCTCTTATCCTGCAGCTAACTCTTTCATTCTAAAAACACAGCCCTACAACAGGACATTTTATGTCCCACAACTGCTGCATTGATCCCAACGCATACCCCAGTTTCCCAGTGAAGTTTCTGTTTTAGGGCTAAGCTCCATGGGATGAAAGAGCACATAATAGAAGGTGACTGGCAACATCAGAATGAAGATAATGATGGCAGAGCCTTCAATAAAAGACCCTGCTTCCTGACTAGGGGGGCTGGAGCTGTCTCCACCAGTTACCTGGCTGATGGCTTCCTGTTCGTGTTTTAATTTTTTTTCCCTTTCCCCCTTCTCTTTCTTTCTGAGCAATAAAGCACCCTTTTACCTTGACCCTCTGCCTCTATTGAGAATTCTTTCTCAATCATCAGGCAAGGACTCATACGTTTGCTGGGCTTTCCAAATTAGGGTCTCTATCTGTTAACAATAAGATGTATTTCCTAAAGTTCCTAGAGAAAGAGCAAACGGGAATTAGATTTGTACGACTTTTTGTGTCTAGCATGTTATAGTTCTACATTTATATTTGAACAATTCTTTTCTTAAGCACAGATATTGTGGCTGAAAATCACTTTCTTTCAGACAATGGAACACATTGTTTCACCACTTTAAAGCTTGTAGTGTTGCTACTGAGAAATCGGACATCTTAACAGCCTCTTGCTGAGACAGGAAGATAAGAGAACAGCCATTTTGGAAAAGGAATGAGAAGATGGTCTTCAACAGTAGGCTTGATAGGCTCCATAAAACAAAGCACCTGAAGACTTGGACTTCTGAGACAATAACCAGAGACCCACAGGAGTAAAAGATTAGCTGTATCTCTGGTTCCACTGACGTATGTACACGGTTTCTAAAGGACAAAAGCGGGACAGTTAGTCCACCACACAGCAGACTCCTCGAAACTCCAGTTCCCTGAAAGATAAAGTTAAAGGCCTGACACATATTCCTAAGTTGTTTTTGAGGGAAGTGGATTTCCACAGATGAAAACCACTGACTGAAAGAACAGAGACACCACAGCAGTTGAAACTGGAAGGTTGATGATACTCAAAACTACCTTAATGCTAACCAATCTGGGAATTGAACGCATGCGAATCAGGCACCCTGAGTATCCATCCCCACACACACTGCCTTTAAAACTCTTCCCTGAAAGGGAAGATGGAACTCCTCAGGGAGATGGGACTCCTTTCTGCCTTTTCCCTTGTGCACAAATTTTCCTTTTAATAAAAAGCTTTTCCTTGAAAAAATGCTCATGAGAGTGAAGGATATTCACTTCTATGGTATTCCTGTTCAAGATTCTAAAAAGCCCATTAACACAGCCACGTATCTATCAGTTTCAGGTTCCCTCTCTCTTAAATCTTTAAGAATATTCTCTTTCTCTTCCATAGTCTAAAATTTCATGATGGTATACTTCTGTAGGGTCTAGTTCATCTTTTCAACCAGGTTACTGGAGGAAGACTTTTTCAATGCATAAATTCACAATTTGTGGATATTTTTCTAAACTATTTTTGTAATTATTGAAAACCCTTTATTTTTTCTATTCTTATCAAAGTTGGTTCCATAGTCAGAGCTTATGATTTATCATCTCTTTTTCAAATAGAAAAAGATATTCAATGATACTGAAAATCTGGTTTCCTTTAATAAAGAAAAATGAAAATGTGAAAGGGCATCCTGGAAAATGAAAAAAGAGCTTTTGGAAGTTAACCATAACAGTGAAATGAAAATTTCTATAGGAAATAATAGAAAAAACAAAGCTGATAAAACTGTCTAGAAATAAAAAGAATACTGTTTACTATATTCTATGGGGGCACTATCTAAATCATGCTAATGAAAAACAGACCTAGAACTTCTATTTCTAATATTCCTTTTACAATTCTGCTGTTTATCATTAATATTCTTTCTTTGAGATTTACTCAGGAGAGTGTTAAAGGCCTGCTTACCTTCTAAAGGGCTTTTGTAATTTGATTAACATTACGTGAATTTACAAATAAGGAGAGTTAATATTTTCCCATTATTTGAATATGATGTAAAATGCTCTCCAATAAAGAAAAATGTTTCCCTAGCAGAGTCCCTTGTATATAACTTGCTAGGACAAAGAAAGTGCATGTTATTTAAATTAATGACAAAAAGTAACTTCAGGAAATATAATGCTTTCAGAAAATTTAAAAGTAAAAATACACATGTCAGAACACAGATGATCTGTAGGGCAGTGAAAATACCCTATATGATATTATAATACTGGATTCATGTTATTATACTCTGTCTAATCCCTCAAAATGTACAACACCAAGAGTCAACCCAAATATAGACTGCGGACTTTGGAATGAAATAATTTGTCTATGGACATTCATTAACTGTAATACACGTCCCACTCTAATGGGAGATGTTTATAATGGGAGAGACTATGCATGTGTGGAGAGCGAGATATATGGGAAATTTCTACACCTTCTATTCAATTTTGCTGTGACTCTCAAAATGCTGATCAAGGAAAATGCACGTTATATAAATTAGAATTTCTTAATGGAAAAAGTATTTATTTTGAAAATATAACGCATTCTCAAGACTTAAAAGCAAAAATATACATGTCCAATGAACAAGAAAACAGTTCTTACACACACCAGTCTAGGATGAGCATATTTCAATTGTATTACAAAAAACACTATTCTCTAACATTCAGGCTTCTTTTTTTAATGAAGAAAATTTGGAATATAAGGGAATAATCAAAATAGGGAAGAATTTAAAATGGTATCTCCTTATCCTAATTTTTATGGCTGTTCAGGGTGAATACATAAGAAGATTTTTTTTTTTTTAAAGAGGATCATATGTATACTGCTTAACCTCCAGTTAAATGCACTGCAGTAGCACTGTCACAAAAACACTGTGATTGGATATAAACTTGTTTACTCACTGTGAGTTAACAAGTACCACTCCACACATTTGGTGTCTTGAAACAACATAAATATGTGTATTCTCTTACACTTCTGGAGGCCAGACATTCAGATCAGTATCACTGGGCAAAAATCAATGTTGGCAGGACTGTATTCTCCCTGAGGGTTCTAGGGGAGAATCCACTTCATGTCTCCTCCAACTTCTAGTGGTTGCTACCACCCTAGGCTTGACTGTATACTCTAACCTTAGATTCCATCTTTATATCAGTTTGTCTTGTGTGTGTGAATGTGAGTGTGTGTGTCTATGTGAAAGGGAGAGAGAGAGAGAGAGAGAGAGAGAGAGAGAGAAAGAGAGAGAGAGAGAGAGAAAGAACTTCCTGGGCCTTTCTCTCATTAGGAAAGTTGTTACGATATTTAGAGCCCACAAATGGAATCCATGATGGTCTCCTCATTTCAGTCTTTCATCACATCTACAAAGACTATTTTCCAAACAAAGAAATATTTAAAGCTCCAGAGATTAGGAAGTTGACTTATCTTCAGGGCCCATTTTTCAACCTACCATAAAATTAACATATTACTCTATTCCACACAATCCAAAGAGCTTTTGTGCTGGCATTTTTTTATATTGAGAGAGAGTGTCAATAAGACACTTCATGCAAACATGGCATTACTCAGCTTCAAAGAGTGATAAGTAAGCTCAGTGTATGCTTCCACCAGCCTTGTTGCAGCAGGGTGATAAATGTTCCAGACTCTGATGATGACTGACAATGATTCTGAGACATCAGAGAGCAAAAGCAAGCTCTGATAATGAAGGGATCCAAATGGAAAAAACTATGCAAGTAATATGCTTTTAAATGTTGACTTATACAAAAATGATTCATCAGTCAGTGAAATCAATATTTCCAAACACAGTCCAGACGTTGAAAAAAATGAGCTTTCTACATATATCAAAAATAGCATTCTTCAGAGTAAAATAATTTAAAAGTAAAAGTAAAATGCTAGCTTAAAAATTACTTCCTTGCCTTCTTAAATTCAGCTCTAAGGACACAGTGTCCAAGAGTTGACTGCCATTGAAGTTTCCAGCCTCTGTGCTTGCTTAAGTAGAAATTTCTGAAATTTTCCTTAAGTCTTTCCATCTGAAGTAAAGAAATGACAGAAATGTATTACTGATAAACAATCTATCAACAAAAGTTACTCTTGCAACCCTAAAGTAGTATTTTAAGAAATAAATGTCATGACCAAGCATGGTTTTCTCCAAGGATATGTAAGGCAGTTCTGCAGAGAAAGGGTTAGGAGAGGGATACGGAGTTCTGAGACAATAAAACTGACCACTGTCAAAGCTTCCGGTTTAATATGATAAATTCAATAATGTACATAAAGTTCCCCTAAAATCTCACTAACATGATGACATAATTATAAAAATTAAATAAATCCACAGAGAATGGAAGTGGAGGTAATAGCTAATGAGTTGCCAAGAGATATTTGTAAAAGACAACCAATAGATGATGAAGGCTTGATTTACCATATAAGAGAAAGTTAAAGCCAAAGAAGCATTCTAACAATGAGTAGAACTTGGAGAGGGTATTCCATGCATAGCAAGCAAGGATGACTAGAGATTGAACGATGTGTTAGTTAATTTTATCATGTGTTTACCTTATATATGAATAATACACTTTATATTGAGACCTAACAATGAAAATATAAGCTAATATAAAACTCACAGTCTAAAAGCAAAAGGAAACCAAAGCAGGTCAACTCTAAATCTATGACTACATAATCAAAACAGACTACTCACACCATTGGAATTATTCAAATAAGGAATCATTTAGTCTTGCTGTTTTCCTTTCTAAAACTTGGATTACTACATTTCAAAATGGTAAGCATTAGGATGATATTTAAATGAACATAAAGCATAGCATAAAGAGTTATTAAAGATTAAAATATCATATTAAAACCAAAGTGCTGTGTCACACGCTACAGTTTTAAACAATGACTTTCTTACCTCTGGAGGTAACTGTATCTCCTTAGGGACATATGTTGGCCAAAAACTTGTTGTCAGAATGTTCACAGTTAATTCAATGTTTCCTGGTACATTCTGGTTCTGCATGTACTACAAAAAGACAAGTGCACACTGAAATATAATAATTTTATAACTACATGGATATAACCCTGTAATAAAAATTTCTAGAAGTAACTAATTAGAATGATAAACTGCTCACTGCAAATATTACCTGCCTTGAAAAATGATAGAGACATTTTTACCCCAATAAAATGCTAAAAAAAAGAACCAAAAACAGGAGGCATAAGGTGCCTTAACTAATTAAACTCAAAACCAATTTTCTACTGTATTTTGTAAAATCCATCTTACCTCATAAAGGATCTGAGGCAACTTATGAACAGCTACACTCACAAAAAAAAATTTTTTTTAACAACAATAAATATTGTAGGAAAGCAATGGAAAGGCTCTGAATGTCAGGAAATTAAATTGAAAATGGTTGTTCAAAATACATGTCAAGAGTTCTTTAAATTTGGAATAGTATGTGTCACTGCATTTCTTTTCAAAACATAAAGGAGGAGTTATAATTTAAATATTACTTAATATGTCTCTAACTACAAATCTTCTTGCGATGAATACTATTCCTGGAAAATCAATGCATTTATGGTTCTACTCATATTTTAAACCAAAAATCTCTTATATTAGAAATACCTGTTTTAACTGAATCATGATATCTTTGGAAAGTTCCATGTCTTTAAACATTCCTTGAAGTTTACTAGTGAAAGCCATTCCACAGTCTTCAAAATACTTTAAAATAACCAGTTACAGGTTACATCAGAGGAAACCACAGAGCAGGGCATACTTGGAGTCCATTTTAGTGAAATAAACCCTGAGAAACCTTGCAAAAACTATCAGAATCTACCTTAACAGAATTCTGGAATACAGTGAAACATTCTCGACAACCAAGTGAACACTTAAAACCAGGACAAAGGCAAATTAAAGATAGTAAATCTTTGTGATTTTTTACCTTATTCATATCCCACACCCTTACCTACTGTAGGAGCCGTCTTGTAGAAGACAGGATGTGTTTGAGCGTATTTGACTATCAGTTTATAGCAAACAGACATAGTAATGGGTTAAAATACTTGAAAAACAGGGTAACCACAAGTCAAAAGCATACAATAGACTACAAAAACCAAAAAGAAACCAAGATAACACAAAATATAATTATCAGACCACAAAGAGACAAAGAAGAAGAAAGGAACAAAAAGGAAATACCAAGTCAACTAGAAAAATAAGTTCAAAATGGCATTAAATTAAACATACATCTATCCATAATGACCGTAAAAGTCAATGGACCAAATGCTGTGATCAAAAGACATACAGTGGCAGACTGGGTAATGAAACAAAAACCTACAGTATGCAGCCTACGGGAGACTCACTTTAGAAAGAAGGACACACATAGACTGAAAGTGAGAGAAAGTAAAAAGATACTTTATACAAACAACAAGAAAGCAGGAGTAGCAATACTGATTTCACAAATAAATACACTTTAAAACAAAGGCTATAAAGAAAGTAAAGAAGGACACTATATAATGATTAAAGGAGCAATACAAGGTGAGGATATTATACTTATTAACATATATGCACCTAGGAGCACCTAAATACATAAAGCATATACTAACAGATACAAATGGAGAAATTGATGTGAACGCAATCATACTAAGAGACCTTAACAGCTCATTAGTGTCACTGAACAGATCTACCAGTCAGAAAATCAGCAAGGTAATGGAGAAACTAAAAGACACGACAGAACAGTTGGAATGTTGCTGTCTTTACAACATTATATCTTCAAAAAACAGAATGTACATTCTTTTCAAGTGCACATTGAACATTCTCTAGGATAGATCACAAAAGAAGCCTCAACAAATTTAAAGGATAGAAATTATTTCAAGCATCTTTTCTGACCACAATGCCAGGAAACTAGAAATCAACTACACAAAAACAAAGGAGAAAAAGTGACAGCATGGAGATTAAACAACATGCCATAAAAAAAAAAACCAATGGGTCAATGATGAAATCAAAGAAGAAATTAAAAAAAATATATGTTGAGGCAAACGACAAAGAAAACACAACCACACAAAACCTATGGGATGCAGCAAAGGCAGTCCTATGAGGAAAATTCATAGCAATACAAGCCTTTCTCAAAAAACAAGAACAATCTCAAATGAACAACCTAACCTATCACCTAAAAGAATTAGAAAAAGAAGAGCAAACAAAATCAGAAGTCAGCAGAAGGAAAAAAAGAATAAAGGTCAGGGAGGAAATAATTAAAATAGAAATAAACAAATAGAAAAATCAGTCAAACCAAGAGTTAGTTTTTTGAAAGAGTAAATAAAAATTGACAAACCTCTGGCCAGGCTCACCAAGAAGAAAAGAAAGAGAACATAAATAAACAAAGGGACAAAGAAAGGAAAATGGAGAAATTACAACCAGTACCACAGAAATAAAAATTAATTACAAGAGAATATAGGAACAACTATTCGGAAGCAAACTGGGCAACCCAGGAGAAATGGACAAGCTTCTGGAAACAGAGAGTCCACCAAGACGGAATCAAGAAGAAACAGACCACGTAAACAGATAACCTGAAATGAAACAGAATCAGGAATAAAAAGTCTCCCTGCAGACAAAAGTGCTGCAGGACCAGATGGCTTCACTGGGGAAGAATACACCAAACATACAAAGAACTCACACCATTTCTTCTCAAACTCTTCCAAAACACTGAAAAGGAGGGAGCACTCCCAAACTCATTCTGTGAGGCCACCGTCACCCTGATACCACAACCAGGCAAAGACACTACCAAAAAGACCATTGCAGGCCAATATCACTGATGAATACAGAAGCAGAAATCCTCAACAAAATATCAGCAAACAGAATGCAACAGCACATAAAAAAAGATCATATAGCATCATCAAATTGGATTCAACCCAGAGACACAGGGTGGTTCAACAAATGCAAATCAATCAGTGTGATACATCACATCAACAAGACAGAGGACAAAAACCACATGATCATCTCAAAAGATGCAGAAAAAGCATCTGATAAAATTCAACACCGGTTTATGATAAAAACCCTTACCAAAGTGGGTATAGAGGGAGCATATCTCACATAATAAAAGCTATTTATGACAAACCTATAGCCAGCAAAATATTCAATGGTGAAAAACTGAAAATCTTCCCACTAAAATCTGGGAAAAGGCAAGGTTGCCAACTCTCATCACTTCTATTCAACAGTCTTGGAAGTCCTAGACACAGCAATCAGGCAAGAGAGAGAAATAAGAGGGATCCAAGTTGGAAAAGAAGAGGTAATACTGTTACTGTACGCAGATGACATGATACTACACGTAGAAAACCCTAAAAGGTCCACAAAGAATCTACCAGAGTGAATGAAAGAATTTGGCAAAGTATCAGGATACATTATTATACAAAAAAGTCAGTTGCATATCCTTACACTAAACAATGAAATAGCAGGAAAAGAAAGTATAGAAACAATCCTTTTTAAAACTGCCTCCCAAATAATAAAATACTTAGGAATAAATCTGACAAAGGAGATGAAAAACTTATACATGGAGAATTACAAAACACTGATTAAGGAAATTAAAGACGAGTTAAATAAATGGAAGGATACCCCATGCTCTTGGATGCGAAGTATCAATAGCATTAAAATGGTCATACTGTCCCAGGTAATTTACAGATTTATGTGATCCCTATTAAATTACCCAGGACACCTTTTCCAGAACTAGAAAAAAACAATCCTAGAATTTACATGGAATCACAAAACACCCAGAATAAAGCAATATTGAAGAAAAAGAACAAAGGTGGAGGATTAACACTCCCAGACTTCAGATAATACTACAGAGCTACAGTAAATCAAAACAGTGTTGTACTGGCATAAAAACAGACATGTGGATCAATGGACCAGAATAGAGAGCCCAGAAATAAATCCACAGATTGATGGTCAATTAATCTTCAGCAAAGGAGGCAAGAACATACAGTAGAGAAAAGACAGTCTATTCAGCAAGTCGTGTTAGGAAAACTGGACAGCAGTGTGTAAATCAATGAAGTTATAGCACTCCCTCCCTCCATACAAAAATAAACTAAAAATGGCTTAAAGACTTAAATATAAGACAAGACAAGATCAATCTCCTAGAAAAAAACATAGGCAAAAACATTCTCTAACATAAATCTTAGTAACATTCCCCTAGGGAAGTCCACCCAGGCAATGGAAATAAGAACAAAAATAAACAAATGGAATCTAATGAAAATCATAATTTTTTGAGCAGCAAATAAAACCACAAGCAAAACAAAACGACAACGTACAGAATGGGAGAAAATATTTGCAAATGACGTGACTGACAATTTCCAGAATATATAAACAGCTCATACAACTTAATAACAACAACATCAACAAAAGAATCCCAGCCCAATACAAAAATGGGCAGAAGACCTAAACAAGCAATTCTCCAGTGAAGTCATATAAATGGCCAGCAGGCATATGAAAAAAATGCTCAATATCACTAATTATCAGAGAAATACAGATTAAAACTACAGTGAGGTGTCACCTCATACCAGTCAGAATGGCCATCATTCAAAAGTCTGCAAATGATAAATGCTAGAGAGGGTGTGGAGAAAAGGGAACCCTCCTACACTGCTGGTGGGAATGTAGTTTGGTGCAGCCACTGTAGAAAACAGTATGGAGATTCCTCAAAAAACTAAAAATAGAGTTACCATACGATTCAGCAATCCCACTCCTGGGTATACATCTCGAGGGAACTCTAATTTAAAGACACCTACACCCCAATATTCATAGCAGCGCTATTTACAATAGCCAAGACATGGAAACAACCCAAATGTCCATGACAGGTGACTGGATAAAGAAGTTGTGGTGTATATATACACAATGGAATACTACTCAGCAATAAAAAAGAATAAAATAATGCCATGTGCAGCAACATGGATGGACCTATAGATCATCATTCTAAGTGAAGTAAGTCAGAAAGAGAAAGAAAAATGACGTAGGTATCACTCACATGTGGAATGTAAAAAAAAAAAAGGACACTATGAACTCATCTACAAAACAGAAATAGGTTTGCAGACATAGTAAACAATCTTATGGTTACTGACGAAAGGGTGTGGGAAGGGATAAATTTGTGAGTTTGAGATTTACAAATGTTAGCCACTACAAATAAAAATAGAATTTAAAAACTTTCTTTTGTATAGCACAGGGAACTATGTTCAGTATCTTGTAATAACCTGTAATGGAAAAACTATGAAAACGAATATATGCATTTATATGCATGACTGGGACACTGTGCCATGCACCAGATATAGACACATTGTAACTGACTGCATTTCAACTAAAAAAAAATAACATGTGGGGAGAGGGTTAAAATGTAGAGACTTTGAAAAACTTCAAACTTAATTGCTACCAACTTAAAATATATGATGACAAATATTGGTTGCTATGCACAAGTATCACAAAAGATCATGAAAAAATTATCTGAGCATAGATGCACTTTTGCCCACATCTGTTTAGCATAATACTGGAAGTCCTAGCCACAGCACTCAGAAAAGGAAAAGAAATAAAAGGTGTCCAAACTGGAAGACAAAATTTAAAACTGTCATCATTTGTGCATGACATGATATTTTAAATTGAAAACTCTGAAGTCTCCAAACAAACACTATTAGAACTCATAAGTAAATTTAGTAAAGTTGCAGAATACAAGATAAATATACAGAAATCTAGTTTTTCTACACACTAATAATAAACTCCCAGAAAGAGAAAGCAAGGAAACAATTCCATTTAAAATCAACCAAAAATAATAGAATTCCTGGGAATAAACTTAACCAAGAAAGTGAAAGATTTTATACTCTCAAAACTGTAACATGATGATGAAGGAAACTGAATATGATACAATGAAATGGGAAGCTGCTTCATGCTCTTGAATTGGAGGATTTAATATTGTCAAAATTGCCATACTATCCAAAGCAGTCTTCAGAGTAAATGCTGTCCCTATCAAAATACCTATGAAGTTTTTCACAAAACTAGAATAAATTAATCCTAAAATTTATTAGGAATCACAAAAGCACCCAAAGAGCCAAAGAAATCTTGAGAAAGGACAAGGCTAAAGATATTGAGCTTCCTTACTTAACACTATAATACAAAGTTACAGTATTCAAACCAGTATGGTACTGGCACAGAAGCAGTAGATCAATGGAACAGCAGATAGTTTGGAAAGAAACCTATGCACTTATGGTCAGTTAATCTATGACAAAGGAAGCAGGAATATTCAATGGTGAAGAAACAGTCTCTTCAGCAAATGGTGCTGAAAAGCTGGACAGCCTCATGTGAATCAACAATATTAGAGAACTCCCTCACACCACATACAAAAATAAACCCCAAATGGTCTAAAGACCTAGTATTAGTGCATGATGCCATAGCACTGCTATAAGAAGACATGTGCAAAACATTCTCTAATATAAGCCATAGCAATATTTTCTTGGATAAGTCTCCTGAGACAAATAAATAAAAACAAAAAAGGGGATAGGGCTAATTAAATTGAAAGCTTTTGCATAACAAAGTAAACTATAATAAAACAAAAAGACAATCTACAGAATCAGAGAAGATATTTGGAAACAATCTGACAAGAGGTTAATTTCCAAAATATACAAACAGCTCATTCAACTCAGTATCAAAAAAAAAAAAAACCCATCAAAAAATAAGAAGACCTAAATAAACATTTCTCCAAAGAGGAGATACAGATGGCTAACAGGCACATGAAAAGATGCTCAACATTGCTAATCATCAGCAATGGAAATGCAAATCAAAATCAAAATTATCCCTGTCAGAATGGCTATCATCAAAAAAATAAAAAGTAACAACTACTGGCAAGAAAAATGTGGAGAAACAGGGAACTTTAGTACACTGTTGTTGGGACAGTAAATTGGTAAAGCCACTATTGAAAACAATATGGAGACTCCTGAAAAAACTAAAAATACCATCTGATCTAGCAATTTCACTTCTGGGTATATGTATGACAAAAAACAAAAACACTACTTCAAAGAGATACATGCACCCCAATGTTCTTTGAAGCATTAGTTAGAACAGCCAAGACATGGGAGCAATCGAAGATGAATGGATAAAGAAGATGTGGTAATTATACACAATGGAAAACTACTCAGCCATAAAAAAGAACAAAATTTTGCTATTTGCAACAACACAGATGTTCTTGGAGGGTATTATGCTTAGTGAAATAAGCCAGAAGAGAAAAACAAACACTGTATGATATCACTTAAAATAAAAATCTAAAAAAATAAAACAAATGAATGAATAAAACAAAACAGAAACAGATTCACACACAGAACAAACTAGTGGTTACCAGTGGGGAGTGGAATGTGGAGGGGCAAGACAAGGGTAAGAGACTAAGAGTTAGAAACTACTAGGTATAAAATAAATGACATACAAGGATGTAACATGTACAACACAGGGACTATAACCAATATTTTATAATTACTTTTAATGGAGTATACCTATAAAAATATTGAATCACTATGTTTTAAATCTGAAACTAACATAATATGGCAAATCAACTACACTTCAATAAAAAGAAAAAGTAATCTAAGCATACTACTAAAGAAAGTCTTCAAATCACAAAGGAAGAGAGCAGGAGAAAAATTTAAAAAGAGGAAAAATAAAATAGAAAACAATGAACAAAATGGCAGTAAATACATACATACCAATAATATCTTACATGCAAGAGGACATAATTAACAGTCAAAATACACAGAAGGAAAACAAGATCCACTTACATGCTGCCTACAAGAAACTCACCTATAATATAAGGACACACACAAATTGAGTGAAGGGATGGAACAAGCTAATCCATGCAAATGAAAACCAAAAGAAATCTGAGATAAATATATTCATATCAGACAAACAGATTTTGAAACAAAGACTGCCACAAAAGACAAAAAATGCATTGCACACTGGCAAATGGGTCAGTTCAACAAGAGTATATAACATCTGGAAACATTTCATTCACCAAACATAGGAGTATCTAAATACAAAAAGCAAGTGTTACAAGAATAGAAGAAATAGGGAGGAGGGTATAGAGTGGTACAGCACTTGCCTGGCATGCATGAGGTCCTAGGTTTAATCCCCAGTACCTCCATATGGATTAATAGATAAATAAACCTAATTACCTGCCCCCACCAAAAGAAAAAAAAAAAAGAATAGAAGAAATAAATTAACAGTGACACACAAAAAAAATGAGAATACCTCACTTACATGAATGGACAGATCATTCAACCAGAAAATCAAAAGGAAACAGCGGCCTTAAATGACACATTAAACCAGATGGATGTAACAGATATACACAGACACTGTCCATAGGCAAGAGAATACAAATTCCTCTCAAGAGCACGAAAAACATTTTACAGGAGAGATCCTGTTAGGCCACAAAACAAGTCAGAGCAAATTCCATAAAATTAAAGTCTCATCAAGATTCTTTTCTGAGCATAATGGTATGAAAACAGAAAACAATTACAAGAAGAAAAAACAAAAATTTATAAACATGTGGAGAATAAACCCAGCGCTAATAAGCAACAATGCATTAACAAAGATATCAAAAGCAAAATCAAAACAACCTTGAGACAAATGAAAATGGAAACATAACATATTAAAACTACGGGCTGAAGCAAAAGCAGTTCTGAGAGGGATGCTGACAGAGATAAGCAACTACACCTCAAGAAACAAGAAAAATCTCAGAAAAACAACCTAAGTTGACACCTCAAGAAACTAGAAAAATAAGAAAAAAGAGACTAAAAAGACAAAAGAAAGATCAATGAAACCAAGATCAGTTTCTTTTAAAATCAGTAAAACTAACAAATTTTTGCTATACTCACTTAAAAAAGAAATGGAGGAAATAAATATAACTTAGAAACCAAAAAGGACAAATGAAAGAGCTGGTTCCATAGAAACAATTATAACAGATTACTATGAAAATGTATGATAGAACACTGGACAAGTTAAAAGAAATGGATAAATTCCTAAAAATTTATAATCTACCAAGACTGAATCATGAAGAAATAGAAAATATCAAGAGACTAATACTATAGGTTAAATCAGTATTATTGAAATTCTCAGAAAATAAATGTCTGGAACCAACCAGCTTCACCTGAATTCTACCAAATATTCAAAGAACAGCAATCCTTCCCAAACTTCACCAAAAAATGGAAGAGCGGTCATACTTCCAAATCCATTTTTGGAGGCCAGCATTTTGGAGGCCTGAGATACCAAAAGCAGACAGTGACAACAGGAAGGAAAATTATAGGCTGATATTCTCGATGAATATGAATTTTAAATCCTCAAAAGAATATCAGCAAACCAAATTCAACAACACATTTAAAGGATCAGACACCACTGAATGGTATTTATTCAGAAATACAAAGATGGTTCAATATTCATAGATCAAGGTGACTTCTCACATTAAGAAAATGAAGTCTAAAAATCTATGATTAAGTGAAGAGTAGAAAAGGCAGAGTAGAAAGACTCTGAGCTCACCTCCTCTCAGGAGCACACGAAAATCACAACTATCAACGTAAAAACTGAAAACTCCCAGAAAAGATCTCCCATAAATTAAGACAACACAGGAACCCAATGAGACAGGTAGAAGAGGTGAATTTAACAACACAGCCAAATCCCATATTCCCCACAAACTAACAAGTAATTATAATGCAGAGGATCTCCCACAGGAGTGAGAGTTCTGACCTCATGTCAGGTTCCCCAGCCCAGGGTCCTACACCAGGAAGATGAACCCCTAGAGCATTTAAAATGCAGAAGGGATTAATTTCAGCAGCTCCACAGGACTGGGGGAAATAGACACACCACTGTTAAATGGGGGTACAGAAAATCTCACATGAACTGGGACCCAGGGCAAAAGCAGCGATTTCAAAGAGGCCAAGTCCAGACCAAGTTGCTAGTCTTGGACAGTCTCTAAGAGAGAATCAGAGGAGTGGCTACAGCTCACTCTTGGGAAGTCAATATTGATAGCACCATATTTTGAAACATTCTACCTAAGGAACACTGCTGCTGGCAGCTGCCATCTTGGGATCACCCTCTAGCTCATTAGCACCATGACCTGGCCCCTTCCAACAGCCTATGGGCACTTGTTCTAAGAAGTTTTAGGCCCCATGACTAACTAGGCAGGGACACAGGGCCTCTAGACATGGCCCTGCCCAGCAGAGGGCCAAGACCCACTGGGCAGGCAAAGGCTTGGCCTTCCAAGAAGTCTGTACTAGACTCTAGACAAGCCTTTACTACCAGGAGGTAGGCACCAGACACAAGAACTATGAGCCCACAGTCTTCTGACCCAACTCATTTCGGATTGAAGTCACTGCTGCCAAACAGAAAAAAGAAAATAAAAACTAATTAGTACAGTTAAGAGACCTCTAGGACAACATCAAGTGCACTAATATTCAAATTATAGGGGTCCCAGAAG
Source organism: Camelus dromedarius (assembly GCF_036321535.1). Lineage (NCBI taxonomy): Eukaryota > Metazoa > Chordata > Mammalia > Artiodactyla > Camelidae > Camelus > Camelus dromedarius. Next base: position 14,562,050 of record NC_087473.1, read on the forward strand.
CAGAAGAGAGAAAGGGCCTGAGAAAATATTTGAAGACATAATAGTGGAACACTTCCCTACCCTGGGAACGAAACAATCACCCATGTCCAGAAAGCAGAGAAAGCCCCATACAAGATTAACCCAAAGAAAAGCACAGTAAGACACATTATCATTAAAATGACAAAAAAGGTAAATAGAGAATGAGAAGCAGCAAGGGAGAAACAACCAATAACTTACAAGGGAATTCTCGTAAGACTATCAGCTCAGTTTTCAGTAGAAGCTATGCAGATAAGAAGGGAGTGTCACATTACATACAGTGATGAAAGGAAAAAAACTAAAACCAAGAATAATCTACACAGCAACGTCCTAGTTTAGATTTGATGGAGAAGTTAAAAGCTTTATAGACAAGCAAGAACTAAGAGAGTTCAGGACCAAACCAGTTTTACAACAAAAGCTAAGAGAACTTCTCACTCTTGAGATAGAAGAAAGAAGCTGGAGGAATCATGTTCTATGACTTTACAACATATTACAAAGATACAGTAAACACAATAGCCCCGAAATAGACAAATATATCAATAATAAAAATAGAAACACACATTAATAAAACAGGAAAAAGAGCCCAGAAACACACACATTTATGGTCAATTAATCTATGACAAAGAAGGCAAGAATATACAGTGGAGAAAAGACAGTCTCTTCAATTAGTGGTGATGGGAAAAATGGACAGCTACATGTGAAAAAAAATGAAATTAGAACATTCTCTAACACCATATACAAAAATAAACTCAAAAAGGATTAAATACCTAAGCGTAAGTTTAGACTATAACCCCCCCCCCCGCCCCGGAAAACGGAGGCAGAACACTCTTTGACATAAGTTGCAGCAGTTTGTTTTTCGTATGTCTCTTACAGCAAAATAAACAAAAGTAAAAATAAATAAATGAAACCTAATTAAACACTTTTCTCACAGCAAAGGAAACCATTAAAGAAAAAAAAAAAAAACCCTACAGGATGGGAGAAAATATTTGCATGTGATATTACCTAAGATAGACATTTCTGCAAAGAAGACATACAGATGGCCAACAGGCACGTGAAAACATGCTCAATATCACTAATTCTTAGAAAAATGCAAATCAGAACTATAACGAGGTATCACCTCATACTGGTCAGACTGGCCATCATCAAAAATCTTACAAATAATAAGTGCTGGACAGGGTATGGAGAAAAGGGAAGAACCCTTCTACATTGTTGGTGGGACTGTAATCTGGTGCAGCAATTATGGAGAACAGCACGGAGATTCCTCAAAAAACAAACAAACAAACAAACAAACAAACAAACAAAAATAGACTTGCCATATGATCCAGTAACCCCATTCCTATATCTGGCATATATCTGGAGAAAATTATAATTTGAAAAAACGTATGCACCCCTGATGTTCATAGCAGCACAATTTATAATAGTCAAGACAAAGAAGCAACCTAAATGTCCAGTAACAGATGACTGGATAAAGAAGATGCAGTACACACACACACACACACACACACACACACACACACATACATGAAGTCATAAAAAAAATGAAATAGCCATTTGTAACAACATGGATGGACTTGGTGGGCATTATGTTAAGTGAAGTAAGTCAGACAGAGAAAGACAAATACTGTATGATACTACTTTTATGTGGAATCTAAAATATACAACAAACTGGTAAAAATCACAAGAAAGAAGCAAACTTGCAGATACAGAGAACAAACTAGTGGTTACTAATGGAGTGGGGAGGCAAAGCGGGGTGGGGGGAAGTGGGAGGTATAAACCACCAGATGTTAAGCAGGTTAGGGATATACTGTACCACATGGGGAATTTAGCCAATATTTTTTAGTATCTTTAAATGGATTGTTACCTTAGGAAACAATTTTTTTTAATTAAAAATATGTTAATTAAAAATCTCTGATCATTCAGTACATGAATAAAAAAAATCTGATAAAATTAAATTTCCATATTTGATTCAGAGTTCCCAACAAAGTGACTACAGAGGGAGCAAACCTCAACATAATAAAGGTTACATATGACAAAGCCGAGAGTTAACATTACTAGCAATGACAATAATCTGAAATACTTTCCCCTAAGATCAGGAACAGTGCAAGGATACCCACTCTAGCCACTTTTATTCAACATAGTATTGGAGGTCCTAGATACAGTAAATAGACAAGAAAAGAAATAAAAGGCATCCAATTGAAAGGAAGAAGTAAAACTCATTATTTCTAGGTGATGTGATATTAAATATAGAAAAGCCTCAAGGCTCCACAAAAAACACTGTTAGGAATAAAAAACAGAACTCACAAAAGTTACAGGATACAAAATCAACAGATAGAAATATGCTGTGTGTGTACACATCACTGACAAACCATCAGAAAGAGAAATTAAGAAAAATTCCATTTACAACTGCATCAAAAAGAATAAACACTTAGGAGTAAATTTAACCAATTTGATGAAAGGCCTGACACCTACAACTATAAGACACTGATGAAAGAAACTGAAGAAGACATAGCAAATAAAAGGGAATCCAATCTCATAAACTGGAAGAATCAATACCGTTTAAATGTCCATACTACCCCAAATATCTAAAGAGTCAGTACAATCCTTGGAAAAATTCCAATGGCATTTTCCTCAGAAATAGAACAAACAATCCTAAAATTTGTATGCATCCACAAGAGATCCTAAACAGCCAAAGCAGTCTTCAGAAAGAACCACAAACCTGGAGAAATCCCACCCCGAGACTTGAAAGTATACCATGGAGCTACAGTAATCTAAGCAGTATGTTATTAACATAAAAAAAGACACACAGCTCAATGAAACATTACAGAGTCCAGAAGTAAACTCATGTATGTCTGGTCAATTAACTTCCAACAAAGAAGCCAAAACTGTGCAGTAAAAAAAGAACAATCTCCTCAGTAAATGGTTTTGGGAAAACTGGATTTCCACATGCAGATAAAACTGGATCACTGCTTTACACCACATACAAAACTTAATTCAGAGTGGTCCGACTTGAATGTAACACTTGAAACTACAAGACTCCTTAGAAGAAACACAGGCTATAAGCTCTTCAACATCAGTCTTTGAAGGATTTTCTGAATTTCACATCAAAACCAGAGGCAACAAAAGAAAAATATTCACATGTGAGACTGCATCAAATCAGTAAGCTTCTGTACAGAAAAAAGAGAGAGAGAGAGAGAAAAAAAAAAAACCATCAACAAAATAACAATCAACCTAATGAATGGGAGGAAATACCTAAAACCATATACCTGATAAGGGGTAATATCCAAAATACAGAAAGAATTCGTACAACTCAAATAGGAAAAACAACCCCACCCCAAACCAAACCAAACAAACAGACAAAAAACAAGCAGTCTCATGAAAAATGAGAAAAGAATCTGAATAAACATTTTTCTGAAGACATACAGAAGGCCAACAGGTACATGAAAAGATGTTCAACATCATTAATGATCAGTCAAATGCAGTCGAAACCACAATGACATACCACCTCACTCCTTTAGAATGGCTATATAAATACTAGAAACAACAAGCACTGGAGAGGATGCAAAGAAAAGGGAAACCTAATGCACTATTGGTGGCAATGAAAAATAGTGCAGCCACCTTCAGAAACACCAGGGAGGTTTCTCAAAAAATTAAAAGTAGAACTACTATATGATACAGTGATTTCACTTCTGGGTGTTTAACTGAAGAAAAAAAGTAACTAATTAAATTAAATACGTATCTCCATATTTATTACAGCACTATTTACAACAGTCAAGGTATGGATGCAAAACTGACAATGAATGGATAAGGAATCCTTGGTGTGTATCCACAACGGAATACTATTCAGCCATAAAAAAGAACGAAATCTAGCCATTTTCATCAACATGAATAGACCTTGTGGGCATTATCCTTAGTGAATTAAGTCAGAAAATAAAAGACAAATATTGTAATGGCCTCACTTACATAATCATATGCTCACAGACACGGAGAACAGACTGATCTTTGCCATAAGTGAGATTTGGGGGTGGGCAAAATGGGTGAATCAACTTAAAAGGTATAAATTTCCAGTTATACAGTAAGTCATGGGGATGTAATGTACAACATGGCAACTAGTTAATAATACTCTACTGAATATTTGAAACTGCATAAAATATTCACACAATTAAATTTCAGTGAAAAAGAATTAAAACAACTCATCAACAAAATAACATCCCAATTTAAAAATAGGTAAAATCATGAGTAGACAATTACCCAAAGAAAATATACAAATGTCAAATGGCACATGAAAATATTATCAGCAAGATTAGCCATTATGGAAATGCAAATCAAGCCATAAGTAGTGAATAAACAAACATTAAAAGAGAATATAACATGCCAGTATAATATAATACAAATAATATAAAAGGTATTGGCAAGGATGTGCTGAAACTGACATTCTTATACATTGCTGGTGGGAATTTAAAAAGCTACACTGTGATGAATAGGTTTGGTGGCTGTTGACAGAGCTAAACACATGCCTTAGGAGTTATGCTCACATTTACACACACTAAAGAATTAAAACCAAGTATGCAAACAATACTCTACCTGAACGTTCACAGCAGCATTCTTAAAAAGCCAAACGTTAGAAACAACCCAAATGTTTAAAAACAGACAAATGGATAAATAAAATGTATATGTACATTTGTAGCAGTATATATAGGCATAAAAAGGAATGAAATACATGGATGAATACTGAAAATATTATGGTGAAAGAATTCAGATACAAAAGGCCACATACTGTCTGATTCCATTTCTATAACATCTATAGTAGGTAATTCTATAAAAGTAAAAAGAAAAGTAGAGGTTGTCAGGGCCTGAGGAACAGGAGTGACGTCTTCAAGGGAAAAGGGTCCCGCCTTTCATGGTGATGAACTAAACAGCAGTGATAGTTTCACAATATTATAAGTGTGCTAAATACCACTGAACTGAACAGTTTAACAGGGTGATTAATTTTGCTGTGTAAACTTTCCCTCAAAAATGTAGCAATACATTTCTCTGAAATATCTTCTATGTAATATTGGTTTAATTGAAACTTTTTGGAACTGCACATTATTTATCTTGACATGATGATTCATATTCTAATATAAAAATACTTAACATTCTTTCAATATTCTTGTATAATATATTCTCTTAAAAACGTAAAGATAATCTTGAAAACTTAAAAAATTCAAGATTTCTAGGATTAATATTTGCACCTGCTTCCATGATATCTAACATATTGGTTTTATCTTAGAAAAGCTGTAAAAGACTTATTATGAATCAGAATTCATTTAAGGTCGAGTATTTAACCTCGCTATAACCATATGAGTAAAAGTACACCAGCTCTGTAGGTTTCATCTTCTCGTCTCAGAAGTTGAGGCAACTTCTTATGTCACTTCCATATCACCAGCTTTCTTAATTTGCCAATGTTAGTAACCCTCTTCCTACTCACATCCTCCTCATACCTCAAAAACTTCAGTAGGACTCTGTACCCATGAATTTATTGAAAAAGTATGGTTAACCATGCCCCTGAATTAAGAAATTGTGACATATGTATGACTAGATATATCAAAAGGTTGAAGCATTGACACTGTTCTTATAAATTCATTCTTGTGTACCTTATCTAACCTCTCTCTGTCTATTCTCAGTCTCTCGGCTGGCTCTTCACTTATCTGGCCATTAATTACAGGGACGTTTTAAGGCTATATTCTAGCCTTCTTGCACTTACATCTGATTTGTTTATTCTAGGTATTCTTATTCAGACCCACAGCTCCAATCATAACTGTAGGTAGATAATTTGCAGATTTCCATCACCAAGTCTATCACTTCTGATGACTACATTCAACTACCAATTTCTGTCTTCACTTGGATGTCTCAAATCTACGTCAAACTGAAAACATTCAAAATTTCATTTGTATCCTCTACTTCAAGCAAGGTTTAGTGTTCCACATCTACAAAAAATAGCTTTTAAGATAGCCCCTGTAATCCACTTCTGGTGTTCACACTTTTGTATTATTCACAACCCTCGGGTGAAGTAAGGAAGTGGTGATTTGCTTTGATCATCCAGAACACACACACAAAAATGATGGAATAGTAATTATAAGAGTCTGGGAATTTGTCTTGTTCATCCTCTCTAATTATCCCAGATAATATGAGTTCTCTCTATGGAAAAATCCATGAGGCAAAGAACTGAGACTACCCTCTGGAAAATAACCATTGAGAAACTGAAGCTCTCCATCCGAAAGCCTGTCGACAACAAAGTGAGCAATCCTGGAAGCAAATGCTCCAGCACTCAAGTCTTGCGATTACTTTAGTTACCACTGACACTTGACTGCAGCCTTTTGTGAGATCCTCACCTGAAAATCCATTTATTCCATCCTCAGATTTCTGATGCATAAGAAATGGTAAGTTTAAATACAGATTTGTTATTTTTAAGCTGTTAACACATCAGTAAAATCCTATCTATATAATGAAAGCTGACAGACCCTTTGGCGATTTCTCTCCTTCCGTGTCCACTTTCACAATTCCCAGAGCATGCTAGATCGTACCTTCCAGGCATCTGAATGAATCACTGTCATTCTCCTGAACGAATGATGAACACTATTTTTCTTACCATCTAGGGAGTCTGCATGCAAACTACAATCCATTCTAGAGCCATGATGTGTACCTCTGATCTTGTTTAAAATCCTCTTATACTATTGCTTTTAGATAATAGAAGAGTATTGCAAGAAAAGTATCCAAGGTCAAGTAAAATCTGATTCCTACTACCTTCACTCATCTTTTAGCACCGACTGCTTTTTCCTCCCCGTGTACTCTGACTTCTCAACTTTTCAAATTCCTTCTTGCCTGGCATATACTTCTGCTATCATCACCAGAATTTCTATGTACCATCATATGTCATTTCAATCATGGCTTCTTAGAGAAATCTTCCTTGATTTCCTGACTAGGATTAATTGACTTTTTATAAGCCTTGAGGCTTCTCCTTCATAGAACTAATCAGAGAGGCAAATTTTTGTATTTTTGGCATTACTATTATGTTGTAACCTATAATAATAGCCAGAGAGTTACTTATACCTGCTAATGATCCTGCCTTATGCATAGGGAGTAATACTAAATTTAACCAATATTCTAAATTTATAAATGCAAAAATTAAAATAACTTGCCTACAGGAACACATGAAGATGGTAGTACTGTAAGACGTGTGCACATATTTTTGGACGACCATATTAGATAAGTAAGTCTCCAAGAACTAAGTAAACTGAATATATAAGATAAATTGATAAGAAAATGAGAGGATAACATTAAAATCAAGTCATGAAGTCACTGTTCTTCACCAAGATTCATAAAAAACAGATACTACAAAATGACTGAACCAACTAATATACGGGGCCAGGCACATACCTTGTTTAAGTTTAAATAGCATAGACTTTTCTGCATCAATTGAAGCACTCTTACCAAGTAAGAGACGTTTTGCTAAATCTTTTTTGTAGAAGGCTTCAAAAATATCTTTCCCTGCATTATTTAAAAAAAAAAAAACAACTAAATGTCAGTTTAAACATTTAAAAAAATCACTAATACCATATGTCAACTAGAGGATATTTACATCCAATAATACTTGAAAATCATGTAAATAGCAACATTATTTACAAAAGCAAAAGAAGAAAACAACCAAAGTACCCCACTGACAGATGAATAGATACACAAAACATAATACTGTTGTCATAAAAAGAAATTATGTTCTGATACATGGATGATCCTTGAAAACATTTTGCTAAGTAAAATAAGGCATACACAAAAGGTCACATATTTTCTCACTCTCTATATATAAGATGCCCAGAATAGGCAAATCCATAGGGAGAAAAACCAGATAACTGGTTGTCAGAAGCTGAAGGCAAGAAGGGAACAGGGAATGACTGGGTAATGTGTATGGAGTTCATATTTGGGGTGATGAAAACGTTCTGTAATTAGATAATGATTATGGCTGCCCAATAATGTGAATGTAATTAATGCCAATGAACGTCAAACTTCAAAACAGTAAATATTAAGTTATCAGTATTTTACTACAATAAGAAATTATTTGGATTCAATTTATAACAGGATATGCCCATAAATTCTTTAGATTGTCCTATATACTTTATTTTTAAACTTTTAAATAGACATTAAAGCAAATACCCACCATAAATGAATCTAAATAAAATCATGATTTTATCTAGCAACTCTTCTAGTTCTTCATCTGTAGCTTCTTTGTTACCTGCCCGAAGTTTTGAATCCACATACTTTGCTAAAATGTAAAAAAATAATTTATTAAGTAATATTTTCAAATACATATCACAGGCAAAACTTCTTTCCTCAAACATGTACTTTCCAAAAATATAGGTACTGACTTTCATAAAACAGAAAATTAATGAAAGAGTTGATGAACAGATGAATGAAAGGGCAAATAAAAGATAAAATATTTATATTAAGTGGTTTTAATATTTCCATAACACTACAATGGAATCATTTCCTCACTACCAATGTCCCAAATCTATTTAAAAAAAGAAAAACTGACGGTATTATTCAAAATTTAAATTTATTATGTAAACAGCAAAATCTTAAGGACTTATTAAAGGTATATACTGATTGCATTCACTTTAAATAACAAAAGAATGTCAATTTGATAGATTTTTTAATTTAAATTTTATAATACTATATCAAAAGAGAAATTCTTTAAAACCTAAAATCATTAAGTTTTGTGGCAAAAAGAAAAGCTTTCACTTTATAAAAAGAACTAGAAAAGGAAGTGAGACTAAAAATTTCTGAGCCTTGTCTACTCATTAAAGACTCTGCTTACTTTATAATAGTCTAAAAGCACAGAACTTTCCAACGTCCCATGTTACCACTACTTAAACAACGGGATGTTTTGTGAAAAAAGATTTTAAGAGAAATACTTCCTTATGGTCCTTGATTATCAATCTTGCAATATGATGATAAATTATGATTTTGAGTCAAATCATTGTCCCATAACTTAAAAACGAATTAGAAACAAAATTTTTAATAAAGAGTAAATATTCCATAAAACTGGGAGCCATACCTAGAAGCTCAGCTGGCTTGTTAGGTCTTTTGTTAATAAACGTTTCAAAAGCTTCATTCATAGCAACAATAAATTTTTCATTCTTCAGAAAAGAGGTCTCAATGATAAAATCAATCTTATCTTTAAAATCCAGAAGTTCTTGCACCATTGTCTTATCCTTTATAGGATTAGTAACTATGCTGCTACCAAATTTCTGAAAATAAAATTGTCTGAGATTATTATTATTATAATACAAATAAAATCTCCACAAATTTAACAGAGATCTTATTTTCAGATCGCACAATATCAATTACACACTGAGCCTCAAAAGAAAAACATATTGCTGTATTGCTGGATAAAGTCAAAGTACTGTGGAACTGAAGCAAGAAAGAGAAATGTAAGCCAACTGATTATCCTAGTGGTGATTTAGAAATGAACAACTGAGACAATCACACCTGGCAGAAATATTAGGGATAAGTAAAGAAACCTACAAGTAGAAAGATAAGTTAATTTTTAATATGAGAAGAAATTCAAGAGGAAAAATTCAAAAAGTTATCCCATGGTACTGCAATGACTATTATTTACATATTCATAACAAAATAAAGAATTGTCCTTCATTCAAGAATTAAGATGAGAAAATTATGACAAAAGGAAGCCAGACAATCAAATCTATGATATCCAAAAAATAAATAAAAAAAGGAACATAAGCATATTACATTCATAGAGATAAGTAAGAGAAGAAAATACCTGAGAAAGAGAAAGCTGAAGAGTCTTACCAAAAATGGCAAGAAGGGAAGCCTAAAATTCCATTCCTTTAAATCACTGCATTAAAGCAATGATTAAGCTGTCAAAAATTGTCAATCAATTTTTTTGAATTCTAGAATCCAATCAGAAACTTGCAAAGACCGGATTAATAATTAGAGACACTATAAAATTAAAATAAAACATCATGAGATTTTAACTTTGTTTACACGTTCTCACCATCAATAGCTCAAATAGTATTTAAAGCAGTAAGTCACAATCATTCTCACTAACATTAAAAGCTGTTAGAAAGCATGAGAGTCAAAGGTAATAGGATAACATTTAAAATTTTGCAGGAAAAATTATACTCAAAATTCTATATCCATCAAAATCATGTTCCTAAAGTAAAGGAAAATAAAGAAATTACCAGATAAACAAACACCGAGGGAGTTCTTCACTAGGATACCTGCCCTAGAAGATATACTAAAGGGATTCCTGGGGTTTAAATGAAAGGACAAAGGCAATATGAAATCTGAAGCTGTACGGAAAAAGGCAAAGGACTGGTAAAGATCAGTTTATTTTCTTTGCAGTTTATAACTCCTTTTATCATATATGACTTAAGAAATGATGCATTAAAGCAACAAACATAAATCTATGTGAAAGGACACATTTATAAAGGTGTAATGTATGACAAAAATACAAAAGAAGAGAAATGGAACTGCAAAGCAGCAGAGCTTTTGTACACTATCAAACCTAGCTTGCTATTAATTCATACTACATTTTTACAAATTGAGAAATTAATTGCCATCTCAAATTTAACCACTAAGAAAATAATTCTAAAATGTACAGAAAATGAAATGATATGGGAACCTAAGGAATAGAGAAGAAAATGAATCACAAAAGAAGACAGTAATGAAGAAGACACTGAGGAACAATAAACATATGAGACATACAAAAAATAAACAGTAAAATGACAGATCTTGTCAATAATTACTCTAAGTTTACATGGAATAAACTATCCAATTATAAGCCAGAGATTGGCAGAATAAATGTGAAAAGCACAATTCACCTCTTTGGATTCACTTTTGATTCAGTGACACAAATAGTAACCTAAAGAGAACTGCAGTGGCTACAACTACTATCAGACAAACTACCCTTTGTTATAATAGAAAAAGAAAAGCATTACATATTGAAAAGGGTCAATTCATCGTGAAGATTTAACAATTATAAACAAGAGTGCCTAAGCATAGAACCTTAAAATATATGAAGCAAAAATTAACAAAAATGAGAAGAGAATGAAACAGTCCTCTAATAATTATTTGGATATTTCAATAGTCTAGTTTAAATAATCAATATAACAAGACCTAAATAAGAAAATATGGGACTTGAAAAACACTGTAAACTAACTAGACCTAATACACATTTATAAACACTTCACTTAGCAGTATTAGAATATATATTTCCTTAAATGTCCTTGGAACAGTCTCAGGATGGAGTATATTTTAGGCCACAAAATTAGTCTTAATAAAATTTAAAAGACTGAAATGACACAATGTACATTATCTGAGCAAAACGGAATGAACCAGAAAGATTTTCTGAAAAATACCTGGAAAATCACAAATGTGCAAAAATTAAACACAATCTCAAACAAGCAATGCGTCAAAGAAAAGAAAAAAAAAACACATAAGAGATTTAAAAATACATTGACAAAAATGAACGTGAAAATACAATATACCAAAACTTACAAGATAACAAGAAAAAGGCCCAATGGGGAATTTTTAGTTCTACAGCAAGTCTCAAATCAAAAATCTACCTTTACAACTTTAAAAGAAAAGAAGAAATAGTAAAGATTAGAGAAGAAACACACAAAAAACAGAGAACGGAAAAATCAAATGAATCAACGAAACCAAATGTGTCACAGATCAACAAAACTGACAGATAATAGTGATACTAGCAAGACTATGGAATAAGTGGTTCAAGCCCCTAGTATCCACAATCAAAAATACGGATTAGTGACTATCCATAGATAAGAATGCCTTTGTGAAAACCCTAGAACCCATGAGGTGATGTTGAAGCATCCCCTTCTCGTGAAAAACTGAGAAAAGTCCCATTAGAATGCTAAAACAAGAAATTTCACACTCACTGCATCACCTGTCCCCCAGGACTACAGGGCACCAACTGAAAGGGTCACATGGGCCTACAGCTTTCTACAGTGGAAGAAAAGAGAGCCTAAAGACAGACACCTCGCTTTTCCAATGTTTCAGTGTGTCCTCAGGAAGGTAACTTCTCTCTGTCACTTCACAAGGAACACTGGGGGAACTGGCAGGGCTGGACCACCTGCGCTAAGGTAAACACAAAGAAGGGAGTAGGGCTCACAGCGAACAACAGACAGATCATGTCAGCAACACTGCATCCCTGTCAACAACTCTGCTCAATCAGGGACCCAGCCAGCACTTTCTCCCAATCCTAGAAACAAGCTAGTGGCTCCAGCTGAGGATGTACAGAACAGGGAATCCTTGTGCACTTTTGGTAGAAGTAAACTAACAGAGCTACATAAATGAAAAATAGTATGGTGGTACCTTAAAAATTAAAAACAGAGCTACTATGTAATCCAGCATTCTCACAACCACCTATATACATCCAAAGGAAATAAAATCACTATCAAAGAGATATATGCACACCCACATTAATTACATCTTTCACAGTAACTGAAATACGGAAAACAACTTAACTGTCAACCAGTGTGTAGATTTTAAGAAACCTGTTATATACTGAGACAACGGGACATTACGCCACCTTAGAAAAGAATGAAATCCTGCCATTTGCAACAGCATGGATAAACCTGAAGGGCAATATGCTAAGTGAAATAATAAGGCAGACACATAAAGACAAACACTTTTTGGTATCACATACATACGGAATCTAAAAATAGTTGAACTCATAGAAACAGATTAGAATGGTAGTCTCTGTAGGTTGAGGAAATGGGAAGATGCTGGTCAAAACAATGAGCAACTATACACCAGCAATTAGATAACTTAGATAATAAGAATCCATTTCAAGAAATACAGAATCTATCAATCTATAACATGTAAAAGAGACTGAATCAGTTATGCAAGACCTCCAAGCAAAGAAAAGCACAGAACCAGATGGCTTCACCAATATAACCCACTGAAAATCTAAAGAAAAGTTAACACGATTTCTTTTCAAACTATTACAATAAATAGAAAAAGGGGAACATAGTGCTGGTGGAAATAAAATATGGTACAGTTATTTGGAAAACAGTGAGACGGATGCTCAATTACAATATGACACAGCTCGGTCCACTAATCTTTGACAAAGGAGACAAGAACATGCAATGAAATAAAGACAGTCTCTTCAGCAAATGGTGCTGAGAAAACTGGACAGAAGCATGTAAATCAATGAAGCTACAACACTCCCTTACACCATACACAGAAATAAACTCAAAATGGATCGAAGACTTAAACATAAGACAAGACACTATAAACCTCCTAGAAGAAAATACAGGCAAAACATTATCTGACATACATCTCAGAAATGTTCTCCTAGGACAGTCTACCCAAGCAACAGAAATAAAAGCAAGAATAAACAAATGGAAATCTATTGAAACTTACAAGCTTCTGCACAGCAAAGTAAGCCAGAAGTAAAACAAAAAGACAACCTACAGAATGGGAGAAAATATTTGCAAATGAAACTGACAAAGGCTTGATCTCCAGAATATATAAGCAGCTTGTATGACTTAATAACAAAAAAAACCAAAAGACCCAATTCAAAAATGGGCAGAAGACCTAAACAAGCAATTCTCCAGTAAAGACATAGAAATGGCCAATAGGCACATGAAAAAATGCTCAAGACCACTAATTATCAGAGAAATGCAAATCAAAACTACAATGAGGTATCACCTCACACCAGTCAGAATGGCCATCATTCTAAAGTCCACAAACAATAAATGCTGCAGAGGGTGTGGAGAAAAGGGAACCCTCCTACACTGCTGGTGGGAATGCAGTGTGGTGCAGCCACTGTGGAAAACAGTATGGAGATTCCTCAAAAAATAAGACTTACCCTATGATCCAGCAATCCCACTCCTGGGCATACATCTGGAGGGAACCCTAATTTGAAAACATACATGCACCCCAATATTCATAGCAGCACTATTTTCAATAGTCAAGACATGACATGGAAACAACTTAAATGTCCATCAACAGATGACTGGATAAAGAAGTCATGGAACACATATACAATGGAATACTACTGAGCCATAAAAAGAATAAAATGTCATTTGGAGCAACATGGATGGACCTGGAGATCATCATTCTAAACAAAGTAAGCCAGAAAGAGAAAGAAAAATACCATATAATGTCACTTATATGTGGAATCTTTTAAAAAAGACACAAATGAACCTATTTACAAAACAGACACAGACTCATAAAGAACAAACGTGTGGTTACAGAGGGGAAAAGGAGTGGCAAGAGATAAACTGGGAGTTAGAGATCTGCAAATACTAACTACTATATATAAAATAGATAAACAAGAAATTTCTTCTGTCTAGCACAGGAAACTATATTCAACATCTTGTAATAACCTATAATGAAAAGGAATATGAGAATGAATATATGTATGTATATGACTGAAACATGATGCTGTACACTAGAAATTGAAACACTGTAAACTGACTATACAGCGATAAATAAATAATTTTTAAAGTGATAATTAATAAAGTGAAAAAATGATGGTTAAACACACACACACATATGAAACCATACCTAACTATTCAAATCAGGGGTACTTAGGAAGTACTTAGCTGGGGCTACTATTGTAAAAATTTTTATATTTTAAAGTACAGTTTTAGAAAACCATTGGCTATTTTTCTGTTTTTTTGGTTTTTTAATAAAGTGTCTAATGAGCATCTATTTCTTGAGCACTTTTTACTTGTCCAATACCAGAGAGGGCTTGTGAAGGAATGTAAAGGATGCAGGAAATATGAAACATTAACTCTGGCTGTGAAGAAAAAATCAGGAACCACTATGAGACAATTAAAGCACATTAAGGGCAAAACAGCTTTTAACTGCAAAAGTTTCAGCAGGAGAAAAATAGAAGTAGAGAAGAGAAGGAAAAACAGATTCACAAAACCATTGGTGAAACTAAAAAAAAAAAAACATCTTTTATCGTGGAAGCTTTAGGCAGACACAAAAATAGAACTCTTTTGTTTCATCCCCGTCCACTTTTTTTTTTTCTGAAGCATTTCAAAGCACATCCAGGACAGACCGACTGAGCTATTATCTTGATGGCTGAGAGGAAGTGGGGGTGACCTTTCATCAGTGCTTCAACGTGAGCGAAGGCATGTTCTTTGTGGGGAAGTTGAACGCGTCAGGATTAAGAAGTAGAGTCTTGTGGATCAGTCCAGAAGTCCCCCAGTCTCGTTCATTTTGAATCTGAGTCTCCACTCCCAGCTCCCAGGGGCTGTGTGTATCCTGGAGGCTGGAGTCCGTCCAGAACAACTCCTGGGTTCCTGGCGGAAGTAACTTGACTTGATAAATGGAATTTGGGGCTGAAGAACAGGTGAAGGCAGGCAATAATGAGTTTTATTTGGGCAGGGTGAATTTGAGTTGCCTTTGGGGGATATGTTCATTTCCTAGGGCTATTGTAACAAAGTATGAGCAACTACTTAAAACAAGAGAACCCTTTCCCTTTGGGAGGCCTGAAGTCTGGTATGAAGGTGTCCGCAGGGTCTGGAGGCTCTAGGGGAGAATCTGTTCCTTGTCCCTTCCAGCTTCTGGGGTCTACTGGCATTCCTGGTCTGTGGCAGCAGGACTCCGGTCTCTGCCTCTGTGGTCAACAGCATCCTCTTCCACCTGGGTCCCACCTCCCTCTGTCGCTTTCCCATAAGGACACTTGTGATGCCCTAAAGGCCCTCATAGAGAATCAAGGGTCATCTCTTCACCCTTAATTTAATCACATCTGCAAAGACCCTTTTACCAACTATAGTAACGATTACAGGTTGCGGAGATTAGGACCCGTCATCTTTGGGGAACACCAGTCAGCTTACTGCAGACATGGAAATCACTCTAAGGTGTTCAAGACAATGAATGGGACTTCTCCTGTGAGTGTGGGGAACCCTGGCAGCCCCACAGCTCACACTGGTGGTTCTAAGTGCTCTCACAAGGAGCAGCAGAACAGACTAGTTATTTGCCGACCCCAGGTGGTGCCTGGGGAAGCCTGGTCCCACCTCAAGCCTGGTGAGGACTGCTCCAAGGGCAGCTGTCAGGAAAATTTGGGATGCTATGGGCAGAGGACCTAAATAGACGATTTTCCAAGGAAGACAGACAGATGGCCAAAAGGCATGTGAAAATATGCTCACCATAGCTAATTGTCAGAGAAATGCAAATCAAAACCACAATGAGATATCACCTCACACCAGTCACAGTGGCCATCATCAAAAAGTCTACAAATAAGAAATGCTGGAGAGGGTATGGAGAAAAGAGAACCCTCCTACACTGTTGGTGGGAACGTAGTTTGGTGCAGTTATGGAAAACAGGATGGAGATGCCTCAGAAAACTAAAAATAGAGCTACCATATGGTCCAGCAATCCCACTCCTAGATATATATCCAGAAAAATACAAAAAGTCTAAAGCAGAAAGATATGTGCACCCTAGTGTTCAAAGCAGGATTATTTACAATAGCCAAGACATGAAAACAACCCAGTGTCCATCAACAGGCATTCAACTTAAGAAGATGTGGCATATATACATAATGGAATATTACTCAGCCATTAAAAAGAAGGAAATACTGCCATTTGCAGCAACATGGATGGACCCAGAGATTATCATACTAAGTGAAGTAAGTCAGACAAAGACAGACAGTATCACATGATATTACTTATATGTGGAATCTTAAAAAAATGACACAAATTAACTTATTTCCAAAACAGAAACAGATTCACAGACATAGAAAACAAACTTATAGTTACTAAGGGGAAAAGAGGAGGGTGGAGGGGTACATTTGGAATTTGGGATTAGCAGATAATAACTACTGTATATAAAACAGATAAACAACAAAGTCCTACTGTATAGCGCAGGGAACTATATTCAATACCTTGTAGTAACTTAATGGTGAAAAAGAATGTATGTATTTTCATGTATGACTAAAGCATTGTGCTGTACACCAGAAATTGATACATTGTAAACTGACTATATTTCAATAAAAAAATTGTAATAAACTATGATGGAAAATAACTATATATATATATAGTTATATATATAACTATACATAGTAACTATATATATATATACACACACACACATATATATATAGTTCACTGTGCTATACAGAATAAATTCTTATATATAGATAAATTTTACATATATATAAATTTATATATATAATAACATTAAAGAACCTTTTATATATATATACACATACCTGAATGACTTGGTTGTACATCTGAAGCTAACACAGTACTGTAAATCAAGTACACTTCAATTTAAAAAGATTTGGGATGCCTACAAAAGAGAGATCTGTATCTTGTTTTCAGGTTGCGTTTCAGGGAATAGGCTGTCTGTGCCAACAGGCGCAGAAGGCAGAAACAGCTCGCCCGACAGCAACAGGGCTGAGCAGTGGGCTGACTCTCCAGGACACTTGAAAATGTCACTTCATATAAAACTATCCTGAAATTTTTTGGCTTAAAACCACAAATGCAGGCCTGACCCAGGCTTCCTGCTCAGGTTAAGGGAGCCCCATTCCCTGTCATCCCAGCAAGGATTTGGAATGGCGGTGACTTCTTTGCCAGAGAGAAAACACTTTTACCTGGGGAATGAGTTGTAGAGGAGAAAAATCATCTGTTGTCACTGCGGTCCTTCAGATCTAACCTGGGACTCAGGATCTCAGGGGCGGCTTTAGGATTTGTTCTCTCTCCCTGGAGTCTCTGGTACTAGGTGGGCTCCTCTGCTTGAAGAAGAAAGAAGCCCAGAGCTCTCAGAGGCACCAGAAGCTTAACCTCTGCTTCAAAATTCAAAATTAGGGAGACTTGATGGAGGGAAGGAGGAAGGAAAGGCAGGATTAAAAAGCAGCCCCCTGCCAGGGCCAAGTCCACTCCCTGCCCCCGCTGCGGTGACCCTCAGCTGAGGTCAAGGGCCAGAGATCAGAGCTCTTCCCAGAGCAGGGCTTGGGGCTTCTGACAGAACAGGAGTGGTGAGGCCAGCCTGGCAGCCATACCTTCATTTGTAGCACTGTATTTGGGGAATATCTTTTTCCAATCTTGAACACCTTCTAGGACCCAGCTAGCTTGTAAGTTGGGGATAGATTGGCCAACTAAATCATGGCATAAAAACGGGTCCCACATATCATCCAGGTTGTTCTAGTGAAAACCAGCACAAACAATTTCCAAGCAGCAAAAAATGACCTTGCACTGGAGATTTCGGTGACACATCCTTGAACATATTGGTCTTCCCAAATGCAAGATGAACTTTCTGCTCCTTCACTACGGTATCATTTGCGTGGTTATGCAATGAATGCCTTTCTAGCTTCAAACACCACATTTTGAGGGGAAAAAAAACAATAAAGACATTTATACAAGGCTTCCATGGACTTGACCTTCTAACGAGCTCCCCTGATGATGCTGAGTTTGTGCTTTCGTTTGAGATCACACTTTAAGAACCACGGAATAAAACGACAGCCAGGAGGGTCTGGACACTGTGGGGGCTCAATAAAATTTGAGATTTGCAAAAATTAACTATTATATCTGAAAACAGATTTTAAAAATTTCTTCTGTATAGCACAGGGAACTATATTCAATATCTGAATATAATGAAAAAGAATATGAAAATGAATCTATGCATATATATGCATGACTGGGACATTATGCTGTACACCAGAAACTGACACATTGTAACTGTACTTCATTTAAGGAAAAAAAAAAGGTTATTCCGTCCCCTCCCTCTCACCCACAACACAATCACAAGCGCACACACAAGGAGAAAGGGACCAGCCGTCTGTACATCCTTAGAGCTGAAATAACTCAGGTGCTGCGTGGGAAGGAGGGGCCCTGGAAACGGAAGCGACTCACTTCTTTCCTGTTGGAGGGCTGCTGATTCGGGTGCTGGAAATGCCTTCATTGGCCGCTGGCCAAAATATGTTTCAATTCAATCTATTTGAACTTCAAGGAATGTAGAAGTATTTGACTAGCAGTAGAAATAACAGGAAGTAACCGAGGACGGCTGTCTGAAAGGTGGCAGAATTTTTACGACAACCGAGAGATTTCTCCCAGGCACAGACAGCAGCTTTCTAAAAATTTAATTAAGTATGATACGTCTTTACTTTTGCTAATTACATTTGTAGAAGGCCTGCAGGAACTATTGTGTTAGTGTATTTTAAAAGCTACATTTTATTTTATGTTGGAATAATTTTAGATTTACAAAAGAGTTGCAAAGATAATACAGAAAGAGCTTGCATACCCATTACCTGATTTCCCTGAACACATCTTTCATAACTATGCTTTTTTTTGTCAAAACTCCGAAAGGAACATCAGTACGTTACTAGTAACTAAGCTCCCGACTTCACTGACTCTATTTGGATTTCCCGTCTGTGCACGAATGTCCCAGGACCACTCATTGCATTTAGTTGTCACATCTCCTTAGCCTCCTCTGGTCTGTGATCTTTCTTTGTTTTTCATGGCGTGGACAGCCTTGAGGAGCACTGGTCATGTATTTCCCAGAAAGCTCCCCAATGTGGGCTTGTCTGACTTTTTTCTCATGACTAGACTGGGTTATGGATTTGGGGAGGAACACGCCGAGGTGAAGTAGCCGCCTCAGCACACCACATCGGGGGTACTTGACATCCACATGGCTTGTCAGGGGCAACAGTCGCCTTGACCTCAAGGGTAAGGTAGTGGCTGCCAGGTTTCTCACCGTTACCCAGAAAAATTTCATTTTCCTGAATGACTCTGTTTTTTTTGGAAGGAGGCGGTAGTAATTAGGTTTATTTATTTATTATTTTATTTTTTTAATGGAGGCACTGAGGACTGAACCCAGGACATCATGCATGCTAAGCACGCACTCTGCCACTGAGCTTTGCCCTCCCCCTACCGACTCTTCTAACATGGCCAGTTTTACAATTCAGAGGTGTTCTGTGGGAAGTCACTTTGATTCAGTGGTGGCCACCAAGTTCATAACTGGCCAGGCTGTCCCTGAGACCGGATGGAGATGCTCGAGTCACGACATTAAGTGATTTAAAGCACTAAGAGAAAGGGGGGAAGGTGGGTACCTGGATGCATGTAGGGTGGGATGCAGCAGAGGGGAAGGGCCACATTACCTTAATCTTGAGTTCCCGGGTGAGCACGTGCCTCTCTCTGCCTCGGCAGCCTGCCCTGCTGCCCCTGCGGTCAGGAGCACCACAACTGCCAGTGAGCGAGGGGCTCGGCAGCAGAAGGTGCCTGCAGTCCAGGCCGCCTGATGGCTGGGCGACCTCGGGCAAGCTCGCCAGCCGCAGGTGTAGCTTGCTGGCCAACAGGCCCAGCAACGTGGGCGCTTGCTGTGTTTGTCAGGCAGAGGTGAGTGCCAGGCTGTGTGTCCCCAGTGATGGCCAACTTACGACCTCACCAATGTTGAGGTCCTGATCCTGCAGTCCCTTTGTGTCTCTGCGCAGTGCCTGTATGCTCTGCTTACTTAGACGTCTCATGAGCTGCTTGCTTCTTCAGAGCTTCTCATGTTTTCTAAAGTAGAATCAAATAATCTAGCAAATCTAGCAAATACACATGACAGAAGCCCATACATATTTCTTACTTTATTATTATTTTGGTGTGCTTAGTTTGACACAAAAGACCAATTACAGCCCAGGGGCCAGCTGTCTGGTTTTGTAAATAAAGGTTTATTGGTACAACACCACACCCATCTGTTTACCTTCTGCCTGTGGCTGCTCTGGGGCCCCCACAGCAGTGCTGGGTGATCGCAATAGACTGTGAGGCTTGCAAAGGCTAAAATATGGAGCCTCTTAATAAGTTGCCTGATCCGTGTTATAGACTAAAGGACTGTCACAGGTTTGAGAGATTGGGGCTGTGGACCGTGTTTACTTGAGATGTTCAACCATGAGCAATGCAGACTCAAAGACTTGGGGGGAAGAGCTATCATGTTTAAACCATCAGGTCCCCCCTCCCCAGGAATGAAGGACCCACACTTTCTCCGTGAGTGCCTTTCAGTCCCTCTGATACTGAGCTGTCGTCTGGTGCGTGTACCAGACAAACATTTCTGTGGTGCGCACGGCCAGCTGCACGCCAGCTTGTGTTACGCACCGCCACGTGGTAGTTCTCACCGCAAGCCAAGCCCTTGAGGTTACTGTGGATTTCTTGTTCCCTGCTCAGGGCCCCTGAAGTACCCGTGAAGCAGTCACTTCAAAATCAACCAAAGCCTGTGGTTAACGAGTGTATTTAGTCCTTTTTGTGAGGTATCTGAGACTGGACAGCCTGGTATGCATGGGGACTCCAGAGGATACAGCCTGCCCAGAAATAATCATTGTATTTCACTGTATTAGTATAGTGTGCACAAAAAGAATCATAATATGTAAACAAAGCTTGAAACACGTAACATGTATACATGCCTGTCCATCTGTTCGCCTCACCCCGCCCCCCACATACACACTCACTCACTTCCTTGAAAGTGCAAGGATGGCATCAAATTCAACTTGCTGCCTCCAGCTTCTCAAAAGTGTTGCTTCCAGGTGGTGTGTGGCGAAAGTGCTTTCCTCGGTCTGACCAGGTTGTAGACACGTTGACAGGGAAATGAGCCCCCAGTTCCCCTCCGGAGCTTACAGTGTAATCCTCCTGGGTTTGATTCTCAGCTCTGCCACCTCCGTGACCCTGGACAAGTTTCCTCGCCTCTTCTGGTCCCTTATGCATAACTAGAGATAAAAAGATGGGTGGACGGGAGTGTTAAGCATGACTTTGAGTATCTAATGCTGCCAACGCATGGAAGGCAGTGGGGTAATAATATTCAGATTAATTTAGTTTCCTCCTTCTTCTCAGAACACAAACCCCGCCCTCTCCTTCCCTCTTCTGGTCTCACCTCTTCCCAGGCTGAGACCACGTAGCTGACAGACTCACTCTCTGACCACTGCAGAGATGAAGTCATACTTTTCCGCATTATTTTTCAACCCATCAGTTTCTGTTGCTTTTTCAGAGGAGAGGACGAGATTCCTTCAGAAACCAAGACTCTCGTATTTTGTTCGGGGAGGTCGATCCCCGACAAAAGCCACAAATCAGACTCTCAGAGTTCTAAGCCCCGGTTCAAAGACCATTCATCATGTGAAATATTTGCAGAGCTGCTGAATTCTCCAGGGGACAGAAACAGGGCTCAATGCCAAGATACAAGCCACAGCAAAATGTTTTATCCTCTTAAAGCCCTGTAACTAACCTGGAGCAGTTCTGTCCACTCCACAAGGTAAAACACAGCAAATTTAATTCTGAAAAGAGAGGACAGCCGATGTTTTCTGTACTCCAGCCGTGTCAGCCTTGCACCCCATTAACATACTCACTCACCCCCAACAGGCAGCCTGGGACCACCTCAGGTGGCAGGAACTCACTACGCCAGTGATCTCAGGAAGCCTGCTGGATCTTTTTGCTGTGGCAGTGTCTGCAGCTCTTTGTTCAAGGTACTGCTTCCATCATGGCTGCCTTCCATGCATGGGTCCCAACAGGAAGCCCAGTCCTGTGGTTTTCGAGGAAGAAGGCTTAGGAGCTGAGCCCAAACTCTGCCTTACTTAAAACTGCAAAGCTGGAGGGATGGTGTATATATAGCTCATGAGGTCCTGGGTTCAATCCCCAGTACCTCCATTAAAAAAATTAGAAATTTTAAAAATTGCAAAGCTGGTGGTGGAAATGCAGATGAGCTAGAAGTGTCTGCATGCTTACTATGAGAAGGGGAGGGAAAGAGTAGGGATGCCTTACCTTTGGTTGGTTGGGAAAAACCTAGAGAGGGGCGCATTTACTGAGGGGAGAGGCCAAAGGGTGGGCTGCAAAGGCGCCTCTTTGGTTTATTGATGATAAATATGATGAAGCCGGGATTTTTCTTTTTTAAAAATAAAGCTTTGGTTAGTAAAGCCATAAGAGGGGGCTCTTTGATTTTCAACCTTGAAGAGCTTTTTTCAGAAAAACTTTACTCAGTGTATTATCTTTAGTACTGATACCATTTTGAAATTTGCATGCATATAGAATAAAGTGTGGTTTTCAACGTATAATGAAATTCATAGAAAAACTGAAGCAGTTAAGAAAATCTGAATAAACTTGAACTTTTTTTCTAAACAGAATTACTCTTGAAAGCTAATTTACAATGCCCAAAACAACTCTACACCTGGGTATAAAATGTGTGTGTGTGTGTGTGTGCGCGTGCGTGCGCGCGCGCGCCGGGTTAGGTAAAGCAGTTCCTCTTTTCTTTAAGATTTACGTGTTGGTTTTAAAAGGAAAATCCTAGCGCTGTGGGATTGTTTCCGTGGGGAAGAGGGACCGTAAAGAAAAGCACTGCCTTAATGCCAGTCACAGCAGCCACGGTTTATGAGTCTGTAACGAATCAAAATTAGGCATGTAGGAATCCCAAACGGGGAAGATCTGGCCCGAGGCGCGCTATCTGGTAAAATCCGTTAAGACGAGGTGGTAGGACTGGGCGCTCTGGATTCCGGAGACTTAAGCCCCGGTTAGGCTGCGTGCAAGGGCAGAGAGCGAGCGGACTTCTCCCACCTGGCGCCCTCCTCCCCCTCGGCCCTCCGCCTCCTCTCGCCACGTCCCCCCCTCCTGACCAAGCATCACCCTCGTGAGGCCTCGCGGCGTTCGCGGAGGCGCACAGCCCCCACCCCGCCCGGCGCCTTTTCTGCCAGCGCGGGGGGCTGGGGCGGGGATGGGGAGGCCCAGGGCACATGACGCCCCCATCCCCCGGCGCGCCCAGCAAGCACATGACCCAGGCAGGCCGGCGGGGTCCCGGCAGACCCGAGCCGCGTCCCAGAGCCCGGGCCATGGCCTCCCCGCGCCTGGGGACCTTCTGCTGCCCCACGCGGGACGCCGCCACGCAGCTCGTGCTGAGCTTCCAGCCGCGGGCCTTCCACGCGCTGTGCCTGGGCAGTGGCGCGCTCCGCCTGGCGCTCGGCCTCCTGCAGCTGCTGCCCGGGCGCCGGCCCGCGGGCCCCGGGGTCCTCTCGGCCTCCCCGCCGGCCGCGGCCCGCGCCCCCGCCTCCGTCCGCATCCTGCGCGCGGCCATCGCCTGCGACGTGCTCGGCTGCCTGGGTAAGAGCGCGCGGCCGGCGGGTGGGCACCCGCCCCGAGCCCGGGCGAGGGCGCGCGGCCCGGGGCTGCTACCTGCCGGGGGCGCGGAGGAGCGCGCGGCTGGGACCCGGCCCCGGCGCGGGGGGACGCGCGGCCCGCGGGGCGGGACGACTGAACCGGAGGCGGCTCCCCAGGGACCGGACGGGGCGGCCAGGGGACTCAGGGGACTCTGCAAGCTGGATGGTCGGTAAAAGGTGGCTCAGGGGACCCCCTTTTTTTTTCTTCCTTTTCTAAACCAACTTAATGTGTTAACTGCAAGCTTACCAGGGAAACTAGACAGCGCTGTTAAGGAAAACCCAGAAAATAGAATGCATCCTTAATTGTTACACCAGTGAGAGACTAGCAGTTCTTATTCTGTGTGTACACACACACACACACACACACACACACACACACACATTTCCAATGTGATTTAGCAGAATCAGGAAGAAAACGATATACGTTTATATCTGTATCTCCTTTATATATATATAAAATAAATCTATATTATATATATGTAAATAAATATATAAATATATATAATATATATAAATATATTTAATAAAATTTTATCTATCCATCATCTACCATCTGTGTATCCATCCATCCATCCAACCATCCATGCAAGTTTGAGTTTTATTCCACAGGCAGGCAAACTGCAGTTTAGGCCAAATCCTCCCTGCTGCCTCTTTTCTATGGCGCATGAACTAAGACTGTTCTTACGTTTTAAAGTGTTTCTTAAAAATCTAAAGAAAAAGACTGTTTCCTGACATGGAGATATTCCATGACATTTAAATGCCAGCGTCCGTAAGTGCAGTTTCATGGGAACACAGCCAGGCCCTGCGCTTGTGTGTCGTCTCGGCCAACTCTGCCCTACGAGGGCAGGGGGGTGTGTTGAACAGGGAAAGTATGGCTCATAAAGCCTGAAATATTTTCTCTCTGGCCCTTGACAGAAGCTTGGCTGACCCCTGCTTTCACCTCTAGCGTGGCATGTTTTTATAGGCCTCTAAGCTCCATATTGCTGAGCATGATAACTTTTTATTTTGGAAAATTTCCAACATCTATAAATGTAGAGAGACCATATGATGTGTCCCTTGTACCCAGTTTCGTCTACATCCCATCCCCTCATCCCGCTCTCCACTGGATTAGTTTGAAGCAAATCCCAGAATTTGTATCATTTCATCCATACAAATACATATGAGTGTAGAAGATAAGAATTTTAAAAATATATATATCACTGAAATGTCATTAGCATCTTAAAATAATGAAAACCAGCTCCTTAATATCATTGGCATATGTTCAGTTGTCTTACAAATGCTAATTTACAGTTGGTTTGTTCCACTGCTGGTGGCATTTGCAGTGCCCTCCACCTCCACGCCCTGAGGGGTGGCGGCAGCTTTTACCCCTACCGGGGGCAGATGTCTGGGCACAGGTGGCTGTGTGTCCCAGGGCCTGGTTCTCCCGCTCCAGCTCGTGCGATTGGAGGCACTGAGGACTCATGACTTAAGGTAAATGCTGTGGAACCTCTGCTCACTGTCTCAGACTTGAGTGAGACAGGATACAATAGTTCCTTCCTATTAGGGCTAAAATCAACTTGGGGCATGACAATTCCATAGATAACTGGTTTCTTCCTGATTCTGCTAAAAAGCAGTTTGGAAACACACCTTCACAGTAATTTAATTTCTGTCACTTGAATATCTGGAAGTAGAGATGTACCCAAAGATCTTTTGAGGGCCAGTGAAATAATACCTGGATGTCCTCCAGCCTTTAGAAGGGAGGACAGGGCATTGTGGTCAAAGGAGCAGAAGCCAGAGTCAAGGGAGGCCTGGTGACCAGACTCCTCACTGGAAAATAAGAAATACAGATGCCTACCTCTTAGGGCGTGGGTCTTGTTGTTGTTTTTTTTTTTTTTTTTTTTTTTTTTTGGTTTTTTTCGGTTTCACTGAGCTGTAACTGACTCACAGCACTGTGTAAGTTGAAGGCAGACAGCATCATGACTTGCCTTACGTTTATCCTGAAATGATGACCACAATAAATTTAGTTAACATCCATCACCTCACTTAGAAATAAAAAAAAAAATTCGGTATTTCTTGAGCTCACATCAGTGCTGTATTCTGAAAACGACCAAGCACTCACTGTGCCGAAGAAAAGCAGCACGCCACGCAGTGTGCGCTTAAACAGCGGGTATCATGTTACCCAGCAGAGACCCCTCATATGGACCGAAAGTGTGTGTACTGTTTAGAGGAGAATTCGATATTTGGGTCACATAGCCAGGAAAACTCACAATTCATAAAGGTCAAAATCAAATTATCCAGAGCTAATTTGTGAAAAT
Source organism: Camelus dromedarius (assembly GCF_036321535.1). Taxonomy (NCBI): domain Eukaryota; kingdom Metazoa; phylum Chordata; class Mammalia; order Artiodactyla; family Camelidae; genus Camelus; species Camelus dromedarius. Next base: position 14,588,498 of record NC_087473.1, read on the forward strand.
CTTAAATGTGTTTTTTTAAAGAATGAAAGAACTTTTCAAACTTCAGAATTGTGCTTTTTCAGTTCTTTTTTATGTGAGGAATATTTCACTTGGACGAGAAATACAGATTGTTATTGACATAATAATTTCTTAGTGCCAAGTAAACGAACAAAAAAACTTAGGGCTAATGCTGGTTTCAGTTGAAATCAGAGTGCCTGGGATTGCTCCATTACCATAATACTTATTTTCTGAGTCTTGTTTTTTCTGTCTATCTGCACACGCCAATGTGTGTATTTATTTCCTTGCTCCCTACCTCACTTCTGTCTCTCTCCTTCCTATCCACCCATCCATCCATCCATCCTTTTTACAGAGCAGCAAGTCAGCTTTAGATTTGAAATGGAACCACATTCAAAGAATTACCTGATTCTCCCTTAGGTATCATAGTCCGGTCCACGGTGTGGTTAGGATTCCCGAGCTTCGTGGACATCTCAGCTGTGAATGGGACTGACATGTGGCCCACCGCCTTCTGTGTGGGGAGTGCAGTAAGTGTGCTTCCCCTCATCTCTCCACTCCCCTTTGCTCCTGCCAGGCTGTGTCCTCAAAGTGTGGTCCCCACCCTGCCACCAACCCACTGCAGTTTAGAAACACAGATGCTCCGAGCTCCCCATCCCCACCCCCTGACCAGGAATCGGAGGGGGGTGGGCACCTGTGATTTAACAAACCCTCCAGGGGCTCTGATGCACACTCAGGTTTGAGAACTGCTGTGTTAGTGTGCCCTCCTCCTTAAACACACATGCAATCCTTACCTTAGATCCAGCCACAATCAAAACCAGCTGGCCAAGAAAGAAAAAGAAAAAAGAATGTTATTGATTTATTGGATGTATTTTACTTTAACAAAGGATATATTTAAATACATCTGTTTGATGGACATATTGCTCTGTCTGCAAAGTCAGTGCTTCAGTGAGTGACCTCAGAGGGCACTGAATGCTGCACTGACCCCACCATCTGTGGCAGCATTGTCAGCGTCTCTCCCTCCCTCTCATTGCTTCCCAGCTGCATCCCGGTGGAACATCCGTCCCAGTATAAGTCTTGTTCCATCTCTAACATCCGGAGCCCCTGCCTTCCCCTTCTCCTGGGAAGGTCCTTCCTGCCCAGCCTCCTTTGTTCTCGGCAAAAGAGCTTCTCATTCAAAGACCCCGTGAGCCTTGAGGTCATGCCACACATCTGAGTCCTTACCTTCCTGCCTACAAGGGTACCACAGGGAGAGTGCGATGGACCAGTCCAGCTGAGCAGGCCTGGGACAAAGGCACACGCCCGTCCCTGGCCACACCCCACCCTGGTTTCCAAGACAGTCCACGTGTCTCTGGAGGGCTATCATGTGCTGCCTCTTGACGTCAGAGGAAGTAGGCGTCTGCCAGCTCATTTCATGGTGGGGGTAGTCTGGAGCCTGACTCCAGGAGCTTTGATGCCCCCTCCCCCCCGGTTACAAATGTGGATGCAGCTGCTGTACAGTGCCTGCTTCTGGTGGCTGTTTTGCTATGCGGTTGACGCCTATCTGGTGATCCGGAGATCCGCTGGACTGAGGTATTCAGAGGAAGCAAGCCTGGCTTCAGACCCGGTTTGTTGCCTGAGGGAAGGTTGGAGAGAGAGACCTCTGAGTGCTCCAGAATGTCTTAGTTTCTGTATGACAGGCATAGCCCGTCAGAACCTTTCAGCCAGCCCCTCTGCTGAGGAACATCTGTCACAGCTCATTTTTATAAAAGGCAGGAGGCAGAACTGAAATATCAAGGATGTTAAAACCCTGAAAACAAGTAACTCAATAGTTTAAATATTTAGAATTGGAAAAATCTTGAAAAAGGATTGACATGAATGTAAACATTTGTGATGGCATCTAAAGATTTGGGGATAAAAATTCTTGGGAATATGTATTAATACTTTATGCCCAAGAATGCAGGAGGTGCGGTGGCTGCCAGGGAGGAACTCCACAGCGGTTGGTGCCTTGGTCTTGGTGGGTTCGAATCCCTGCCCTGTCACTCACTAGCTGTGTGACTGCTGGCAAGTTATTGAACTTCTCTGGACTGTGAAATAGTACCCACCTCTTGAGATTCCTGGAAGCAGTAAACATGCTAGTCATTGTAGGTGGTTAAGGATGGAGCCTGGCATACAGCAAGTGCTCAGTAACTGTGAGCTGGGGTTGCGGCTGGGATGTGCATGTTTGCGGAGGAAACAGAGACCCGAAGTACCAAAGAGAAGCAGGGGGGCAGGGCAAGTGTCTGGGTCTCCCAGCTCCAGGCCCAGCAGGAGTTTGTCCCCACCAGGTTTGCAGTCCACTTCAATCAGGTCCCCTTTGTATGGAGCCCTTGCTTCCTTTTTTTAAAGAAGCTTTGGAGGTGGGAGTATAGCTCAGTGGTAGAACCTGTGCTCAGCATGCACGACGTCTTGGGTTTAATCCCCAGTGCCTCTGTTGGGGAGTTAAAAAAAGCTTTATAAAGTTCACCTGTTTAAATGTATAAAATCCATCAGTTTTTTTTTTAGCGTGTTCACAGAATCGTGCAACCATCGGCATTATTCGTTTTATGACATTTTATTCATCCCCGTAGAATCTCTGTACTAGTTATTAGTCATTCCCTGTTCTCTCCTCCCCCACGGCCCCTGGCAACTTCATGTCTACATCTGTCTCTAGATTTACCCGTTCTGGATAGTTCCTATAAGTGATCTCATACAGTATGTGGCCTTTTATATCTGGCTGCTTAAACTTAGCCTGGTATTTTCAAGCTTGTCCATATTGTAGCATCTATCACTCCTTCCTGTTCACTGCTGAATAATATTCTCTTGTTTCACTATCTACATTTTACCCATTTATCAGTCAGTGGCCTCTTAGGCTGTTTTCCATCATTGTTTTGACTGTTAGGAACAGTGCTGCAGTGAACATCTGTATACAGGTGTCAGTGTGAACGTGTGTTTTCACCGTATACCTACGGGTGTGCACCTCAGAGTGGAATCCCTAGGTCATATAGTAACTCTGTTTAACCTTGTGAGACGTTGCTGGACTGCTTTCCAAAGAGCCTGGACCATTTCACACTTGCACCAGCAACATATGATTGTTCTAAGTCCTCCATATCCTTGCCAACACCACTTGTTAGCTTCTGTGTATTTGTCTGGCTCTTAAGATTTGCCAATCTGCGGTGTATGAAGTGGTGCCTCATTGTGGCTTCGATTTCCCTCATGGCTCACAATGCTTAGCATCTTCTCATGGGCTTGTTGGCCATTTGTACACCTTCTTTGGAGAAATATCTCTTCAGTTCCTTTGCCCAGTCTTCAGTGGGCTGTTTGTCTTTTTGCTATTGAGTTGTAGGAGTTCTTTGTATGTTCTGGGTACAAGTACCTTATTAGATCCATGATTTAAAAATATTTTCTCCCAGTCAGTGGCTTGCTTTTCACTCACTTGATGATATCATTGGAAGCATAAAAGTTTTTAATTTTGATGAAATCCAGTTTTTCTCTCTTTTCCTTATTTCTTGTCCTTTTCTATCATCTAAGGAACCACTGCTTAACCCAAGGTCACAAAGATTTATACCTTTGCTTTATTTTAAGAGTTTTGATAGTTTGAACAATTTTATTTAGAGTTTTGAATTAATTTTTGTGGGAAGGTGAGAATACAGTCCACCTTTATTCTTTTGTATGTGGATGTTCAGTTGTCCCAGCATCTTTTGTGGAAGCTATTCACTTTTAAAACCAACATCAGTAACCAAATAAAGACCACATTCGGGCTCTAGAATACACTGGGCAATCTTAGTGAGTCACTACTTTAAAATCTTTGACATTCTTTATGTAAATCACATCATTGTTCACTTTGGTGTCTCTAGCCTGACATTTAGTGCTTACTTCATTTTTGTGTTTGTTCCTTCTACCTTTTCCTGTAGTTCCCAAGCTCTTACACATCTGTACAAAACCCAGGTACATCTGGTTGTGAAAATTTTCTAGGGAAGATAGTCAGGGTCAAAGGCAGCCAAACAGGTGTACCAGTGAGAATTAATTTCGCCTACATAAAACACATAAAATAATAGTGACTTAAGATAGGAGTTTCTCTTTCATGCTAAAGGAGGCCAGAGGTAGGCAACCTAGGGCTCTTCTGATGGACATCAGGGACCCAAGCTCCATCTCTCTTTCTGCTGCACCATCCTATTATGTGTCTTCCATCCTCAAGGTGTCATGAACCATTATAGCTGCTGGAGCTCCAGTCATCAAATCTGCATTCCAGACAGCAGGAAGGAGGAATGGGGCAATACAAAAGGGGCCTGTTTTCCCTTGAGCCAGCTCTCTTTTAAGCAGCCTTCCTGGGAGTTTCACACAGCAATTACATTTTTGTATTATTGGCCAGAACTTAGTTTCATGGCCACACTTCGCTGTAGGGGGAGGCAGGAAGTAGAGTTGATTCGCCAAGCATGCTGCTGTTGTGCATGGCATCCAGGTTATGTCACTTAGGAAAAAAGGGAGAATGACTTTGGGTAGGCAGCGAGCAGCATGAGAAGACCTTGTCCCTGAAGCCGAGTGCAAGTATGATGGTTCCCTTACTCAGTTTGGGGGGATCGGAGCTATGGCACAGAGGTGTCATGGACCACCATTTAGTTGCAAAGATGAGGAACCCTGCAGCACTGAAAGGAAGCAGAAGAGTATGCTTCCTGCTGTCATAGGAGGATGTATGATTTACTTCCATCCAGGGGACACTGGGGTTGGACAGGACAGTCTGACAGCTGTCTGGACGCGGAGGACAGACAGAGCTCTGAGAAGCCAGGACAGGCAATCAGGAAGCCCTGCTCACACCCAGGGGAGTGTCTGGATTCATCTTGGAGCTCAGTGTTAGGGTAGGCAGATGTTGGGGATGTGCCAACACTACAGGATGCCAGGCTTCCAAGGACCCACCCATCAAACAGGACGCAAATGTCCAAGGATGCAAAACATCCAGGCGCCTCCCAAGGACAAGCGCCACGGCAAGTTTCCAGCGCTGGGAAGAATGAGGCCCAGGCTTTGTGGAGCCGGACGCTGGGCTGGCCTGGCCATGACCTTGGCCGTGCTCTCCCACCTCAGGAGACGAGGCCACGGGCTCTATCCAGCCCAGGCTTGCAGTCTGGAATGCAGGGATTCCGCACCCTTCCACACCTTTTCAGCCTCTGCAGGAAGCTGCTCCTGGGTTTTCTGAGTGTCCTGCAAAGCCTCTGCCTTCTGGGCAAGACAGCCCTGTGTGCTCTCATACCTGGAGGGGCAGAGAGGGCTGCTCGGACCCAGAGATGATGGGGGAGGCAGAACACAGAGCTGCTCCTTGGGGCTGCCCACAGAGCCGGCTGTAAAGCTTTCTCCTCCCTGGAGCTCCCTCCTCATGAGCTGCCTCTCTTTACTCTCGTCTCCTTGGAGAGGGGTCCTTCACCCAGAGCTCTGACTACTCCCTCGGTCCATGCAGCTGATCTTCAGGGGTAAAATCCTGCTGAGTTGGGGTTGCACCCAGGTGTCCGGCAGAGCTTTGAGTGACCGCAGGCACCTCTGAAGGAGCCTGATCCCCGTCTTGTACAGAAGAGGCAGACTGACCGCTGTGTCTGAAGGGCCAGAGCCCTGCACGTGGTCCCAGCATCTGTCTTCCTGGCCCCACCTGCCAGGCTGACTGCTCCTAATCCTTGCGGGGTGGGGCGTGTCGGAGTGCAGACATCCATGATGGAGATGTTAACTCTGCAGGGAGTAGAGGGGTAGGTGGGGAGAGGGGAGGCCCCATAGGAAACCCCCCTGCTTTCCTGGAACATGGAGTAACCACCCAGTTCTTAGAGACCTTCTTCCTGGTTTGGACTGAGCACTGAGACACTTGCATACTGGGTACAGAGGTGACTTCGGGAAGGATTGGAGCCAGGAGCTCCTTGCTTACCAGGGGAGCTGGGCACTGAGGAGGAATCATGAGGTACCTGTGCCTCGCTCCTCCCCATCGGGAAAGCCTTAGGTTCAGTGAAAGAAGCCAGATGCAAAAGGCCACCAAGAGCAGGACTCCATTCGGAGGAAATGTGCAGAATAGGCGAAGCCATAGAGACGGACTGCAGATTAGTGGTTCCCAGAGGCTGAGAGAGGAGTAACGGGAAAGACTGCTTGATGGGTGCCCAGTCTCCTTTTGGGGGTGATGACAATGTTCTGGAACTGGAGAGAGGTGCTGGATGCCTAACACTGTGGATGTCCTAAATGCCACTGAGCGGTTCACTTTAAAATGCCTAGTTTTATTGTTTATATGTAGAATCTTAAAAAAGAGAAAAGGGGACACAAATGAACTACTTTTTATAACAGATGATTGATTTCTTGAACACGTGTGAGCACATTTGACTGTCCTTTATGATTGGGGGAAAAATGGCTAGTTTTATGATCCACGAATTTCACCTCGATTAAAAGCAAACAAACTCAAGAGGCAAAACAAGGCAGCGGTTTGCCGAGGGTTTGCAGTGTGCGGTTCCCGGCTCCCGCGCGGCGCGGGGTGGGCCCGCACTTCGGCGGCTGGAGCTGCGGCCCTCTCCCGACAGCACCGTCCTGCTGTACCACCTGATGGCCTGGGGCCTGGCCGCGCTGCTGTGCGTGGAGGGGGCGCTGATGCTCTACCACCCTTCCGTCGCCAGGTAAGCCGCCCCCGCGAGCCCGCCCACCCGACTCCCGCCCGCGCGTCCTCCCGCAGGAAAGGCCCGGGCGCCGACCCCGAGCGGGCGCCTTGTGGCCGTTGTGCGGGGCCGCGCGAGGCTGTGCGCAGGGATCCGCGCAGGCGAGACCCGCGCTGACTGCGCTGCTGCGCGTGTCCCGTGCGTGCGGGTCGGTGCCGGTGCCGGTGCCACAGGGCGCCCGCAGCGCCCGGGGCGCGGGGCCTCTTCTCTGCGCGCGCGCGCGCGCCAGGCTCCAGGCGAGACCCCCTCCGGAGTGACGCCGCTTCCTGGCGCCCACTCGTAATCTTTCATTCTTCCAGCCAGCTTCCTCTGCAGCAGCAGGTGACTCGAACAGCCTAAGGACGAGTTCGAGATGCTGGAAGAATCCAAGGGTGGCTCTGAGAGAGCTCATCTTAAGCGTCTGCTGGCTGTGCGTTCTCACTTCTCCATCCTGTGCTCTTCTGAACACGGTTGCTGGGAGACGTGGCCTTTGAAATTGTCTCAGGCATTTCTTCAGGTTGAAAATCCCATCCATGAACTTATTGGTAAAGCCTCTGGGCCCCTCCAAGGTTATATGCTCCAGTTTTCACTGGAAAACTGAAAAACAGGTTGCACACTGTCTCTAGTCTGTGATTTTAGGGCACTGCAGACCAAGGATCAGCATAGCACGGCCCTCAGGCAGATCCGGCCCCCTGCCTGCTTTTGTAAATAAAGTTTTATTGGCACACAGCCGTGCCCATTTGTGTGTGTGCTGGGTACGGCTGCCCTCACACATTGAGTCGTTCTGACAGAGGCAATGAGGACTCTAAAGCCTAAACTATCTACCATCTGTTCCTTTACAGAAAAAGTTTGCTGACCTGTGGTGTAGACCGTGTCTCTCCCTTATGTTTTGATTTCTTGTAGCTGCTCCCTGGGACGTCTCCACACTGGTGTTGCCTTGTCAACAGTGACTCCTCACAGGTCCAAACAGCCTGCTCTCTCCAGGAACCTTAAAAGGACAGGTGTAGAGTTAGCAGATGTAACAGAGGAATGCACTTAATCGGAAAGGGGATTGTTACCACTCACCCCCCCGCCATGGGACGCTGCACCTGGGCACAAGGGAGCCATGGTTGCAGGCTCCCAGGAGCGCCAGGGCCCCCCACGGCCTTGGTGATGCTGCCCCCGGGAAGCACCTTAATCCTCATCCTCTTAGCCCACCACCCGGAGCCCTCGCTTGCCCTAGGCTCCCGCCCTCACTGACGTGTCCTTTGCTTCCCTGCCTCTGAATGTCATCTTTTCTTCCTTTGTTCCCCTGTCTCCCCTTGAGTCCTTCCAGACCACATTGCACTTCCACAGCTGCAGATGAGAACGCCTGGTGGAAAGCCCGCTGCATCACAGGTGGTAGTGTAACCCTCAGGCCATAAGAGATGGGCACTGCGTTTTCCTTACCCTCTCTTCTGCATTCTCCGCCAGGTTTCCCCTACTGGTTTGAGCAGTCCAGGTGTATTCAAACAGGAGTGCTTGAATTTTTATCACCTTCCGTGGCCACGGGGGCTGTTCCCGCCTCTGCTTTTCCCCCTCAGTCTTGGTTTGGGCCCGAGCATCCTCTTTCCCCTTTGCTTTGGATTCTCTCTTCATTTTCCTGTAGATGATGCGTTTGTGCGCTGACAGTTAACACCCCTGGGTGTGGCTCTCTACCACGTCCTACAGTGACAAAGTCCCATGGCCCATCCACAGAAATCTCTCTGAACAGAACCACCCAAGTGATTACCCATCACCATGAGCACAATGTCCTTTGAAATAGGAAGCATGCGTATTTTCCGTAGGTCAAGGACAGACGTTGGGTCTTCTCCATGACATCGGCCAGGCTTAGCCCATCATAAGTGCTCCAAACCTAACTAGTTCACTGAGTGCCTTCGTCTTCCTTGAATTGTGTTTTTTCTTTGAAGAGACCCAGTATGCGGAAGCCACCCTCTCAGAGTCTTTTCCTCTCTCTAGCTTTTCCCAGCAGGGACCTTTAAAATCTCCCCTGTTTACGAGACAGACAGAACTGTGATTGATTCCCTCTATTCTTCTCCAATTTATTGCTGGTCCACAGACGTGAGAGATGAGTCAGATTTCCGCTGGGCAGAGTCAGTGTCCATCTGAGCATCTCCCTCTTCTCTCCGCTTCCCGGTAAGTCGGAGTAGTTCAGGCTGAGCTTTGTTTTTGAGAATGACTTGGCTTCCCTTGCTCAGGTGTGAGAGGGGCCTGGAGCATGCCATCCCCCACTACGTCACCATGTACCTGCCGCTGCTGCTCGTCCTCGTGGCCAACCCCATCCTGTTCCGGAAGACAGTGACTGCAGGTAAATGACAGGCCAGCCCCATCCTGTTCCAGGAGACAGTGACTGCAGGGCAATAACGGGAAAGCCCTCGGGTCGCGATGCCACGGGAAAGGCCCCAGCCCTTGGGCTCAGACAGTTATCTGGGACCGTTGACCTCATTCGTCATCCTCCAGAGACATCCGCAGTGTACAGCTGGGGCAAGTGAGTAGGTTCAGTAAGTGAAAGCGAGCAACGCTACTGAGTCGTGGGCGGTACAGATTCTTTGTCAGCATCTGATAGTGCGAAGCCAGGACCACCGTACTTTCCACTTCCACCTGGGCTCATCCTGGCTGTGCCGTGGCCTGCCCGGAGGCCCCAGAGGTGCCTTGGGAAACTGCAGAGGTGAGGGGAGCAGAAGAAAGGGCAGCCCAGGGGGAGGTCTGGCTGTGGGCCAAGGCGTCGTGGGAGCCTGGTTTCTCCTGTGACGTGTGGGCCAGTGTCTTTCCCTGGTGGGGCAGTGAACAGGAAGGAGCACACAGGAAGTGAGTCAGACGAAGCTGTAAGAACTACAGAAGAGGGAGGCTGTGAGTCTGCGAAGGCCCCTGACAGACCTGGCTGAGGCAGGGGGCTGCACTGCACCCCCCACCCCATCCTCAGGGAAGTGTGGCCTGGAGCAGGTCTCCACCCCCCTCAAGCTGTGTGGCTCCCCCACGTGCAGAAGGATGGAGGGAAACATACCCTAACAGAACGGTCGCTTGAGGGTCAGCTGTTGACTGTAGGACTTTAGAACATGTCAAGTACTGGACCACAGCGTCAAGGGGTGGGAGATCCCTGTGGGTCTCTGGGTCACTCTTTTCATATCACATTAAACACTAGTGTATTGAAGGTAGCTTTTTTTAGAATGAAATCATACAATTTGCAGCAACATGGATGGACCTTGAGATTATCATACTATGTGAAGTCAGAGAAAGACAAATATCATATGATATCATGCACATGTGGAATCTAAATTATTGGCACAAACTTACTTACAAAACAGAAAGAGTCACAGACATAGACAACAAATTTAGCTTACCAAAGGGGAAACCTATAAACTAGAAGTTTGGGATTAGCAGACACACACCACTATATATAAAATGGATAAACAATAAGAACTTACCATATAGCACAGGAAACTAACTTCAGTATCTTGTAATAACCTATAATGAAAAAGAATATGAAAAAGAATAAACGTATGTATAAGTGAATCACTATTCTGTATGCCAGAAACGAACACAACATTGTAAATAATCTATACTTCAATTAAAAAACATAGCTTTTTTAAAAAAACAAAGTTGCTGATTCGATTGCATCAAACAAATAAAAACGACTTACAGAAAAAAGACTGGAAAGAAATACACTAAGATGCTGACGCTGGTTGTCTCTGGGTAGACCATAGACCATTCATTCTTTTCTAAACTGTTTTATATTTTCCAACTTCTTTACAAGGAGAAATGCTAAATCTTTTCAACATTTAGAAAAAGCAAGCTTGCGTTATTTTTATAAGGAAAAATCTAAAGCATTAAAAATATGATTCCCAGAGGGAGGGTATATCTCAGTGGGAGAGTGTGTGCTTAGCATGCATGAGGCCCTGGTTCAATCCCTAGTACCTCCATTAAAAAAATACATAAATAAATAAACAGACCTAATTATCTCCCTCTCCCACCGAAAAAAAAAATATATATATACACACCACACACACAAAATATACATATGCGTTTATATGTGTATGTATATATATGTACATGTATATATGTATATATACACGCACACATATTTATACAGTCCCTGTACTAGTATCATCCTGGTAAAATCTGGAGTTTAATTGCTAGTATGGTAGCAGTGCTAATTTCTTCATGGCGATCAGGCTGACTGTGGTTGTGTAAGATGCTACCTTTGGGGTGAAGCTGGGTGTAGGTAGACAGGAACTCTCTGTACTATCTTTGCAAATCTTATGTAAATCTAAAGTGATTTCAAAGTAAACATTTAAAAAATGTCTATCCCCTCGAGGCTCTGAGAACTCCCAGGCAGAAGCTGTGAGGAAGGCATGGCGTGTCCGGCGGGGCTTCAGGCTCTCCTGGCTCTGCCTGTGGGGGGGTAGGTAAGGAGCCTCACGTGTAGTCCCCCTCTTTTCACAGTGGCCTCCTTGCTGAAAGGAAGACAAGGCATCTACACAGAGAGCGAGAGACGGATGGGAGCGGTGATCAAGACCCGGTTTTTCAAAATCATGCTGGTTTTCATTATTTGGTAATCTTTTTTCTTCTTCTTCTTCTTCTTTTTTTTTTTTTAAACTGTCCCTGGGAAGGGATATGCAAACCACTTGTCATTTGCTTTCCTGAGTGTGAGCTGAAAGTTCCAAAGGGAAGAGTCTTTGGAAAGGAAATCTTTGAAACTGCTAGGTGCCCTTGGAGGAAGTGCATGCCAGACAGGAAGGCAAGTCTACAATCGTGCACTCCTGGAGAGATATTCAGATCGACTCAAATTGGAGGAAGAAGCCCTTAGAACAAGAAGTCCTGGGTTTAGTTTTGATACATCCCAGCCATACGCATGCGGTGTTTTGTCCCTTGCTGGGTGCACTTTGAGATCAGTGCTCCATCGTGCCTTGTAAATCCACCCATTTGCATCAGTCTTGACACCAATTCCTGTGTCTGATGAGCTAGGAGGGCAGGGGCACGGCCTTGGTGTGATGACTCACTGCCCGGTCAAGAAGGGCAGGGAGCAACCTTCCTCTCCTACGCTCTCCTCCCCCACTGCTGTTCTGACCCAGTGTTTCAGGTGGATGCGTTGGGCAGAGACCAGTGCAAAATACACTGGAATCAGAAAACACTTTGCTGCGGTGAAGCGATGCTTTGCCGGACAGGGCGCGCCTTTGTAGTGTTACTAATTAACCTGATGTGAGGAGGTCGGTTTGAATATCCTCCCAGAAGAGACATAAGTTACCTCCCTCTAAAAATACACCAAGCTTGCCATTTCAAACTTCCCTGGCCTCCCGGCAATAACCTCAAAACATTCGAACTTAGAATGTCAAGGTAAGATTTGTTTTGGCCTTCATCAAAACGTCAGGTTGCTCTTCAAACAAATAGTGAATTCTGGGTTATTGGGTATGCGCTGGAACCTTACCCCGGATGTCACGTTGTGCGTTACCATCGGGAGGATTTGTCCGTCTCTGCTTTAGATGGACAGGAATGGCATCTCTTACACTAAATTCTTGGCATGCTGGTTCCCCCTTCCTGCTGAAGCAGTCACCCTTCCAGGACTTTTAGATCTTGGTAGACATGTTCCTGACCCCTAGCATTAGAAATGAATTCTGTGGGGGAGGGTGTAGCTCAGTGGTAGACTAGCATGCAGGAGGTCCTGGGTTCAATCCCCAGTCCCTCCATTAAAGAAGTAAACAAACAAATAAATAAACAAACCTAATTATGATCGCCCCCCCCCCCAAATTCTGATGCAAGTTCTTTTCACCTCTCGGCCATTTTCTTTCTAACAGTTGGTTGTCAAATATCATCAATGAAAGCCTTTTATTCTATCTTGAAATGCAACCAGATATCAATGGAGGCTCTTTGAAACAGGTCAGGAATGCAGCCAAGACCACGTGGTTCATTATGGTAGGTCAATCTTGATTTAAAATTTTCTTCTTGGAAAAAAAAAACAACCAGAAGGAATAAAAGCCACTCAGAAGTATGATGTATCTGTTACTTAAATATGTAGTGAGTTGAACAGGTTCCTGGGCTGCCTATCTCTGGCCTTGGTCCCCAGGCTAGCTTGATTCATTCAGTGTGGGGTTGCTATAAAGTGGGTATGACTCTGGTCAATCAATTTGGCAAGTGTATCACACCTTGGACTCAAAATATCAGTGAATTTATCTTGAAAAAAATATTTCAGACTGAAGAAACCATAGGAATGAAGATAATCCTTACTATCCATAATCATAAAGCATTATAGACAACCCAAGTCTTTAAAAAAACAAGAATGGCTAAGTAAATTATGGTCTTTGATACTGATAGAATGTTATGCAGATGTGAAAAATGACAATAATGAAATCTCTAGCATTAAGTGAAAAATTCAGGATTGAAAACCTATACTAATGGCAACTACCTAATAACACATATGTGAAAAAATGTTGGGTAGAAATACACAAAATGCTAATGAAGTGGAAAGACCACGGGTAGATGACGCCGTCTTTTCACTGTCCTGCGTTTCCAATAGGAAAGTCCCTATGTCAGCTGCCACTGGGGAGGCCACCCTTCCCCACACAGAATTCGTATTTACACTGCATCAGGGTCTGGGAAATCTGATTCACGGGGACTCTGAGATCAGACAGCGTTAACTGCCCCCGTCCTTGTCCTGTGGTTCCTTTGGTTCACTTCCTGTGCAAGACCACACGGAGCGGGAGGAAGGTTCCCTCAACTCACTGTTGGCCTCTGGAGCCTTTGTGACATGACGGTCCGCCCTGGGAGCACGAGGTGGCCGGCCCGGGTCTCTGCAGGACAGCGCAGCCTCCCTGGCAGAGGCGCAGACGGCGCTGGTTCGGTGGCCCCGTGCAACTCTCCCTTCCCTCCCTGGTGGGCCTGCTGCCAACTCCAGTCCCTCCTCCCCCCCCCCCCCCCCCCATTTTCAGGCGCCTTTGGAGGCCCAGCACCTCCAGGCGATCTTTGTCTCGCCGCACTCCAGCCAGTGGGCCCCAACCCCGCGCGGAGCCCCACGGACCTCAGGCACCTCCCTGCGCGCACCCGATGCCCTGCCTCCCACCTCCCTGCGCTGACCCTCCCCGTCTCTTTGTCCCCCTCGCAGGGGATCCTGAATCCAGCCCAAGGGTTCCTCTTGTCCCTGGCCTTCTACGGCTGGAAAGGGTGCAGCCTGGATTTCCAGGCTCCCAGGAAGGAGATCAAGTGGGAGTCGGTGACCACCTCGGCCGCCGAGCGGCCCCAGCCGTCCCCGGGGGGCTCCCGCGAGCCCCGGGGAGGCCCCGTGCGCACGAAAGTGGTGCGAGCGGGCGGCGGGCACACCTCCGACGAGGCCCTGAGCATGCTGTCTGAAGGTAAGAGCCCTCGCCCGGGCGGGCGGGCGGGCGGCGGAGCCCCCGGGCCCCCTGCAAATGCGCCGGCGGACAACCGGGCGGCGCTGCTGGTGCGCAGGAGCTCCGACCGCGTGGGTCCAGTGAGTGCGCGCGTCCCCGCGAAGGCGCAGCTCCGCGCCCACCGGCGCCGAGCCCGCACTCGTCCCATAGCCGCTGCTCGTGCGCGTCCCCGCCCTCCCGGCCTTCCCCGCGGAGGCACCCGAGCCTCGCGTTCATCATGGCTGGCTCCTCCGGGGCTGCCTGGCATTTTGCCTGCGAGATAACCTGTCCCTACAAACCCGGCAGTAACACTGGCTGTTAGAGTGGACCTGGCCTCTGTAGCTGGTCCGTGCGCTTTGGTGGTCTGGCTCCCTCGGGGGCATTTAAGACGAAACGCCGGTCACTCAGTGCTGGTTCTCCCAATCTGTCCTTTCCCGCCAACACTAGCACTGCGGTCTTCAAGCTGCGCTCTTTTTAAACTCCTGTCCATCGTATGTGGGGTTGTGTCCGTTAACCCAGCTGATACAGAGGAAGAACGTATCAGTTCAAGGTCCAAATAATGTTTCTCTGAAGACTGCCATTTACTAAGCCTATTACATATATTTCATACCTGTATATTCATGTAGGTCTGTGTGTGTGTATGTGTACACACATATATATACACACACAAATAAATCTGAGGGAGGGTATAGGTCAGCGGTAGAGTGTGATTAGCATGCAGGAGGTCCTGGGTTCAATCCCCAGCACCTCCATTAAAATAAATAAGTAAATAAACCTAGTTACCTCTACACCACCACCACCACTACCACCAAAAACCCCTGTAAAAATAAGTAAGTCTATTAGATGTAGTTTCCATGAAACATGCTATAACCTATGATTTGTCACTTGCTCTGTATTCTGCGTTTCCTATTACAGAAAGCTCATTTATATTCTCATCAAGTACGTAGCGAGAGAATAATAACCAGACCTATGGTCCTTATTCCTAATGAAAGATCAGTGACTGTCATGGTTATGATAGCTGATTAATCAGATTTTATCCCCTTGAAAGATTCTTCCTGAGTAAACCTTTTGCCGTTAGCTCTGAGTAACAAGACGTAAAGTTCTTTAGAGGAAGAGAGTGCATGTTTGCAGGGCCCTCCTCTGGGCATCAGGGGTGGATCCCCACAAATGCCGCTTGTGGAGGAGGCCACCTGGCCCCGCCTTCTGTCCCCACTGAGGCCCCGAAGCCCCTCCCTCTTCCCACTTATTACACTCGGGCTGGTCGAAAACACCTTTAAGCAGAAGGCAGGTCCACCGCCACTGTCACTGTTCAGCGGATATACGTCCTGCACGTGTAGCTCATGCTTCACCATTGCAAATGGTGCCCAACAGCTGTTTGTAATACTGGTGTTAAATTACACACTTTTGATGGAAAATTCTAGCAGCTCATGGTTCCAAAAGGCCTAAGAGTAATTAATGATAAGATTTAAAGAATTCTTAGTCACATAGGAGTTAGGGTAGCATGTCTAATACATCTCAAAAGAGCTTAGATTGTCTTAAACATTTTCTTACTAAGATTTCATTGGTAAGCACCTTCTCTGAATAACAGCAGTGTTTGTGAAGCTTATGAGAAGCGAGATGATGTGCGATCTGAGGAAGGGACCGAGCTCTGCAAGAGCTCACGGTAACCTCAAGGGAGGGCGTGTGCCTCTGGGCACCGGACCACTCATCTCTGCCTCCTCCAAGAGAGCTGGGGACAAGCTCTTCTGGCAAATCTCCCTTAGTATTTCTTGACCTCTAGTCGGGTGCTAGCGACGTGATTCCTGTGAGATTAAATAGATCCGTGTGCTGTTTATCTAAATGGTGCTGTCACACAATGGGCATTTAATAAATGCTAACTCTAGTAAGGATGAGTAAATAATAGTACATATCATCATTTGAGGGGGACAAGGGAGCACATGTCAGCGAGGAACAGAATTAAAAGGCCATGAAAATTTCCAGTTTGCATCTAAAACACCAAGGCAAAGCCATCCGGGCTAACGGAAGTCAGCCCAGGGCAGGACAACCCCTGCACAGCAGACGCCTGCTATTTAGCCGCAGGCAGTGCACTGCTGCCAGGACCCAGAGGAACGGACAGCCTTGTCTCCTAAAGTGACAGTCTTGGAAATGAGACATGGCTGGCTACATCTTGGGTTGCCTCCTTTCTCCTCCTTTCCAGCCACTCTAATTTTCATCTCTTTAGTGAAGGTACAGGGCTGTTCATAACACGGAAAATACTGTTCCATGCGGGAGAAAAGTCCAGAGATACAAACTCAAAGCATAAAACACAGTTAGGCTTCTTCCCATTGGCATTGCTAAGATGAAGCCTGACATGTTTATCAGATCCTAAAGCTCCTGCTACTTTTGGGATTCACTCCAAGGCCAGCAGACTTACACTGAGCTCCCATTATTAAGTATCTGATGCGATGTCTGGCACTTACTAGGCACTTAACATAAATTAACTGAATTTGAACTTCAACAAATATTCATTGAGCATCTGCAATGTGGTCAACACCATTTTAGCCGGGGGGCAGGGCGGGGAGGGGGGTTGTGAGTGTCCCTGAGAAGTATCATGTATGAAACTTACAAATAAGTAATGACCTTACTATCTATCTTTTATTCTAAAAAGTCTGAAGTGTTAAAGGGACACAGCAAAGGCAGAGACGGCATTGTTTTTTGGTGCATGGTTGAGTCTGTGGAGGAGGTGATTTTCAAACTGGGTCTTGGACCACAGAAGAGGAGGAAGCCCAGGGAGGACCCTGTGTGGAGGCACAGAGCAGAACGTTTGTGCATTTGTTTGAAGGTGGCCACTCGTGGGGTTTGTGGGAAGCTGGCGAGGCAGGCTGGGAGCAGATGATGAAGGGTTCTCATGAATCTGTATACTGAGGAGTTTGCGGTTTACCTCGCGGCCAGTGAGAGTCCGGTTAAGGTTTTTAAGAGGAGAGATCCACTCAGATGTGCTTGTAGGACTAGCCCAGTGAGTAAGTGTGGGAGAACTGATGTGGTGATGCTTCATGACCATGGCAACAGTTAACGTTGAGGAGATCTGTGTATAACCCCTTACGACAACTTTGTTCAAAATACCACCTTTGTAGGGAATTAGAATGTCCCTTGCGACTAAAAGTCAACAAAAAAGACACTTCTCACAAATGAACAAATACCTGCTTGATTTTCATCTTATGAACACCAGAAAACCTGAAACTATTATTTCCTCACCCAGGAGCATTCGGAAGCTTAGTGTCAGGTCTCCCGCCCTCCCTTAACCAGGACACTTTACTCTGCTCACGCGGGTAAAGATCAGGATCTGATGATACGTCAGTCTTACCATTAGCTTCAAAGTGGGGAGGGTGGGGGTTGTATCTCTCAGGGGATCGGCTCCCCTGCTCCTCCAAGGTCGCCCAGGATCCCGTTACCCCACCCCCACCCCGTGGGAAGGGGCGTGGCTCCGGCGGGGGGCGGGGCCACGATGGGGCATGGGTTGTGCCCTGGGGAGGGGTGCCCGGAGGAGCACAGAAGCCTGCCTCAGTGTGGACGGGTGGAGGGGCCACAAAGGGGGCATGTCGTAGGCAGGGGCCTGGGTGGGAGGGTGTGGACGTGTGGGCCTTTCCTGGCCGTGGGCAAGGGGAGGGGCATGGCCACAGGGTCCGTGGACAAGATGCATGTGGGACGTAAGGGCTGCGGCCAGTGGGCAGGGCTGAGACGTGCGGCGTGCGGGGGACCGAGCAGGTTGTGCTGGGAACGGAGCACAGGTAGCGTGCTCCCAGGCAGGAGGCCTGCGGCCTATTCAGAACCTAGTGGATGGGCTGAGTGGGGGCACCGCGTCTCTCCCTCGTGCCTGTGCTCTCCCACGACTGTCCTTCCCGCAGTACTCCTGTTCCCTCTGGGTTCTGCCTCACCCGCAATTCTCCGCCTCTCCCACAGTTCCCCTTCCTCTACCCTCACCCTCACCCCGTTCTTCCCACAGCGCGCCTGTCTGTCCGAAAGTCCCTGTGTCTCCCACCATACATTACTTCTCCCGCAATACCCTGCTTCTCCCGTAACGCCTTGTTGTTTGCACAATTCCATGTTTCTTCTGGATTCCTCTCTCCCTTGAGCCCTTGTCTTGCCTGCAATTCCTGTTCTCTCCCACAACACCCATTTCTCTCAAATCCCCAGGATTCCCCATTCCTCCCACAACTGTATTCTTCCTCGTCTCTCATAGACCTCTCTTCGGCAATTCTGTTTTCAACCAAACCCATCTTTCCTATAATACTGTTTCTGCCAGGTTCTCTGTCCGCACCCCCGACCCCATGCCTTCTATTTCGCAAGTATTCCCCCGCCACTTCTGCATTCTCCCCCATAATCCCTCCCTTCTGCTACACTCTCTGCTGTACTCTCTTTCTCCCACAGTTCCGCAGTTGCCTCAAGTTACCCCCATGTCCCGCAGTTCCCCATCTTTCTCACAGTTCCCTCTCTGTCCCGTAATTCTACATTTTCTCCCACAACCCCTTGCCTTTTCCACAATTCTCCACTTCTACATTCTCCACTTCTACATTCTCCATATACACTCTACATTACCCCACAATACACTCTGGGTACCATAATTTTCCATCCTATCCCACACTCCCTTCTCTTTCCCACAGTGCTCTATTTCTCCCAATACCCACCACTTCTACTGCAGTTACACACGTGCCACACAAGTCCACGCCTCCCACAATTCCATATTCTCTACAATAAGCCACCACACATCCCAAAATTCCTCATTTTCTCACACAATTTCATGTCACCCACTGTTCCATATTCTCTCCCACATTCCCTTGTCTTCCCACAATTCCTTGTTTCTCCCTGAAGTCTCTATTTGCTCACACAATTCTGCTTTCCCACTGTTCTCAGTTCTTTGTTGTGAGCTCAATCACCATTTTATTTTCCAGGATTGTTTTCTGAAACTATTTATCCTACAGTCCTCTGTTCTTCCAGTAATTTCTTTTCCAGAAATGCCTCTTCATATCAAAATTCCACACTTCTCCCAAAAGCTGCGACAACTCCCATAGTTCCTCATTCTCTGCCACAAGTGCCACTCTTCCCACTATTCTTCATTCTGTGCCTCAAATTGCCACACCTCCCACCATTCCTCATTCTCTGCCACAAGCTTCCACACCTCCCACCATTCCTCATTCTGTGACACAAGTTGCCACTCCTCCCACAATTCCTCGTTCTCTGCCACTAGCTGTCACACCTCCCACCATTCCTCATTCTCTGCCACTGTCACACCTCCCACCATTCCTCACTGTGTACCACAAGTGTCACACCTCCCACAACTCCTCATTCTGTGTCTCAAATTGCCACACCTCCCACAGTTCCATATACTCTGCCACAAGTGCCACTCCTCCCACTATTCTTCATTCTGTGCCTCAAATTGCCACACCTCCCACAATTCCTCATTCTCTGCCACTAGCTGCCACACCTCCCACAATTCTTCATTCTGTATGACAAGTGCCACACCTCCCACAATTCCTCATTCTCTGCCACAAGTTGCCACACTTCCCACCATTCCTCATTCTGTGCCACAAGTTGCCACACCTCCCACCATTCCTGATTCTGTGCCACAAGTGTCACACCTCCCACAATTCCTCAGTCTTTGCCACAAGTTGCCTCACCTCCCACCATTCCTCATTCTTTGCCACAAGTTGCCTCACCTCCCACCATTCCTCATTCTTTGCTACAAGTTGCCATACCTCCCACCATTCCTCATGTTTCCACACCTTCCACAATTCCTCGTTGTCTACCACTAGCTGTCACAACTCCAACAATTCTTCATTCTGTGCCACAAGCTGCGACACCTTCTACAATTCCTTTCTCTGCCGCAATTGCCTCACTTCCCACCATTCCTCATTCTGTGCCACAAGCTTCCACACCTCCCACCATTCATCATTCTGTGCCACTAGTTGTCACACCTCCCACCATTCCTCATTCTGTGCCACAAGGTCCCACTCCTCCCACAAATCCTCATTGTCTGCCAGGCTGCCACACCTCCCTGAATCCCTCATTCTCTGCCACAACCTGCCACAACTCACAATTCTTTATGTCTCCCACTATTCCTCATTCTGTGCCACAGGTTGCCATGTCTCCTGCAATTCCTCATTCTCTGCCACTAGGTGTCACACCTCCCAGAATTTCTCGTCTCCCACAATTCCTCATTCTGTGCCACTAGCTGCCACACCTCCCACTATTCCATACACTCTGACACATGCCACCACACCTTCCACAATTCCTCATTCTCTGCCCCCAGCTGTCACACCTCCCACAATTCCTGTTTACCACCATTCCTCATTCTCTGCATGAAGATATCACACCTCCCCTTTCTCTTACAGCCCCATATCTTCCCTACAAATCCCTACTTCTCCCAGAGTTTCATACCCTCCCATAATTCCGTCTCTCCCACAATTCTCTGTTGCGTAATTCTCCATTCTCTCCCAGAATTCCTCAGTCTGTCCCATCCCTTTTCTTTCCCAGTGTTCCATTTTCTCCCACAATTCTGGATTCTTCATCGTCTCTAACTAATCTGTTTTCTTCTATGATTCTGTTTATCACATTCCATCTCTCCCCACATTTTCTCTCCTACACGTATTTGTCTTCCACCATAACTCCTTCTCTCTCACAGTTCCTTATTCTCTCCAGAATCCCCATTCTTTCTCACAATTTTGTTTTCCCCATCATCCTTTGCCTCCCCACAACTTTCTCTTCTCTCCCAATTTCTACTCTCCCTTGACTCCCTGCCTCTCATTATTCTGTCCTCCCCACACGCCATTCTGCCTTTTCCCACAATTCTTGTTTCTTAACCCAAATCCTCTGTTCTGTCCCATGCTTCCCTATTATCTTCCACATTCCTCTGTTCTTTCATCCATCTTGCTCTTGGTCTTCTATGGTTCTCTGTGCTGTCACTTGCCCTCCTCGTAACACCAGGTGGCCCCCGGTTGTACTTGCTAGGAGAGTGCGGGAGAGAACACAGCCTGGGCCTCCGACTCGGGGGGGGGGGGGGGCTAGATCAAATTCAACACCTTGAAGGGCAGCCAGGCCCAGGTGGCATATGTTCTCTGTGGCTCATGCTCCGAGTCCCCTGGTTGGGGTTCCCGATTTAAGAGATCCAAGAACAATAGCTGAGGCACAGGAGACAGCCAACATGCCTTCCCACCTGTTAGATCTCCATGGGGCCAGGAATTTCCCAAGAACCTCCCTAGCTTGCAAAGCTCCTTCTAGGGAGTTGTTAGGAAGGGGCTTGGCCCTTGGCGCCGTGAGGTCGCCAGCATCTGCCTCTCCTGCAAGGACACTTGTCGGGCACTCACACTGCACCAGTAGAGGATTAGCCCACACACCCCACCAGCAGCCTCGCCAAGTCAGCTTCTGGGAGACTTGCTCCGCCTGCACATTCTCTCTTTGAGGAGACCCATGAGACCAGAACAGAAAACCCCTGGAAAGGCATGCCTGCCAGAAAGCCCAGGGTGGCAAGCAGCCAGCCAACTCGGCGTGGGTGGGGCTGGCAGTTGCTCAGGCACAAAGGGAATCTCCGTGGAGCCCCAGGGGGAGGGTGAAGGAGGCAGGAACTCTGGGAAAGCCACAGGGTACAGAGCGTGTCCCCAAGTGTGAGGTCATGGGCTGGGCAGGCTCCTCAGCCCAGACCTTGATCCCACCCCCCTCCCCCCTACTGTGACATACCAGCACAGAGTCTTTCTACAACAACTACAGAAATCGCACACAAGTTCCCATGAGCCCAGGACATCTTCATAAACAGGGGGTGACCCTGTGAGAACCAAGCCACCAGCACCCCCAGCAGGAACCTGGTTCCAGAACTGGAAGTGTTTTCTCGAAGCTGTCCCAGCTGGGGCCTGGGCTCCAGGCAGAGCAGGGTCACTGCTCAGCAAAGGGTCTGCGCCTGCCACCCTGCTCGGCGACCCAAACGCTCTTCAGGGTCTGGCTGCAGGGTCCGTGGCCACAAGGTCTGTCCTTCCCCAACTTCTAAATTCCTTTACCCTCTCTTCGTGGGTGCATCACACCTGGTCTGAGTTACTTGGACCTCCGTTCTCCCAGACTCATCTTAATCCTGCCCTGGGAGAAAACTTGGAGCGCCTCTCCCCTACACAGGCCACTGAGGGGGGGGGGCAGTGGTGGTGGGACACTGCAGCCCCAGACTTGCTTTTTCTTGGTAACATCGTCACCTCCTCCTGCAACTCAGGCTGCCCCAGGCATTTCCAAGCACAATTCATCACCCCCTCTGGCCCATACAATGCTGGCATTCTCGTTCCTTCCCTAAGTGTCCTCCAAAACTCTGCCTGCATCTCTTTCTAAGTTGTGCTTGTTCTTGCCATTCTTTAAACATTAGACTCAATTCATGCTCCGAGGTACCTGTGCTGCATCCAGCTGGTGTCAAGTCAGTGACCCCACTGCACTTTTCCAGTCAACATCTGTTGATCGGGCCTATTGGTGGAGGGAGTTTGGTATTTGGAGATTTTCATGAGGGACGGTCACTGGCCCCATGTGCTTCGTTGAAAAGGCCACCACCTTTCTCTGCGTCTTCCAGCTCTGTTTCCGACACACTTGCTGGGCGGCTGCACAGCAAGTTCTTCATCCACCACTAGGGGGCAGAGGAGGGCAGGCTTGGATCAGTGATTTAGCCCCGGTCCACGTTGTGCTGAGCAGTGATACAGACTAAGGAATCCCTGGAACTGACTTGGACTCATAACCTGGCATATGGCAGACATGCCTGAATATCAGCTGAATAAAAGAACAATTCTGACCTCTGTCCCAAAGGATTCCCACAGGTTCTGAAGGACGGTGTGTCACTGGGATGGTTAAACAGACCTTGCACAATTACTCTTCCCGCAGGAGTGGTGTTTGCTTTCATTCTACTGGTTGTTACCGACTTCCCCCTTCCCAAACCGTGTGGCATCATCCACGAAAGGGCAATTCTTAGTTATACTAAGAGATGCCCTTTGGACTCCGGCGCTTCCCCGGGTGAACGGGGGCGGTTTCCATGTGATCCGCAGCACTCACGTGGTGTGGCTGAGACCCAGCGGGGTGGTTCGGAGGAGGGGAGGTGGAAGAATGCAGGATCGTTCAGTCACCCTAGATGGCTCTGTAGGATTTGTTTTATCCTTTGGTGAAATGAAAGTATCACGTAATACGAACTATATGTGAAAGTATCATGTAACTTAAGAAAATACACGTTTGTGATGCTTGTGAAAGACCTGCCAGGACGTGGAAACCATCCCACGGCGGGTCTCTCCTTCCCTTTCCAGGTTCCGACGCCAGCACAGCTGAAATCCATGTTACAAGTGCGTCCCGCAGCGGAAACGAGGTTGGACCTATTGCAAAGCCCCGGGGAGACCTGTGAGAGGACGCGACGGGGCCCACACCTCGCATTCCTCAGGCTCCACGCTCCTCGCGCCTCAGAGCCGTGTTCTCGCCTTGCGGTCACCGCGGCCCCGGGGTGTAGTCCCCCCAGATCTCACTCTCGTCGTCCCGTTAGGGCGGATTCCCGCGGATCCCCTGTGTGAGGAGAGGTGACCCGTGAGTGCGCGCTGGGGGTGGGAGGAGGAAGAGTCCTGGACCAGGCTCTCCGCAGCTCCTGTCGTCTCCGTGGACGCGGGTTTTTCTGGTCCGCCTGTAACGTGAACGCCAGATCCAAGTCCTTGGGAAAGTGAATAAAGTAGTTGTGCCTGAGCGCCCAGCCTGACGTGGCTTCTGTCTGAACAACGCCTCTAGCGAGTGGTGCTGAGGACGAGGGGGAAGACGCCAAAGGGCCCCGCGGCGGAGGGCCCCGCGGGGCGGCTGCGCGGCACGTCCTGCACCCGCCACCAGGGGGCAGAGGAGGGCGGGCTGGGGTCCGCGATTTGGCCCTCGGGCCCCCCGTGGCGCTGAGCAGTGGTGCGGTCAGAGGAATCCTTCGAACCTGACTTATGCTCAGACCACTGCCCACGTCTCCATCTTCCCATCAGATGAAATATATATATATATATAGCCCATATATAATTATATATAGAGTTGCCCTTCGGTATCTGTGGGAGTTTTGTACCAGGATCCCAACGGATACCAAAATACGCAGACACCCTCTGCATCTGAATGGTCCGCATCCGCGGGGGGAGGGTGGGGGGGGGCGGCGCAGTGCAGAGGGCCGACTGTACATAAAACTTATACATTATAAATATATACGTGTGCATATACATATTTGGGGGCAAAAATACTGTATGTAACATGCACTGGAGAACAGCCACCTACGTAAGTGTAGAAAAGCAAGACACCGTTTCCTCCTCAAGACGCTGCAGTCAGCTCTGCCGCCCGACGCCCCTCTTCGTATCAAGATGAGGACTCCGTTTCGCTCTAGGAAAGCTGTCCAGGATGCTTCTGGACTTGTGCTTTCGGAGTCATACGGCAGCAGATAGACTCAGGGCATCTCATGACTGTGACCGGGGTGCCCAGGTCTGCGCAGCTCACATGGACCTGAGCTTCCTCACGGCCACCATGACCCAAAGTGTCCAGGAGTTATGAAGGAGTTAGCTCTCCCGGGTGGCATCTGCCTTCATCTCTGTACGGATTTTGTGCCTGTCCCCAGCCTCAGAGTCCCCCTCCTCTGAGGACTCCCACTACTGACCGGGGCACAGCCCCACCCCCACTCTAGCGCAAAGATGCGGGCCGCTCGCTTTCCCAAGCTCCCTTGCAACTAAAGCAGGGAACAGCCCTCACAGAGCCAGTCAGACACGTGTCCCGGGTCTAAGTTGGATGCTAGCGCCCAAGGGAACGGGCCGTGCAGGAGGAGCACTTCTGCACAGGGGTTGGCAGCGCGCACATCCCCTTTGGAGGGCAGCCTGGGTGTGCTTTCCGGGGCCAGCCCAGTGTCCAGTACTGACCTGCGGGCAGCTCCCAGTGCTGTGTTTGTGCCCGGGGGCATCTGCATGGATGCCATCCTGCACCCTGATTTTGGCTGCTCCTGTCTGCACAGCCTCCAAGCCTGGTTCTCCGGAGATTCCCCAGAGCTGCCCAGTACCCTCCTCACTCATTCTTTCTGGCTTACATCAGCCAGAGGCAGATTTGGAAGCTTGCAAGTTAGAACCCATGCTGATCTGACTGTCTCCTTAAAGCGACTCCTCGTAGTGGACGGGGTATCAGCACAACTGACAGGGCGGTTTTGACTGGGGCGGACGGACCCATGGCTATGCACCAGGACACAGAAGCGAGCGTCAGAGACAGAGGTGGTATCAGGTCACTCCTGGGCATAGCAGACACACGGATAAACGGGATGACAGCAGACAACGCTTGGTTTGAAGCAATTGCCCTCTAAGGCTGGTGCTGCAGGGGATGTTTTCTTGTTTTGCAGATGCTAGAGGGTATTAATCCCCAAGATGCTAAGGGGAGTGATCTGGTGGAGGGAAAGCGATGGTGGCGGGAGGGACGGAAGTGCTCGGAAAGGTGAGGGGTGTGGGACACACAGCCAGGAGTCTGGGTGGCTGGATGTGACATGTAGCTGGGAGTGTAGAAAAGAGGAGACTGGTCCTACCAGGTGGCTTCTGTTTCGATTTTAATTTACCACCTAGCTTACTTATCATGCCTTAAAAAGCGTTTCAGCGCGTCTACCCAGTTCCCCTGTTCCAAAGATACCCTCCTCCTCCTCGTTTGCAACTGGGGCATTTCTGGTGGAGTTTCTCTCAGTAACTTCTGTGTGAGTAACTGTAGTCCTAATAGGAGCCCCTATTCTCCAGAGTACCAGCTTCACGTTTTAGGGGGAGGTAATACTGCAACAGTCCCGGCCTCCGGCACCCCCGCAGAGCCCTGCCCTCCCAGCCCCCGAGGCTTCCTGTGCTGTCCTCCAGGTGGAGCTGTGTCTTACCTTCAAAGTGGATGGAGACTCTGGAGAAAAAGGAGCCAGACTGGAAAAACAAAACAAAACAACAACAACCCAGTTCTGAGTCTCGTGTAAGGAGACATACCCGTTTCCCTCCCCCTCCCACCCCTTCCATGCGCCTGGCAGTGATTCCCGGGCGTCCCCCAGAAGTGACCAGCACCCACAGGTGCGCAGAAACCTTCCCATGAAATAAAACACCACCTCAGAGAGCCTCTAGGAGCAGCAACCTGATGCGGGCAGTTACAAGAAGAAAGTTCTCTGCTCGCGAGTGGAAACTCAGATCCCCCCAGTAAGTGGGAGCCTCAAGGGACCAAACTGCCTTTGACTCCCTGCAGCAAAGGGTTCCATGTACGTGAAGACGAAACTTACGTAAACCTTGGACGGTCTGTGTGGTCTCAAGCCGGTTTTCTTCGCAGGACAGAGAAGGCCCTTCGAAGCTATTGACGTGCCACAGCATTGTGGCTGACGCCACCAAAGCCCACGTCCCGGGCACGTTTCTCCTGGGGACTCTGTCACGAGCTTCGCTGCTGGTCAGGTTCTCCGCAGCGCCTTCCCTTGGCTTTGGTGGCAGGGTTCAGGGCGCTCAGGGCTTCAGCGCAAACCCACCACGGGGGAACACACCCGGTCAGCTGTGCAGGGCTTCAGGAAAAGCCCAAGCAGGCAGGGCTGGACCCCAGACAACACTGGGCGGGAAGGATGCAGGGCGGCCCGGCCCGCACGGGGTCGGGAAGATGGCGCCTGACCGCGTGGTGCGCGACTTGGTGCGCAGCCTCCGTGTGCCTCCGGGCCCGCCAGCCGGTTAACCGGGCCACACCCACCAGTTGACTTAAGGGGCGAATGCAAACACCTGGCAGAGCCCACGGCTCCAGGAGCCTGTCCGCGCCCTGCACAGGAAGAACGGCCGGTCCCCCGCGCCCTGACTCTATAGGTTCTTCTACTTGCTCGGAGCTCAGCAGTGAACTAAACTCCCGGTAAACCAACCTGCCCGACAAAATTCACTTGCTTTCACCTTCTAAAAGAGCCAGCCTGAAAGAAGGAAACGTACTGAAAAAACACTCCCTTTGTGAGGTAACCGGGGGCGGCTGGTCCTCCTGCATCACGACCTTCTGTCCCTGTTGACTGCTGGGACCGTGCAGGCCGCCCTCCGGGATTCCCCCCCTCAGGAAACGCAGGGTCCCCCTTCCCTGAGTGCTGTCAGCACAGGGCCCAGAGTTGCTGACCACATGAGAAAAGCACACCACCAAGTTCTCTAATATCAAAATAGAGCAATTTATTCAAGACACTGAGTATGATCTGTTGATTCTCTCTTGGAACAAATGAGCTACGACACACAAGGTGATTCTTCTCCAGAGCGTGAGGCGGAAGGGGTGGAGCGAGAACGAAACGGGGTCGGTGTGGATGGAGCAGAATCTGGAACACGCGGAGGGAAGGCCGTCTGGCTGTACGTCTGACACAGACAATAAACACTGCAGAAGCCAGAATTCACAACCTCAGTAAGCGGCGGGAGGAACAACTCTGCATTTGACCAGAAACACGATTTGGAAAAAAAAAGTGGAACAGAAGGTTAAAAAAGGGGGAAATAACAAGGAACAAAGCAGAAAAGCAGACCCTAACGTTTGACAGTGCACTTCACTTGGCGCCAAGATCTGTTTTTAGAAAGACAATGACTGTCAAGCCCTGGGTGCCGCGGGTGGCCTGGCGTGCCCGGTGGGGTAGCCCCCTTTTCCCCGGTGTGTGCGGGACGAGTTCTTGGTCACTTCAAACCCAACCAGACATTCCGGGAAGGACTGTTACGTCTGCCGTCAGCATCTCGGTTCCGTTCGGTCACCGAGACTTAAGCATTTACTTCCAATTTTTCAGAGCTGTAAACGACGTCCCGTGGTAACACGGCCCAAGGGGCAGCCCTGATGACAGAGGTGACTCCATCGACTGCTTGTGGGGTGCACGCTGGCGCCGAGTCGGACGTGGCTGTTGTCGTGCTGAGACGGGGCTGGATTCGAGGGGCGCTGGCTGCATTCGCATCTTGGTCCCCCTTGTGGCCCTCAGGAGGTTCCTTTGTGACGGCCTGTTGGGGAAGCCAGACAGGCGAACGATCTGCCTTCATCAGCGTCAGGCTCACCGTGGTGTGCGGGACTGAGCCCCTGTCCTTGGCCTCAAAGCCCTCAGCTCCAAGCCAGCAATTCCCAAGTGTTCAGATGCATCCAGAGTCGAATGCCAACACTTCGAGACCCTGGCTACCGCCCTTCCCTGAGGACTGATTGGGGAACCCCTGCCTGTGTGTCCCACCACTACCCCCCAACAGCAGGCTCTGGCTTGTCAAACACAAACCGTGTCCTGACCCTGGACAACGGATGCTCTGTAGACATGACATTCTTATGTGGGGAGGGGTCCAGATGGTGTGCGTCCAGAGCTCCCCAAACTGCACCCCAAGCCTAATAATTTCTTGGGGCAAGAAATTAGCCATGTATCCAGGGGTGTCTGCTATCTTCAAAGGTGGGAATGGAGGAGACTCCGTAAAACTCTGACCTTCTTAGCTAAGCGTGTAGGTAACAGAGGCCCGAATAAAACACCCAACTCTCAACAGAGCGCTTTCGGGCCTTCCACAGATGGGGCCTGAATAATTCGCAGATCCAGGGAGGTGCGTTACTGATCCGACGCTGATGGACGCGCTCTGGCTTCTGGAGCTGTTCCTGGCCGGCTCCTATTTCTGCAGGGGCCCTGGTCGCGCCCTGACGGCTTGTTTTTGGCTCCAGGGATGGAGTCCACCCTCTGAATGACATCCTGGCTCCTTGTTGGAACAGACACGTGGCTGCAGCCCACCAGCCCCCGGGCCCAGCACGCCTCCCCATGCCTGGCTCCGCCCACGGACACGGACCAGCCCAGAGGCCCCAGGTTCCGCGCTCCCCACCCCTCTCCTGTAAGCCGGGGTCAGCGTCGGGTTAACAACGATACCAGGTCACCCGATGCAACGAAGGAAACTCCGCGAGGAACACAAAGCCATATTTAATTTTTTAAAAAAACAGTAAAAAGATTCATTATTTAAAAAAAAGAAAGTCTTCCTTCTAGTCTCTTGAGAGAGAAAGAAATGAAGACGACGGCAGAAGTGATCAGTGATGTCCTACCTACGTGATCCCCCCTCAGGGCCGAACACCCTCCCCGCTGGTTGCGGTCGTCAGATCCAGTGGGATCCTGGAGCCGGGCCGGCGGCGAGGCCGGGGCTGGCGGGCTGCTCTTGGCGGGCTGACCCCGGGGGCCGCGGCTGGAGTGACCTTCCTCACAGCCAGGAAGCTGGGCGCACATTCCGACGGCTTCTTTGGCGCCCACGGTGGGTTCTGGGACTCCCTCTCAGGTCCGGCCCCTTCTCCATTCCTGTCCTGCCGGCCACCGCCGTCAACACTCCCCGAAGGACGCCCAGGTCTGCTTCCAGCTGGGGGGGCCGGGACTGTCTGCCCACCCGGCGTCCTCACCGCCCTGCCGGAAGCTGACAGTGAAGGGAAGGCTACCTCACACCCTGCCTGTGTCTTCCTAAGATTCCTTTTAAAATACGAATCACACAAAGCTCTCTATGTCTGATGGCCAGTTTCGGATTTTAAAATTGCTTTAACATAAAAATATTTTTTTTTCCAAAAATACTCGGGGCTTTCTCTTATAAGTCACTTTTTTTTTTCTCCTGTAAAAAGTCCCCCTGCCCTGCCTTCTTCCATAAAGCACTTAGGATGTGCCTGAAAGTGCCTTTGAGACCTAAGCTGGGAAGAAACTCAGAAAGGGGCGGGGAGAGCTGGGGGGGGAAGAAAATCAGAAAGGGGCGGGGAGAGGGGAGGGGTTAGAAACTCAGAAAGGGGCGGGGAGAGCTGTGGGGGAAGAAACTCAGAAAGGGGCGGGGAGAGCTGGGGGGGAAGAAACTCAGAAAGGGGCGGGGAGAGCTGGGGGGGAAGAAATTCAGAAAGGGGCGGGGAGAGGGGAGGGGTTAGAAACTCAGAAAGGGGCGGGGAGAGCTGGGGGGGAAGAAACTCAGAAAGGGGCGGGGAGAGCTGGGGGGGGAAGAAACTCAGAAAGGGGCGGGGAGAGGGGAGGGGTTAGAAACTCAGAAAGGGGCGGGGAGAGCTGGGGGGGAAGAAAATCAGAAAGGGGCGGGGAGAGCTGGGGGGGGAAGAAACTCAGAAAGGGGTGGGGAGAGGGGAGGGGAAGAAACTCAGAAAGGGGTGGGGAGAGGGGAGGGGAGGGAGAGGGAACACCGTCTGCCAGAGACTCCGTCATCACGTCCGAGTCTGGTCCATAAGGCTGTGTCCACCAAGTGCGTGCTGCCCACCAAGACCAGGAAGGAAGGAAGGAAGGAAGGAAGGAAGGAAGGAAGGAAGGAAGGAAGGAAGGAAGGAAGGAAGAAGGACGGACAGAGGGGAGGGGGCCAGTGACAACAGGAAAGACGCCACAAACCCAAAACGGTTTCCACCTCAGACAGAAGGGCCCCGGACGACAGGATTCCAGCAGATAGAAAAAGCACGGGACAAAGATTGTAGAAAATACAAAGTGTTGGGGTTACAAAGTCGCCCAAGTCATTGGTACAAACTGGTCTTTGAACATCCTTGTGAGAGTAACTGTAGTGTCCAAACTGTTAGGAAAAAACGAAACAACCCACCACGTGGAGTGGTTTTTCTCCCCCCTTTTGGTTTCTCACAGCGTCTTTCCTTCTGTTTCTTTTTGGCACAGCTTTTTTCCTTCTTCGTTTCCTCTCAGCCCTCAGAGCCTGCTCTGGACGGGGTCCCACCCACGCGCCGTCTAGCTGCTGGCTTCCCGCTTCCCACGTTCCAGGTGGGAGCCATTCTTCCCCCTCTGATGGGACTGTGGGTATGCTTTTTGTTTTAAACTTCTTGATGAAGATTACAAAAAAATAGAGACTCCTGTGGCCAGGGATGAGCTGATTGCAAAGTACACTCTAACGTCAAGTTCGCACAGTTTCGGAGCTGACAGAGTTGTGTCTGGAGAGTGCTCCAACCCCACACGTTCACTGCTGGTCCACTAGGGTTCTTTTCCTATAGTATTTTGTGTTTACTTTCGTAGATCTAAAACACACACCTGGAAGGAAAGAGGAGGTGCCGGTTATCTTGAGAGACAACCCAGGAGGCCTTCAGAGAAGAGGACGGCCCACGGCCCACCACCCACTTTTTGTAAATAGACTTCCACTGGCACAGAGTCATGAGGGTTCAGAGAAACTCTAAACGACAGGCTAATAACATCTGAGCATCCGACCAGTCAACCCCTGCAAACAGCCTAGAGGGAAGTAGCCAGGTCCAGGGCAGCACCGGGAAGGAGTTCGGGGGGGGGGGGGGAGGGCGCAGCCCTTGGTGGGGGTCACAGACCAGACACCCACGTAGGGGCTCAGGCCTGAGCACCACTAGGGGGCCAGGCGGGCACTTGGCCAGCCACCCCCTGCCCTCTGCCCCACAGCTTGGGTCAATTTCAAGTGCAGGTGGGAACCAAAAAGCTAGACATCCCAGAAGCTGAAACTGGGCCCCATGGAGTGGAAGGTGGGAGCTGTAACACCAGAGGCCCAGGCTGGAGTCAAGACGGGAGCAGGCTTCTGAGTCTTGGCCCCTGTGTATCTGGGCCCTGTCATCTCTGCTGTGGGGGCGTCCTAGGCACAGGGGAGGTTCAGCAGCATCCTGGCCTCCACCCAGCAGACACCAGGAGCAACCCCACGAAGCAGGGACAGCCACAGTGCCCCCCGGCGGGGAAAAGTCACCGCGGGAAAGCCACCATCTCACTGAGAAAATCACTGAGAGTGAGGAAGAGACAGCTGCTCTCTGATGCGGTGCCAACCGGGCAGGATCCAGCCAGAAGTCTCCTTCACCCGACACACATCCAGTGAGAGCCAGCTGTGTCCTTGGAGACTCACCCCACCCCTGGGAAGCCCAGCCAGTACCAGGAGCCTGGAGCTTCCAGCCCCTCCTCCCTCACGCCCTCCACGCCGTGGCAAACCACAGGTGCTGCTTACAGAGCCGTCGGACGCGCTGGCGCCCACTTTGTCCCCTCGGGCGTTCCAGCACACCTCGAAGATGCCGCCAGTGCCTCGGTAGCTGTGGACGAGACTCCCACTCTGCAAAGCAAAGCTGCGGTCACTCACGGTGCCAGGGGCACCAAGGACGTGGACGTGGTCCCCCCGTGCATTACCGCAAACATCCTCAAACTCAGAGAAGCTAAGAGTATTTTCAGGAAACGCTCGGTGGCTGTAGAAATGCGTCTCACAGACTCGCTACACGGGCAGCGTAGGTGACCTACGGCTGCCCATGGAATCGGCCTCGACGTTTTGGCTGGCGTCACGCTGCCTCCCACAGGTCACCGCAGCCACGGCCGGATGGTGGCAGGGAGACCGAGGCAGCTGGAGACGAGCAATCTGCCTGTTACGCACTTTTGCACATTTAGAAAAGCCGTCGTGTCACTGAGGATTAAAGGGAGCCTCAACATGCCTCAAGGGTTTTGTGATTCGTAGGAAGAGGGGTTAAGGGACCTGATGAGCTGCCGACAGCAGGCAGGGCTGGACCGATGATGTCATTTTACAAGTGCACCCACCGCTGTTTCAGCAAGGGTTCAGACCAGAGGCTGCCACACGTCATTCCTGCGATGGGTGTTTTCCGGGGCCTATCCAGGGCCGTGAGGCTCTGCTCGGCGCCAGCCGGGTCCTACCTGAGGGCCACTATCGCCTCTGGCTGGCCGACAAGACAAGACTCATGGGAGGCAGCTCCCGGGAAGCCTGAGGTCCCCGTGGACCTCCCCCGGCCCCACGCGTTTGTGCGGCTCAGGTACCACCTCCCCCGGCCACCAGTGGGTGCGGACTGAGAGTCAGCCAGGCGAAAGGGAATCGGGAAGCTGGGTGCGGGTGAGAGAGAGGCGGGGGGGCTGTTCAGTCCACCCCAAGGTCACACGGAGTGTACCACTGCTGCTGGCCACGACCCCACATGACCATCGCTGCCCCACCTGCAGGAGAAGCGCGAGCTCAGCGCCCAGAGGAGCACTTTATGCTCCTCCAGGCCCGCTCATTCCCACTGTTCATGCTCCCAGTTCCCTCACCCTGAGGTGCGGCCAGAGACACCCACAGGGGCTGCGTGTCCTCAGACACCATCTCTTTCTCCTGTGATAGGACGACCCCACAGTGACACTCCCGTTGCTACCCAAACCTAGACTGTTTCCCTGGGACAGGCTGAAATGGCTTGACCACCGCCCACAAATGGTCCTCACATTCCTCGACGTGCTCCAAGGGGCAGCTCCAGGAGTCGTGTGGAGCAGAGGAGGTCAGGGGCCTGTGCACCCCCTACGGCGGGACCCTCACCCCAACCTGAGTGCCCACAGGGCAGCATCTCCGCTGAGATGACTGTGTTACAATTTTCCGAGCTCAGTGCTCACGTCCAAGAGGAGGTGGCAGGGGGAAGGTTTCCTGCCAAGGACTCAGAAAAAGTACCCGAACTGGGTGGGTGTGCCTGGAGGGGAGCCTCCCCCACCAAGGGGCACAGGGCAGAAGGCACTTGGCCTGGGGTCCCCCTGCAGAGGACCGTCTGAGGCAACGCGCTCCTCAGCACCGACGCCCCAGGCGCGGCTCCGAGCCCGGGTCACCGAACACACGACTCTCCAGGCGGTCCTTTGGGGAAGGGCTGGGCCACGGGGGTCGGGGATTACCTGAGTGTTCCAGATGTGCACACACTTGTCAAAGGAGCCGCTGGCCAGGTATTTCCCGTCGGGGCTAAAAGCTACACTATAGACTGGTTCCTGGTGTTTGGTGAGCGTGTGGATGCAAACGCCCCGCTCCACGTCCCACAGCCGAACCGTGGAGTCAAACGAAGCACTGGGGAGACGGGAGCGGAAAGTCAGCAGGACACGCGCGGGTCCCCCGCCATCTCTCTCGATGCCTCACAGACACCGTGGGTGGGCGTTCCTCCCAGCCTTCCCGTTTCGGGAGACAGTAAGTACACCCCGACTCTTCTAAAATGTGACGCGGCTATGCTGAAAACCAAGCCGCAGTCACAAAACAAAGCTTTTCTTTTTGTGGTGCCATTAATTAGGGAAACAAATTGATCCTCACGCTCACTGGTTTCTGCATTTTTCTGAGATACGAATGGGAAACACTTCTGCATTCACTACATTTTGTAAAATGCTCCCACAACTTAAAACACCACCTCTATCGCTGCCAACTAAAATAATGCTTGGGAAAATAGCAAACTGAGTGAATGAGCATTTTAATCCCCTGGGAATTAAAGTTCAATTGCATCCAAATAAACAATCACTCTCCTGGGAGTTGCAAATTTTAGTTATTTCCAAACGTAAGAGCACAGTACACACCACAAAGCTGCTTTCTCTGGCACTGCGGTTCAAAAACACCTTCCAAGTCATCAAAAAAACCACAAATGCCTACAGTGTGTCCCATGTCCTAGACATTTAGGTGGATTTTAGGACAACTACATGAAATAAAGAGTACCGGTCTTTGTGTTTCTCTGGATCAGCGTCTCAGCTGATGCAGGAATTCCCTTCGGTGTTTTCTAAGAGAGGGCCTTGCGTCGGACGCTCTCAGCCAAGAGTCCTTGCTGCCCGGCGAGGCCGCCCCCTCCCCCACAGGGGCCGCGCGGCCGAGCCGGAGCTATGTGCGAGGACCCTGCCACCTGCCACCCCCTCCCCGGTCCCGTTCTCTGCACCCACACAGAGCAACCGCACCGCTATTTCCTGGCAGGGAAACATTCTCCCAAGTCGCGCCTTTCCCAGGCTCAACAAGCACCCCCATTTCATTGGACCCTGCTCTCCAGACCCCTGGGTATCCTGGTATTCAGTCTCAGAATCTCTTTGGCTTGTTTTTCTAAGTGTTCTTATTAAAATACGGTACTGAGAGTGCAACTGTGTATCCTGAACGGGGCCCGATGAGCACTGGGACCCGCAGTTCTGGGGACCGCAGCCTGAGTGATGTGGTCTTGGGGAGGCCACTGTGGTCACTTAAAACCACTCTTCCCAATCCCAGCCTCTGACTGACCAGCTGCCCCACACCTTCCAGTGCTGGTGTCTCGGGGGCTCACTACATACACGGGTAGGTCAGACCTGGCTGGGGCTGGGGGGCCCCACCACTGCTCAAAATTCTGGCCACCTGCAGGCAGCTCCGAGTCGAACCCAATGAACCAAGCCCAAGGTCCAGGCTGAACTGCTTCCTCTCTCTGTTGTAATAAACACTTTCACCGAAGCAAAGTGCTGGGACCCGGATGACATGGCTGATTCCTCCTGCCTGCCTCGTGGTTAACACTGTCCTTACCTCGAGTCAGGCATCAAGGGACAACTCACAGCTCGTGGGCCCTTCCAAGAGTGCGGTACCTCTCCACTGGGTTTGGAAGGGTGTAAACACATTTGCAAGACACCTGGGCAAAGTTTTCCGTTCTCTTTGGCTGTGAGTGACTTGCTGGCTCAGCCGTGGTGAGCAAGGCTGCTTTCAGGGAGCGAGGCTGGGCTGAGGGCCGTCTTCCTCTTACCTCGCTAGCATGATGCTGGAGTTTGGGTTGCTGGTGGCTGGCCCGGTGGGGCTCCACTTTATGGTGTAGATCTCTTTGCTGTGAGCTTGAAGGTCGTGGACACACGTATCCTGCTTCATACTCCAGATCTAGAGAAGGCGTCGCGAACAGTGTGAGCAAAGGCTGTTTCTCCAGCCGGCGGTGGTTCCACATCACTCCCTCCGTGAGCCCTCACTAGTGTCTGGCCCTTGGGAAGCTCACGGCACCGTGAGGTGTGCAGCTGGCTAACTGGCAGGCGCTGCCCGGGAGAGGGGCCGCTGAACACTAGGGGTGCCCGTGAGGAAGGCCACGGGAGGGAAAAGACCCAGCAGGACCCGCCACGGGTAGGCTGGAGTTCCCTGCATGACAGCAACATCGAGTTTGCAACGGGGAAAGTGACAGAGGCGGGGAGAATGCTCACACGGAACCGCCAGCTGCAGAACCAGGGAACGTAAGACCAGCACTGAGTACAGGGGGCAGTCCAGGATCAGACGGCTTTACCTTTAATGTCATGTCATCAGAGCAGGACGCTAGCAACATTCCAGAAGGATCCCATTTGATGGCATTGACTTCATTCTGAAAGAGAGCACAGGGTTTTAAAAAGAAATAAGGGCCCTGGAGCAGTAACACAGCCTTCCAGCAGGGGGCAGGCGCACACTGTCCTCTCTGCAGAAAGCCGACCTGCATTTGCCCTGGACACCAAGGAACACGGGCAGACTTGTGCGTACTCGCCTCTTCCTCAGTCCGTGTTCCTCACCTCCACAAAACGCACAGCCATGTGCCCACCCGACCAGCCACCCGTGTCCCCAGTTCTCGAAGGAAAAGAATCACAACTAGGAAGGAAGCCAACTGAATTGACATGGTAAGGGCAGCACAGAAAACCAGGAAGACCACAATCACTGTAATACTGACTTGGAAAGTCATTTTCCTACACACTTTTAATACCACAGCTCCCCCGTCCGTCTAAGCTTCTCTTTTGGTCCTGAGGGGAGGGGAGGAAGCGCACAGAGACAAGGTGTCCAATGGCCAGAGCGGTAACCCAGGCCCAAGGCGACGTGACCTAAACCCACAAACGCAGACCAGCAGAGGTGTACGTACAAGGGAAGTCAGATTGAGAGGTTGTTAGGGATTCACAGGGAGGAGGAACCATCCTGCGGGGCCGGAATCCTGAGCAAACAGCCAAGGAAACGCAACGTTGCCGCTCAGTGCCCATGGAAAGTTCTAGCAGGCAGGTGCTGTGTGCAGTGGGGCGGAAAGGAAGGACGCTGCAGGAGCCTTCCAGTTCTGGGCGTCAGGGGATCCCGAGGCTGGATCCTGGAGGCTGGACGCCAAAGGTCCCCAGAGGTGAGGGAGAGGGGACACAGGCAGTTAGGAAGAAGCTCCCTGCAGTAGAGTGAGGTGGGGAGGGCGTGCCTGGTAAGGCGAGCAGGGACAGGCGGCGGGGGCGCAGCGGGGGCTCAGCCCCTATTCCCAGCAGGGGACTGTGGAGCCCCCTCCAGTCCCTGCGTGCCTGCTGCCCTGGCCTAACAATGAACTCATTTCAGGCTCGTAATTCATTTCCCAGTTAGCCTCACACCCCTCAGTGCTCTGGCGTGGAGGATAAACCGCACGGTCACGCTGCTCACTGAGGACACCGTGGTCTGAAGGCTGCGAGACGGGAGGGACAGGGCTGCGTCTGTGTTCCACGTGGTACCAGTGGGGGTGGCCCGGGAAAAAGGGAGGGATTGAAGCTTAAAGCACAAGGAGCAGGCCCAGGGTGAGCCAGGGGACGATGAGTGGGGCTGACTGCAGTGTGTGCGCACAGGAGAGTGGAGGCAGGACAGGCCCCATGCGAAGCCGGAGTCTGGTGAGAGGTGTGACCCAGGGGCAGGTTCACGCAGGACAACGACTGCTCGGGTGGCTCTGACCGTAACCGATGAGAGCAGAACCTGAGGATGGGTCCCCGCGGGCCTGGGAATGGGGGCCGGTCCCCACTGACTGTCCCCGGGCAGAACCTGAGGATGGGTCCCCGAGGGCCTGGGAATGGGGGCCGGTCCCCGCTGACTGTCCCCAGGCAGAACCTGAGGGTGGGTCCCTGCGGGCCTGGGAATGGGGGCCGGTCCCCGCTGACTGTCCCTGGGCAGAACCTGAGGGTGGGTCCCCACAGGCCTGGGAATGG
Organism: Camelus dromedarius; assembly: GCF_036321535.1. Taxonomy (NCBI): domain Eukaryota; kingdom Metazoa; phylum Chordata; class Mammalia; order Artiodactyla; family Camelidae; genus Camelus; species Camelus dromedarius. The sequence goes on from NC_087473.1 coordinate 14,626,075, forward strand.
GGGCCGGTCCCCGCTGACTGTCCCTGGGCAGAACCTGAGGGTGGGTCCCCACAGGCCTGGGAATGGGGGCCGGTCCCCGCTGACTGTCCCCGGGCAGAACCTGAGGGTGGGTCCCCGAAGGCCTAGGAAGGGGGCCGGTCTCCGCTGACTGTCCCTGGGCAGAACCTGAGGGTGGGTCCCCGAGGGCCTGGGAATGGGGGCTGGTCCCCATTGACTGTCCCTGGGCTAATCACCTTCAGTTCTCCAAGGGGAAAAGGACTCCTTCCTGAGAGTGGACTCTCCTCTCCCTCCCTCCCTCCCTCTGCCCTCCAAGCCACAATTCCCAGAAAGCATCCAGGAACAGCTCATAGGGCCTCGGGAGGAAGGAGGCTCTCTTCATTTAGCGCCTGTCTTGTGCAGAATGATGGCTTCAGTCAGACTTGGCTGAAGAGCCCAGTGGTGTGACTGCAATCAAGTCCCAGTGGGGCAGCTGAAGAGTCACAAGACCTCCTCTTAAGAGCTTGGGGAGAGTCTTGGATTAGAGGAGAAATAAGTTTAGCTCAGAAAAGTAAAGAGGAGGATCAGGTGGTGGCCATAGTGAGGTGTTAAGAGCACAACGGGCCCCTGTGCTCTGAAAGAGCCTTCTTATGGAAGCAGGGACCTGCAGGGACAGAAGCTGCAGAAAAGTGGGTACTAAGGAAAAAGGCAAGTGCCAAGGACAACGTGACTGATGTCAGTGAAGTCAGGGGCAAGGGATGCTGTGAGAGTCAAAGGTAGGGGAGCATAGCAGGTGTGAGGTGCTCAAAGCCAGCACGTCTTCCAGGCGGGCCGAGTAGTGGCGTGGACACTAGAGAGATCTGCTGGGGAAAGGCTGTGAAGAGCCTCATGTGTTATGCTCAAGAATTTGATGATCTATCCAAAGAGAACAAACACTAATTTGAAAAGACACATGCACCCCAACGCTTACAGCAGCACTATTTACAAGAGCCAAGATATGGAAGCAACCTAAGTGCCCACTGACAGATGACTGGCTAAAGAAGATGTGGTATGTTTATACAATGGAATACTACTTAGCCATAAAAAAGAATGAAACAATGCCATTTGCAGCAGCATGGATAGACCTAAAGATGATCATACTAAGTGAAGTCAGACATAGACAAATATCACACAATATCACTTATATGTGGAATCTAACAAAGAGAACAGACTAGTGAATGTAACAAAATAGAAGCAGACTCACAGATACAGAGAAGAGACTAGTGGTGACCAGTGGGGAGAGAGACGGGGGGAGGGGCAAGAAAAGGGGAGGGGATTAAGAGGTACAAACTACCATGTATAAAGCAAACAAGCTATGAGGATACATTGTACAGCACCAGGAATATAGCCAGTATTTAATGATAACTATAAATGAAGTATAACCTTGAAAAGGTATGAATCACTATGTTGTACATCTAAAATTTATAACACTGTACATCAAGTATACCTCAATAAAAAGTTAATTAAAAAAAAGAATTCAGCGAGAAGTCAGCTGGCGTCTGAGCTTCTTGGATTGAATGTTGGTATTTTCCACCAAATTTAGGAAAGTTTGGCTATCACTATTTCAAATTTTTGTTTCATTCTTTTTTCTTCTCTCTCCACTGCACATATACGGTAGAGTGCTTCATATTGTCCTACAGGTCATTAAGCTTCCAACCGTTTGTTCAATCTTGTATCAGTTCTTCAGATACATTATACCTCTTAGTTCTGAGATTTCCATTTGACTGTTTAAGAACATAATTTTCCTTTCTCTGCTGCCATTCTGCATCTGTCCACTCATTATGAGCAGGCTCTCCTTTATATCCTCAAACAATTTTATAATAGCTCCTTTAAAGTCTTTCCTGCAAAACCCAACATCTACCTCATCTCAGGTCATTTTTCCCCCTACCGCCTGTCCAGTTGGATAACTGGGTTAAGCCAACCACCTGAGAGCTGCAACAGCCTACAGAGCAAAGGGCTGCAGAACTGGTCTGCGGTCACAGTATCTTCTAATCCTAGGCACAGAGTACCCGGCTCCCACCTCCCAGCACATTCTCATGAACGTGAGCCCCAAAATCCGAACTTGCACTTACTGTGTGTCCTTGGAAGGTTTTGACTGGGCGGTCACAGCCGAGTCTGCAGACGTGAATACACATGTCTGTGCTACAGGAGGCAAAGGTAGTGTTGTTCTGCCAGTCGACATCAAGAGCAGGGGCTGTGAAGCAGAAAAGGGAGCGGGGGTGGGGGGGGGCGACATCTGCATTTACCAGTGGTGCACAGAGGCCAGCTGACTGAGAAGAAGTTAACAGCACAGTCAAGACACTCATCTACTGATGTTATAAACACACAGCCGCCAGCCTTCACAGACCTGTCCTATACGTTTGACGGGATGACCAGACACCTCCAGAGAGAGACCCTGTGACACTTCACGTGCCCTGGACACAGAGTCTCGTGCTCCCCTGACACAGGGCAGACACGGTAGGGGAGAGGCACGCTGCCTGCCCTGCCCCTGTACCGTGCTGCTCCGGGGAGCACCACTGTGGTGGGCTGACTCCACTTGTTTTAGGTACGGAGGAGAGAAAGGGGAGGAAAACGACTCCACATCCTGTGTGTAAGACATCCCCACTGAAAAAATCTCCCACAACACGTGAATGCATCCACCGACAGTTGACAAGAAGCACCCCCGCCTTTAGGGGACACAGGTGGCCTTGTGATGAACACTGTCTCTGCCTACATTTCTCAGGGGCTGGTGGCTCCAAGACCTCTGTTGAGGGTTTGGGAGACAGGGACAGCCCTCTTCCTTTCTCCCAAACTCCCAGGAGACCACGCTGCATCCTTGTTCTCTCCAGACACCTGACTGCTTGTAAGGAAAGAGAGGGTTCCCCATCAGCTGTCAAGCCCTAACCTTGTCTCCGTGTGTTTCTTCAAGGAAGTCAGCGCTGGATTGGGAGAACCTCACTTAGGATGTGCTAAGTCGTGTTGCCCCTTCTCATCCTGGGTCTTTAAACAAGAAGTGCGTGCCTGCACACGCGACCGCCTCCCACCACTGCAGGGACAGACCCCGTTAGCTTCCACGGCCCGCTGCCCCGTCCCCACAGAGGTTGTGGGTGGGGGGGTCTGGCCCAGAGGCAGCACTGGCTTCTTCAACAACCCAAGGCACCTCTTCTTGTTTCATCTTCACAGCCCCACGGTTCCCGCCACATTCCCCACGTGTGTCCAGTGGAACCAAGGAACTGGGTCCCAGGAGCCATGGAGCCAAGCCCGTAGCTGCTCTTGTGCACAATGCTGCACGAGCCAAGTCATGAACTCCGTGGCCAGCCTCTGCCTTCGTGCATGCAGTTCGCAAACCTGCAAGAGCGACAGCCTGGAGGGGACAGTGACCAGCACCTGGCCGTAAAAACTATCTTCTGCTGCAGCTTTGTAATCTGGATAGCGGACGCTGTGTACTCAGGTGGCTGGCCCCATTCTGAGTCGCTCCTGCTGCTGAGACCCAGGGCCTCCAACCCCCAAATGTGAGCTCACCATTCAGTGTGAGTGAGCGACACGTAACGGGGCTAAGTTAACCCTGGGCGGGGCGGGGCGGGGTGGGGTGGGGCGGGGTGTGTGTCCGTGTGCCCTCGCTGCCTACATGGCCAGTGAGGTTCAAGAGTCAGCAACCATTCCGAGCATAGCCAAACTTTACTTTGCTCTTTAAAAAAGAAATAAACTTTTAGTTGTGAAATGCTTACAGAATCACAGGAAGCTGTAAAGACATTACAGAGGCCCCACACGTACCGTCCACCCAGCGGCTGCAGTTTCTGGCCCCGCCGCACAACACGCAAGCCCGGAAGCTGCTGGGGTGGGACGTGCGTGCAGTGGCTGTGCCAGCCATGTGCTCACACGGGCAGATGTGTGTAACTACCGCCAAAGCCAAGACCCAGAACCGGGCTCCACCACCTCCAAGACCTCCCGTGTGCTGCTTTACCGTCACACCACCCCTTCCTTGAACATCCGCTCCTAAACCCTGGCTCCACTGATCTGTTCTTCATATCTAAAATTCTGGGCGTGGGGGGGTAGCTCAGGGGTAGAGGGCATGCTTAGCATGCATTCAATCCCCACGCCCTCCATTAACCGCTCCCCCCAAAATTACATCATTTCCAGAATGTTATAGAAATGGCACTGTCCAGCACTTGACCTTTGGGGACGGCCTTTCCTAACGAAGCAGACAGCCCTCTCGATGGTCTACAGATAGTCTGCTCCTTCTCCCTGCTGAGTGCTGTTCCACCACTAGCTCTGAGCTCACGCCTCCAGGAATGAGGTGCACCCACCAGGCCGGCGTGGGGAACACCTGACGGGCAATTTCTCTGATCAGCCCCATGAGTGCTAAGGAAAGGTGCCCCTCTTGCAGTCTGCATCTCACCCGGAAACACAGCACCCTTCCTTTTTTCCAGCTTGAACAATCCGCAGGCCACCACTTCACACTTGTAAGAAAGGGCACGTGACACACGGACTTCCTGACCCAGTGCTGGGACACGCTGCCTTGTGGGTTAGCTACAGGGGAGGAGCTCTCAGTACAGAAGAAAACGTGTCTGTGGCATGGAAGGCCCTCCTCTGGACCTTGGGAATGCTCCGGGGAATACTGTATTCTGTCAAATGACTTAGAAATTAATTCTGAAGATAAAACTGTTAGAGGAACCTTACGGATGCTTATCTGGGGCACATTATTCTCTGAAAAATAGAAGCCAGAGCTTCCTGCGTTACAGGCATTCCCCCCATTGCGTGGGTCAGCACATCTGACGTTCTGGGCTCTGACCCGGTCACGGCAGCCTTCGTGACAACAAAGGTAGGATGGTCTTGGCATTTACGGCAAATGCAACGGGCAGGCAGACCCACTTGCTGTGCTTTGTACAGTCGACAGCGTAGCTGCATGGCGTGGAGACGACACAGATCAAAACACACAGGCTGGGTCTCCAGGGGCTGGGGAAGTGGGGCTGGAGGGGGACTTCCTACGGGTGAAGGGTGACACGTATGTTCTGGAACTGGACAGCTGGGACAGCTGTGCACAATGTGAATGCTGGTGTATTCTGTCCACCCCGAACACACGCACGCACACGCACAGATGCTGGGGTGTCAAGGTGGCAGCGTATGTTGTATAATATCTCTAGCAACTGCCACATCATCCATGCTGTCAGAGAGCAGGACCCACAACAAAATTCCCCGCAGCCCCCACAGGTGTGTCTGGCGTGGTCCCCAAGCTCAGAGGACTGCGTGGAAGAGACGGGCTGCCTCTCCAGAGCAGCAGGCTGTAAACCAGCACCTCCCGGGTCTGCCCGGATCAGAAGAACCGTGTGCAGCAACAGACGCTGGTGCGCATGTGTCTGTCACAGTCCTGTGAAGGCCTCGTCGGGACTCTCCCTCAGTCTGCTCCCTGCAGGACCCACGTCCCCCACTTGCAGCCCTCCCTGGGCTCCGAGGTGGGCTGTACTGCCTGGGCCGTCCTCGGGGCCAGCCCTCCCTCCGTTCAGACATCCCCAGGCGCCGGGAAGTGCCCGTCAGGGAAGAGCCTCTGACCCCCTCCTCAACGTCACCCCAGAGACACCTGACCCAGCAGTAACGTGCACCCCGTCCGTCTGCCTGGTAACTCCCTCTAAACGGGGCAGGCGCCTCCTGCGGACGAAAGAGGCCTCTATTCCCTTCTGTCCACTTGAAGCCAGTTTCTTCTGTCAGTCTCTGAATTCTGGGGTGCTTTCTCTCTCTGAAGTCCAGAGGTCACATCTAACGATCAGATTGAATCAGGAGGTGGGAATCGGGGAACCCGGACTCTCTCGACCGTGGGCTCCGTGGGGCCTGGTGCGGCCCCAACACAGGGAGACGTGGTTCGGTCAAGAACAGTGGAGCAAAGACCCCCGCAGGCCTGACACTGCTCCCCATAGGAAGGCCCGGCGGCGAGGCTGGCCTTGGCCGGCCTCTGGGAATTTGGATTTCCAGAGGGGTCCTGGCATCCTGTAACTAGTAACGGCGGCTTCTGTGCCTTAACTGTCTATGCAGACAACATCCGTGGTTGACGCTGAACCCTCATGCTCCTCCCGGCAGTCTGGAATGTGGGTGCACGCCGGGCATGGGGGCCTATGGGGCCTCCCCGGTAGACGACCCTTCACGCATGTCACCGCAGCTGGCTTCTGGGGGGATGCGGCACATCCTCTGTGACCCCACCAGGAGAGAACCCTGAAAGCTCTGGATTCACCTCATGCCTTCTCCCCCTGCTGATTGTGCTTTGCATTCTTTCGCTGTAATAAATCTGAGCTGTGAATTTGACCGCATGCCGAGTCCTGGGGGTCCTCCAGTGAATTGCTGAGGCTCGGTATGGTCTCAGGGACTCCCACCCAACACAGCGTCCTTGGGGGCAGCAGCTGAAAGCAGCCCACGCTGGTTCTGGACTTGGTTCACTGTGTGCTTATAAACGTTTGAGCCTTCGAGAGTTGAGGGCACCAGGATGTCACAGGTCTCAAGAGCAATGCTTCCCACGAGATGGGTTTCCTCCCTGCCAGCTGGATTCCGTGATGCCTTCCTCCAAGCATTCATGATCACTTTAAGGGACATTTCCTAGGACTCTGAATTATTTTTTAATTACAAAAAATTTATAGAAATACTCACCGGAATGAAATGGAAACTGCTGTTTGGCCTCTCCTGTGTGGGCATCCCAAATTATTGTTGTCTGTGCTCCGCAAAAAAAAAGGAAAAAGAAAAAGAAAAAAAGAGTTAGTAATTAGTCTTCTCACAAAGGTTTCTCTAGAAAAATTTATCAGAGAAGAGCAGGCAGTGGGCCCCTCTTCCTTTTAAACCAGCACTGTCCAAAAAACAGCACGTGAGCCACACAGGAAATTTAGAACTGTATAGTAGCCACACTAAAAAAAGAGAAAAGAAACTAGTAAAGCCAACTTCAACAATCCAGTTAACTTCACTTCAACACAGCCAGAATACTGTCATTCTAACATGAAATCAGCACATACACGTCAGTGACGTAGTTCGCACTCCCTTCTTCATCCATGCCTTTGGAATCCAGGGTGTGCTTTACGCTTAACCATCTGGACGGTGGTCACATTTAGGAACTTAGCCACACGCGCTGGTGGTTCCTCCCCCAGACGCAGCAGCTGGAACTGATACTCGGAAAACCACCAGTTTTGTTGGGAACTCCCCCTTATCCCCACACATGAAAAGCTATTGCAAAAACTGTAACAACGCATATCCGAACACCTTTCTGGCACTTTTCCAAATGAAAAGCTGCACAAACAGGTATTTCTGAAAATTCCTCTGACCATCACTCCATGAACTGGGGACACTAGACATAGCAGAGCAACTGGGTTACTGATAGAAGAAACTGGCTTCAAGTGGACAGAAGGGAGCAGACGCCTCTTTTGTCCAGCACTGATTTATTAGTCCGTACATAAGGAGGAAAAAAATGATGTATACGCTGGAAAACGAAGTAAATCATGAATGCTTGATGCTGGGAGACACTCAGGCATGCCTAACAGCCAAAGGCAGCTCTATGAATACCACTGGAATTACGTCTTAATCAAGTGCAATTTTCAACAGAATCGGAACCCTGACACCTCCCTGTCGATGGCATTAAATGAAGGTTTTCCTTTAAAAAGAACTGGTTATATTTTGTATCAACTGCAGAAATTTTCAGAGGAAATACTCAGAGCAGTGAGGATCTGTGAAACTTGGTTCTCTAAGTCTGGGGTCAGCTCTAGACCAATTAACAATTTTTTGTTTGTTTGATGGAGTAGAACTCTTTCCTTAATGGAGCCACCTGCCAACAATTTAGCACAGAAGAGAACATATAAACCTTTTCACGATTCCGATACAATTTCATACACTACATTGACAACTTGTTCAATGTGTTGATGTTTCAGGTTAAACACACGCTGGACAAAAGAAAATATTAATTACACAAAGGTTTCAAGAATCCGAAATACCCTTTAGCCACATTAGGTTAAGCACATACTGAAGGTCAAAGCCAGCATCCCTAAGTTACATTTCCTCCCTGAGAAAATGTTCCTTTCGAGAACATTACTATTCCTGCCGTGGTTGACTAATTACATCAGGGAGTGTCTGACCCAAAGCCTACCAGAATTCTAAATGTACATTTTCACCAACCACCCAGTTCATCACCTGGTAGACTCAAATGATAATCAGGTAGAAAATGCAACACGAATATAAAAAGTAGCCCTGGGGAAGGAAGGAGCTCAGGCTGCGAAGGACTCCCCGGAGGCGTGTGAAAGTTCGAGGGCGGCAGGGACTGGCGCCCAGGGCCCGAGTTCCCAGCCCACCCGGCTCTCTACCAGCGTGTCCCAGGCAAGTCAGTGACGCTCTCTGGGGCTCCACATTCCCCTCTGTGAAAAAGGATGGACCTGCCCCCTATCTTGGGAGCATCGACTGGGCCAACGCATGTGGGAGTGATCGCTCGCACAGACGTTTAATAACTCCATCAGCAGTGCTGACGACCGGCCACGTAGAAGACAAAGTTCTGTGTGTGTGCAATATCTGAGTTGTAACATCTCTGGGAAAATTCAACACTGGTTCCACGAGAACATTTGGTGTGTCGACCTCAGCAGCTCGGCTTTTGTATGTCAGGTATTAGGCTGCCAAGTTGAACGCAGGGTTTGTTGGTATAAATGAGAGGAAGAGAAAGAAAGAAGGAGTAATTCAGTGCCCCGGTGGGTTACACTACTTAACTGCAGGGGCAACCAGCTTTCTCTGTCAAGGGCCAGGCAGCAGATATTTTAGGCTCCAAGGGCCATACAGCGTCTGTCCACTAGTTCACGCTGTTGTTGAAGCGTGAAAGCTGCCATGGACAGTTCTGAACAAGTGGGTGTGTCTGTGTGCCAATAAAACTTTATTTACAAAAACAAGCCATGGGCTAGTTTTGACCTATAGACCATGGTTTGTCAAATGCAACTATGACTTTTCCAAGACTGTGTCAATGTTTACAGGTCTTGTCTATTATTTTATATGCATTTTTAGAACTTGAATGAACAGATGGTAGCAATTTAATAAGGTTTTCAATTTATACTGAAGTGATTACAAAAATGTAAAACTTTTTGGAGAGCAAATCGAAGTATTCAGGCATGGTTTCTAGTTGTAGAGTCATAAACTAATGTGAGAACTTATTTTTCCTTCTTCATTTGTTGGTAATATTTATTTTCCAAAGCAATGACTTAAGACAGAATTTCTATTGAGCATTAAGGGTGGCACAACCATTCATGCAATATTCTTTGAGGGTCACGATTCCTGTCTCTTGGCAGCCGAAGAAACAGAAACTGGGACAGGGTGAGACCTGCTGGATTAATTGCTCAGAGCCAGGATGCTATCTACCCCTCCTGAGGTCATCTTGTGCTCTGTCACCCCGTAACGGCTTCTAGATGCATCTGGGTGTTGACAGCCACCGGACTTCGCGTCATCACATCCACCAGGCAGCCCCACCAGGAACAAAGCACACTGTACATCTGCTCTGCGGGCCATCGTGGGCAGGACCACTTGCATATGTGTCTACCTGCTCCTGCTCTCAGGGAAACCTGCCGTCTACAGTGGGAAGCAACCGGTCATCAAACTAGGAAACAGAAGCCTGGAGAGAGGAAACGGTGTGTGTTCACAAAATCACTCGGCAGGGGAAAGTTTACAACCCATGCAGGTGGGCTTCTTCAAACCCTGGATAAATGCAGCCTGGGGATTTCTTCTATCACTGAACTAAACCTCAAAATAAAAGGGAGGGGGAAAGGTTTACGTGTCAGTCTGCAGACCAGTCCACGGCACATTAAGAGATGATGTGTTACAAGTGAACAGTCAGATCAAAACCACAGAAACAAACAAAACCTACACAGGTCCTTCTGATTTCTTAAGGGGAGGCAGAATTCTCAGAATTCAAAGAAACCCTGATGTTATCTGAGATTAAACACAAGTAAACATCTACAGACTGCAGAGACGTATTTTAAGCAAACACTCACTTTGTCTACGCCGGCACTCAAAATGTAATTCCCCTTCTTGTTCCATTTCAAGGCGAAGATGGGGCCTTTATGTTGGCCTAAGGTGCTGGCCAGGTTACCTGCATGTGAAAAACAAAACACGGCAGCATGTTGACGTCCAAGTCTGCCCATGGGATGATTTCACAGCAAAGCACCTCTTCGCCGACCCCAACATGGGGAAGGCAGGACTTACCGTCTTCCGTCCATATTCTTGCAAAACCATCATATGACCCTGTAGCCAACAGTGTCCCGTCACTCTGTGGGCCAGAGAGAAATAGCAACAGACACAGCTCAGTGGAGGCAGACCTGAAAAGGGGGGCATCTCCCAGCATCCCAGGGCTAGAGCAGCCTGATGTCGGTAACCAGTTCCCACTTAAGACACTCATCAGTCACGGGGGACTACTTTAGCTCACACGGCTCTTCAACTAAAATGTAAGACAGAACAGGCTCCCCAGTAATCCCATCAAGGAGACGAGGGGCCAGGGAAAACACGGGACCACCACTCACCACTTGATGACATCCAAAAAAAAAGTATCGTGAGACTTTTAGAGACTTGGGTGAGCTTTTAAAAATATTTACAAATAGATAAGAGTGGCACTGGTGATGAAGTGACAGGATGTGCAGAAACATGACAGAGAGAAAGAGAAAAGGTCAGAGAAGCTGAAATGCCGAGTGTCTCACACACAGACACCGGTGCTGAGATGTCCAGGTGGAAGGTCATCTTCCCTTGGCCCCACGGCACATGACGTCAGCAGAGCAGCCTCCCCGGGTGACACCAGCAGACCCACCCTGCAAACCCAGCTGCTGTCTGCCCAACGCCCACAGTCTGCTAAGGAGCCCAGAGCCCTGGGGGTGGCACAGGCCTGCCCCTTCCCTGCATCTGCCTGCCCCTTTCCTGCATCTGCCTGCCCGGCTCAACTCCCCCATGCAGCCCTTGCCGAGGCCGCTGGTGGATTTTACTGATGTGAATTAAAGCGTCTAGGTGGCGGCAGAGGCTTACGTTCCAGTCCAGCGAGGTCACGTCTTTATTGCTGGGGACGTCGTGGCCCCCTTCCCGTATACAGTGCCTCAGCACGAGCTGGGTGGAGCCCCCGGTGCTGTTTTCATTCAGGTTCCATATCCTCGCTGTCGAATCTCCGGATCTGCACAAGGAACACACACAGCGATCAGCCTCTGTGTCCAGTGCGAGCAAAGCCCACTGCTCCCCGCCGTCTGGCTACACCAGGCATCCTGGGCATGAGGCCCTTGGTCTTTGTAACACCGCTCACTCCCTGCGGGTTTCCCCTCCTGATGGGAGTTTAGTAATGCTGAATGTCTCTGCATTGCTCCCCACCCCACTGAGAAAACGGCTAGGACTGAAGACTCTTCCTCAGCCTGGGGTACCCGGAGTGCCCCAAGCCTTGGTCCGCACACACTGGGGAGACGGCACACCCAGCAGGAAGGGAGTGCATGTCCCAAGAGTCAGAACGCAGACGCCCAGACCCTGGGGCACGCCCTGCCTGACATCCTTACCCGGACGCCAGGAGATCACTGACAGGGTTCCAGGCACAAATGAACACCTCAGACTCGTGTCCCCGAAGGACTGTGGCTTTGTTGGGTGGAATCTCCACGTCTCCGTCTATTTCCATTGGTTTCGAATGATTATCTGTTGTGGGAAATGGGAAAAGAGGCAGGGCTGACAGACACCAGAGAAACTCATCCCCAGGGCTGATGGTAGTTTTAGAAACACCTGCCTTTTCCACACTAATCCTGTCGCCTCTGAAGCTTGTACTAAATCATGGCTTTTGTGTAATTTAGTAAGTATGTAACATTTGTTTACAGTCTCCAAAATTTGACAGAGGAATAAAAACAGGTATTCTAGGGCCAGGCTAGTTGCTAATATCCCCCAGAACAAGACTGGACAGAAATGACAACAGTCAGCTGGCCCCTGAGAAGGGCCCAAACGTTCCTCCTCTTGACAGGACAAGATGTTTTATCTGGAAGCACCTTTCTGAGGTTATACAGATTTTTTTGAAGACCCCCAATTACAATTACTTTCTGGGGTGGAAGAGCAGCAAAACAAAGACATTTATTTTATCCCAGTTTATTTTCATAATCTTGAGGGTTGTATCTCACGGGACAGGGCAGCCCATAAAAGACATATGGGGACAAGCCACGTACTTCCTTCTTCTTTCCCTGCCCTGTCACTGTGGACCGCGTTAATAGTGACTGTGAGACCCGTGGGTGGGCGGTCTTCCATCTGACCGTAGGCAGACGGCCTTGAGGTCATCCTGTAATACCAGCACCAGTACAGCCCACATGGGCTTCACGCTCAGTGCTGGACCTCGTCTCTGGCCCCAGATGGACTAAAAGAACGCGTTCCTTGAGCTCGTGGTCAGGTCAGGCTGCGCCGCTGCTCTTGGAGGGAAATGATTTTTCTTTTTCTTTTAAAAATATTTTTATTTATTTTTACTTTTTAATCACTTTTTCCCTTCCAGTTTTATTGAGATATAATTGACATACAGCACTGTATACCTCCTTTTTGGGGGGGGGGGGGCGTGGAATTAGGTTTATTTATTTCTTTCTTTCAGTGGAGGTACTGAAGATTGAACCCAGGACCTTGTGCATGCTAAACAGGCACTCTACCCCTGAGCTGTACCTTCCCCCCAAAATGATTTTCAAATAAGGAAGGACACACGCGTGCATAATGCATGTGCGTGTGCGCACACACACAGACACACACACGCACACACACACACACACAAGCACTCTCTGAACTTAGACCCCAGAGCAGTCTCTGCATTTATAAGCAGCAGGTCAAAGTGCAGTCAGCTTCTCCCGTAAAAGTCCAGGCTCTCTGACTTACTGGTCACACACTTGGCGGCAACTACCTAACAGGAAGTAACCTCCTGGCCTTTGCAACCCCCGCACAAGAAGGCACCCGCGGCCTGGGGCCGGTGCCCTCTCAGTGACCGTGAGCTCCCAGCGTCAGCTACTCCAGAATCTGTCCCGGAGGCCGGAGGCCGGCGCACGGGCCTCCACACACACAACTCTTTATGCGGGCAGTGATCACAGGGGAGACAACTGCCTTCTACACCACACGAGTTCTCAGAGCAGCACGATTTCCTCAAGTTGAGGGCGCACAGCAAACAGCACCCTGTCTGAGGACTTGCATGGAAACCAGAGCGGGAAGCCCTGCCGCGATTCCGAGCCTAGGGGCCGTCAGGGCTGCGAGCCCGGCTGGCACTCACTCATCGCGTGCGCTCCGTTCTCCTCGCCGTTGACTGCGGCCTCGCCGTTCTTTGGTGGGTTCTGCTGGGAAACCGCGGCCGGGGCCGCCGGGGCCGCCGGGGGGGCCGCTGCCGCCGCCGCCGCCGCCGCCGCGGCCGCCGCACTGGCCTGCTGCTGCGCCAGCTTCTCCCGGAACGCCTGCTGCCGCGTCTGCACCACGTCGGGCATCACCGCGTCGATCAGGGACAGGGACTCTATGGGGCGGCCGTCGAACACCGTGCCGTCCTGGGGACAAAGCCCGGGCGCAGGCGTCAGCTCGGGCACAGCGCCGGCCCGTCCGGGCTCTGCCCTCCGGCAAGACAGGCGCAGGGCCCGGGCAGAAACGCGGGCGCCCGGGAGGTGCGGGGCTGCGGAGGAGGCTCGGCCTGCCCGGGGACCCGAGACACGCAAGGACTCCCGGCGGGCAGAGTGGGTGCGGCGGGCGAGGGCCGCATCCCCGGAGGACTGGTGTCACTGCTGCGTCAGCGGGAGGCCCGAAGTTCCCGAAACTGACCAACCCGAATCCTAGCGTCAGGGACACCTGAGCCCTTTCAGGTCCTGTCATGGGAAGAGGGCTACCCCTGACGCAGCAGTTTGCAAAAAGGGGTGGGGTGGGGTGGGGGGGATTTTACCCCCTTAGGGGACAGTGAGCAAAGTCTGGAGCCATTTCGGTTGTCACATTGGGGAGGTGCTGCTGCCATGCTGTGGGCAGAGAGCAGGGATCCTGCTCAACATCCTTCAGTGCTCAGGACGGCCCCACAGCAACGACTCACCTGGCCCTCAAAGATCAAGAGTGCCGAGGGTGCGAAACCCTGCCCAGACGCTAGGACAGTGTGCAACTAGTCCCCGCCTAAGTGACAGAGGTGGCTCTCTGGAGGCCTCAGGTGTGAATTACAGATTCCTGCACCACTGAGGATCTGATTCCTAATACATCTGTCCACCTGAGCTAATACAGTACATATTCACAGCCGTCTGAATTGCCTTCCTGGGCTCAGGGTGTTCACTAACTCAGCCGTGATCTGCTAACAGCAGCACTGTCTTCTTCCAATACCTATTTTGAACCTCCTTTGTGTCTCTGGTTTCCATCTACCATGAAAAAATTACCATACACATTTGAAAACACAGGAGAGAGATCTTTCCTTAGAAAGTGCTCCAAATACTAGTCACATGAACCTCAGCGCCTTTCAGTTGTGACTGCTGGACGTGCAAAGCGTTTCTGCACATTTCCTCATAAATTAGGAAGAACTGAAGGTATGAGTTTCAGCTACACAATTTCTAAATGAAACCTCACCCCAGTTGACTACTGGTTACTTTACAATATTTGAAAATAAGGAAACAATACAGAACGAGGGAAAGTGTAGCCAGGCACCTGGTCAGCCACCCAGTTCTGGCCACAGAGTGGCCAATGTTGACCGACTGGCCAGCCAGCTTCTACGTCACTTCTCTTCTTCATATACTCATGCCCCAAATGAATGACGATTTCACAAAAGGTACTAACTGCCCAGAGTAATAAAACACTCCTGGTTTAAACTCTAAAAGCACACCTCAGTTTAACAACTGGAAACCCAGGTGACAAATGAGACAATCTTTCATTCGTCTCTGGACATACTGCATTTTGAATTGCCAAGGGAGAGAAGGTATGGGGGAATCTCAGCAGATGAAAGACATGGACACTAGGGTAGGGGCAGGGAAATTCAGTCGCAGCATCCGAGCTGGTGGGGCCTCCGGGGTCCTGTACTCCTATCTCACGCTTGTTTGTTTTGCCAAAAAAGACTAGCTGGGGCCTCAAGGAGCCAGTGGAAGATCCTGGGCATCCAATGTAAGAAAAGGAAAGAGGAGACTGCCTGTCGTCAGGCAAGAAAGAGCACAGGAAAATATCAGATAAGGAAAGTAAAAGCAAAACCTCTTTTAAAATCACATCAAAAAAATAAAATACTTAGGAAAAACCCTGACTGAGGAGGTGAAAGACTTATATGCTGAGAAATATAAAACATTGAGTAAGGAAATTAAAGATGATTTAAAGAAATGGAAAGATGTCCCATGCTCCTGGATTGGAAGAATTAATAGTTAAAATGGCCATACTCCCCAAAGTAACTTATAGATTAAATGCAATCCCTATCAAATTACCCAGGACATCCTTCACAGACCTAGAACAAATAATCCTAAAATTTATATGGAATCACAGAAGACCCAGAATTGCCAAAGCAACAGTGAAGAAAATGAACAAAACTGGAGGAAAAACCCTCCCAGAATTCAGACTGTACTACAGAGCTACAGTACTCAAAACAGCATGGTGTTGGCACAAAAGCAGACATACAGATCAATGGAACAGAACCGAGAGCCCAGAAATGAACTCATATACCGATGGTCAATTAATATTAGACAAAGGAAGCAAGAAGATACAACAGAGAAAAGTCAGTCTCTTTCCCAAGTGGTGTTGGGGAAGTTGAACAGCTGCATATAAATAAATGAAGTCAGTACATTCCCTCACACCATACACACAAATAACCTCAAAACTGCTTAAAGACCTAAACACAAGACACCTTTAACCTCCTAGAATAAAACGCAGGCAAAACATTCTCCGACATAAATCTTAGCAGCGTTCTCCTAGGGCAGCCTATCAAGGCAACAGAAATAAAAGCAAAAATAAGCAAACAGGACCTAATTAAACTTACAAGCTTTCACACAGCTTTTGTATTAAACAAAAAAAAAAGACAACCTATGGAATGGGAGAAAATATTTGCAAATGATGCTTAATTTCCAGAATATACAGACAGCTCATACAACTCAATAACAACAAAAAACCCCCCAAACCCAGAAAACAATCAAATCAAAAATAGGCAGGAGACTTAAAACAAACATTTCTCCAATGAAGACATACAAATGGCCAACAGGCACATGAAAAAATGCTCAATATTGCTAATTATCAGAGAAATGCAAATCAAAATTACAATGAGGTATCACCTCACACCAGTCAGAATGACCATCATTCAAAAGTCCACAAATGATAAATGCTGGAGAGGGTGTGGATAAAAGGTAATCCCCCTACCCTGTTGGTGGGAACGTAGTTTGGTGCAGCCATTATGAAAAACAGTGTGGAGAATCCTTAAAAAACTAAAAATAGACTTACCCTATGATCCAGCAATCCTATTCCTGGGCATATCTGGAGGAAACTCTAATTCAAAGAGATACATGCACTCCAATGGTTGTAGCAGCACTATTTTCAATAGCCAAGACATGGAAACAACCTACGTGTCCATCAACAGAGGACTGGATAAAGAAGTTATACTGTGTGTTTGTGTGTGTATAATATACTTTATACTATTATTATTTTATACTATACACACACATTAAAATACTACTCAGCCATAAAAAAGAATAAAATAATGTCATGTGCATGGACCTGAAGACTGTCAGACTAAGTGAAGCCAGAAAGAGAAAGGAAAATACTGTATGATATCACTTACATTTGGAATCTAAAAAAATGAGGCAAAAGAACTTGTTTACAAAACAGAAATAGACTCACTGACATAGAAAACAAATTTATGGTTACCAAAGGGGGAAGGAGTGGGTGGAGGGATAAATTGGGAGTTTGAAATTTGCAGATACTACTATATGTAGAATAGATGGACAGCAAGGTCCTACTGTATAGGACAAGGAACTGTATTCAATACTTTGTAATAGCCTATACTGAAAAAAGAATATGAAAAGGAATACATTTATATGTGTAACTGAATCACTGTGCTGTACACCAGAAATTAACACATTGTAAACTGACTATATTTCAGTTAAAGAAGACTATGCAGCTAAAAATTTTTAAAAAGTACAGGATAGGCAGACACACGGTGTTTAAACGGGTTTTGGAAAACAACAGAGGAACCCACGTGACAAAACACAGGTAACAAAACACATTACTTCTGTAGTTTTAAAAGCTAAAGAGAAAGCGGAGTTAAATGGAACAAACAAGGCAGGCTTAAAAGGATGAGGTCAGTTCAAAGGAAGGGAGGATGGAAGAAAACGGTAGAAAGATTCAGGGAGATGTGTCCTAGGGTGATGGGACCTTGGGAGGGTCAGCTGCAGGAGCCTGTGACCCTGGAACATTTGGTGGCAAAGAGGAACACATGGGCATCCAACGGCGTCAGCTGTGCAGGACTGACTGTAAGGGGATTTGGGGAAGCTGGGTCGGGAAAGTGAGCCTGACCGAGGCGGGAGAAATGAGGCGCAGAAAAAGAGGGGGGGAAGTGCGGCAAAAATGAGACGGACTGACAGAGATGCTAGGAGGGCCGCAGCAGTCACAGGAAGCCCTGGGCATCTTTACAGGAGAATCCCAAGAGCAAAGCAGAGGGGGGTGAGGCAAACTGTTTTAAACCAAAATAACTCATTTACAAACTGGTGTAAAATTGGCCCAATACTCACTGTGACCCAATCTACAAAGAGGCAGGATATGTACACAAACTGGAGGGACTTAAATTTATGATGATTGTTCCAGCAGGTCTGCTATGGACGCGATAACAAACCATCCCTTGAAATCCTCTTTAACAACAGGCCCCATTTCATCTCCCCGATTCTCTATTGTGCCGTATGTGGGGATTACGGGAAATATATTAGATGCTACGCAAATGTTTTGGGCCGGGGTCCCCTCTTCAACTGAACTGCTCAAAGAAAACAAGAAGGAAGGGCATTTTCTGTGCACGTGCAAGGCCCGTGCCTGCCTGGAACCACATGAATTTGAACGGCAGGACATGCACGATCCGTGGATTTTTTTCAATACGTAAACAACTGTGTTTACCATCCACCGTTGGTAGAATCCGCGGTTGCAAAATTCGCGGGAACGGGATGCCGCGTATAGGACCTGAGCACTACGAATTTTGGTATCCATGGTAGGTCCTGGAACCAATCTACGGAGGATACCTGGGGACAACTGTATAAAGCAGTTGAAAATTTGCGGCGCGTGTTTCAGACTGGGCAGTGTATTGTGATATTGAGAGGATCAGTCGACAACCAGCCACGCTGCGCATGGATACAGCAGCACCACCGTCTAAAGGGCCTTGGAAGCTCGCTCCAGGGGCAGCGTAGGAGCCGCAGCCCCTAACCCAACCAAGTACTAACGCGAAGGGATAAAAAGCCCTCCCCGCGGCTGCGGGTAAGGAACTGCGCGCTAGGGTTGGATGCGTTTCCCCAGCTCCGCCCCGTCTCCCGGGCGTCCGCGCATACCTCGTTGATGCTGATCTCGGCCTCCACATACTGCAGGCCCTTCTGCAGGATGGAGATGAGGGCAGCCGGTGGCACTAGCGTCCCGTTGATGTTGGACTGGCTGATGTGGCTCTCGATACCGAATGTGAACGCCGAGTGGGAAAAACCTGCAGCAAGACAGGGGCGCCAGGGTCCGTGAGGCCTGGGCTGACGGGCGGAAGGCACAGCCACTAAGCAAAGGCGACACCGCGCTGATTTCAGACGTGCCTACTTATTGGGGCGGGAAGAGGCTGTGGACGCTGGGCTGCTGACGTGGGGTGTCGCGGGCAGGGTCAGGCAGAGAGAGGGAAACCTGTGCTTGCACGGGACCGAAGAACAGCTGTAAAGGTGGAGCCCTTTCGTTGTTACTAAAAGAAAAACAGAGGCCGGATCTGCCATGGTTACACATTTCTGTTACAGAAATCAGACTCCACTGCTCCTTCCGCTGTGTCTATCTGTGCTCCGCTCCCAGTCCTCATGGCAAATGAACCTCACCACCAACTGGGCCAGGAAAAAGAGGCTGTTCTGGACCCACCGGTGTGGACTTGAGTCGTCTTACAGAAAAACTGGGAATTTCCCTTTGGCTAAGATGTGCTGGCTCCCCTCCCCCGCCCACACCGCCTCCACCCCCATCAGCCGTTTCTGTAGAAGCTGGTGATAACACTTGGCAAGACAGATGTCTGTGTGCTGGCAGACAAGGTGTGGATGGAGCCGCTTGGATGAACACGTGGGGAGGAAAGTCAGGATGGTGACTGCACAAAGAAGGTGGCAGGGCAGAAGGCTCTAGGGGTCTGAGTTGGGGAAGAGGTTGTTCCGAGGCAGAGTTCCCTTCTGCTCTGTCAACCCTCGCATGTGGGGGTCCTGGGAATCCTGCTCCCAAGGTATCTCGGCTATGAGCACCTTCCCGTCAACACCGGCTCATCCTGCGTGCTTGGGGGGTCACGGGGGTCTCCCTGCCTCTGGGGCCTGCACACAGCCTCCCACACTCCCATTCCTAGGACACCACCTCCATCAGCTGAACAGGGAGGCCAGCTGGGCCTGGCTTCCACCAGATTCATCATCCTTGGTGCTCCTGCCTTTCATTATCCAAATACAACCAGACTTTGCAATAAACGAAACGCTCACCAGATGGGAATGTTCCTCCACCGAGATTTCTGTCTGCAGTCTCCACCCTTCTCTCTCCCCACTCCCTCCTCCTCAGCCTCTCCTGTTCATGCTTATGGTCTGATTATTAAAAGTATAGAAAATATGCAGTTGATTGATATTTCTTTCAAGAGCAGTATCATAACGGCTATTGATTTCTGTAAATGCCTTCACAAAACTGTAACCACCTAAATTAGATTGCACAGGAGAGCCGCCTGGAGGCTCCCTTCCCCACAGGGCCCCTCTGCTCCTGCTCTCTGAAGGAGGTGAGCAAAGGCCCTTTACTATCGGCCTCATCTTTTCCTTCTAACTTCTTTCCTCTCTCTCTGCCCTTCCTGTCCCCTACCCACTCCTCCAGAAGACAGCAACCACCCCTGTGTTACCAATGACTCTGTTCCCTGGGTCTCTGCCACCCCACACAACATGTCACCTCTAAGCCTTTATCACTGTTTCCGGCAAGGTGTAGACTAGAAAAATTGCAGGTTAACAGATGGAGCAGGACCAAATGGGTTCTTGGCCTGATCACCGCCCCCCACCCACCTCATGGACCCCTGCCTACAAACACACTCTGGGCCACAGTGGTTTCTCTCTCTCTCCTAAGAATTCATCACTTCGTGGCTGACAGCGCCACTCGCCTTTTCTAAATTTGTGTCTCCATCAGCTGATGGGAAAGAACCCTGGACCGAGAGCCATTTCTTATCCTCCTGGTACCTTCATAAGGTCTAATGCAGGACCACATCCACTGCAGTAGTAATAATTAAAATAACCTGAGCCAGCCCTTACATGGTGCCTTGGCCAAATGACACTCCTAGAACTTGCTCCAAATTCATGTAACCCTCTGCAGTCATTCCCTCGAGCTCCTCTTTCCCTTTGACCAACCAGGTGCCGCAATCTCTTGAGGGTAACTGACAGACCCCAGTCACTAGCTCCAACCTTGGGCAGTGGGACACCGCTCTGAGCCCACCATCAAACTCCACCTAGAAACTTCTACTGAGTGTTCCACCAGCGCACAGCTTTGACTGCTGACCGGGGCTCCTGGTAAATATATCTCAGGGACCAATGGAGCACCTATGGATGAGAGTCAAGCTTTTTGTGTCTGTCTTAGTCCATTCGGGCTGCTATACCAACATACCACAGACTGGATGGTAAAAGGAACAGACATTTATTTCTCATAGCTCTGGAGTCTGGGAAGTCCAAGATCCAGGTGCTGGCAAATTCAGGGTCTGGTCAGAGTCCATGTCCTGGTACACAGTTGTGACCTCACGTAGAGGAAGGGTTGGGGGAGCTCTCTGGGACCTCTTTTACAAGGGCACCAATTTCATTCGTGAAGGTCTCACCCTCATGACCTCATCACCTCCTACAGGCTCCACCTCAAAATACCACAGCGGGGACTACGTTTCAACGTTATGTATGGGCGGGGAGATAAAAAATTCAATCTACAGCAGTATATTCTACGAATTCACTACTCACCCTTCAAGCAGCACCCGGCCATAGAAACGCTAGTGAAGGCACACGAGACACAGCAGATTCTGACCACATTACCACCTTTAACCAAACCTGAATGCTTTGTGTCCATGATCTCAGTCTTCACAGTAGCTGGCCCAAGTGGTGGTATTGTTTTATACGCAAGAAGGGCACATGTGGGAGAAATGAAACAACCTGTCTAAGGTTCACAGACGTGATGAGAGCTGAACTACAGTCTCGACTCTGGACTGTGTGATTCCAAGATTCACCTTCTAACCTTACTGACTCTAAAAGCCACAAGCACAGGAACCAAAAGCCTGAAATTCCCTGGGTGGATGCCAGCTCTGTTCCCAGCTGGACCCCCGGCGACTTTAATCAGCAGCAGCTGCCCCAGATGCAGCCCAGGCAACGTGCAGAGAACAGGGTGCAAACCCACTTCTCACCCGAGACTTGAGAATGTTCCTGATGTCTGTCTTTATCTGGGCTGAGTATATAGTTTGGTTGCAGAACTTTCTCTCTGCACGTGCTACTGCTCTTCATGTGGATTCCGTTTCTAGAACACGCCGATGACAGTATTCAGTGAAGGATGGTCGGAAGAAGGGGATGGAGCAGTGAAGATGAACGGGGGTGTGGGAGCCTGAGGCTTCTGTAAAAAAGGGCTGAAAACAGCCTGCTGGGATGATGTCCCCTGACGGAAGCAAAATGATGACTAAGCAGGATAAAGCTCCACACGGGAACTTTGACCGTGAACGTCTGATGAACACCTGGGTCCACTATTGGAGACGACAGTAAACGGAGACGGAAACTACGTGTCTTCATAAACCCTCGCTGCAGTGTTCCACGTCACTGCTGAAAGAAGTCTTCCTCCTGGCTTAAATTTACATTAGTTGCATTTCTTTGGTAGGACCTATGTGTGGCCTCTAAATCAACGGGTTGTTTTCAGTCCATTTGTCTTTAAGATTTTCTCCTCGATTGCTGGCTGGCCTGATTTGGTCACGGCAAGTCAGAGGGCCAGGCAGACACGGCGTCAGGAGCGCTGGGTTTCCTGCTCGCTCTGGCATGTGGGGGCTGGGCCTCCGTGTCCCCTCCTACGGTGTAGGGGTGAGTAGGACCTCCAGGACCTGAAGGGAGAAGCAGAGGCGAGCGCGGCAGGACGCAGACACTCTTCCATCTGGAGAGAAGAGCACGAGCTAGTGGAAACGTCCCTTTTCATGTTGCCTTGTACATGCGACAAGGACACTGGATGAGACGGTCGCTAAGGTTCTTCCCAGTTCATTCACGGTGGAACAGGGGGAAGGGTCCACAGACTCTGGATGGGAGGCCTGCTTGAGCACTTCCTATTAGACCACGGGGCTGCAGCCCTGCCAGGTGCCAAGGTGCCATCTCGGAAGACTGGCATCTCCAGGCAGGAGTCTCTCCTGGGGCTGGCCCGGCCTCCACCAGCACCGGCGCCCCAGCCCTCCCAGTGGGACCCCAGGGCGGTGAGCACGGGCATCGCAGGTTGCCGGAGTGCTGTGACTTCCGTGCCCTACGCCTCTTTGGTTTCCCCTCAGCTTTCCATGCACCTCTTCTTCTGCCCAGCAGGACACGGGTGGGAACGAAGAACAGAATGTCAGTGACAGAGATGGAGATACTCAGAACAGGGTCAATGGCAGGTGTGGAAGTTGGTAAAAAAGAGCAGAATCAAGAGCTTGCTGGTACCTTGATGGAAGACCCGTGTGAGGGCTCAGTGTGAGTGTCCGCTGGTGTCTACCGCCTGGCCAGCCCGGAGCGACTGCTGAAGCCGGCAGACCTGCCTCCTGCTTGGTAGGAGGTGCCCCTGGTGAACCTCCTGAGCACAGGGTTTCTCAGCAGCAGCACAACTGACGTCTGGGCCCGGGCATCCTTTGCTGTGGGGGGCTGTCCCGTGCACTGCAGATGTTCAACAGCACCCCTGGTCTCCACCCACTGGATGTCAGCAGAAAGCCTCCTCCTAGTCGTGACAACCAAAACTGTCTGCAGACACAGCCCGCCTGACCCTGCCCTGGTAGGGAACCAGTGACCTAGAGGAACCACACCCCCAGGACACAATCCACACGTCTACACTACTCCCATTTCTGCCAGATTTATAAACAGCATGAGTGGACTGCTGCCATCGAGAATCAAGTCACAGCATCCAGACAACACCCAGCAATGGAGGGATAACCAGACGAAGTGAAAATACCTCTGAGCAGAAAAGGGTATAATCATGATAAACTGGGAGAGACTGAAAGCAAGCACTACATTTTACATAAAGCACGGGAAGATCGTCAGAGTGAAGTCCTTTCCATTTGGGATGAAAGGTGCTCCCGTCCCGTGAGGGAGGAAAACAGAGTGTGCAGGAAGGTGCCTCGTCCAACCGGCAATAAAAACAGATTTAAGACAAACCAAGTACACACTCCGTGTTTCCTGCAAAACCACCAAACCACACCCCTTTCACAAACAGCTTCACAAACCATTCGAGCTGTGCAGTGAACCATCCTGCCCAGTTAATGTCGGCCTGACTCATCAGCAAACCCTGCTGAACGATCACTCGCTAGCCCTCAGAAGCACTGCTTACTCGGCGGAGAAAAGCAGACACGTAATGCTCGGGCAGCTGGGCCGGTGTCTCTACACCTTCAGCCGGAGCAAATACCAAGGGCACCAACTGGAGGCATTAAATGCAGAAACTTTATTATTTAGTGGACTCCTGGAATATGGGCAGCTGTCCAAAGCCAATGGGCAGGATACGAAAATTGTCTAGACCAGAGACAGGCAAGCTGAGGGCCACACTGCCTGTGTCTGTAAATAAACTTTACTGGAACACAGCCGCGCCCGTGAGTTGATATATTATGTATGGCTCCTTTCACACTACGATGGCAGAGGTGAGGAGCTGCAACAGAGACAGTACAGACCACAAAGCCAAAGATACTTACTATCTGCTGCTTTACAGGGAAAGTGTGCCGGCCTGATTTTATATATATACATATTCATGTGTACACGCAAACACAATCACACACACACAAACAAGCGTCATGGCCTCTCAGGTGCCTCCTTTCATTTCTTTCTGCTATGGACTGTTTGTCTCCCCCAAATTCCTGTTGAAATCTTAACCACCAATGTGACAGTACTAGGAGGTGGGGCCCTTTGGAAGGTGAGGAGGCCACGAGGGCGGAGTCCTCAGGAATGAGGTTAGTGCCCTTATAGAAAAGACACCCCGGAGCTCCTATATCCCCTCTTACTGTGTGGGGCTGCCTGGGAAAGACGGCCATTCCTGAACCACACCGTGGCCAGTATTTGCTACTATAGGAGGGTCTGTACGCTGATTTCAACGGTTCTCAGCCTGTACCCTTAACATGAGCAAAAATTCAGTTCACAGTTATATTGGTAGGAGTAAATGTAACTTTCCTCCCGTAACACCTTCTCGGCCTTCCGGCGGCCCCACGGACCGCGCCGGCACCGTGGGCACCTTGGCCTCGGGACCCGAGAAACCAGCGTGTGGGCTCCCCGTGGCCCGCGCTGCTCTGTCACAGCGGCCCGAGGCCCTGACACAGTGCTCTGCTCAGACAGCAGCACTGGAGCAGCGGTGGCTGGTGCTCAGTGACGGCTCCCTCTGTGTGCGGCAGTGGACAAGCCGTCCAGGGACCATCGGGGGGACACAGAACTGTCGCAGTAACCTCGCGGACGCGCCACAAGGAACCTAGTACTTTCCCTTCTTCTCAAGAGCAGTGATGAGCCTCCATCCAGGGCCAGACCTCTGGCCCGAGCACGGTCCCGAAGCCCCTGCCCGCCCTGTCCGTAGCTGGGGCCATCTCTCCCTGCCTCCCCAGGGCCTCAGCTAGAAGCACACGCCTGCTTTCCCACAGGACGACTCTGCTTCTGTTCTGGGCTCCTGGTCTAGAGCAGTGGTTCGTGGTTCTCGAGCGAGGGCGATTCTGCCCGCCGGGGGTGGAGGGAGCTTTCAGCAGGGTCCGGAAATACTCTCCTGTCCCCGGGGGTGTGTACGCAGGTGCTGCTGGCGCTCAACAGGGAGAGCCCAAGGATGCTGCTGGCAGCTACAGGGCACAGGGCCGCTCTCTAAGCCAAAGAGCACTCCGGTCCAGAATGTGAGCAGTGTGAGGCCGAGGAACCCTGTGCTCAGTACCCTCCACCGCCGCTGAGCCTCCCGAGTCACCATGGCCGCAGCCGGCCTCCCTCCTCCGCAGAAGCCGTTGTTGACCCTGACTGCTCTCTGCTTCGAGCCCCCACCCACCCCCACCCCGGCAGCGCTCCCCCACCCATGCCTTGTATCTTGTGCCAAGGGCAGCCTTCTCCTCATTCCGGTCCATCTCCCAGCTCCCAGGAAGGCTGACGCTCCTTGAAGGCAGGAGGCCCATGTGCATTCACTTTATAACAAGGAGCAGCCGCCTCAGTACAGCGGCTGGGGCTCAAGGCAGATTTGAGAAAGGGCTGGGAGACACTGGGGAGGCTGATGGAAACGAGGGTGGTAAAAAACTGAGAAAAACCGAGTCCTCATTATTTTCGGAATACAAGCCTTTCAGGAGAAGGACAACAACGATTTAGGTAGAACAGCACAACAGAAGGAAAACAGCTTTTAGACAAAGATGACAGTCACATAAGGGAGTCTCAAAACACCAAAGAGGGTTCTTGGCTGTATGTGTACACCTGAATTAAAAAGCCATCACATGATTTGACAATAATAAGAATTAATAAAGGCAGTGGTATTAAGTTCTTACTATGTGTATCAGCCCTTTTCATGAATTAGCTTAGAGAGTTGGCAAAAACTCAAGTTAATGTCTCGATAAATCCCTATTAAAGATGGGGAAACCGAGTCACAGAGCAGTTCAGTGATTTCTCCGAGGGCACACACAAATGAAATGTGTTCAGAAACCTCTAAATGATTCAAAGTGGCATCCTTTTAAAAAAAGAGGAAGAAAATGATCTAATCAGCAACACCATTTGTATTTCAATTTCAACAAAGTAAGCTGCAAAAAAGGTCTGCACTGTGAAAACTAGGCCGAATGCTTTCAATATGAGAGAGGCAAACAAAGATGAACTGTATAAAGAGGGCTATGTTAGGAACCAAAGACCGCAAACAAAATCAGGTGCGGCGATGGAGGAATTTGGTGCAGTTTCGTTCTACTTACAGAGAGAGGCGCTCCGAGGCTGGGGCCTGCCTTCACTTGCTTCCCTGCCTTCTTTTCTTGACTAAGGAACATGCAGAATTAGATGATCCCCAAGGCCCCCTTCACCCCTTTCCATTCTAAGACTCTTTGGAGAGGAGAAAATGAGCTCACTGTCCCAACCAAACCCACAGGACTTTAATTTATGGAGGTGAGTGAGCGATGACACGGAGATTAAGGCCGCTGAAAGAAGAATATAGCACAATTCCCCGCGGGAAGGGGCCAGCCGTGCCATGCCACCAGGGCCACCAGAAACCTCATCACAGGCAGGGACCAGAACGCCGAGAAACAGAGAGAAAGGAACCGAGACCATGCCTTTATGAATACAGGAAGGGGGAGTGCCAAGGCCGGGATGTCCCCTATTGGACAGGAAGTGAAAACACACACATTAGAAGCTGTGGTTGGGAGGTCTGTAGTACAATTTTCACGCACCCTCGGAAGCTGCCTTGTGAGAGAGAGAGGTCAACAGCTCTGGCCCTTGGTGCAGCCCTATGACTAATGAGTGCCAATCAGCCACTGGTCACCCACTCGTCAACATCCAACTGGCTGCAGAGAAAGGGCTTTACAATGGAGTCATTCTGGAAGTGCAACTGTGGACTGCTGATTTGTACGCAGCACTTCCTTGTGTCTATAGCATCCCTGTACCCGGTGGAGTCAGCAGAGCCTCCCCGCTATCAGTACTTCCTGGATCATAGTTTTCTGCGACAGAACCTCGGCTGCCTGGGAAGCAGCCCGCCTCTGTCTTGGGGTGGGGTGGGGGGAACAGGGTGACTCAGGCAGTGGGGGCGGGGAGGGGACTGATAAAAATAAAGATGGGAGAGGGGCCAAGGGCGGCGAAGTGGTAGCTGGGTCAAATGACTCAGACAGGAACATACACACACACACACAAACACACACACACGGAGTTAAGGGCTGTAAACAGAAAAGGCGGGAGGATAAGAAATCACACCCTCATCTTTGGGGGCTAACTTATTATCGCTTCACGTCTTCTTTTTGGAAATGATAGATTAGTCTCACCAGAGACTCACATTTATGGTCTGAGAAGCAATTCATAACCATAACCTCTAGGTGCAACCGTGGTCAAAGGCACAAACATGCTGAGTTTTTTCTATTTGGCAGTCCACATCACTGTGCACATTCATATCAACTTTATATTTCAATGTGTTTATCTGAAAAAAAACAAATCCTCCAGTCCCAGCCCTCACCTTCTGTCCTAGTTCTCTGACATTTCACCGCAGAAAACTGAGTGCAGGGAGGGCGGCTTTGTGTGCTGCAGACCTGTTCCTGCTGACCTGCTGTAACATGGAATTTAGTGTAAAATGGAACTGCCTTGGATGGCGCCCAAAAGAAATACCAGAAGGGCCTCGTTAAAACAGGGTTTCACTTGTAACATCTGGCCTGGACCCTGGGGGTGGCAGCTGAGTACAGCTCGGGCCGCTGACTGTTGCAGACCGCGGGCCCCGCCAAGACTTTTAATACCCCCTAAACATGGGAGGCATCCAGGAGGAGAGAGCATTAGTCAGGTTATAAACGAAGGTCGCTACTTCCTCCCGGGCCAGTACTGGCTGGGGGTGAGGCCACGCCCCGCCCCGCCGGGGAGGGAGGCTGCTTTCCTTGAAATGCTCACTGAGAACTCAGCTCCGGCTTCTACACTCAGAGAAGCAAGGCTTGGAGCTGGTTCCTTCTGGCACCATTGCCCCAACAGCTTTGAACCCTCACAAAATTTGGATTCGACGTTTGTTAATGGGCAAAGAGAAGTGTGAATGCCAAACCAGTCATTTACAAAGGACAGCACCATTGAAGATTATAATAAAAAATTTAACATATGACTTGGTGACAAGCAAAGAAAGCAAATTGGAGGACAGAGGAAGTAAGTCACATCACTGTATGCTGACCCAGCTGCTGTTCTCCCCCGGGATCTCTCCCAGGCCATTTTCCCTATGCAAATTAATTTTTAAGGTGTAAGTCTTGTGGTCCTAGAACTTTGTATCCATGTTCTTTCTCACCTCACACAATCTAAGCACTTCCCCTGGCTCCTAACAGGTCTCAATAGCCAGCATCTTGATTGTTTCTCAATTTTCACTGAGCAGATACATCATCCTTAACTCCCATGACCTCCAGCTTTACTTTCAAAACCTAACCAATGGCTTCCCATCTGACAACCTGGTGTTCATCTGCTGCCAACTCAATGTTCTGGAACTTTCTCCTCTTCCCTCCTGCCCTGTGGCCCTTGTCCCTCTCACGAAGATGGTGCCTCCTCCCTGAACACGCCAGGTGTTGCCGAGCCTCATGGCATTAACTCAGACTCCAGATTTTGCTTGAAAGGCTCTTCTTCCTCCTTTGACTGAAACATTCTAGCTCAAACATTCTTCCTCTCCGCACCTTTCCTGTGCTCCTTTGCGAACACCTCCAACCTTGTACCTTTCAACCCCTGAGACACACGCCTCTTTAAGTATCTGTCCTGCGCCCTAGGTGGGGGGAAGACCTCCCCCTGTCATCTGTCCTTCCACCCCCAGCACCTAGGGCAGTGCCACCACCCAACGGAAAAGCATCCTGAGACTTTCATAGAACTGAAAGTGGTGACAATGGCTCTATTCGTGCACATCAACTCCGAAATAAGTTTATCTTACCTAAAATAAGTTAGGTCACACGGGGACAAATGTTTTAAAATCTAACAATTATTTGTTTCCATGTACATCATGCAAATACAATTCATAGGTATATTTGAAAATTTAGGAAAAAGTAACTGCTTCAACTTAAGGGAAATTGTTAGTAAATATTAACAACATACTTCTGGGTGTATGCAAACACAGCAAAAATTATGCAGATGGTACAAAAGAACTGAGAATGGGAAATACACGTATAGACCAGGGAGGGCTACAGAAGATTTCGAAGGACAAGGAAGTAATGAACACTCACTACACACACACTAGGCTCTAGATTCCCTGGTGGGGGAGAAACTCCTGCATTCTATCAACAGTCTCAGACGGGAGTCTGCAAACTATATCCTGTGGGCCAAACCTGGCCCCTTGCCTGTGTTTATAAATAAAGTTTTATTGAAACACAGCTACTCTCATTTATCTACGTATTTTCAATGGCTACTTCTGTGCTGCCAGGACAGAAGTGACTAGCTGTGACAGAGACTAAAAAATTTACAATCTTTTCCAGGAAGATTCCTCCACCCTAATCTAAGGGAGGGACCTAAACTGGGAGATGGGGCCAAGAGGTCTTAGGAATGCAGTCTTTGGTTCCACGACTTGTTTTATGAGGCCAGTATAACCCTAATATCCAAACCTGATGAGGACATTCAAAAAGGAACATCACAGCCCAGATTCTCTTGGTAAAAGAAATGCGAATATACCAGACACAGAATTAGCAAACTGGAAATCAGCAATATAAAAAGAAAAATGTCTGGGCCAAATGGGGTTTATTCCAGGAATGCAGGGTTTAATGCTGGAAAATAAATCAACAATTTCACCACATAAAGAGTCAAGGAAAGTCACTTAAGGGGAAGATTCTCGAGCCAGATGGCCCGTGTGACTTGAGCAAGTCAGTACCTTCTCAATGTCTGTGTTTCTCACCCATAAATGATGGAGAAGTGATGTACTTCTGAGGGGAAATCGTCTTATTGGTCACGTACTTAAGAGTCACACCTGGCACACACAGCAAGTGCTCAATAAATGGGAGCTACTGTCATCATAGCAAGGCAGTGACCATGACACAGAAGTAACACTGACCTGACACCGGGAGTGCCTGGCTGATGGAGGCATGAGGAGGAGGGGACTGAAGATGGAGGTGGAAGGAAAGAGACTGCGGACAAGAAATATCTGAAGGTGATTCTGAGGTTTTTACACTAACCCAGGATGAGATTATGGGGCAGAGGGAGCTTTTCTTTGGAGGCAAGGGACAGTGGTCGGGCAATGGCGATGGTAGTAAGTGTGGGATTAACTGTATTAGAGAAAGAATGCCCAGGAGGGTTGCATCCAAAATAGCAGAATGGAAGGCAATGCAGAGGCTGGAGGTGGACAGCCGGACTGGGTGTGGATGGAGAGGCTGGGGATGGACACCTAGACCGGCAGAGGGAGCAGCATGCTGGCTGCAGACACAGATATGCGGGGGAAAGGAAAGGACATCACCTTGGGGACAACGGCATTTAAGGAGTGGGTGGAGGAGGCACTGTTAAGGCAACATTCAGAAACTTGGGAGAAAAAGGACAGTGTTGTGTCTGACAGTCCAGATGACTCGCTCTTCCGTCTGGAAGGAAGAAAGGGGATTGAAGTTGGCAGGAAATAAAACATAGCAAAGCCGGACACTTTTAAGGTCGCATTACAATTTCAGAGCAGGCAGATCTGAAATGTAACGGTGTATGAACTTTGGAAACAGGCACCTTGGGAAGTGGCTATTTCATCTTAGCTAAAAAAGGAAATGTGAACCATCTTAGACTTTTTTCATATCATCACCAAGTTTTAAACAAGGAAACAATACTATAACAAGCCTTAAGGGCATCTTCAATAGAATCTGACCTTTTTCTGATGTTAATTCCAATGAAACTGTTTGGCTATATTGAGCAATATACATATTTAAACAACTGTAACTTAGAAACAATCAAGTGATTTTCAAGTGATTTCATTCTAATTGCTTTTTTCCCCTCTGGGACAAGAATGGCAGATCTTGAATCTGAGCTTTTACACACACAAAAATGAGAATAGTTAACTTAGAAAAGACTGCAGGAGAAAAGTGGGCTGGGAAGCGGGATGTCTGTGAACACCTGGGACGTGGGAATAGCCACTTCTCTGCGATCCCATTTCCCTACTCTGGGTGGTTACCATCCAACCCGAGGAACGGTTTAGGGAAACACTCTTTCTGAATGGAGAGGAATTCACTGGCAACTAGCACCACTACAAGAAGGTTTGTGATGCAGCGAGTCCCACAGCAAAGGGAAGTGGGCATGCTTCACTGGTGGAGAAGTGTGGACTGCGGATCCCACAAAGCTGTCTAGGGGGGTGTTTTATTCTTTTCTGTATGCAAGACACAGGGATCAGGTTCTCCAGTGACTTACCACCCCCTACATTTTCTTAGAGTGATTTTTAACACGTGATGTAAATGCACAGACAAATGCACAAATGAGAGACATGCACCCACAAAGCAGGCTCACGCCTGGCCTGGACCAAGGTGGTACGGACGGACAGCCAGGTTCTCCTTTTTTCCCCCTCGGCAGGTGCCGCAGCCCACGTGGATGACCTCCGATAAAAACCTGGGCAGCAGAGCTCGGTGGTGAGCAGCCCTGCCCGTGTCACCGTGCGTGCTGCTGGGAGAATGCCCACTGGGAGGGGACACCTGCTTTCTCCTGGACTGCGCCCCACACACCTTCTCCCTCGGCTGGTTTCAATCTGTGTCTCCCCACCCCGGATTTATTGATATGTAACTGACATATAACAGTGTATAAATTTAAGGCGCACGTTGTGATGATTCAATACACGCACACACACTGTGAAAGGGTTACATAATAAGCTTAGTTAACACAGCCGTCACCTCTCACAGTTAACCTTTGTTTACTTGAGTGGGAACATTTTTCAGATTTACTCTCTTAGCAACCTGCAAGTATAGAACACACTACTGTTACAAGTAGTCACCACGCAGGACTTTTATAATCTGTATCTCTGTGCTGTCATCAACTCAGAGTATAAGTTACCAAGCCCTGTGAATCCTTCCAGCAACTCACAGAGCCGGAGGGTGGCCTTGGGGACCACCGACACACCACCACAGAGGCACTGCTTCTCTCTCCCCGAAACATTTAGACAGGAGACGTTACTGTTTCACATGATTTTAAAGGTACATTCATCCTCTGGTCATATGGACAGACGATGCAGGTCTTCCTTATTATTTGATGGAACTGTTTCCCTTTATTATTGCTAAAGCAAAGGCTTCCATTACCTCAGAGAAATGCCTAACTCTACCATTTCATAAGAATTCTCTTTTTTAAACAGGGCCACACATTAGCAATGTAAAAGAGCCACTGCAGTCAAAAATATTTTTAGAGACTCAGCTGAACAATGAGCCCTGAACTTCTGTTTAAATTAAGATAGCTGAACCATTAAAATGACTTCCTGAATCCGGGGAAACGTGTCTTGCATAAGAAGGCATTCCACAGTCCTAGGAAACACAGTGGAGCCCACTGGGCGACCTGTCAGCTGCTGGGATTACAATCATTTCTGGAGATGCAATTATTCACAAATATTAAGAGTAACACTCTTTTCCTGGTTATCTAACCTCCCCTCGGGAGCCAAAAAAAAACAAAAAAACAAAAAAACAAAAAACCCCACCCCAAAAACATAAAAAACAAACCCCAGAGTGAAAGACTGCTACTCCCAATTATTCTACTATCTGCTGGAGAATGGTCTGGCAGACTTCCCCCTTCCTCCCTGGAAAAATGTAATAAACACAGGGACTGCATTATGCTCACTGGTAAAGTCTATGTGCGTTCTGCAGCAGAAGGAATCCAAGTGCAGCCCAAGGAGACGGTAAAGGGTGAAGAAATGAGAATCCCCTCACAGCTCATTACCAGTACAAACCACCTGGAAGGAAAAACATGCCACTAAAGGATGTGACTCAGTGGTTCTCAACTGGGTGCGATTCTGCTCTCTAGGGGACATTTGGCGAAGTCCAGAGACATTTCTGGCTGTCACAACGGAGAGTGCGGGAGTGTTACTGTCACCCAATGGATTCAGGACAGCCCCATCACAAAGGACGATTTGCCCCAAATGTCAACAGTGCCGAGGCTGGGAAACCCTGGTCTCTATGAAAGTCTCAAAACCTTAAGAAAACGCATCATGTTGCGGCCATTCAGAGTACCTCCAGACATGGAGACACTCAACGTGAGGCCCACCCGAGTTTGCCGAGTTCCCGAGGACGCACAAGTTCATGCTATGTGTACGTGACATGCTGTTCACCTGCAGATGACGTTTCATTATTTTTCACTATTTTCCAAAAGCCCCAGAAGGTTTGTGCAGCTCTCCACTTCTGCGTTAACATGGCTACTGCTCACATCCATTACACAAAAGACACCCCATCAAAACCTAGGCCCACACGCTGGCTAAGGACCTGCAAGATCTAATTAAAGTGCCTCGTCTGTTTGTGCGATGGGCCACTCTCTCCCTGTCACACACACACACAAAGCTCTGCAGACAATGGAAGCACGAAATTATGCTTCTGTGTACATTTTCTGTTTAATAATTTCGAAATTATCCCAGACTCACAGGAAGTCAGGAAAACAGCAGAGTCCTGTGTCCTTTTCACCTGGCCTCCCCTAGTGATGACATATGGCTCTGCATAGGACAGTATCAAAACCAAGACGCTGACATCTGCTGGCTGGTCACTTGCCTGAAAACCTGGCCTGTGTGCACGCATGCATGCATGCGTGTGTGCACCTGCACTTTCCCCGCGGACGCATCCAGGCTGCGGCGTGTTTCAGCAGTCCATTCCTACTTACTGCCGAGTGGGACTCTGGGGTATACAGACAGACCACAATGTGTGTAGCCAGTCACAGACATCTGGGAAATTTCCAGTACACTGCCATTGCAAATAAAGCTGTTTTCAGTGCTATGTTAAAAAATGACCAGATTTTGTCAGACTCCAATCTAACTTACAAATAGCATTATACGTGCCAAGGACTCACCCCAAACGCTGCACAGTTCTGTTAAAAAGCTCTTAAATAAATAATGTTACTATGGAATTCACGTGGTTCCTTGTCCTCCTTTTAAGACTATTTCAAGCTCTGAAATAATCTACACACAAACCTTCTCTCCTATAATAATGTGACTTATTAATAGTGCGATTTACTTAAAACTTGCTGTAAAACAGATATGACACAAAGGTGCCATGTTTAACCACTGTTTAGCATACAGCTCGGTTCATTCATACCGTTGAGCCACTGTCTTCACCATCTATCTCCAGAACTTTTCATCTCTCCAAGTGGAAACTGTCCCCATCAAACACTGACTCCCGGTCTCTCCTCCTTCACCCCCAGCCCTCACCTTTCTACTTTCTGTGACTTTCTCTGTGACTCTGACTCCTCTCGGGACCGTGCAGAGGTGCAATCACACGGAATTTGCCTTCTTGTGATGGGCTTCCTTCACTGAGCACAGTGTCCTCAAGTTTCATCCACATGGTAGCACGGGTCCGAACTCCCCTGCTTCCCAAGGCTGAGTAACACTCCACCGTATGGATGTACCGTGTTCCTCCACGCTTCCGTGCAGACACTGGGTTGCTTCCTCTGTGACTCATTTTAAAGAATATTTTTACTGCCCCCTCACGGGTGAAGCCCATCTTTCCCACTGAGTTCTCCAACACATCGCCTCCCTGACTACAGCAGCTTGCAAACCTGAGGTGAGGAGCCAGGGACAGAAAGGACACTTAATCCAAACTCCTTCATCTCGAGGTGAGCAGATACTCTAATGTAGTTAAACCAGAGGCTGGCCGAAGGGTAACGGTGACTTGTGACTAACGGACAGCTCTCTGCTCAGAAGTCGTCAAGTACAAATGGCCTCAGAGAAGCATTTGTCCTACGATGGACAAAACTCCCAGGACCCCTTCTTGAATCTGGACTGGCTGGATTTAAGGCGCACTCTGTTTTCCTGGTCCAGGTCACCTGGTGCTTTTTCAGAGGGGACCTCTTCACTCGCGCAGTGGGATGTTTCTGCGGAAACAGCTGGACGGGGACCGTGCCTACCCCCGCAGCCCTGTCCCCGCTGTCACAGGGACCACCTCACCCACAGCAGCCTGGCTCCTGAATATCCAGACAGGCTTCTCCTCCCAGCTGCTCCCAGGAAATGGCTGCACTGTCATGTGTGATGTTTAAACTGTCCGGTCATCTTTCTGGAAAGTCACACCTCTGTGTGTTTAGAACAAAACCGCCTTTCAGCTTTGCACTCGGGCTTGGCTGTGGAGAGAAAGTGAGGCCTAACTGTCACCCAGTCTAACTCTCCGGTCCTGAGCACACTGAGAGGGGAGCATCGCAGGGCGCACATGGCAGGGAAATCTGCATGATTTTTCCTGTAACAGAAGCTGAATGAAATGAGTGAGAAATGTCACCTAAGTTCTGTGTGAAACCTTGAAAGTCTAGGTATATAGTATTTCCAGCTCTTCCTTATTCCAAGGATGATACAGAATACAGAACTACGAGTAAGTTATGTGAGTTCAGGGAAACATGTCTGACCCCACCTAGCTAGCCACGTGTGTGCAGATACTGGCTCCTCGGGAGAAGGGCACCTGTTTATCATGTCAATTCTTACTTTTTAAAAAAGTTCTGTTTTTTGTTGAACTATGGTTGATTTACAGTGTTAGCTTCAGGTGTACAGCAAAGTGATTCAGTTACACATACACATGTTTTTCCAGATTCTTTCCCATTATATGTTATTACAAGACATGGAATATAGTTCCCTGTGATGTACAGTAGGACCTTGTTTATCTATTTTATATATATAATAGTGTGTATCTGTTAATCTCAAACTCCTACTTTATCCCTCCCACCGTTTCCCCTTTGGTAACCACAGTTTGTTTTCTGTGTCTGTGATAGACTCTTACTTGTGGAAACCACCGATGGCCTCTCTGAAAAAGACACACACAACAATGCTAAAGCAGGCAAAGCATATGTATAATAAATTGGCCTTAACCACGAATCGTGACAGATCAGAAAATAAACTCCAGCATGTAAGGGGTTTTCAACCATTCTCAAAGGTCTTTAAATCCCCACAATGAAGAAAGAAGTTTGCCTTCCTGGTGACTTGTGATACCGAATACGTGAATTTTAAGCATCTCCCGTAGTGATCAGCTCCTTTCATTACCTAAAAGGTTTAAAATGACAGCCACCGGGGACTTGCAGCCTGGTGACACACGCGCACCTGACAAAGCCTCAGTGAAACTCTCCTCACTGCTGCTTCTTTTTCACATCACGCACAGTCGGCAAGCGGTTTGCACTAAGCATCTGTCTGTTCCATGTGGTGTGCAGAGGCCGCTCACAGGGATCACAGTAGGGAAATACTTCCCCAGGTTTCAAGGACTTCAGTTCCACGGGTGTGACTGCAAATGACTGCATGGAAGGTCCAGTAACCACCCTACGGGGGTCCCACCTGCAGGGAGCCTGCACAGAGGAACACGTCCTGCCCGACACTTGGCAGGAGGGAGGGCTGCCCAGGCTGCAGTTTCCTATTTTATGCAGAAAACTGCACTAAGGAGGAATGGGTGTGCGTACAGGGCTGCTCTCTCACGCGGCAGATCTGGGCGGAAGTCACGGCTGGCGAAGCTGTGACCCTGGTATGCTCACGAAGGCTAATTTTAAACCCTAGGAGGAAGTGTAAAACTTCACTGTCTCCAGCAGATCTCTCTGTGGGGGCTGATGTCTTTTCACCTACTTTCCGACAACGCCCTGCGCCACCCGCACCAATCAGCTCCGCAGTTCCAAACTCAAAACTATCAAACCACCGATGTTCAAGAAGGGCCTTGCTGCCGAGTGAGAATGAAGATAAAGTCAAACCCTCACTTGTCACACGACCCAGCCACCCCATGCCCAGATGCTGACCCGAGAGAAAGGAAAACCTACATTCACCCCGAAAGCCCGTGTGCAAATGTTTCTGTAGCCTTGGCTGTAATCCTCAGGACCCGGAAACTACTCAAATGTTCTTTAACAGGACAAAGGACAAAGTGCCCTGCATCCTTAAAACGGGACAGGAAACAGCAATAAAAAAAGGGACGCTGATGTAGGTACCCGTGTGAACGCATCTCAAAGCTCTGAGGGAAAGAAGCCAGACTCTAAACACTCCGCTTCTGAGACATCCCAGCAGAGGGAAACTACAGACACAGGACACAGAGTGCTGGGTGCCGGGGCCGCGGTGGGGGGATGGGTACATTACCATGGTCAAAGGTGCTATTTTGGGGTGATGGAACCATTCCCTGTCTTGACTGTGTGGGCAGTTACATGACTGTAAACACGTGGCCAACGCTGCAAATCTGTACTCTTAAAAGGGTGACTTTTATGGCACGAAAACTATACCTTAAAAAAAAAAAAAAAGATGGTACAGACGAGGGTGGGGAGGTGGAGAAGCAGCCACATTTAATAGGGAAGGTCAGGTCTGTCGTCTCCAAGGCTGTCAAGTGAGAGCAATGAGGAAAAGGTCTTGTCACCCGGTAACTGTCTACACCATCTGGCCCCAAACCCCAGACCTTCTCTCCTTTCCAGAATAAACGGTGACACTGACCCAGCTCCTACGAGACCACCTTTCCACCCATCAGTCATGGAGCTGGCCCTGTGCACACGACAACCTACACTCTCTGGCTTTTCCGTGACATATGGCCAAACCGTTCATTCAGTGCCTTCATCCGAGCTTTGGCAACTCCTGGCACATAACCTCCCTGGTTACGTACAGAGCTGCCTTCCGCCAACAGTAGTGTCCCCAGGGTCCCTGCCCCAATGGATCTGGGGATGAGGCCCCAGAGGAAGTATCTAATATGCTTGCAGGGACTTCACTTACCGAATTTTCTCACTTTTCACACCACCGTCGGCCTCCCTGGCAAAATTCACAGAGGAGGGGGACACAATACACAACTTATCCAGGATCTGCAGGAGCTGCTCTCAGAAGCCCTTGCAGGCTGGAATGCATTCACAGTGCCAACAGCATGTAAAACATTGACCAGCTTAAACTGGCTCTGCCTCCTTAAACAGGCTGCTGATTGCTCAAACCCAGAGTTATTTTAGAGACAGCCCTGCACATGACCAAGATGGAACCCATGTCTCCAGGATGACCCTGCAACCAAGAATCCTCAGTCCACACAACTGGGAGGACAGAAGTGTTGTCACTGGAGCCCTTTACAAAGCGAGAAGTCCTCCGATGAGGAAACCCTGGCTTCCAGGAGTAGACACATGCACCAACCGGAGACTAGCTGATCAGTTTCCAAGTTGGAAATTCCCCTAACCCCTCAGGTTTTTCCCTAGACCCTGGACTGGGGAGACAGACTTGAGCCCTGCCTCCTGCCTCCTTGCAGGTCGACCTTGCAATCAAGCTCCTTCTTTCCTCCAAAGCCGGTGGGGGCCACAGCACTGGCACCCGTGCGCATCGGAAGGAGCCCTCGCGTGGCAACATTAGGACTTCCGCCCTCGCTTTTACCTCGGACCGTGAAGGGAACTCATGGGCTGGGTGACAAAGACGCCCTGCCACAATCTGCTTCTTAAATACCGCCCGGGTGGCCAAAGAGACCACACGATTAACCCCTATGAGGCGTAGGGCAATGGACTCCGAGCCCTCAAAACCGGACTGCTGTTAACTCATGCAAAAACCAACTCAGCGACTTTGGGGCTGGAGTGGAAGTCCCCTCCT
The DNA here is from genome assembly GCF_036321535.1 of Camelus dromedarius. Classification (NCBI taxonomy): domain Eukaryota; kingdom Metazoa; phylum Chordata; class Mammalia; order Artiodactyla; family Camelidae; genus Camelus; species Camelus dromedarius. Next base: position 14,664,709 of record NC_087473.1, read on the forward strand.
GCTGACCTTAAAAGCCATGCTGACTGACCAGTTTCCTGTATCAGGCTGCCATAAAGCACTCGTGCGAGGTACCACACATCTAGGGAGTGCTCTCCACGGCAAGGCCCCTGCTTCAGACAACCAACAGTGACAGTGATGACGCCCCCTCTTCCTTAAAGGCTGTGGCATACACAGTTGGGTGAAGGCCAGAGGAGAATCTAAGATGATACAAATTCTGCCTCCTGAGGGCAGAAGACCAACAAGTCCATTCTTGAGACTCTTTGAGTTTGAAGAGCTGTCCCAAGTTCTTCAGGCAAGTGTCACTTCAATGCCCTGCCTTCCCGCTCTCTGAGGGGCTGAAAGTTCCACTGGGGATTCCCGTCCTTGCAGCCCAAAGCATCCTAACGGGTACAGGATACTGCTAGTGCGGGACTCTCCACTAACTCCAGGGTGAGGACCAGGAGCGCCCGTGGTTCCAGGGAACGTGTCCCTCAAGGTCGGGTGGAACATTCTGGGTGTATCCCTGGTTGGTGACGCAAAGAGCAGACCTACCGGAGACCCAGCTGTCTGCCTCATGCACAGTCATGCCCCACCCACCGTCCCCCACCCTACTGTCTTCTACACACAACCCAAGGACGACGACAACTGAAGGCTTGGCAACACAGACCTTGCAGCCTCGAGTGGGGAAAGCACACTGGGTGGCGGCGAGGAACCAATCACTTGTCGTGATACAGGGCTGACTGTTAACGCACCTGACGGTGGTAACGGAGAGAGCGCAAGAGACGGCGTTCTTTCTTTCCTTCTGTTTTTAAAGCTGGAAAGGAGACAGTAACAGGCCGAGGAGAAGGTGCTCTTTGTGCACGGTGGGCGCTCAGTAAATAAATCTCTGCTTAACTGGAACTTGAGGTTTTGAGATAAACACGTAAAACCGCCCAGAGTGAACCCCTACACCTAAGGCATTTCTTCTTTCCCTTCTTCTTTTGAGCACTCGGGTCAACTCCAGGAGACACACAGTCACGAGAGCGACGCTCGGTAATCTCGTCTCAACTTCTCACTCAGGTGTGGGGTTTCACGCTAAGGACCCTGACAAGTTAGGACAGCAGCCCAGCGGACGTTACACCCAATCGGCGCCGGTGAAATCCTACACGTTGTTGCCTCCCAAGTCTCCTTCCCAGTTGCCTGGTTACAGAAACTATCAACGAAAGTGAGACAAACGTAAACAAACACTAAAAAGGGAGTCTGGCCCCTCTGGGGGAGGGATGGAGATTTCTGTGTTTATTCACAGAGGCCGGCCCCGCTCCGGCCCGGGCCCGAGGGACCCCGCCACCGGGAGAACTCCCTCCCTGGGGTGCATGGAAGTTTTCTTTCACGCCCTTTGTTCATCCTGACGTTCACACACAGAGGCACGGCACCTCCAGCCTGTGCTTTGTTCACACATTCTGACCGTACTTTCGCCTTCATCCTCTCTCTGTGTGGAGGTATTTCTAACAAGAAAGAATCTCTATGCTTGAAGAATTCAGGGCTGGAGGCCATCAGGAAAGAAGGGTTTGCTACACAGAATCTTCACGTGCAGACATCCCTGGGGACCCCTCAGCTCTGTGCTAGGAGAACACCTGTAATCCCGTGAGGGATTCCCTGGTTAAGTTCCGAGGCTCAGGCGTCAGGGCAGTGGCTGCGACCTCCTTGACTGACGGGGGTGAGGCGGTGCGTATTTTGTTTTGTGTATCCATTTTTCATACTACGTTCTGGCAACAGCCGATCCAAATGATCTACCATCTATGTAGAAAGTATGTGCACTTTCTGTGAATAATGCTAGCCGAGGTCGCAAAGGACAGACATCCAGGCTCGGAGGGGGAGAGCTGTTTCTTTGTAACGTGCGGGATGTATTCCATCTTCTTTGCCCAGGATAACCATTTTTTGTAGGGAACGGAGGCTCCAATGGGCTAAATAATCTGTTCAAGGATCAGAATCAAGCCACTTGGTCTGCCTGCGAGGCCTGCTGATCTCACCCTTCTGGGCTTATCCTGGAAGAGCCGGGACCCAGGGGCTCACAGCTGGTTCACCGTCAGTCCTAGTACATGGGTCTCTGAGAGGCGGGACCTGAGAACCGCTTTCCTTCTTGAAAAGCCAAGTTGCAGGACGGATACAACATGATACCAAGTGCATAAAGCTTAAATATGTGCAGAACCCACTGTTTTGGGTTTAACAGTGTCCCACAGAAATTCTTATGTTGAAGCCCTACCCACCACACGGTACACCTCAGAATGTGACTTTATTTGGAAAGAGGGTCGCTGCAGACGTAACGAGTTAAGATGAGGTTGGACAGGATTACGGTGAGCCCCTCATTCAGTATGACCATGTCTTTACAGAAAGGAGAAGCCTGACAAACTTGGACACAGAGGTACAGGCACACAGGGAGAACGCCGAGATGAAGAGGATGAAGGCAGATATTGAGGGATGCTGCGGTGACAAGCCACGGAGTGCCAACACCTGCTGGGAGAGGCAGGGGCAGACCCTCTCAGCCTTCAGAAGAAACCACCCCGCTGATGCCTTGGTTTCAGACCACTGTCCTTCAGAACAGTGAGCTGGCAGCCCCAGTGGGAAGCAAACACACCAGTACCTTCCACGACCGAGAAAAACATCCCTGTGCAGTAAACACACAGGGGGTGAAAACACCAAATTCAGGAGAGCAGTTGCCTCTGAGAGGGGGGTGCACCAGCGGCAGACACAGGGTCCCCAACGCATTAGAAACGCAGCATCTCTTCAGTTGGGTGGGACGGTGGGCACAAGGTGTTTCTGCATTAATGTCCCTTTGCACATCTTAGACTGGGTATTTTGAAGATTGTAAAAAAGTATTTGCTTTAGAAACGAATTTTAAAAATGAATGATGTTGAAAGAATTGAGACTCTTAAGAATCTTAAAGCGCACCCACCAGCAGTCCTCTAAGCTGGGTTTAAGCTGCACAGCTGGGGCGGCCCCGATGGTGTATAATGGGGACACCAGGGCCCCACCACCCTAACCGACTCACCTGAGGCCCGCCAGTCTGTGTAGGCCCCACTGGTCTGGGACGAAGCCAGGCCAGACCCAGGCTTGGGCTCAGCGCACCTTCAGCTCCTTCCCAGGGAACACGTGTTTAGTCTGATCCTTACGCACCACAAGGCAACGCCTTGCTCATAATCAAAAGTGTTGGAAGAAACTCAAACAATTGCTATGTTTTAGAACATTTCATAGGATCCACTCTGGTGGGGCTGGGGGTGGGGTGGGAGCTCAATAAATCGTGGTCCTAGATCTAAGAGGTTCACACATACACACCATATGTATACACCAGGCCGTAAGCCGACCCCTTACCTGACTCCTGCAGATACCGATACACCAGGAAGTTCACCTCGTCACTGGTTATGCTCATCTTAGCCTCACCTCGCCGCGATGAGGTCTTTACGAAGCGGGAGCCACCCTCTGTGAGAAAGGTGAGAGGGAAAAGCGGAAAGAGGATTTTGAAACACTGCCTGTATTTTTTTTCTTACTGTATTCTTTTTATCACTTTATTTAAAAAATTTTTTTTTGGTGGGGGAAGGTATTTGGTTTATTTATTTGCAGAGGAGTATTGGGGATTGAACCCAGGACCGCATGCACGCTAAGCATGTGCTCTACCACTGAGCTGTACCCTCCCCTCCCTTACTGCATTCTTTGAGACGATTGAAAAAAAAACCAACACTCAGTTTGTTCTACACATGGAGGTAATTAATGGCTTATTTGTGTTATATTTTGTTATTATATAAAAATTTCATAATTATGTATATAAATAAACATACACACGGGTGAAAATTTTTCAGAAAAGGAGGAGCTGGTGTATTTTCTAATGCTGGGAGGGAGTCATCCATGAAACACCGTAAAACACAGCAGAAAATGAGAACAAACACCAACTTCTTATTTGATACGCATCCTGTGTGTGTTATGAACACAGCACAGGGCATACGGAGTTTGGAGGAGTCCTGACACGCACTGGGACAAACGCAGCTGGCTTAGAGGCCAGCACTCCCTTGGATGGGGGGAAGAGAACCGAGTGGACCAGCAGTCATGTCGACACCCCTCAGCAGGGGGACCACATGGTCCTGTCACACCTGCACTTCTGGAGCAATGATTAGTCATAACACCTGCCACTCACAAAAGTTTACTGATGAACATGATGGTCACTGTATCCATAGGCTGTACATGGCCCCGACGTCACCTTGATGTCACTTCCATAAAGAAGCCAGGTCTCAGGCAGAGAACCTGTGTATTTTGCCACAGAGCTCACTGCGTCGGTCTGCCCAAGCCCTGCGGTACCTGGAGGGCAGGTGAAAACCTAGGGGGCAGTGGGAACTTGGGGAGCCTGTGTGTCTGCAGCAGATGAGAAGAGCGAGCCTGGTTTTCTGCACCATGATTCTAAGTCAGGTGGATGAGCAACCACCCAGTCTACACAGGACAGAAGTCAATCAAACAGTAGTATCTTCCGTCCGTGGACAAAGCAGACCTCAAACATCGACAAGAGAATCTACTCCAAATGGCAGCAGGCAAGAAAGGCAACATGTTTCAATGATGTCCCCGACACCAAACATGTGAGGCTGTTTAGGAACTGTCCTCAGAGCCCACACCACACATTTCCAGGCACCTTCATGGTGGCAAATCTTTCATTACTGAATGACCACTAAGTTTTGGTTTGTTTAGAAAAAGACAAAAGCGCACATTCAAGTTGGGAAGATTTGAATTAAAAGCTGTTGGAAGGATGCACGCAAGATGCCCGCCTCCCTCCGTGAGCCCCATCTGGTACAATCCCCTCCCGTCTGGGGTGGGCGGGACTGGCTCCCGCCCCTGTGGGGTCTGTCAGAGGAGACGGAGGCCATGCCCTCGGCTGGGTCAGAAGGCAAGGTGACCAGACATCACTCCTGTAACTGTCACGTTACATCATGGGGGATTCCCACGGGCCTGGAGGAAGACCCCCCCTCCCCGCAGGCCTCGAAGATGAAGGAGACAAAGGCAGCCTTCACGAGAACTGGGGGCGGCCTGCAGGAAGCTGTGCCACCCCCCCAATCACGAGGGACAGAGCTCTGCCAACCACGTGAACTTGGAAGACCAGTCGCCCTCGCAGCCCTGAGTGGGGATGCAGTTCAGCCACTACCCTGCTGCGGCCTCGTCAGCCCCTGAGCAGAGGAGCCCGCGAAGCCGGGCCCAGCTCCCGGGCCCTGGAAACGCCAAGGTCATAAACATGCCATCTCCAGACGCTGAGTCTGTGGTGGTTGGTCACGCGGCAGTGGATAACCAACACAGCGCCCTCCCGGGTCGTTCCAGTTCTCACTCTGTCATCCTACCAAGATTTTATTTGGCAGTTACCAGAATTCTGCCGTGCAGAAATACTTGTCTTCTTCACTTAATTAGGTGATATTTCTGTACTTCTGTAGACACTACAGAGAAAGGTCGACAGTCAAAATACAGATCTGTCCTGAGATGTCTGCTTGAGCTCTGGGGAGTTCACGCATAAGACGGCATTAGGAAAATACAGGAGACTAAAAAGTTATGAAATCAGAGCCTACCTAAATGAAGAACTAAAACATTATTTCAGGGAAAGAAAGTAAACAACAATAGAAAAGCATACTGCAGAATAGCATAGCTCTAAACACACTTTTGATGCAGTAATGATGACTCCAACACGGTGAGGAATTCACAGTGTTAGGGTCTCTCTATGGTCAATGTGGGGCCACGGGGAGGTGGTGAGGTCCTGACGGTGGAGCCCACATGATTGGGATTTGTGCCCTTATGGAAGGACCCCAGGGCATCTCTCCCTCTTCCTGTCATGTGAGAACACAGGGAGGAGACGGCCATCCTCGCCAGATACCAGATCTGCTGCTGCCTTCATCCTGCACCTCCAGCCTCCGGACTGTGAGAAATCAGTGTTTGCTGTTTATGCCTTCCAGTCTATGGTGTGTTGTGTTACAGCGGCCTGAACAGACTCAGGCACCACCCCTAACCCCTTTCTCTTTTATTCTGCCATGTTGGGTGCTTGGCCACGGTGAAACCGTACCTAATCTAACGGTCTCTCAGCCTCAGTGCTTTTGCCACGTGGGGCCAGACGACTCTGTCACGAGGCCGCCCTGCACACTGTAGGATGCTTAGCAGCAATCCTGACCTCTTCCCAGCACAACCTCCCCAGACAGTGCCAGATGTTCCCAATTGCACAACTGCTGCTGGCTGAGAACAACGGCTAGAGAGGAGGAACAAGTCTTGTGTGTCTGAAATGAACTCCATTTATAAGGTTATAAGGCGACGTGGAGCTGGCTCATAGACATCACTTAACGAAATGGCCACACTACTAAAAAGGCTGATTCAAAATGCTCAAGGGGTTGGCTTTCCCAAAGAGTCCGTGTAAAATCCTCCTACAAAATTATCAGTGTTTTCATCAGTGATTTTTATCTTCCAGCATCCATATCTTTCTTGTTTTCTAACGAGAAGGTACCCAGATACACACAGACAACGTGCTTGTTCCCAGAGCCTGGTTCACACCCCACCCCCTGCCCACAAGTGTTTGGAATGAGCAGAGGTGCCTGCCCAGGGTCAGGGCAGGACTTGGAGCATGAGGATATGAGATCCTCAAGAGACGGGGAATCACGGACAACCTGTTGGTCTGGTGTCTAGTTTTCCTTAGAGCACCACCCTTTTCTCCAACTAGGAAAACTTCTGCTTAAGCTCCAGCTCTCTGATTTCTGATCACAGATTCACTTCCTTTCTAAAATTTTAAGTTAGGATGCAAGGGTTACAATGTTTCCCCCAATACAGCGTTAACTTCTTAAAGGATTTTTCACTTGTAAGCAGCAAAGAAAACAAAACCCATCACTGCAATGGAACCGGGGATGCAATGTCACCTGGTCCACAGAGGGTCAGGTGTCCCTACTGACTGGTCCACCTCCGTACAGACATGCCTGGAGGCAGTGTGGGCTCAGTCCCATACCACCCCACCCCAATGCTGCAAGTCACAGGAAACTTTTGGTTTCCAGTGCATGTAACAGGTTTATACTACACTGTTGTCTATCAAGTGTGCAATATCATTACATCAAAAAAACTACATATCTTACATAAAAAATACTTTATTACCAAAAAAATGCTAACCATCCTTCGAGCCTTTAGTGATTTGTAATCTTTTTGCCACAGTAACATCAATAGTCACTGATGACAGATCACCACAGAAGATATAATAACATTGAAAAAGCTTGAAATATAACAAGAACTGCGCTAACGTGACACAGCGACACAAAGCGAGCCAATGCTATTGGAAAAACGGCACTGGGAGACTCGCTCGATGCAGAGCTGCCATAAACCTTCAATCTGTCAGAAAGCCCGCTATGTCTGTGAAGCCCATGTGACATATATGAGGAACAGGTATGTACACATATGAGGCACATATGTCCACGAGGTACATATGAGGTGTGCCTGTACATGTTTTAATTTTTCTTTTTTCGTGTGTGTGTGGGGGGGATTAGATTTATTTACTATTTAAAAATTTCTATAAGTTTTTTAATGGAGGGACTGGGGATCGAACGCAGGACCTCATGCATGCTAAGCCATGCGCTCTACCACTGAGCTATACACTCCCCCTTAATTTTTAAAAACTGATCTAATAATTGGATCAAAGCCTCCACCACCAATAAAACACCTTAATTTAAATGACTTAAATGACTTGAGCTTCTTCAATGACTATTCCTTTTAAAACCTAATTAGTTCCAAAAAAAGGATTTATAGTGACGTGAACTGAAATGTGCACATGCATTCTTAGACTAGTCAATACACACACGAGAACACTCTTTGGATGGACCAGAAACCAGAGCAACATTCAACCCACTTCAACTCTAGGTGTGATTACACCGAAACCAAGAGACACCAACGATTAACGGTCTAGTTGTGAGTCCTGTGAGCAAGGTGCTGGAAGGTAGTGGTTGTCGTTTTACTGGGTCAGCATTACATTTTTGGCTGAAGAGAGTAAAACAGTTGTTCCTCACTTGGCAGAAACGACTGTTTTAGACGAATCAGGCCACAATCTACTCACAAGGTTAGGAAATAAAGGTACTGATCCTCTTTTCTCCAAGACAAGAGCTAAATTTCCACAGAGAGGTGTTTGACTCAAATTATAAATTTCTTCAACCAGGTATTTGCTGTATAAGTTCCTGTAAATAAACACACTGGTGTCCCAGCGCTGTTCAAAGTTCTGCTGGTGCAGGAAGACCTCAGCCCAGGGGCTAGGGTCACCCCCAGCCCAGCTGCGGGTGGGAGGAGCAGTGAGGACCTCTCACACGGCTCCCGGCACCTGCCCACGTGGGCCAGAGCTCGGAGGTCACCCAGAAGCCCAGGCCAAAGGAAGGGAGGGTGTCCTTGTCCTCCTCCTTAGAAAGGCCAGGCAGTAATCCCTTCAAGATCAGATTCCCACTGGAGTAACACTGCTCCTCCAGCCACTCCCCTCTGCCTCTGTTTACAGATGAAACAGCTCTTGACAACGGACATGCAGATGGGAAATCCCAGAAGGCGAGGCCGCGAGGCACACATCCCCCTCCCCCTCCAAGAGGGCTCTCCACGTTCTCGCAGTTTCTACCCCAGGATGGGGAGCCAGGCCTCTTGACTCCAGACTCCAGACAAAAGTTACACCTACGGGAATGGCTCACCTCCCAGGTCTGCTTTGAATTTTGTTTTTAAAATTGTGGTGAAATACAGATAACATAATTTACCATCATGACCATTCTCCAGTGCACAATCCGGCGGCATTAAGGACATTCATACTGGGGTGCAGCCGTCAACCCATCTGCAGAACTGTCTCATCACCCCAAACTGCCCCACTGGACAAGAGGTCCTCATCACCCCTCCCTATCCCTGGAAAGCCCTCTTCCAGCTGCTTTCTGTCTGAATGTGAAAGGAGAGGAGGGGTTCCGTCCTTGAGATGGGAAGCTGGCTCCCCTCAGCTGGGGGCGCTCTCGGATGGCAGACAGCACCACAGCGCCAACTCGTGCCCTGGGCTTTACTGACCATCGGTGCCCCCACGATTCCCTACAAACAGCTCTTAAGAAAGAAAGCTCAGTGCAGAGACCAGAAGCCCCCATGGTGAGAACTTCTTTCTTTTTTTAAAAAATGGAGGTACTGGGGATTGAACCCAGTACCCCATGCATGCTAAGCACACACACTACCACTGAGCTATACCCTCCCCACCCTCAGCAGTGAGAAGAACCAGCTCCTGGCATGAGATAGGTGTGTGGATCCTAGTCTCGTCTTTGCCATCATCCTGCTGCAAAGAAAGACGTATTTGCCCTACTTCTTCTGCACTTACGGAAAATGAGGTCCGAGGCATTGATAGAAAAAATCCCCAAGGACCTACTCTATTCAAGGCATGGTGATGGCAATACAAGGGATCGAACAAATTCACACACACACACACACACACACACACACACACACACACACGCTCCTTGCCAGGAACTTGTTTAGTAAGACGTCTACAGAAATGATGAAAAGCTCCAAGTTTAGCCCCTCCTCTATACCCCAAGGTACCACAAGGGGCGGCAGAGCTCCGGGGAAGGCTAAGTCAGGGAAGGGGGGAAGGTTTGGAAGAGGGAGAAGGTGAATTCTTGACTGATGGACACCAGCTCTGGGGGAGCAGCGTGAGAAAGCAGAAAAGGAAGGAGGGGGGTGCGTGTGCGTGTGTGTTCGGGGGGCTCTGTAAGAATGACTCTGACCTTTTACAACAATGAACCAAACGCTCCCAGGGACCCAGGGCGGGAAGCCTGCCTCTGTGCCATCATGTCTTTTGCGCGGGGAGAAGCCAGCCTGGGTCCTCTCTGCCAAGAACGACTTTTGTGGGCATGTGACGTAGAGCTCGCCATGCTGATGCTGGCTGCAGTAAAGTCAGGGCACACCAGGGCGGTGGTCCCAACGGCCACGGACTGACTGACTGGCTAGAGGTAAGGTGAACAATGTCCCGAGAGCCACGGAGGAGAGCGGAAAATGTGGGATTGGGGGTCTTGTGGCTCAGAGGCAGGCAGCCTGATTCCCAATTGTACCTTCATCCCTCTGGAGCTCCGCATCTATGGCAAGCCATATGGCTGGCTCAGCATTCCCTTCTCCGAACTGGGGACAGTGAGGGCCGCGACACTGGGAGAGGTGGTGCGGGTAAATGCTTTCGTACGGGCTCCTGGAGCTGGGTGCCACACACAGGAGAGACCCAGGACGTGGTACCACTCCTACAGAGGCACCCATGAGCATCCCCAAAGCGCAGAGCCCCTGAAAGGGCCAGAGGGACACACCACCCTCGCCAAAGTCGACTCAGAGCTGGTGTCCTCTGGATAGTTAACTGGTGATTTGCAAACCTGAAAGTGGCCTGGAGGGAAAAACCAGCTTCCCCAGGGGCTCGGCCGGGCCTTCCCTCCCTAACCGGTGAGCTGGCGACACAGCTTGCCCTCTGACACCTAGCTGGTTTCCGGGTGGCATCCCCGTCCAGCTCGCGTTCTGAGAACCCAATGGATGCCTTCCGACCTCCCCAGTTCTGGAATAAAAGAGCTTTCTCAGCACCAGTAAATACCCCCCAGCCTCCAACAGGACGAAAAAATAAATCAAAGGGTTCTTAATTAGCGCAACTGTGTTCATTTTCTGGGCTGACCCAGTTTTGATCTGAGGCACCTCCAATTGGGTGGATTCGAGGTCTTGGGGAGCTGTGATCGAGCGAAAGGGACAGACCCGCCTTCCTCCGCGAGGTACAGCCACAACATGCCCTCACTGTGCTGCTTAAGAAGAAAAAATCACTGCAGGCTGACAACATCTCTGGAGTTTCCCTGCTGAAGATAAGAATTCCAACATAAATAATAATTTGGGGTTAAATCCGTCAGGCAGCTGAAGGGAAGATTATTTATAGTATTTCTCCTTTTTACAACTTAATTTCAAGGTGGCAAAAGCTCCTATTCATCACGGTTCCGTTTGCAAAATGAAATCAGTTCGAAATCAGTTAGAAGAAGAGAGGAGGCGTCTGAGGGTTTCGTCTCACTGAGAGTGTGTGCGTGTGCTCACTGTCACACTCTCTCAGCCGCCCCCAAACAACAGAATCACAATTGCCGTTTAATTATCTTAAGGGATATAATCAGGAGAGAGCTACTTGAGACTTGGCACTGGTGGTTAAAGCCAGAAAGGGCAAGTGAGTTTCATGCCAAGAGGAGGCGAGTGAGTTCGGAAACAGTGAAGTAATAAGCACACGCTGATTAAAGGAGGGAGCTGATACCATGTGTGGCACAAGTTTCTCCTTTAACAATCTGCCCCACTGTGAGACGTTCTCTTAACACCCTTTAAAGCAGCCCTCTGTCTCTCCAGGGACAGAATATAGTTTGCCTCACGTCCTGTTTCTGCTATTCATCTCCTGGCCTGCCCACTGGAAGGATCCACTTCTTAAAGTCATCTTCTGGACGCGGCTCTGGGCCTTGGGACTCGACTCCATGCAGACTGGGGACCGTGGGCCAGAGCAGCCGGAAATCTGCTCCAAGTCTGCTCATCGTAAAAAGGCACTATTCCCCCTGCGTTTCACAAAGTCTCTGTTGACTGGAACCTCCTCGTTTGCTTTCCCCACCATGTTTTTCTCTCTTCCAAAGTGGACCGAGTTTATTTTCCTCTCCCTGTCAGTGGTCAGTTCACGATGAAAAATTTAACACTGATACATAAATCCTTTCCCACAATCCTCTGGGGGCCAGCTGACCATGGAGGTGAAGCAGGCTGGCTTCATCATGGGCATGCCTGCTCCTGCATGAGTCCAGTGACGCGGATGTGCAGCTACTGAAACACTCTGTGGTGCAGAGACAGCATGACTGTGATTCGGTAAACTATGGCATTTATAGCTGGACCCCAATTATAGGAGAACAGATATAGAAAGAAGTTTATTTCCATATTTAAATGGCAGTGCTGCTACTAGGCATGTGAACTCTGGTAATAAAATAATAGTTCTTTGATTATACTTATAATTTTGGACCATTTGATTCCCAAGTATATAAATATACCTGTAAAATTAGTGAAAAATCTTACCTTTGGGGAAATTTTTTTCTAACTGTGAAGTGATATGCATATACTCATTGGTAAATGAAGCTACTAGGTCTGTGAAAAAAGAAAACCCAAGATGAAACCACTGTTAGTATTTTCATGTTCCCTGCGCAATCTTGTCTATGTCTACAGTCTCCTAGAAGAATGTTCCCCATGACTGGGGGAAGTGTCCATGATACAATGCCATGTGAAAACAACAGGGCCCAAGATGGAATGTGCACTCCTAAATTTCATCTTGTGCACACACAAAGAAAAGGTCCCCTCTAAAATGTTCTTACACCTGTCTCTCAGGGGTGGGATTATGCTGGTCTTTTATCTGCATGTGCGTGTGCCTTTCTGTATTTTCCAAAGTTTCTCCTATGACTATGAACCATTTTCATACTCATTAAAATGTGATTAAAATCTGGCAGTGTCTTCAGAAATAATCAGTATGAGAGGAACTTGGCTAAGTAGGAAATCAAGCGGCAGGGCTGAGAGAGGACAGAGGAGGGGGTCTTCTTGGGTCAGAAAAATAATGCGGCCCTTCACAGAATCAAAAGCATCCCCAGGGCGAGGAATTCAGAAAGGGTCCCCTCTTCGCCTGGCTGCCCTTCTGGGTTAATTAATGGCTGGCCCGGGGGCTGGGGCCTTCATCCAAACCCCCTGCGCACAGCCATGAAGAATGCTGACGTGACGGGAAAGGCGTCCTGTCCTGGGGTTGCATCCAAGACCATCTGCACGCATCCGGAGGGGCCACCAGGTCCTCCTCACACCTTCTGAACTGCAAACCCTGTCCGCCCCACACTTCTCTGCCTGATGGGAGGCCGATCCAGAAGGAAGCCTCCCTAAAAATGTTCAACCTGGCAACAGCAAACCACTGCTAGGAAAGGCTGCATCAGAGAGTCAGTCCACGTACCTAAGACAAACAGCACAGTTATCCTCACACGTCTTCCCTCTACACAGTGAAATGCACGTTTGTGTCCTGAAGATTGAAAGCAGACTGCGCTGGGAGAACGCTGACAGCTAGTTTCCACATAAGAGCAGTGTGCCCTGTTTCCCTAATGACTTGGGTCTGTAAGCTAATGCTTCTGATTAATTTGTAAACTGACTTACAGATTTTAATCATCTCTAAGACTGAGAGACTGGAATCAGATTCTCCATCATGTGTACTAGGCCTTCAGACAAGTGTCAGGAATCCACACAGGCTGGTATGAAACCTCTAAGACACTGTGATTTTCACCCACACATGCAGGATTTGTTTTGGCCTCGACGATCCCCTGTTCTGCGGTAGGTGGAGTCATAAGTGAGGTTTTCTACACACAGTGTGGCCTCCAGAGTTTTGGGAAATAAATCCTATGGGTTTCTTTGTAGATACAAAGGCAGGCAATGCCTCACCCACAGGGTAGCCTGCGTCTCGAAAACCTTGGTGTTCTATCATTTTTCACATTTCAATTTAAATGAAGAAAAAAATTTTTTAATTAAAACTCTCATAGCATCATGAACCCGAGTGTTCGATGAGAGTCCAGTGAGCCTCCTGTTTTATGTCCACAAGCACAGGAACTCAGTGTTATAATCAAATGCTCAGCAGCTTAAATTTCTGCAGCCACAAGACTGATCAGCTCAAAATACAAAACAACATAGTGACGGCAGGAGTGAGCAGGGCTCGTCCACCTCAGCACTCTGGACACTTGGGGCCCCAGAAATCTCTGCAGTGGGCTGTCCTGTGCATTGCAGGACACTGACCATGTCCCTGGTCTCCACCCACTGGATGAGCGCGCTACTCCTCTCCCTGAAAAATGTCTCCAGACATGACCACACGTCCCCTGGGGAGGGGCGGGAGCTGCCTCAGACTGACAACCGCTGAGTGAGGGCGGCTCCATCAGTGCAGAGCCACCCTAATCACGGCAGGAGGGCCCTTAGTCCTGCAGGATTCCCTGGACATCTGCAGGGCCTCTGCTAAGGAACCAGAGCTGGGACCGCGTCTTCAGCACATCCTGGGCCTCACAGAGCAGCGCCGCCAGAGGTTCTCCAGCACAGGGCTGCCGCCAGAGGAGGCAGAAAGAAAACAAGTGCGTTTGTCTAGGTCAAGGTGGGCCCGCTGCGTCCCATGGGCCAGTTCCCACCTGTGGCTTCCTTCTGGAAGGCCTGTGAACTATCAGTGGCTTTTGCATTTTTAAACAGTTGAAAGAAAGCCAAAACAATCTTATGCTGTCTACCCAAAGATAACAGCACTTTTCCGGGTGGGGGAGGGGGCCCTCACCTGCAGTTTGGGATGTGTTTCAAGTCTCAACGCCAGTGCATCTGCAATTGTTTGCTCTGCTCTTCTGGTGACTTTATCATCTCACTAGATCTCTAAAGAGTAAGCTATGTGTTTTTCTAATAAGTTTCAAGGTTAAGTAGTAAATCAGTGGGCAGATAAGACACAAATCACATTAAGAAGCTAATAAAGCATAGAATTAAGATACAGACACCAAGTAAGAGCTGACTCATGTGCCTAATTAAACTAATTTTGCAGCCGAATTTGAATTCACAATGCTGACAAGAGGGCTTGATTTTAGAAGGTGTCATCTGCTCGTGGTTAAGACCCAGAAAAGTGTGTAACAGCTAGTTCAGTATCCAAAACTCTCAGAAGACAATGAAATAAAAGGCCAGTTCATCCCGAGGCATCGACTCTATCGCCTGTCTCGATTTAATGATGCTCCATCCACTACCTTGAACTAGAGCAAGGAGAAAGACCTCAACTTCCTCCTGAAAAAATCATTCTAAAACAGAAGGTGTCCAGTTTTGGCAAAATGCAGTTCCAAACGGATTTCAGGTCAAGCTCAAACGCAATGGCAGGCGATTACCTTTAGGGCGACTTCATGTGTAGACCTTCGAACCAGTGGGCTCCCCAGTAACCGATCATATAAAACACCAAGTGTCTGCCGGGGTGGGACCTGCCTGCTGAGAAACAGGGAGATTTGAAGAACAAAAAACCAACTTAAAATTCTTTGGTAATTCTTTACCTTTGACTTCTCCTATTTCTTGTTCGTCTTTTTCATCCCAACCCAAACTTAACACATTTTATTGTTTCATAATCTCTGTCTTAAACTTTAACTCAGACTATACATTTTTATTTGCGACATGAAAAAGGAGAAATTAAAACAGCCAGTCGGTGAAATGGTACATGCAGAGATTCTGCAAGGGAAGTCTCAAATAAAATTGGTTTCAGCTCAGATATTGTTTGTTATCATTTAATGATAATCAGTGCCCATTTGGACTATCTTTCTTTTAGGGACTGTATTATACAAAACCAATAAATTAAACTGTACACACCCTCAGGAGAAGAGAACATGCTTTAGAGAAACTTCACAGACCTCATGTTTATAAAAATCATGGCATGCATGTCTGTGTGCAGACATCCATCCTCTTGTGTGCTCATAAAAAGAGATAAACAACATCAGAATCTATTTTCCCCCTTTGGCTCCCGAAAACAAAGCAAAAGAAAGCACTGACTAATAGGTCTCAAGTTTTCCATTATTGTTTTCCTACACTTTCATTTCACAGGAGTTCCGTTTGTACAGATTTCTGAAGAAGCCAGAGTCATATCTCATTCGATAATCCTTCATACCAAAAACTTTAAATTTTTCAGTCAATGTAAACACGAAGCAGTCAACCAGCATTTAATTAATATTTACCTGCTCCTTTATAAACTGTCTTTGGTTGTGAGTGAACCCAGCCTCCTACAGGGTCTAAATTGTCTACAAGCTCCAGAACCAAGGAAATTAAACACCTGCCATTTTCTCTAAATTCTTGTTCAAAAGTCTTAAGCAATAATAAAAAGATGCTGGGCTTCATATAATTCAAATCCACAAGTGAGGCTACACATGAAGGTGTTCCTTATTAGTGAATTTATACAGAACCTCTTCAAGTGTTTTAAAGAAGTTCAAGTAAATTATTCCTGAGTCACGCTTATAGTTACACTGTTCAAAGAAAGGAGATTAAAAGGATTCTACAGGCAGGTTCATAGGCCCTTAAGTTTCATTACAGTACATTAAAAAAAAATCGTAAGGACATATAAGTTTAAAGTAATAACTAAGAGCAATTGAAAAAAAGTCTACCACTGAAGGAAAATAATGAGATTTAAACAAAGTTCTTCTACAGCGCTTTGAATAGAAGTGAAAGGGCATCAGAGTGAAGCAGGCACAATGGGATATTGACTTTGCTTATAAAATAAAAATCCATTTCATTAGGAAAAATATTCTCTAGTGGAGATGAAACAGGACAATATTCCTTACAGCAACCTGAAGCAGAAAGCAAATGACGATTTTCAGGATTGGACTGTAAATGGCCAGGGGGGAAAAAGAGCCTTTTGATGAAATTGCTTAATACCATAAAGTGTCAAAATAAGGAGCAGATGTCACCACAATAAACCCCAAATTGCTTGAAAATCAAAACATTAAAATCCATAATAATTCAATTAAGTAATCAATATATAAACAGCTCTTATTACAAGCTGTTCAGAAAAAAGCTTCAGAATCAAATTATTCTTTGGTCCCAAACAGATGGCAACTCACAAATTGAAGGTTATCTTTTATATAAGTTGTTAAACTCAGTAAGTATAATTAACATCATCTGTGTGTTATACCAACAAAAAATGTGAAATATGACTTTGGTTAATAACATTCTGGTTATGCAACATGTCATAATTAATTAGTTTCCTGCTAGAAATAATCAAATAAAACGAGAAATCTGACCTCCCAATACCTGGTCATTACTGATTTTCCCATTATTAACACCCAAATAAAACCTCTATCAGTAAACAGTGCTGGCAAAAAGTTTACACGTAAATTATTTTAACAAATGCAAAAGTCCTTTGAAAAGGACTCTGATTCCCTGGCTGCTGTCAGCTCTGGGCGTGGCACGGTGCACACAACTGTTGGCAGTCCCCTCCGTGTCAGAACTATAAAGCATTCACTACATTCACAGTGTTGTGCAACCACCCCCCACATCAAATCCCAAAGCATTTCCGTCACCTTGTGCCCATCAGGTGGTCACTCTTCATCCCCCTCCCATCCTCCAGCCCTGGCAGCCACCAGCCTGCTTTCTGTCTCGACGGGTCTGCCTGTTTGGACTTGCATAACAGAATCACCCAGTCCCTTCTGTGTCTGGCTTCTTGCCCTCAGCATGATGTTTCCGGGGTCCAGGCACATTGCAGCCTGTCAGTGCTTCATTCCTTTTCATGGCTGAGCACTATTCTATGAAGGCACGGACCACACTTTGTTCATCTAGCCCCCTTCAGCAGATGGGCACTTGGCTTGTGTCCACCTTCTGGCTACTGTGAATAGTGCTGCTAGGAACGTTCTTGTCTGGGTATGTGTGTGAGCCCTGACCGCCATCCCTTGGGGATGTGCTAGGAGGGAGGGGAACTGCCCTACGGCGCCTGGCTGGACATGAGGAATAAAGTGCTGGTTCTCTCCTTGGAGCAAACCAAACGCCTCTTCCACCCAGAAGCTTTGCAAGGTCGATCAGGGCAGCCAAAGGCGCTGGATTTGTTCTGTTCTGACTGCAGTTCAGTCCTGGCTGTCATTCTAACACCCCTCGCCCCGCCCCCGCCGCCCCGCAAACACACACACCCGCCGCCAAGGTAGTTTAGGTCCAGAGTTTTGAGCTGGGAGTTGCTTCCACTTCTGGCTGGTCAGGCCCACTCGAGTTGAACTCTCACACTATGTCCGTATTTTACACAGCAATCTTCAACCAGGGGTGACAGGGCCCCGGCCCCAGGGGACATGCTACTGGCACCCAGGGGCTAGAGACCAGGGGTGGCGCTAAGCACCTACAACTCACAGGACAACCTCCCCACAGGGAGGACGGACCCGCCCTGCAACATCAATACTACCAAGGCTGGGAAACTTGACTTGAATAGGACAGGCTTTAGACTCACCAAGTTCACCTCTTCATGACTTCTCCCTGAGTTTTACTGCGACGTATAAGCACGTGAAGCAACACTCTAATACGCAGGTCTCAGAGTCAGAAAGAATCATCGAGGCGATGTTTTCATAGACTTCCGTCTCAAATGGCCACATTTACAGAACAAAACCAACAGTCCATATGGCTAAGTCAAAAGGATAAACCTACATTTTTATTGATCATAAATGAAATGCTTAGCTCTATAAATACTGATCCTATCTGCTGATAAGCAAAATACCTTGTGTATTATAGAATTCCTTTAACTGCCTGCGGAGAGGCCAGACCGGAGCAGAACTAAGTCCGACAGCCAGCACTGGCCGCCAACCACGGGCCAGCCACCATGGAAGGGGACCCTCATCCTTCGTCAGACCTGCGGCTCCAGCTGACGTCTGCACTGCAAGTTCAGAGATTCCACTGGCACCACCCCCACTGAGTCACCCCAGCCTCCCTGCCCCTCAGAATCTAACACATGTGGAGGACGGGGAGGGGGAGATACCTGGGGCGGGGGTCTTTGCAGCAAGTGCCTCTGCACCATCCACAGAATGGGGACAATGACCCGCATGGCCGGTGCCCGGAAAGCCTAGAACCACGGGAACTTGGAGGCCAAGCACATGGAGGCGTCAAGGAAGGAGTGAGTTTGCCAAAGCACGTTCCTCAGAATGTTTTCCAGACTGTCAGTATGTGTTTAGTATCACCATGTGTACGATGGTTCCTTGATCCAATACTCTGATCCAATAGGATGGGTAACACCGGGTTAAATAAAGTTATTAAAAAACAGTAATAAGCAGGGGAGGGGGAGGGTATATAGCTCAGTGGTAGAGTGTGTGCTTACTGTGCACGAGGTCCTGGGTTCAACTCCCAGCACCTCAATTAAAAAATAAATAAATAAACCTAATTATCCCCCAAACCCAAAAAGCAAACAAACAGAAACCCAGTAATAGTTTACACGTAATTGCACCTAACATCTGCCTGGCTCTGTTGTCAGTGCTTTAAGTTATTTAACTCTTTGAACACATCCTGAAAGAATCCACCCAAGCGGAATCTCACAGTGCGTTTTCACTGATGTACCCGGGCCCACCACTGACGGCGTCACACCGGGGACTCCCCTGCACTACGTCATCACTCTCTGTCATGATTCTCTCGTGGCTCTAAGCGTAGGTAGCAGAAATGCTGGCAAGCACCGTCTTCCTCTGGCTCCTCCGTGTTCCACGCACCCACACGGATGATAATTCATGTCAATACGAGGGAGTTTGCCCAACTCTCCCCAGTTTCTCTCTGACTTTTCAGATATGCTGAAACTTTAAGGCAACCTTCTGATTGCTTTTGAGTACATTAGTCGCTGGACATTCCAATAAAGGCGGGTTTTGCTCTTCAAAGACTATAGGTTACCCAAGAGAGAGAGAGAAAACCAATGTGCGTTTCTTTAGGCTTTGGAAGCTGGAAATCTAAAGATGGCAGTACCTGATGAGAAGGAATGCAAGTGTGCCAAGATGGTAAAATGTTCCTTTTAATATCACAACAGTGTCAAGAACTAGGGCAATTCCATATAAACCTTTATCCACCAGGAATTAGAATCAGGCCACCACCCTGATTTCCCTTTTTACTCACCCAACTAGGAAAACGGGTACTGTGGGGTGAAAGGTCATGAGGCCTCAATCACTTCCTATCATCTCATCTTTTTAAAACATTTCACATTGGGAATACCTTTTATTGAGGTGGATTGTTTCTTGGCCACTGTAGTAAACATGTACCCTTCTCTGTATGTGGACCTGAAGCAACAACACCAAAGGGACCCCTTCCCTGTTAGTGTTCTATTTATGACACAGGAAAAAAACTTTTCTTTTCTTAATGACAAACAATACTAATTTTGTGCACAAATTCCAAGGGCCTAACATTTAATGTTGGTTAAGAATAAACACATACATCAGACACACACCAGAATGCTATAAAGTAAAACCAAGTCACATCCTAAAAGATTTTTCTTCTGAAAAAAGTCTGCATGATTAAACGATATTATCTGCGGTCCAATGTTTATAGAAAAAATTAAGAGTTTGAATGTTTTTTGGAATTAGCATGCCAGTACTGTTATCTGTAGACGGTACTCTTGGGCATGCCATCAACTTTCCTGTGTGTAATGTGTCAACAGATCATTATTGTACAGAATGTGAGAAAGATTTTGGTAAAAATTCTGGCCTGCTTTTGAGATGGAGAAAACAGTTACTGTTGGAGCTTGCCCATAAAGCTGGCGGTTACCCAGACAGTTATGGCTGAGACCTCATTCACAGCTAATAATGTTAACACGCTGCATAGGGGAGAGGTCCAAGAGCTTTCCGAGTAACCCAGCCCTCCATGGTCCAGAAGTCAATATGCACTGACAATCATGCAAAAATAATAAGCACTGATTTTCATCTTCATTTCCCAAACTGGACACAGTGTTCACATTACTGCTCATTCTTAAGATACTAGTTTTTAGAGATGATGACGTATTATTTGAAGCAAAGATTTCAAGATTAAATACGTTTGGGAAATTCTAGGTTTAAAAGAGGTAAAATAAATCCAATAAGCTAAACAAACCCTATGTAGGACACACACCAGAGGAAACACCAACAAGATACAATCCATTTCTTGAAAATCAACAACAAAATTAACTTTTCAAAGTAGCCAGGAAAAAAATACAAGTTACATTCAGAAGAGAAAGATAACAAATCCAGCAAGTTTCTTGCCCCGAATAATGCAAGCCAGAAGACAATCTTTAAAGGGCGGAAAGAGTGTCAACTAAAACTCTACACTCAGACAAAACATCTTTCAAAAATGAAGGCAAAAGACTTTTACAGACAAACGCGGAAACAATTCACTGCTACGAGACCTGCACCACGAGAAAAATGAATGGAAGTTCTTTAAGGGGAAGAATTATCTCAGATGGAGATTTGGGTTCATGTAAAGGAATGGTGACTGGCAGAAGCGGTAAATACAGAGGTGAATATAAAAATACTTTCTCCTCATTTAAAAACTTCTTTTACATGTAATTGACTCCTTAACGCAAAATTAGCTGTACTGCGGCATTTTAAATACATATGAAAGTAAAATGCCTGGCAACAGTAGCACGAAGAACTAGGGAGAGACCAGAAGAGAAATACATTGTTGTAAGTTTATAGTACATGATGTGGTAAAATATCACTCAAATGTAGACTGTGCTAAATCAAGATGCATATTGTAAACCTTAGAGCAACACTAAAGATAAAGCAAAGAGGTCTAGTAATAAGCTAACAGTGAAGTAAAATCAGAAAAAAAAATTGTGTTTATGCAAGCATATGCAGGAACGGAGGGAGAAAGAGAATACATGATACAAACAGAAAATAAACAGCTGGTGGTAAATGGTACAACCATTCTGATTAAAAGGCTGAGAGCAAGATCAGATTAAAAAAGCCACACTCAGCTCTGTAGCAAACTCACTTTGAATACGTACATACTCTTTGAAAATACGGATACATGTATGTACATCTGACACAAATACCATATACACTTACTACGTACTATTGATATGCAGGGTCTTATTCTGTTCACTTTATCATTCTCATCCTCTGCAATTTCTTTTATTCCTTGCCTGCCTAGTGAGTCTGGGGAAGCCATTTTAGAGGTGAAAGACATAAAGGAGGAAACGTAACAGAGGGACTCTGGACACGGAGAAGATCACCTGCCTTGAGGGAGGGATCCAAACGTGAACGGAACATGACTCGGTGATCCTGGTTGGCTGGAAGCAGGCTGCAGAGAGCCCAGACCATCGGGCTCCTGAGCAAGTCTGAGCACTGTCACACGGAGGCTGTATCCACCTGTTCACTGACACTTTTAGGGGACTGAGGAACACAGTTCTGAGAAGTCACAGCCTCTGCTCTAGAAGTCATGCTGGACGTGAAAAAGTGCTCTGATGGGGTGGTGCTTGGAGGGGTGGGGCAGCCGTGGATTTCCAGGAGGTGTGGCAGCTCCACGCCCAGCCCCGCCCTGCTCCCCACGCCCCTGCAGTTCACTGACAACCCAAGCTACCGTCCCATGTACCTCTCCACCTTAGAGTCTGTCTCCTGAGAAACCTTCTGAAACGACGGCCCCGGCAGCACCCGGTACGACACCCCGCATACAGCTGCCCTGATCTATCAAGTGCCCCCATCAGAGGATGCTGCAAACGCTTCTTTGAATCAGTGGAAACAACAGGTTTCTGTATCTTTGATGAAAAAGCACATGGGGCAGGCATTTCAATAAATGAACAGTACTCATGGTGCGCACCTTACATGCAGAGAAGCACGAGAGACGACCCGAAGTACTTAGGGTGAAACGTCCCTGGCGGTCTCCATCGCTGGGAGCTGAGCTCCTTTGTCTAGTTAGCCCACCTGTCTGGTAGCCTGGTTAGGCTACTCTGTCGATCAGCCTCCCGTTTTCTGAAACTGAGGTTAATTAATTTTATTTATTTGTTTATGGGGGAATTAGGTTTGTTTTTTAACAAAAGTACTGGAGGTTGAACGTAAGCATGAGCTCTACCACTGACTATACCCTCCCCCTGAGATAGAGTTTAAAAGTTGAGACATGTATCTATATGTGGCAACAGAAGACGGGAAAGTTCCAGAATGGTAAAGCAGGGATGAGAACACTTTTTCTGTAAAGGACTGAACAGCAGCCACGCTGGACTGTGCAGCCACGCTGCCTCTGTTACAACTACCCAGCCACGCCCTGGCTCAAAAGCAGACACCGACGATACGTAAACTGATGGGCTTCTGTGCTTCAGCAAATCTTTATCTACAAACATAGGCTGCTGGCAGGGTTGGCTCACGGGCAGGAGTCTGCCAAACCCCGTCTTGGGGCAATATCATGTCCCATGTATTAAGCTGTGCATTATAACTCATCACTAAATAAAGGAGACAACCAGACAGTATCAGTGTCAGCAGGGTGACTGCAGACAGCTCACTCGAGAAAGCAGCACTGTATTCCAGGAGCAAAGCAGGACTGTGCCTCGCTGCTGAGAACGAGCACAGCGGACGGGGCAGCAGGAGTGTGGGGTGGGCTTCAGCCCAGGCTCCTGGCGTCGAGGACACACATGTGGCCGCCACGGTGCTTTCAGACCCCAAGTGCAAAACGTCTCACAGAAGAGTCCCAGTTCACTATGGATCACAGAAGTGTGAAACTGAACAGAATAATCTCATCCGTTTGGAAATAACATCTTTCATTTTTTTCCTTTTTAAAAATTATTTTAAATAGGTTTAATGTTTAGTTTCAGGCTCACAGCAGCACTGAAAGGAAGGTACAGAGATTCCCCACACACCCCTGCCCCACATGGAGTCAGCCTCCTTCATTACCAGCAGCCCCACCAGAGGGCACGTCGGTTACAACTGATAAACCTACATGGACACGGCATCACCACCCACGGTCCATGGTTCACACCGGGGTTGACTCTTGCTGTGGTGCCTCCTGTGGGTCTGGGCAGATGTGTAGTGACCTATGTCCACCGCTACAGAATCATGAAGAACAGTCTCACTGCCCCAGCAGTGCCCTGCGCTCCACCTACTCCCCCCTCCCTGCTCCTTAAGGCCTGGAACCACTAGATCTTTCTGCTAGTTGTGGTTCTGCCTTTTCCAGAATCACACAGAGCAGGAGTCACACAGCGTATAGCCTTTTCAGCCTTTTCTTTCACTTGGTAATATGCATTTAAGGTGCCTCCAAATCTTTTCTTGGCTTGAGCTCATTTCTTTTTAGCACTGAATAATACTCTGTTGTCAAGATACAATACAGTTTATTATCCATTCACCTAGGATATCCCAGTTTCTTCCAAGTTTTGGAAATGAGGAAAAAGCTGCTATAAACATCTGCACGCAGATGTTCATGTGGATATAGTTTTCAACTCCTTTGGGTAAATTTTATTTTTTTTTTAAATGCCATTAAAATTATATAAATAACACACGTCCAGGGGAGAGATTTTAAGTGGTTCTCAATTGTAGGCAATTCTGTCCCCCAAGGGTCATCTGACACTGTCCAGAGAGATTTCTTGTCACAACTGGGGTCGGGGGGAGTCTCAGGCATGTAACAGGTGGCGGCCAGGGAGGCTGCTAACCGCGTACAACGCACAAGACATCTCCTCCACGAGAAAGGATTGTTGGGCCCCAAATGCCGCTTGAGGCAAGGGTGAGAAATCCTGACACGGGGGTGCAACACTGAAGTCCTGTAACTCTCCCAGTCGCCCCGCGCTGACTGGGCAGAGGCAGCCCCTTGCCTTCCAAGCTTCTCCTGTAGCCTTCCAACAGTTCCCACACGTGCGAGCTCCCACTTGTAACACAAGTATACTTTGCTAACGAAAACCTTTTAGTTTAGTCAGGAGGGGCACATACCGGTTGCCTTCATCACTAAAGCCCTTGAACAGCAAAGCTGCTTTTACTAACCTATATACAGTGACTCCCCATCCTCCCAGCCACACAGGAAGTGGACATTTATGAGGTCCCATTAGGTCCATTACACAATTTACCAGCACAGCAACTCTTTCATTATTCCCACCCTTTCGGTAAAGACGCCGAGGTCCAGAGAGTTTAAGTGAACGGGACAATCCACATGGGTTTCACAGCCAGTAAGTGGCAGGATCTGAACCCTCAAGTCTGGCTTCACGGTGGGGGCTCTCAACACTTCAGATCAGACCAATCCTCAAGTCACAATAATTGGGACAGAAGTGGGTTGTCACTTATCTTTACACCACGCAAATAATGTGGAATTTGCAACTGATAACACAGGTATTGGGGGAAGCTTTCCAAACATGTGGAACAATCAGTCTGAATATACACAATGCACTCACGACATACAGTTGTAACCCTTTCATTTGGTTAACACTTCGGATTGGTCTGCGATGTATTTAGTCATTACTCTGTACGTATAAGCAATTGTGTTGAACTCATTTTTGGATTTTCTAGGATACTTTCTTTTTTTCAAGCGACTCACGTCAGATTTTCCTACAGTCAGTCTTTACGTCTAGAACATCGCAGCTGGGACAGGAGGGGTTCTGCATTTCGCTCACATGGGCATCTGTCCCACTATGTCAAATCCAGACTCACGGAGTCTCAGATCAACAGCAAATATCTTATTTATAGAGATCACTTATTTATAGACAAGGAGGACGACCAAGTGGGTCATTCCGGCCACCAAGAAAGCCGCAGAGCGAGCAGTCGGCGGAGTACGTGAACGTGAGGAAAAGGAATTTCCTTTTTCAGTCACGGAATTCAGTTCTTGGGGAATAAAACCCAGGCAATTTTGACACACCCTAATCCCTGTTAAAATTCTTCCTCCGTTGGTCAATCTGCCTTCAAGATGTAAAGCCTCCCTCATTCCATCACTGGTACTGGAAACTTGTGAAACCATAGCTCAACACGTACGGAGAGCACGCTTACATCAGGCCTAATTTCGGGCAACAACAGCTACTGAATACGAATATTTTCCAATTAGCAAAGTGAGCGCGGCCTACACATTTTCAGAACTGTGGCTCCTCGGTGCCCTTTACGCTCTCTGACACTGCTAATCAGAACACACCCTGGAGTGAGTGCCATTCGGTCGCGCCTCTGGAGATGGGGCTGGAAGGACACGCGGGATAAACAGTCCTACGTCTTCTTCTTCCTCACTTTTGTGCGGCTGAATCACGTTGATGACGAATACACTTATTCTCACGTGTGGTGGCTGTAAAAGGCAGTGGTTTCTTTAAATTATTTTATTTTATTTGGGGGGGTAACTAGGTTTATTTTTTTATTTTTAGCGGAGGTCCTGAGGATTGAACCCAGGACCTTGTGCATGCTAAGCAGGCACTCTACCACTGAGCTATACGCATCCCGACAAAAGGCAGTTTCTAGTATGAAATCACTTGGGGAAACAAATGCTTCACACAATGTGCTTGAAGCATGACCAAGAAATCTACCAGTTAATGAAAACCTGCTCTCAAGGCGAGGGTGCACTCTGACAGAGATCCTGCAAGGTGGCAGGTGCTGCTGAACCCTAAGTTAACGTCACACAACGATGAAAGGTACTCACATCACGGAAGCCTCGGCCAGTGCGGTTCCCAGCCTCACACCTGTCAGAAAGACTTGTGCTTTCCTGTCATTTAAAACGGCGACTGAATCTTGAGACAGGAAAAAGAACCCCCAATCTAAGGCATGTCTGTGAGTCAAACAGCTCTGCTGACAGGTGATCCGAATTCCCAGATCCCCAAGGGCTTCTGACGGTCCCTGTTGGCTTTCCAGTCTGGGCCCAGGATGCTGAAGTCACGTGGCACATAGGGACTCTCATCTTGCGGGATCAGGAACATGTCTGCCCAAGTGTGCACGTGTGGGACAGAGGGAACCACAGCCCTTGTGCTGTGCTTCCAGGCTACACGAATGCAGTCTCCAGCCTTCACTTTGTCCCCAGCCTCCACTACGTCACAGACTTGAAGAGTCCTTCGGCAGGAGGTTGGAACCCAGAAGTGATCTCAGGCTGTCCGGCCCTGGATCACTTCCCCTTCCACAACATCACCTGGCCTATCTTTAGATGGCGCCTTCAAGGGAGTCTTAAAAATAAAAGATAAATAAATGCTTGCTCTTCTATCAGTTTACATTTGCCTTGAAGGCAAATTCTTGCCTATGTTTTCTTTACCTATCTCAATCACGCTGTATTTATATCCAGTCTAAGCTGGCTTTCTCGTCTCTGGCTTCCAGTGTGGCCTTGTTTCCCAGAAATTACACTCAGTGCTTGGAGAGCAGTGGCTCCCTTACAACACAAGTTGGCAGATTCCTCTGAGAAGCAGTGTGGTCCTGGAGTCACCTCGGCTAAATCCCAGAATCCTTTACTGAGGGCTGTGTGTCCCCTGGTGAGTGACTTAACCTCTCTGTGCCACTAAACAAGCATACAATTAATTTATAATGCACCAATTCACATATTCAAATACACATAAAGCCAGACATGAAGGCTTGTACCCAGCGACAGTTATGACGACAACCACAGCATGGGAACAGTGGCACACTGGTCACTGGGATGCTGCTGTGTTCTTTTTCTTTGATTTTTAAAGAAAAAACAAAAACCAAAATGAACCTTAAGTGAATTTTACCACAATTAAAAACTGAAAAATAAGTAAAAATCTGAAGCCAAGATAAACTTACAAACATTTTCACCAGTTACTTGTGCAAAGGAATAAATGTGAGAGATTTCCTAAAAGGGACTGAAACGGTCACACAAGTTAAAGTGTAACTCGGTGAGGTTTTCATTTCAGCTGGCACATAGTCACATTTATCTCTGGTTTTCTTTTTCTTCTCAAAATTCTTTTTCATTTTTTTAAAATTCAAGTACAGCTGATTTACAATGTTGTTAGCTTCAGGTGTACAACACAGTGATTCAGTTATACATATACATACAGATTCTTTTTCATTATTGGCTGTTAACAAGATATTGAATGTAGTTCCCTGTGCGGTATACAGAGTAGGACCTTGTTGTTTATCTGTTTTATATATACTAATTTGTATCTGCTAATCCCAAAGTCCTAATTTGTCCCCCCCCCCCCCCAATCCTTTCTCCTTTGGTAACTATACGTTTGTTTTCTGTGTCTGGGAGTCACTGGCTTTTCAATGGAATACATTACTTGGTTTTCAAACAACTGTATTTTTAACCAAGCAAGTGTATTTGAGAAAGAAAAAAGAATAGGGTCAGATGAGATAACAAGCCAGATTAGACTGAGTGCAGATGCTGGAATTCTTGACTTGTAATAGCTTCATGCTGTATTTATTTACCAAGTGATTTTATCTGCTGACCTTTCTGTCTTTCATTGATTCCATTTTACCAATCTAGTAGGCAACAGGCTTCCTTATGCAAATATAATTTCAAACACAATTTCAAAAAGGGAAAATGCAAACAGCCCATTTCCTATAAAAAAACAAATATAAAGGAAAAACAGAATTTTAAGTGAATCTCCTAGTTTAAGCTTAGCCTGATTTCCTTTGACCCTGTTCAAATTTCTCTCAGGCCCTAAGACCACCTTCATGAATTAAAGGAAATAAGACGTTAAATGCCTAAGAATATAAGTACCTGCAGTATAGTTGGGTGTGTATATTGAGAAGCTCTGGGGGTAAGACTTCTGACAACAAAGGAAACTCTAAACAAAATGTTACCCTAAAATGGTATTTTCACAGAGGGAACCAGTGCTCTGTCAGATTTCTGGTTGTGTGAATAGAACTTTTCACAAGTCCCCCCCCACCACTGCATAGAAAGGCTATGCAAAAAAAAAGTGCTGAAAACACCCTACAGTTCAGAGTATGACATTTACATGGTTTAATAGAAATATCACAGATTAAAAATAGAGGACACTGCCTTTTGGTAGGGCACAAATCGTGTCCCCAAAAATATGGGTGAGAAAAGTAAATGAATTGTGAGAAATCTTCCTCAATGTGGTTCCTCCACTACACAGAGATTTACCTCCTATTCAATGGGAAGAGACAGTCCCTTACAAACTCTGGAATTGGGAACAGAAAGGCAAATGTATCTGGAACGGGTGAGTCTTGAACTTGGTTGGGGTTTTACAGTCTGCATCTCCTACTAAAGGAAGGCTCCCTGGGGCTTAAGTCTCAAGGATTGACGCTTACATGTGAAACAGTGACAGAAATGAGGTTTAGAACTGTGTGCTTAATTAGGGAGATCGCCTGGTGTACCCACATACCTGGGCAGAGCTGTCTACAGACGTCTGACTTCTTGTCCCTTAAACCTGCTCCACTAGAGGTTGGTGGACCTGTTCCCAAACTGCCAGAGAGGAAATACTGTTGGCTGCACGGGCCACACAGAGTTACAACCACTCGGTTCTACCACCAGAGTGAGAAACAGACAACACACGATGCAACGGATGTGGCTGTGTTCCCAGCAAACATTCATTATGTACAATGTAATTAAGAGAATCTTCAAGCATCATGACTTGTTATTCTTCTTCTTTTGATTTTTTTTCCATCCACTTAAAAATGTAAAAACCATTCTTAGCTTGTTGACTGTACAAAAGTAAACTGGCCCACAGGCTATAGTTTGTTAACTCTTGTGTCAGATACGATGAGGTGTGGGCAGACTCCACTTCTAATTCTATTTTACAAAGATTACTTAAATCTGAACCTCCAGGAAAACATGATGACAGTTTCTCAAAAAATTAAATGTAGAATTACCATATATGATCCAGCAATTCCACTCTAGGTATAAAACCGAAAGAACTGAAAGAAGGAACTTGAACAGATATTTGCACCCCAGTGTTCTTAATAACATTATTCACAATCATCAAAAGACAGAAACAATCCAGAGGTCCACCAACCCAGATGAAAGGGTACGGAAAATTTGGTCTATATATACATAGTGGAATATTACACAGGCTACAAAAAGACTGAAATTCTGACACAGGCTACAATGTGGATGAACCCTGAAGACATTATGCTAAGTGAAATCAGACATAAAAGGACAAATCTTGCACGATCCCACTTACATGAAGTACCCAGAGTAGGTAAAAACATAGGCAGAAAGTGGGATGGTGGTTTCCAGAAGCTTGGGGGAGGGGGAATAGAGAGGAGTCATTACATGATGAGTATAGAGTTTGAACTTGCTATATGTGCTGCCAAAGCGAGCTGGAGTTTGAACCTGGGAAGATGGAAAAGTCCTGGAGACAGCTGGTGAATGCACTTAATGCCATGGAACAGTACACTGTACACTTAAAGATGGCTTAAAATGGAAAGCTTTATGTTATGCATATTTTACCATAATAAAAAAGATCTTAAAGAAAACAAACCTTCAATGCAAATATAATTCTTCTAAAATCCTGGCTGTTGGTTACAGAGAAACTTAGATCAAAATCTTTGTGACAGTTCAAATGGGCATTCACAAGTGCACTTGGAAGCCAGCAACTCAAGAATAATATCTGCTTTCTTTTCATGAGCCAAATTCAAACTCTTCACTGTGAAGTAAAAAAACATGTACTTTGTTAACTTCAAATACACAGGTGACATTCTGAGATACTTCCCGGTGGAGCAGAGGTATTCCCTGGAAAACAGTTTCAGAATCTTGTTCGTTTCTGGCATATCTGAATGTTAGTCAAACCTAAAAATTCTTAGGCCAGCTTCTGTCCTTGGAGAACATAGCTCCACTGTAGCAGAATGACACATTTTGATTAATTAAATTTGCATTAATCTTTGTGGTTGGGAAACGGGGATGGATGTTCTTGTTAAATCAAGGTTATCATAAAAGTCATTCAAAAAATTAACCTGTTATGCTGTCACAAGATGCTCAGGACTGTACTTGTGGTTTGTCAGCAAAACCTCTGAAGCCCAGGAAAAATGGCAGGTGTTCAGATGTAACTAATCTAGGCTGAATCATTTCTCCCACCTAAGGTGAAAGCTGTAAGGTGAGGAAAAGGGGAAGTTTAAGCACAATTCTTAATGAAAACTGTTTCCCTCATTTAAAAAAAAGTTCACAAGAATAAGATGATCTTAAATGGCACTTTATTTCTGTGGTCTTCCTCTCAAAAACACCTGACTCCAGCCAAATCATGAGAAAAACATCAGACAAATCCATTGAAGAGACATTCTACAAGATATCTGACCAGTTCTACTCAAAACTGTGAAGGTCATCAAAAAAAAAAAGAGAGAGAGAGAGAGAGAAATTGTCATAGCCAAGAGGAGCTTAAGAAAACATGATCACTAAATATAATGTGCTATACTGGATGGAATCCTGGAACAGAAACAGGACAACAGGTGAAAAGCAAGGAAAATCTAAATATAGTATAGACTTCAGTTTTAAAAATGTATCAATACTGGTAGATTAACTGTAGCAAATATACTATCTTATTGTAAGATGTTAATAATAGAGGAAATTGGGTATGGAGTACATGAGAACTCTCTGTACTACTGTCCCAGTTTTTCCAAAACTGCTCTAAAATAAAGTTTAACTGCCCCCCTCAAAAGGCAATAAAATCAATCAATAAGATTAAATATTTATAATTGCAATGGAAATAAACTCATCTACTAAAAGAAAAACAACTTTCTCAAGATTATAGCATTGATCACGGCAAATGAGCTGAATGCCCTTTAACGGAAGCTGGATGAAATACATACACCCATATGGTGGAAATCATGTGCATCGATTTGAAAGATTCTGGTAGCTCTGTATTTGCTAACACAAAAGAGCCTTCAAGATGTACTGGTAAATGAAAGCAGCAAGAGACCCAACAGGGTGAACACTATGCCCTTCATGCATTAGAGACGGGTCTGGAAGGCACATAACAAAAAGTAGCGTCACATCCAAGGAGAGGAGTTTAACAGTTGCAGGAGGACTTGTCACTAAACAATACGTAATGCCATTTGAATTCTGTACTATGCGTACACATTAGCTACTTAAGATGTTTTTAATAAAGCAGGCAAAGGAAAAGGAGGAAGGAAAGGAAAGAGAGAAGAGAAAAACAGAAAGAGTGCTTATCTCTTAAAAAAAAAAAAAAAAAAGAAAAGAATAAATGACCTTACTGCATTTTTTCTCAGAAAGTCTCCCAAAGGTAGGTTCACTAAATTCTGATCTCCTACAAGCTGAGGAGAAGCCTCTATGACATACAGGAGGATCCAAAGAGGCTTTGGAAACCTTTTAGGCACCATAAGCTTCCAAAAGGCATCTTCCTGACCTTTGGCTTTCTTTCTGGTCGACTGCAAACTGAGTGCCTTTGGACAGGACTGCACTGCCGTCCGTCACCCTATAAACTCACCCGGCGCCTGGCGCCAAATCCCAAATGCACACCTTGGGTCTCA
Source organism: Camelus dromedarius (assembly GCF_036321535.1). Lineage (NCBI taxonomy): Eukaryota > Metazoa > Chordata > Mammalia > Artiodactyla > Camelidae > Camelus > Camelus dromedarius. Next base: position 14,696,493 of record NC_087473.1, read on the forward strand.
GCCCTTCCAGTGGCACACTCATCCCTGGACCAGCCTGCACGATGTGTCCACATGGAGGTCCTGCCAGCATCTCAAACATGGCACGCCCACAGTGGGAACCTCCACCCTCCTGCCACAGACACCAACATGCCCTTCCCTCCAGCCGGCCACCTGAGTAAATGACACCTGCCTCCCACTCAGGGGTCACGTGCAGACACTGGCTCCTCTGGCCAGGACATCTGCACATCTGCTGGCGCTCCCCACAGATGTGCCCCAAATCTGAGCTATGTGAGTAGAAAATGAGACTGCCTTCTGCTGGGACCCATTTGGAGCCACTCCACAGCACCACCACCCCCAGCAGCCAGCCACCTTCAGTGCGGTGGGAAGCCCCTGCAGGACTCACGTCCAAGCGCATCACCGCTACCATCACATCCTGCAAAGAACTGAATGGCTGGTCCCCGCACACAGCTCTCATCTCATCTCCTGCTCAGTCACTTGCTCCCGTCATGCTAGCCTGGCCTCCTTGGCGTCCTTCAAGTCTCTGGAGCTCAGTTTTGCTGCCTGCCCTTTGCATGTGGAGTTCCCTCCTTCTGGAACTCTCTTCTCCCGGCTCTTCCTGGCTGCATGCTTCAGACCTCAGCTCCTCCATCTCCTCTTCCTCTCATGTAGGACCCTTTCCACCTCGAACCCCTCGGTCATGTCGCCCCACTCATGCTTCACAGATGCAGTCCTATCAGAGCATCTTGTTTATCTGTTTCCCTGTTCACTGCTGTCTTTCAAGCAGCCTGCGCGGCCCCTGCAGCCACGTGGCTGAGCTCAGTGTGTCCAGCTCATCCTCTGTGTCCACAAAGCTGAGCTTCACGACAGGCGCAACAAAAGACGCTTACTATACAGGCTGGGACATATGAAAACGGACAAGTATATGAACTTAAAACAAATTCAGAATACAATGTGCTTAACACCAAAGCTCCAGGAGGGATGGCATTTTCCTCCTTGCCGACTCACGTGCCACCTTCAGGTCTCGCAGGGCCTTTTATACTAAGCGTTAAGGACAACCATAAAGTGTGCGGGAAAGGAGAAGCTGTGTGGAATCACATCCCTGTAAAGTCACACGGCCGTGAGCAGATGGCGATGCTTCCCCATGTCACCGACTGTAAGAGTTTAAATCATTACATAAAACTTAGAACCCAGTCAGTCTGACACATACACAATTACTAGGCGGCACTCTTTACTGTAAGGGCTAACAATGAAAAGACAAACGACAACCGATTCTCATAAAGGATCCTGCCATTCCCAGCAGCCGAGCCTGCCGCTGCCAGCCAGGCATGGATCTACATGGGCACAACTCAGGAAAGTGACCCCGGGAGGCCCAGGGACCAGACATGCACTCAGCTGTGCCTTTCACTTCCTCTGAGGAAGAGACTTAAGGCGGAATGCCCGAGGCCCAAGCATGCCCGAGGCCCAGGGGTGTATGTGCACCTCCCCGAGGCCCAGGGATGCCCACGCGCCTCCCCTGCGCTCCCCGCCCCACCTCCGGATTTGCTGGCTCCCAGAGCAGGTCCAAGCTTGCTCTGCCGCCCTGCCGTTGTTAACTGCCCACTTTATTTAGATATTCCCCATGATGAAGTATGAGCCGGTTATGGGTTTTTAGCTAAAACAAAGTCGATGCTCCCCAGACAGGGCAAGTGGGAATGATCTGAACAAACGTGGTGCAATTAGATGTGGGCAAGAGCAAGACGGCTGGGAGGGGACGTGGAAATTCAGAAAGACGCAGAAATGAGGTTTCTGTGCAAGTGTCCTTAGGGTTTCACTAGAAACTGGAAACCAGGGGAGACCCACTCCGGCGGGGACGGTGCAGGAATCACCAGGTGGCACTTCACGGCGAGGAATCTTCCTCCCTTGGGAAGCCAAGGCATCGGGCTGCTCTCACCCTGCCGGCAGACGACTGGCAGATGACCATGTAGTCATAGGTTTTAGGTTAAAATGACAGAAAAGTAAGGTGTGTACGCACCATTGGTTCCCAGCATTTATTGGCTTTCCCAGTGAACACGGCAGCGCTCAGGTCAGATCGGGGGGTGGGGGGTGGGGGTGCTTCCACTCTCCTGTCAGAAGGCTGCCCACATTATCCCTGTGATAAGTAACTGCGTACAATGCACATAAATCAACGTGTGCAAACGCCGTGAGGTCCTAACTGTTAAAGCGATTACTTTCTGGAGTCCTGAGAAGACCCAAAATTAAATGGCTGTAACTTTACAATATGAAGTTACTGCAGTAGAATCATGCAATACTCTAGTCACCCTCAATTCTCTGAGGCCCCTTCACAAAATACAAGTGTCTAACTGCTAAATATATAACACACATAAATGAAGAGTATTTTCACTACAACTAGCTCCTTAATATTAGAAAATGATACACAATGGGATCTGAAATAAGTAAATTCAAATGAAATGAGTAAATTCTTCACTTTGTTGACTATATCAGCTTGCTTATATGAATACATTTATGAAAGGTTTTAAAATGCAGCTGCTTGTAAAGTGAGATATAAACCCATGAAAAAAGAATACATCAAGCTGATCCTTTGCGTCTAATTCCTCCCCCCACCCCCACCCCCCACCTTCAAGGACTGGCTTAAACCCGTCTTCTCAGGAGCTCATGAAGTCAAAGCCCTCTGGACCCCAAGAGGAATGATTTGCAGGGTCCCTCCTTGGGCTCCCACGGTATCCTGCCTTCTTGGCCACGACAGAACCTACTTCAAGGTGCTGTGATGGCCTCTTGAAGTTCTGCTGCCCCCTCCAAATGCAAGACCTAAGACCCTCATATCTGTTTGCATTTACCTCCTTATTCTGCTGGTTCTCACCTGGGGGTGAGGCTCCTCCCCCCCCCCCCCCGCCTACCTGGGACATCTGGCAATATCTGGAGACGTTTTTGGATGCCGTAACTGTTGAGGGGAGAGTCGCTGGAATCTAGTAGGGAGAGACCCAGGATGCTACTCAACATTCCACGGTGCAGACGACAGCTCCCACCACCGAAAATGATCTAGGACCAAATGTCAACAGCACTGAGGTTCGGAAACCCAGTCTATCCCCTTACTCGTACCTGATGCATTTATCTGTTCTTCCTGGAGCCAGTGTTCCTGTTCTAGACAAGTGTAACCTCCCCCTACCCCCGCTCCTATGTTGTCTATAAGGCACCTTCTTTCTGCTGGCAGGAGCTCTATCTTGCTGTCTTTTTCCAGCGCTCAAAGACTCTTCACATTGTAACCGGCAACGGCAGGGAGGATGGCCTCACAGTCCGGCAGTCCAGAGAGCTTTAACATTTCTCTCTTCTAAAGTTACTGTCCTGAAAAATAACGCTCACGCTGCACCCCTGCCACTCCTTCAGCCTCCACAGGTTAACTCCCACTGGGAAGCATGCACATGCTCCCAAAGCTTTACAGACTGAAGACACTGTAGATATGCCACTCAATTTTACGAATTATAGGTCAGACAATACCACTATCAATGCATCATATTTCCTACAAAAATATGTACATTTAGAGCATCAGCTTCATCAAAATGGAAAAAAGAACAAGACAAAAGCCCAAGGACGGTCTGAATCTTCTAGGTCTGAATGAGTCTAACCTTTTCCTCCACCTAGAAGGCACTTTGCATGTGGTCCTGCACCGCTCTCACCAGAGACCCCATGTGCACGATCAGGGCAGGCTCTGCGGAGGGATGGAGGGATGGAGGGAGAGAGGGGGAGAAGACCAAACTGATCAAACGTACATAAACGGGCTAAGAATTTACAAGGTATCTACATAAACACAGTAGACCATCATCATAAATACTGTTTCATCAGAATGCTTGCCACGAAAAGCAGTGCCTGCCACACACCAAAAATCTAGCCAGTTCAGCCCAAAACTAATCAGTCAAATAAAACATATGGTGTCTTGTAGCTGTTCATCCCCCATCGCACTATTCCTACTGGATTTTAATGGCTCAATTAGTCAGGTGGTGTCAGACGGCCCAAGTCCACATTTAAGCATGCCTCGTAAATGGTGCTGCTCCCACTGGCACCTTGGGGGATAAAAGTCCGCCGTACACGTGAGGAAGCGCTCTGCCACACGTTGCAGCCTCCAACGCCTGGGTCTGCACTGCCCTCTCCCTGATTTCCACAGGGCACAGACCTCCACTTAACTGCGTGATCCTCACCAAATGGAAATTCACGCTGGCAGGTCAAGAGGAGCATTTAGAATCGATGTGCTGCGTAAAAATAATTATAATGATTTACAAAGCTCCCTGGAAAGCAAAATACTATGAAAGGCTTAGTAACAATAAAAATGTTCCATTTGCATAAATTGTAACAGCACTGCCACTGTAAGAAAATACAGTCTGAATTTACCTTATTGGGTCAGAATATCTTATTAAAACAAAATCAGGGGCTACTTACTCATCAGTTCAGTTCTCCCCTGAATCACTAATAACCCCATTCAACCTGCATGGCTATAAACTTCTCAGTAGTTTAAATGAGATCATGCCCAGGGAAAATCATTACATCTGCTCATTTCTCCACAAACCCCAGGAGGAACCCACTTTTCTTTATAATCTTTCTAATTGGCAAAGATACACTACACAGTGTTGGTTTTTTTCCCCAATCAAGTGCTATTATATGAAAGAAGGTGGTGTTTTACATATTTGTTGGAAACAGAAAAAGATCTTAAATGAACTTTAATTTTCTAATTACATGGCTGATAATTATCAACAAGTAATTCAAACACACCATAATAACATTTAAAAGCATTCAATCAATACTCAACATTTCTGCTGGATTCTTCTTTGGTGGGTGGGGGAGTGTCTACAATTGCTAGTATCTGCGCTTTGGTAAATACTGCCCGTCTTTGAAACTTATGAAGTATAAGATAAATGCAAATATCAAAGTGACTTCACACGCTCTCATTTTTGGCACCAAACACCCAACATGCCATAGTGAACAGGTATTTTTACCCACTAGAATTTGAGATTTTTTGTCTGCTTTGTTCACCGCTATTTTCCCTGCAGCTACAAGAGTTCCTGACACATGCACTAGGTGCTCAGTAAACATTCATGGCTGGGGGACCGTGTTCCTCTAAGAGACGGAGTGAATGCAAGAGACAGAAGAACATCTCTGTTCATTGAGAGCTTCACATGTGCAGACAGTATATGACATGCTATGCAGTGGGAAGGGTCCTGGAGACAGAAGACAAGTTCCTCCTGTACAAGAAACTTGCGTTATAAACAGCACATGTTGTGCCAAGAGACAGCTCCCAGCACTGCATCAGAGCATCTCCCACCCGAGATGAGAAAGGCAACAAAGATGCTCCCCTTTCATCCCCATCACTCCATTCAGTCCTTGTGACACGGGGTAGATCACACTCCCACGTCGTCCACAAAGAAATCTGGTCACCTGGCTACAACTCAGAGTAAGCAGTGGGTGAGAGGCAGGAGGTACTCAAAGCTGCGCTTCCAAAGATGGGACAGCGATGCTCTCTGCAGAAGCTCTTGTCACATCATATACGACACTGTCCCACAGTCTACAATTCTGCATCTAATGTGTATTATTTTAGTAATGTCACTTTCCCACCAGAGTGAGGGCAGGGTCGAGGGTGAGCCACCTAGATTATCATTATCCACTTCCCCTCTTAGCCCTTTGAAAATAGGACACGTGGATTTTAGGTGGATACATGGCCACACACCCCCTTCCCCAAAGTATAAGCTTTCCATGGGTCACAGGCCAATGGCTACGAGCAGAACTCAAATATGAACCTTCACAACTGTGCTTGTAAAGGCAATGAAGTCCCCCTCCTCAGTCCTTCTCAGGGACTGGAATGGGGATGTGATGTGATGGCAGGAGCTATAGCAGCCATTCCACACATGAGGTACGACAGAATGTTGGAGCCTCCATTGTGAGGCAGTGCTGCAGGGAGAAAGAGGTCCCTCACCCCACCCCCCAAAGTTAAAGAGAGTTACATCTTAGGCCACCAGCTGACTTGAACGACTCACCTTCTGAATTCCAACCTACCTTCCAGAAAGGTTAAAAGCTGCTAACTAACCTCATATAACACAGATTCATCAACAGGGAAGAGGGAGTAAAGAAATAAAACTACAGCTACAAATGATTTCCTGGTCAGAAACCTAAGTATTCAGTGCATTTTCGAACCAGTTTTAATTCTCTGGCGTGCCCTGGGGTGTTTCACCACATAAACAAAGCTTGAAAAACATCCCCTTCATCAGAGGAGGCATCAGCTGGATGCAGCCCTGGGCGTAATTCCTGGCTCTGAACCCTTACCAGTTTCCACAGTCACCATCAAATTAGTCAATCTGTTTGAGACTTTGTCCCTTAAGTGAACACTGGGAATACCCATCTTTATCTCAGGGAGATGCCGAGCAGTAAGAAAAACAGCGTAGACCAAGGACCTGCTCCCTTCTAAGTGAGCCCCACCTGCTCATGGCCAACAACTGACATATCCAAAGTGGGGACTGGCACAGGGGAGGCGGATAGCCACACACGAACATGCCTCACGGTGAGCCAAACAAGTCGTCAGCCTGACTCACTCGAGTGTACGGAATGCTTTTCCGAGGGTGAGAGTGAAAGCAGGGCCCCGTGTTCAGGCTGGGATTTTATCGCCAACCAACAGCTTGGAATTTCAAGCATTGCTTCCCTCCTTTGTCATGTGAGAACTCAGATTGAGATCTGCATAGTCCAAAGGAAATGTCAGGCCAGCTGACATTAAGACTAAAAAAATTAAAAATATAAAGAGAGACCGGTGAAATGAATTTTCACTATTTATTTAAATTTAACCCATATTTTCCAAATAGTATCATTTCAACTATAGTCCGTACTAAAATAAAAAATTACTGAGATCTTCTGTATTCCTTTTTCCTACCAAATCTCCAAAATCCCCAAAAGTCTATGTATTTTCCACTTGTAGCACATTTCAATCAGGAAACTAAATTTTCACTGGAAATACATGACTTCTATTACAGTTCAGAAAATGTACACTGAAAACACAAACTCACATACCCATGGGGTTCTCAACATAAAACTTTTCCAAAAGCTGAATCGAGGACCTATGTTTAAATTCAAGTCAATTGAAAGCAAATACAGTTCTCACGTCTGTTCCTCAGTGTGACCCTAGCCACACTGGGGTACTCCACAGCTCCATGTGGCTAGCAGCCACCTTCCTGGGCAGCGCAGGTCAGCATGGCTACGAGGAAGTCTTCAGCAGCTAAAACCCTTTGCCTGTGGTCTGCAGGATGGAAGGGTACCGGGACTCTCTAGGCCACATGACTCTTCTTTAATTGGTCCACGTGCAAATTTTTAAATGATGTTCCTACAACATCCTTCTTCTCACCCAATTCCAAATAGATTAAAAACCACAAACTGCCCAAGTGTAAAACTCTTCCTTCCTAAAAATATTGTTTGAAAATTATTTTTCATAATATGAGTTTATTTTCACAATTTTTGGTAGATATTGGAGTTTGGGGGTCTCAGGTTGGACTGACCAATATGCTGAGTCCAAATGGAGATGTGCTGTAGGTGAAAATGAGACACTGGATTTTGCAGACCCGGTCTGAAAAAGGAAAGACCATAAAATGTCTCTTGGAAAACTTTTTTAATATGGATCATTTGTTGAAATAATACTATTCTGGATATACAGAGTTCATTAGAAGATATTGGATTATTATATATTAAAATATGTATTGCAAATAATATTAACCTAATATGCATTTAGATACATACTGCAGTATTAATTTCATGGTTTCTTTTTACCTTTTCTTACTGTGGCTACTAGAAAAGTTTAAATTACATTCGTGGCTTGCATTCTATTTCTACTGGACAGTGCAAAGCCAGATGGTTTCTATGGTGCCTGCAGACTCTAAAATGTGTAGATTAAAGTCAGCAAGATGAAGGCATAGAGCTTTTGGGGGGACCTCCTTTAACTGTATCCATTGCAAATATTTAATTATGTGCTGATAGCATCTTTATTCCTTGACCACTTTGAAACAGATTAATAATCACAAATTGTTCTAGTTGAAGACCAGCCTTCTCTAGGAAAAAAGTGATCTTCTGTTTGACGTTATTTGTAATATAGTGACTTACGAGAAGTTCCGTCAGACACCTGAGTGAGGTCCGGGTGAAAGCTCGTGGGTGTCAGAAAGCCACAAAGCGGTCATCAGAAGGATGCTTGTGTGTGGGGCAGACGCCGACCTCTCACCCGTGTGTGCACCGTATTTCGATTTCAGAGCCACCTGGGCCACTGAACAGCAAGGTGGACCGTGAACTTGCAGGGTTCACCGCAGAGCACCTGGGCAAGGACCCAGCCTGGCTGAGGTGGCCTCCACTGTAAACTGGAGGTGACATAATATCCCCACACTGGTGCCACTCTTACTAGTGGGTTGCCACGGGAGACCAAAGAGGATGATGCTACAGTGGGCAGTGCACCGTGGTCAACAGTACCAGCCTGCCACTGCCTAAGATGGGATGACCCCAGGTATCTTAACCAGGACTGCCCTGAGTTACTCTTGCTCTTATTGCTACTGTAAACCCCCCTTTAGATAGGATGCCCTGCCCCTTAAACTGTCAGCTCTCACTTTAAGGTTTCATTAAGCCCCACACACTCTAAGCCTGGGAGATTCAACACCTTGCAGATGCCTGGGCATCTGGCATGGGGTAACTGCAGGCAACCCACCAATGGTGCGACAAACTGAACACTCAATAGTCTCTGTTTTACCAAGAGACATGTGACGGCCACTTTAAGTTCTAATTTGAACTAATAAAAAAGCCACCCACAGAGGGGTTGGCATTAAGGAGAAGCAATTCATCTGGCAGGATGTAAATGACGCGACATTACAAGAGAGCATTTGAGTGTTATTATCTGGGCTGAGAAAATGGATTCCGTCTGTGCACGGACAACACTGGCACCCTGCACGTGGGTGCACCCACACGTGCCCTGAGAAACGGAGCCACACTTTGGAAGGAACTTGGCGGTGCTGCTGCTGCTGCCTCCATCCCCATTTCTCTGCGCGCCGCACCATGTAGAACAAAGAAAACCACTCCTAGTTTGTAGGAGTAAAAAACAGAGAGGAAACAGAATCTTGAGTCCTGAGAAGATACACGTTATTACAGAAATATGGCCATTTTCCATGTGTTATCTCATCCACTGACATTTAGAATCAGGAAATGATTCACGGCTAAACTCTCACCTATTCAACCTAATTCTGAGTGAAAATATACAAACACCAATAAGAAGCTAAGTCTGTTACGCTGTAGAACGACAGACACTGTAACCCCAAAGTACCACAGCAGTTTGTTTTTAGCAACCTCTCCATAATTTCTGAATCATCTTTTCCCTCCCCTTTCATTAGTTTCATTTCAAAGTTTGGAAAGCTTTCTTTAGAGAATAAAAAAAGAGAAATACTTAAACACTATAAAAGGAGGAACTGAAATTTGACGTTTGCAAAGCTTTCTAACTGTGTGATGTTACAAAACGGTGAAAGAGAGCAGTAACAGCCAGTGCAGAGACATCTGAATAATGACTTCAGAGCAATATAGAACACAAACAATTCTCTCTTGGTCCCCAGTGCACTACAAAACAGCCCAATGCTTCCAGCACAGCACAGAGCTTGTCACATAATAGATACTTGATTAATTCATTTGCATAATAAAACATATGTCACATGTATACACTCATTCACACATATACACACATCCTTGGGAAACAAACTTTGGCTAATGACAAGTAGAAACAAACTGGCAAGCTGGCCAGTTTATAATCACATGTATTTTTAAACCTTTTATTGGCTAACCGGGACCTGTGCTTTTCCTACAGATGTCATTCTATAAAAATACTGTCTTTTGACAAACACATTGGGAAATAAGAGATGAGCCACTGAATCAAGATTATCCCGGTGACATTCAAACACATCACCCCTCATTAACCAGCACTCATAACTCACACACACGACAGCTGGAGAGAAAGGGGTCAAAGAGCTAACAACAGAGTGCATGTGTAGGTAGAATCCAAGCAACAAATTAATTTGCTAACTTGCCTTCTTGCTTTCTGGACTTAACTTCTGTTTAACATGCAGCCCTGATATGCAAACTCACAGTATGGCTAAAGTCAGGAGACTAATGTCCCAGCAAACATCATAAATGGTTCATTTAGCTGAAATTTCAACATTGCAATCTTTAAAACAGCTGGCCTTCACGTGTAACCCGGAAAACAGAACGTTCAAAACAGAACCTGCGATGTGCCTGCAAAGCAGCTTGTGTCTAATTCATAGGAAAACAAACGCAAATGACTGGCAAACAAGACGAAATATTCCACCTCATTAGTAATCAAAGAAATGCAAAAAAAAAAAAAAAAGAAAAAAGAAAGAAAGCAAGAAAGAAAAAGAAGTGCCTGCATTCTCAGCTTGGTTGACCACAGTCATGTGAGCCGTCTGAAAGGCCGGCACCCAACCCCCAGCCCCTGGCAACGCATCACAATTGGCACAGCCTTTCAGGAAAGCAATTTGGTAATCGGTCTCAAAAGCCCTACAGCTCTCTTTGCAGCAATCTATCCTAAAGCAAAAATTGGAAGCAATCTAAATCTCCAATAGCACATGTTAAATCAATTACAGTACATGCACTTGACAGGATAGATACATGAAAATATTTTCAGTAAAAGTCAGCTGATGATCAAATGCTCACTTGTAAGGTTAAGTGGAAGAGCCGTGGCACAAAGCTGAACAGACATGACGTTACACACACATGAATATAAACATTTGGAAGAAAATACACCAAAATGCTGATGGGGAACTGCTCTGGGTAGGTTGAGACGTTTTTATTTTCTTTGCAGATTTAGTTCTATTTTTCCAAATTGCTCATTACTTAGAGCACATTATTTTTAAAATCAGGAAAGAGTTATGAAAACCCTAGCCAGCAAAGAATCATTACTAATGCCTCATCTGGTTGAGTATGACTACGATAAATAAGATATAGCTATTTACCTAGTTACTTCTTTTCTAAGGCTGTCAATGATGGTTTTCCTTACACACTGCAGTGTGTTAGGAGATTCTTTTCTCTTTGAGGTACACACCTACCAACCTCCTCTGAGTCACCTTTTTGAAGTTTTATGATGCCAAAGTCTATAAACACAACATTAAATATTTATGGTTGATATTTGCCGCTTCTAAAAATACGTGGAGAAGACGGTCTCTTAACGAGGCCTCCACTTGACCTTGTCGCTGAATTAACCAAGACTGTCTGTTCTGCGGACGTGCTGACAGCTGCCCACAGGCCCCGGAGCTCACTGGGCTGGGGCCGCCTTCCTTTCCATGGGCCCAGGGCCTTTCTGCCAGAGCCGGTGACCTGTGTGCTTCGTAATCCAAAGTGTCCACTAGACCCAAACCTGCTTATGCCAGTTGGACTTATTACTGCATTTATGAAAAGTAATTTATGTTATATAAACTAATGAACTAGGAGCACAATTTTATCTTCCTACCAAAACCAGTCCAGATGCTTTGTCGTAGACTTACCTAACAGAAATGGTCACACAAAAATGGATCCCGGAAATGATGGTAGGTGGACAAGGTATGGGAAGAGATCTGGGGAAAGGGATAAATCTGCAGGTGGATTCTGCACTGAGGCGGTTGCACAAATGCCGGTAAAGTCCCACTCCACTTTGAAGAAATCAACACTGGCAACCACAGAGGGTGCGTCAGGGGTACAACTTCCAAGGAAAGTTGACCTCAGACTAGAATGATTGGATCCACATTCCAAGAAAAGGGTCTGTTCCCTTCTGTCAAGAGGTTGGTGGATCCATTTGCATTTCAATATTTTAATGTAAGCTCTCTAGGAGCTGACACTTAACTTGCACCCCCTACACCTGAGTATGGGTTTGAAGGAACAGCACAGGGAAAGGAAAAGCGGTACTTGGTAGCAGAAACCCAGGACATGGCCTCCGAAGCCCAGGATCAAGCTGAGCCCATCAGAGGAAGTCATGCTGATGGTCCATACCTTCAATGTGACATGACCAGAAAGGCCCTGACCTCTGCAGTCCTCCTTCCCAAACTCAGAACCCCAGCCTAACGCCAGCCAGACCCACACTGAAGGACATTCCACAACATTCATGACCAGTATTTCCTAAAACGATCAGAGCCATAAAAAACAAGCAAAGTGTGAGAAACTGTCACAGCCCAGAGGAAACATGGGCCCACGACGACTAAATTCAGAGGGGTGGTCTGGATGCGATCCTGAGACAGAAAAAGGACATTCATGGAAGAAAGGGTAAATCTGAAAAAAGTTTGAAATACAGTAACTAAAGAAATTTTAAATAATGTATATGTATATCATTCCTTCCATTCCCGATTTACCTAACGCTGTTACTGAGGCAAAACCACCCATCACTCTTTCAGAGTTCGGTGAGTTTGCCCCCCTGCGAACCTTCAGCACGTCACAAACCACTAGCCCTGCCAACCCTGGAGGAAACACACACACACCATACTGTCAAGCTGCAACCTTTACAAAGTCCCCATTTCCACCATTCAAAATGTCATTCTCTTTCTTTCTTATTTTATTTTCAGCTTCTTCCCACCTTAGGGACCTTTGGCTATCTGCTGTCACTGAACTTGAAAAGCAGGGAAGATGAGAGTCCATCAGGGAAAACCTCAAGCAGGAAGGGGCTGGCCACCAAGCCCTGGGTCTCAGGCTGAGGGCCACGAGCTGCCTTTAAAGATGGAAACACTGGCATCTCCAAGGTTCATGCCAAAGTGATCTGCAACACGCAGGGCAGGCTAATGTAGCCCCAGAGCTGAGACATGCACGCGAATGAATCACCCGGGGCCCTCTGACCATGCAGATGCCGACAGAGCCAGCCTGGTGCGGGGACGCCCGCTGCCGTGGGGGTCAGACTCTCGGGACCCACCTCGTGACAGCTCCAGCTCTGTCTTCGGGGAAGCGCTCCCCTCGCTGCTCTGTAGCTGCCTTGTCTAGAAAACATGGGAGAATCTCGAAGATTCCCCTCTCAACTGTAAAATCGTAGGATCCTCTGAGATGTTCATTGAGTCATCCTGATTGTCCAAAGTCTACAAAATGGAATTCCTGGGCACCAGGTTCATTTCTTCCTATCTGATGTACCTTATGTTACTATTAAAAGGTTGTCTGCCCTGATACCCTACTCTGCCTTCACAGCACCAACTCCAGCCCTCACTGATGCCTGCACACAGAGCTACAGTATCTGTGTCAGTATCTGCTGAACGAATGAACGATTAGTGCTATGCGATGTTATCATCGTTGAAACCATAAGTAAGATAAAATTTTGTAAGCTTTGTGAATGGAAAAATTCGCATTTCTTTTCCTGTTAACTCTGCACAGACGACAATTTTTAAAAAGGGGGTAATTCAGTTCTTTCATTATTTTGAAAAGGAAAGGTCAGCATTTCCTACATGCCTTGGAGCAGAAGGCACGGGGAGCGGCGGTGGGATTCTGACAGTGAGTGGGAGATTAACGTGAATTTATGGCGGAGACAGGAGCTGATGGGGCACGTCCTCTATGGGCTCAAAGGATGTTTTCATTTGATGGGATGGAAACCATTTTTCTGTCCAAGAATATAATTAAGAACACAATCCTGATCCATAATTTTTATTTAACTATGCAGTAAAGCAAGAGTATGTGTAGATTCCAATGCTCCAAAGGTTAGGGCACACACGTGGCAAATAAAGAACTTCCCCAGCATTTTCTGGTAATTGACTATGGACTCAAATGAGTAATTCTCTAACCGAGACGCCAATTTATGGTAAAAAGTGAAAGAGGGCTGTGTTTAGGCAGCCTCTTAGATGGTGTCCAAAGAGCCCCACCTCCTAGTATCTGAATCCTGGAACAGCCCAAATCCACATCCTCCAGGATGGTCTGTGTGACCAGAGAACATGACTGAAGTAAAGGCAGTCACTTAAGAGATGAGGTTATGCGAGCACTGTGGCTTCCAGCATGCCGGACCAGGCACCAGGCACCAAGAAGCCAGTCATGGGCAGCCCTGCAAAGAGGGGAGGAACTGGAGCCTCCCGCCAACTGCCACGTTTGTGAACGACCTTGGGATTGACCCTCCGGCCCAGGACCACTTTCAGAGACTGTAGCCTGGACCGATGTGCTGACTACAATTTGTGAGAGACCTTGAGCCAGAACATTCCAGCTAATCTGTGCTTGGATTCCTGACTCTCAGAAATGGGGGGGGGGGGGGGCGAGGATAATAAATGTCTGTTGTCTTCAGCAGTTGAGTGCTGGGGCAATTTGTTACACGGTGACCAACAACGAAACAGGGGCCGAAGCTGGAGTGTGTCAGTGAAGATGAAAGAAGAGTGGCACAGAAACTAGTCCCATCCGTTCGCGCCCCCTCCACCCGCTCTGAGCCAATTATTACTTAATTCCATGGGTTTGCCTTCAGCCAAGCATGCAAGCAAAACAAACATAAGATCCAGCAAACTACATGGATCTATCTGCCACTACCAAGTAGTTCTTTTTTAGTAAAATCTGGGTCTACCTGATAAATCATTTACCTTCCAGATTCATGCAGCCTTACAAACCAGACTGGTATTTTTCCCCTAAATTTTCCCCAGGCAAATAAATCACTTGCTGCCCTCAGCTAGGCATTTGCAGGTCCAAATGGTACAAGTGGCATTTTTTCATTAGATTTGAAGAAAAGTTCCTACTTTAAGTTCTCGATTCACTATGAGGTAAATCCTAAACTTGTCTGGCTTATTTAAGCAAGTTTTTGACATAAAGACTTGAGAAGTTGTGCTGTATTTTGTATCACATGAAAGACTACATTTACCTGAGAGAAAGAGTCCTCTCTGTAGCTTTAAATTACTTATATTACATAAGAGAATTTATTTTCCTCTGATGCAGAATTTCAGTTTGTTTCGTTAGCTTTCTCATGAGTCTGACATCAAGGCCCAGAGTGAACAGACCCGATGGATGTGTACATGCTCTAACTGGGACTCTAAATGAAGCTGGGTCTTGTTTGGGTGCCGTAATTACAATGTGAAGTCATATTCCCTGTGGTCCAAGCTGCAACTGGAAGCTGATCCTCCAAGGCCCCAAGTCCGTCTCCAAGGGACAAACACAGTGATGACACCCAGGCAACCTCCTGTTTACCATCTGAAGCCACCACTGCCCAGAGAGGCAATTCACAGGACAAGGTTTCACCTGCCACGCTCTGAGGCTTCCAAATACAGAACATTTCTGAGCAGACATGTT
Source organism: Camelus dromedarius (assembly GCF_036321535.1). Lineage (NCBI taxonomy): Eukaryota > Metazoa > Chordata > Mammalia > Artiodactyla > Camelidae > Camelus > Camelus dromedarius. The sequence goes on from NC_087473.1 coordinate 14,711,724, forward strand.
GTGTGTTTAATCTGTTTCCCCCCTCAAAACACTGGAGAGTCTTGAAAGATGTCTAACTCAGCACCAAAGCCTTGTCCACAGCATAATTTCCTGCAGAGGAAACTGGACAAAACTTCATGGGCACCAGGTTCATTTCTTTCTATCTGATGTGCTTTATGTTACTGTTAAAAAGTTGTCTGCCCTGACAGTCTACTTGGCCTTCACAGAGCCAACTCCAGCCCTTACTGACGCTAGCACACAGAGCTACAGTATCTGTGTCAGTATCTGCTGAACGAATGAACGATTTTTAGTGCTATGCGATGTTATCACTTTGAAACCATGAGTAAGACAAAATTTTGTAACCTTTGTGGAACGTCTGGAAAAATTCTCATTCTTTTTTTTTCCTGTTAACTTTGCATAGAAGATAATAAAAAAGGGTAATTCTTAAATATAAGACATGACACCATAAAACTCCTAGAAGAGAACACAGGCAAAACATTCTCTGGCATAAATTATAGCAATATTTTCTTAGATCAGGCTCCCAAGGCAAAAGAAATCAAAGAAAAAATTAACAAATGGGACCTAATCAAACTTAAAAGCTTTAGCACAGCAAAAGAAATCATAAACAAGACAAGCTAGACTGGAAGAAAATATCTGCAAACGATTTGACTGACAAGGGGTTAATTTCCAAAATAGACAAACAGCTCTTACAGTTCAATATCAAAAAAACTAACAACCAAATCAGAAATTGGGCAGAAGAACTAAACAGATATTTCTCCAAAGAAGATATAGAGATGGCCAATAGATACATGGAAAGATGCTCAACATGGCTAATTATCAGAGAAATGCAAATCTAAACTACAATGAGGTATCACCTCACACCAGTCAGAATGACCATCATTCAAAAGTCCACAAATGATAAATGCTAGAGAGGGTGTGGTGAAAAAGGAATCCTCCTATACTGTTGGTGGGGCTGTAAATTGGTGCAGTCGCTATGGAAATCAGTATGGAGATTCCTTAAGAAAGTAAAAATAGTTACCATATGATCCAGCAATCCCACTCCTAAGCATATATCCAGAAAAGAGGAAAACTCTAATTCAAAAAGACACATGCACACCAGCATTCACAGCAGCACTATTTACAACAGCCCAGACATGGAAACAACCTAAATGCCCACTGACAGATGACTGGATGAAGAAGTTGTGGTATATTTATACAATGGAATACTACTCAGCCATAAAAAAGAATAAAACAATGCCATTTGCAGCAACATGGATGGACCTAGAGATCACTATAGTAAGTGAAATAAGTCAGATAGAGAAATCTAATATAATATCACTTATACGTGTAATCTAAAAAAATAATACAAATGAACAAACAAAAAACAAAACAGAAACAGACTCACAGACATAGAAAGCATATCTCGGTTTCCAAAGGGGAAAGTGGGGGAAGGATAAATTAGGACTATGGGCTTAGCAGATACATACCACTATATATAAAATAGATAAATAATAACAATTTACTGTATAGCAGAGGGAACTGTATTCAATATCTTGTAATAACCTATAATGGAAAAGAATCACACAAAAAAAGTTAAAAATAATAGAACTACCATATGATTCAGCAATCCCATTTCTAGGTATTTTCCCAAAGAAAATAAAAACACTAATTTAAAAGGATATTTGCACCCTTATGTTCACTGCAGCACTATTTACAACTGCCACGACATGGAAACAACCTAAATGTCCATCAACAGATGACTGGATAAAGAAAATATGACATATACACTGGAACAGTGCTCAGCCATAAAAAAGACTAAAATCTTGCCATTTGTGACAAAATGGATGGACCTGGAGGGCATTATGCTAAGTGAAATAAGTCAGACAAAGAGAAACACTGCATGATTTCACTTACAGGTGGAATCTAAAAAAACAAAATTCATGAACAAACAACAAAACAGAAGAAGACTCACTGAAACATGTGGCTGGCAGAGAAGAGGGGGACAGGGGAATGAGTGACACGGAGGGAGACGAAGAGGTACAAACCCAGCTACAAGATGAACGGGTGACAGGGATGAAATGCACAGTGTGGTGAATACAGTCAGAATAATGTCGTATCTTTGTGTGGTGACAGAAGGTAACCAGACTTATTGTGGTGATCATTTTATAATATACAGAAGTATCCAATCACTGTGATGTGCACTTGGAACTAACACAGTGCTAGAGGTCAGATATAGATCAAATAAATAAAAATAAAGGAGGGAGAGAGAAAATGCATCTAATTACACACACACACACACACACACACACACACACACACACACACACACACACACACTTCATTAAATGACGGCACAGTGGAGTGGAATGGGCCCTTAATCCAAGGTGGGTGTCCTTATAAGAAGTGGTTGCATGAAGACAGAGCTGCACAGAGGCAGCAGAGATGGGAGTGACGAGCCCACAGGTCCAAGAGTGTCCAGGGTGAACGGAGAGCACAGAAGCCAGGAGAGAGGCAAGGGAGGGGCCCCTACAGCCTTCAGAGGAGGGCAGCTCTGATGACACCTGGATTTGGGACTTCTGGCCTCCGGGACTGTGACAGAACACATTTCTATTGGAAGCCACAGCGCTTGCGGTCAGGCTCAGGGCAGCCTGAAGAAATCGACGTGACCACAAACAAGCTTCCGTCACAGCCTTCCAGAGGAAAAGCCCTGAGGGTCGGCTATGGTCCTGGCTATGGGATGTTGGCCCACCCCCACCCAGACGAATGACCCCGCTCCACCACAGTCACCCCACCTCCACCATTTGCCTCCACGTCCTGGGACGAGCTTGAGGCTTGGGTGGGAATGCAGATCCCCATACAAGATCCCAGATCACGGAGATGACATTTCATGGCTGACAAAACACTGCCCCCAAATATACATACAGAAGCATGTTTGTTTAAAAGGGTGGTCTCTGCATGCAGGTCCACATTTGCATCTTTGGGTCTCTCAAAACAGTACAATTTTTATGGGGTTTAGCATGGCTAGATAATTATTCTGAAAACCGAGGTGGTGTGCAGGTTTTAGATCAATAAAAGAGGCCCTGGAACCACCGCTTAGACAGGTCCCCAAGGTCTGTGACATCAAACCACAGAAGGGATGAGAAACCATTACCATAACGAGCTCTCCCTCCATCCCCCCAGCGATGAGTCCTCTGGAAGAATTAATTAAAAATTCTGAAATGGTTTTTCTTAAAGGAGAAAGACAGTCTTGCTGAGAAGCGAGTAACCAGATCAAATCTCTGCGCATGTTTATACGCCTGCCTGTAATTTTCACCTTCGAGGACATCTGCAGGGAAAGGGACCTTCATTTACTCCAAGAGTTCTCCAGTGTATCCCTCTACGATTCGAGCAGTGGGGTGTCTCATTTACAAGGACGAGCAGAATGTCAGCTCCACGTGGACTGATGACAAACAGTTCAATATGTGATCAAGAACTAAACCTGCTTTTCAAATTTCTGGATTCTGTTATTCCACATCCAGCCAACCGGGACCAACAGTTAGAAAAGACAAGGGCCACCATGGAGGCTTTCCTCACATTTATAAAAGGGAAAGAACAAGGTCTACTATCATTTATTAAACAGCATGTATAAGAATTGAAATTCAGTGAGTTCATACATGAGAAAGAAGGTTGAAGAAATTTTAGTCAACTCTATCCAATACTTGTAATACATTCGGTGTGGAAAAAACCACCTGACTTTATCTAATTAATCAATCACCATTTAAAAAAATACATACATATATATGTATATATAAAACCCCTCCCTGTAATGGAGGTACCGGGGATTGAACCCAGGACCTCATGCATTCTAAGCATGTGCTCTACCACTGAGCTATACTCTCCCCACCCCAACACCGCTGAAGCTATATATTTTAAAGCAGATGAGCTTTGAATCCAGGACCAGTCACTGCTGTTGATTTGATTTCACAGCAAAAGTCCAAGAGCCAGGAGTTGTCAACCCAAGAGGAAGGGGTTTATAAGGGAAATAATTCACCTTGGTCAAGAAACCAGAAAACTGGAGGTGAGACAAGCTGAAATTCAAATGTTCCTAGTCCACAATAAAAGGAAAGAAACCAGAAGACATAGCCAGAATTTATCCTTAATGATTATGATCTGTATCCTTCCCAGCCTTGAAGTCACCTAAGTGAGCTTTAATAGTAACATGATAGTAACAGAAATATGAGCCATTCCAGGTCATTCCACAGATGAGAACTACACACAGCACAGAACACGACCGAGCCCAGAACCATCTCTCTCAGAAACACAGTATTTGCGTGCGATACTAAGGAGGAGAAGAAAAACGACACTGTGGTAAGCACGTCTGACTTCCCGCAGGTGTAGTCAGTACCTGTAGCTAACCAAGCACACAGCCATGGGTCAGGGCTGCAACTCCAGCGCCTCGTTCCCTGGGATCTCTTCCCGAGGTCCTGCAGCTCCTCGGTGCCACAGTCAGAGGGCTGGGAGGGGGATCTGAGCAGAGTGACGGGAGCGTAAGACATCATGCTGGCTGCCTCATTTCCTTCAACGACATTCTTTTCCAAGTTACACTTCTAGGGGGAGTGGACGGGTCTGCCTCTGCTACTCACATCCAGAAACAAGTTCTGCCCTTACAGAGACACCTTTGCCAAGCATGTGATGAAATACCCTCTCTGTGCACCCAGCCCGGGAGCACACTCCTACCAAGAGATGCCAGCCCTCAGCCCTCACCCACACCCCCTTCCTGAAAACTCCATGGAGACCACACGTGTCCGCGAGAATCCAGCCGTAACTAACCCTACATATTTATGCTGGTCCAACCGTGAGGTCAGAGATTAGCTGGTGAAGGCCGATGCCGGGTGCGTGGGTGCCGCCCTCCAGGCCCTGAACTCCCCCCAGGTTTCTGCCACAATCTATCACTGATTTGCTCACCCCAGAGACTCGCACCCCACTGCTGCCAAAGGGAACGAACGCCCTAAAACCCACATCGATTGCATCATTCTCCTTTCAACAAACTCTCCAGTGGTCCCCTGAGCACATGTAACGAAGTCCACATGAACTGACTGGTTTGTTCCCTCCACCAATCTCTCTGCTCCCACAATATTCAGGGGTCTGGCCATGGTCAGGCCTGTTCTATCCAATCAGATGATAAAAAAGGAACTTTCATTAACCAGTATACCTTGGTGCCCAGCACAGAGCTCGATGAACACAAGATACACCTCAGGTAATGGCTGCACTGAATTAAACTGAGAGATAATACTGTAAAAGCACTGTAGGAAAAAAGCAGGGCTTTCCATGGATCTGGAAACACAAAGCAAGCTTCTGGCCCCGTTCGACTGCATGACTCGAGTACCTGTCAACAAGTATTTCCGGCCGGGGTCAGAAATGCTCGTCCACGTTACCCAAGTGGAGAGGTGAGTATTTTTCTCCATTACAAAGGAACGATGCCATTCTCTGTGGAATTTTTTCCAAGCTGTGACATCCTGCTGGGTTTCCATCATAGGCAGTTTAAAGCAAATGAAGTCCTCGGGAGCTTTACTGCTCTAATTGAGAGAGATGCAGCAGCGCCCAAGATTGATTTCCCATCATGGATGCGGGAGTAATACGCCCACTGACAGCAGAGAATCACAGAGTGAACAGGCGTTCTTTCTCCCTGGTTATCCCACTCTCTCTCCAGTGCTTCTGTGGGGTTCTTGTACGATCGGCAGTCTGAGAGGTGAGGGAGCCCCTCTTCAATTTTATAAAGAGCCTCTTCTAAAATGGAAGTTTCAGTAATACCCCGAGAAGTCCAACATTCCTGATCTTTAATTAAAGGGCCCACTGCCCTGTAGCTACTTCAGTACCCCACTTCCAAAGTGACACTGACCATCCTGCGTTGTGCTCCAAGCTGGTGCAGGAAAGCTGGGCACCATCTTCCAATTCTTCATCCTCATTAAGACCACATCAGCTCCTAGCAAGCAGAAGCTGGTGGGAAGGCACAAGTTTAAATTTTTCATGACACCTACTGCTTTCCTGTGAACTCAGGAGAGTTTTTATTCTTCCCACCAGGGAGCCCCAGTGGCAGGGAGGGGGATGGGAGAAGAACCTCAACTCCAAGTCTAATTAAGAGTCTACCTATAGGTAGGCTGCCTGACAGTACAAACTGCAGGACTCTTGGAAGCTCACATCCAGTTCTGGCCAAACACAGCTCTGGGTACTGGCTGCGGTCCCTCCTTCTCTCCCACCTCCAATGTCTGAGTGCTCAGACACTGTCCAACATGCGCTGGACACATTTACTTTCCCTCCCAGTGTGAGTCTGTCTCCACCTCCCCCACCCAAATTTATTCATGGGAGATTCTGAGTTGGCCATCCACTACCAACTGGTGCTACTGCTACATCTGAAATGATGACGATTAAGAGAACAAAAAACCCTTCTTTTCCTTGTATTCCAATATATGATATATTTTACTTTCCAGTCAAGATATTGCTTGTCAATCACATACCCTTATCTATGGGCAAATTTTGTAACATCTTCAAGGGTGCCCTTTTTTTTAAACTCTGGGGAGACCTAGATCCAAAAATGAATTTTGAATTACAAACAAGTCACTGAATCAGCTGCACTGGAAGGAGTAATCCGGCCAGAGCCATCCCAGGAAATGAGGGAGGATACAGACAAGAAGACTTAGAGAATTCCAAGAGAACAGTTCTGAAAATAGTCAACTTGATTCTCTGTAAAAATGCACAGATTCATGGCTCACACACTCTGACAAGAGAACCCATCTGCTCTCGTGGCTCTCCTCCTCACTGCAAGGACCCTACCCCACTGAGAAAGACCCTCCCAGCACTTCTAGCTGGGGGTTCTGCTGACCAGGCCGCACTGCATGGAATGAGAAAATAGAACCTTCCAATTCACGATGCATTGGGTTGACTTGCGTTTCCCCCCAGAAGATATGCTGGAGTCCTAACCCCCAGGACCTCAGAATGTGACCTTGTTCGGAAACAGGGTCTTTGCAGAAGGAATCCAGTTAACTTAACCACAATGTTCCTTCTCTCCCCGTCCCCCCACTCCCAGGAGCTGAGGAGTTGCCATACAAGTGCTGGGTACGTTTCATGGACTGAACTCTCAAGAAGGACCAGTCCCAACATGTTAGTCTCATGGCTCAAACAGTGTCCGTTTCACAGCGCCACCACAACAAAGGACCACAAGCTGGGTGGGTTCACAGCCATGTATCCCTTCACAGTTCTGAGTCTCCAAGTCTGAGATTAAGCCGTTGGCAGGATGGGTTCCTTCTGAGGGCTGGCAGAGAAGTCTGTTTCAGGCCCTCCTCCCTGACTTGCAGGTGGCTGTCTTCATGTTCATACGCACCTGCATCCAGATGTCCTCTCTGTATAGGGACACCAGTCACACTGGACCAGGGCCCACCCCAGAGACCCAATGCGTCTTGAGAGGGCATGACGAGAGACACAGCTCAATCCATAATGGTGACATTGACTAATTAATTTATAATGTCCTAGCAGTGGCAATAATTAACAACAAATGCACGGAAGGAGAACACTGCTTAGACACAGGACTGGGGCTGGCCTTAGAATTCCTTCCTCAGGCTTGAGCTTGAATAAAACATCTGAGTCTGCACCAGCGGGGGCCGGGCCAGGCCAAGGGCCATCCCACTGCACAACTCCTAAAAGACACACACTTGACTCGAGGGCGACTCGATCTAAACAATTTCCATAAATTTTGGGCATACCAGGCATTTCTTTCTTTAAAAAAAAAAAAAAAAAAAAAAAAGCATCCCATCAGCGTCTGTGACTTTCGGCATTTAGAATATATTCTGTCCAGTGGGTGGTTGAATATGTGTGTGGGCTGGAGAACCAGGAGAGAGGGGGCATTCACTGTTGTTCCCGATTAATATCTTCTGGAGGAAAAATGCTCCCCGATCATAAAGAAAATGGAAGGCAAAGAATTCTACAGGGTCAAGCGGTAGACACACTCCAGTCCTCTGAAATCAACAACTGAACTCACATCTAAAAGAAAGCAGTACACATGCCTCAAGCCTAAACATCTTTCCCCTTTTTGATCAGCATGGAATCTCTTTCTAATTCGCTTTCCCCTGAATTTCCTATCCACTGAGCTCTTATGTTTCTTAATGATTAGTCTCATTTACGACTTTTTCCTTATGAATGTTAGAGAATCAGTGTCAAAACTGTCTAGCCTCCACCAATTGTCTATAACTCGACACTCCAGGCCTGACTGGTGTTAGGGGAAACCACGGGCGTGGGGCTTCAGGGTCCTCCAGCTCGTTTCTAGGTCTTCCCCAAAAGGGGTGGGGGAAACTGCAGGGGGCTCTTAATGGTTACATAGCTCTGTGCCTGGGTTGGACATCTGCACCTCGTGTGGCTTTAAGTGAGCAAAACCCACAGCTACGGGACAACCTGGCACATCAGGGATTATTGCAGACAGCCTGGACACAACCTAGTCCACACGTGGGTTTCTGGCCGGAAGACTCTGTGATGATCTTTCATTCTCCCGCACGTGTGCTTCACACGTCCACCAGCCCCCACAAACTACTTTAAAGTCACGTCTAAAATAAGAGAAAATTGATGTGACCCAGAGAGTGTACCCCGAGATGCTAACGTGTGCATTTCCAGACACAACGACAGAAGTCAGTGGCATGTCCGTGGCTGGCATGCTACATGATATGAAAAGAAGACCTGGGGGGTTCTCCTTCTGCCCCTACAAAATATTAAGCCAGCTCCGAGGGGCCACTTAACTTTCCTGATGTCTGCAGACACTGTGGGCTGCTGGCAGTGGAGGGGGCAGTATTCCCAGCAGAGATGGGTGGGGGGATTCCTCACAGTGGGGGCATCCTCTGCACTGCGGAATATTTAGCAGCACCCCGGGCCTTCACCCACTAGATGGCAGTGACACCGTTATCCCCAGTTGTGATAACCAGCAATGTCTCCAGACCCTGCCATGCGTCCCCTAGGGGCCAAAACTGCCCTGGCCTGGGACTGCAGTCTAGGTTAAAGGCCAACTTTGCTGACCCATGTTTTCCATGAATACTCAGATTGAGAGGGCTGGCTTGTATGACCAATAATTACAAAACATTTCTTATCTTCCCTGCCAGCTGTAAGCAAGTTGAGACAAGGAGCCACGTCAGAACTGTCTTTAGCTCAACATCTCCAAGGATTTTTTAAAAACTTCACATCTCTTCTTCACTAATGAAGCCACATATTTGCCTATGACATCCTCCCACACTTGCTACTGTAACATTCTTCTCCCCGAGGTAGCCTCAACAGTCTCCTCGGGATTTTATTTACAGCATAATTTATTTTTCTGAGCCCAGGCACATGGTGAAATGTCACCAAGTGCAGACCAGAACCCCGCCGCCCGTGCACAGGGTTTCCACACGTTGATTTGTAGCTCTCCTGACACTTACAAGAACGACTTTATGTAAACAACTAGCAAAATAAAAAACAGAATTACCTAAAACTGCAGGAAGGACATCCCAATGCTTGCTGCACGATTTCCTGGCAAGCTGTTTCAAATGCAGCACAGAACAAATCAGACCAGAGGGATACGTTGTGAAAACCTGGCACTGGTTTCAACTCAGGCTGGTGAGCAACCCCACTCGGGGCACTGGTACTTAGAAGAAAAGGAACCTCCATTTATAAGCTGTGCTTGTTGGCACTGAGGGGTTTCAATTCTTCAAATGTCCTAGGGATTTGGGGTGTGGCTAAGGATTCCCTTCACTTTCGTCTACCTTTTCCTAAAAGCCAGTAGGACACGGAGAAGGGCACCCAACACCAGCTCCCAGGAGCCAGGCCGGCAGTGACTCGATTAAGGGAATTATTTATGATGTGACCCCTCTAAACGGAAAAACATCAAACAGATTAACATTTTGGCAAAAAGGTACTTCCATTTCAAACAGAAATGATGAGTTCCCTCTCATCGGCAAGGCTGGGAAGCCACCTCTCAGCCACAAATGGAGTCAACACGGGGTACGCTGTCTCATCTCATTACTGGCAAGAACACCTCCCGATCTGAGTTACTGGACCACTTCCCAGCCGTCCCTGGCCTTGGGGGAGCACCGCACTGCGAGACTCCGAAGCCCCCTCCCCATTAACCAGGCTGCCAAGCAAGTCTCCCTCCACAGCATCATTTCTATAACCCCATTCAAAGAAAAGCACAGCTGCGGAAACACCAAGGGGAGAAGGGAAACCATCTCAGAGGTTAGAGACTTAGCAAAGGGAGGGAATTCACCTGCCTGGTCTGTTCTGTTCTGTTTTGACGTGTCTAATCTTAACATCACGAAACTGATTTGATTTGACTGTAACTCTGCTTTGGAGACCTTTGAAACTGTGACCCTTCCACTCCGGTAGCTGACACTGTGGTGAGAGTGAAATGCAAGTTTTGAAACCTCAGCCTGCTACTTACAGGGTTATGCAGTCAGACAGATTACGTGTAAGTTAGGGTGTGTGGAGAGATGGGGGATGGGAAGGCTAGAAGGAGACCAGTATATGCTCATAACTGGAAAGGAAAATAAAGTAAACTTGCCAAGGTACAACATAGTGATTCTAGTATGTGGCTCTAAAAAGTCCATTTTGTTTGAAGCTCTAATTTCAGAAGCCAATGCAAGGATCCCCTAAGGCTAAAATCTATTTCCTGTGTATTCTTAAGAAGTTAGTTTCCCAAATGATTCCCCTCGCCCTGCATCTAGGAAAAGCACAACAAAGATGGCTAAAGATAAAGTCATATAAACCCCAGGAAGAAAGTAAACCAGGACGGGGGTGGGAGCAGCATCAACAGGGAACATTTTCATGGAGAAATTTTCCCAAGACGAGTACTATTAATACCAATGCTATCAAATTACCGCCTAGGAATTTCTGAGAACGAAAACATATTATTCTCTGCCTAAAAATGTGCTCACCCACAACCATGTTCTTTTTCAAATAAAGATACCTAGAACCAGGAAGGTAACTTCAGTAACATACACAGATATAAGAAATCGGTTTCAGGGGTCTTCTCAGGAATGTCAGACGAGTTCATGCTGGGAGAGCACCTGCCTGATAAACGTGGTTTTAACTCACCCTGTTGCTTTCAGGCCCCTTAACTGTGATGCTCTAGCCTAAGAAATGCATTTCCTCTAATAGCTGTGCACCAATGACGTCTCCTTGCATCTGATATTCAAGGCATGGGTGGGATTGGGGCGTGGTGAGGCAGGCTGTGAGGGTGAGCTCAGGTGGGCGTGGGCATGGGAGAGGGGCAGCTAGGAGATGGGGGAGGGGAGGGGGATGGGAGACGCGTGTAGGGCGGAAGGCCTGAGTAGGGCTGGGCTTCAGGGGGTGCAGTGGGAGATGGAGGGCTTTGGGTGCGAGGGGAGGGAGACGAGCACAGATGGGGACAGGTGCTGGCAAGAGGACAGGTGAAAGGGCACTGGGGGAGGGGAGAAGGCAGGGGAGGCCTCTAACCCGGGGACACCAGGACCCACCCCCAGATCAGAGCTGTTCCTGTGGCCCCCGCCTAGTCTTAGACCTCAGCCTGCTAGCTGAGATGCAGGTCACCAAGGGTGATATGGGGGTCCCGGGAGTCCCCAGTCTGCTAGAACACCTGGTATTCTCTAATCTGGGTGACATTCCAACCAGGTAAGCATCATCACCTAACACCTTCCCTCCTCCTGGACACTGCACTAGCAGAGTGTATCTGAAGGCACCCTGCGGTGCTGGAGCGGAAACTAGGCTAAACCGCGAGCGTACACTCCCTTCCCCTCGGAGCGCACCGGTCTTAACAGAGGTGTGCACTGGGTTCCGAGTTACTAAGCAGCACTCAGCGGTGCAGGAAGAAGAATTTGTTCTCATTAGGGCCGTAGCCAAGCCTTCACTTGCCATCGTGTTTCCTATTTACTCACCATTCAAGGCGTGAAAATACGCCCAATTTCTCTACAACACAGAATACAGAAACATCATGGCTTAATTAGTCATCACCTTGATGTCGGCTGTGCTAGTCTTCCAGGGACATGCAACCACCAGGACAGGGTAGCCAGAGAGCCCCAGAAGCCAGAAAGATGCCCCACACCTCCCACCAGATACACACACATTTATTTGCCCCTCAAGTAGAGAGGGATTACGTAGACTGCACTACACTGATCTGAGAACCACTCCCCCCAAATCTGACTTAGAAATCAGTTACAAATAGTGGTGACGAATCACTCCTAAATTGATTTTTTTCATGGCTGTGGCTGCTCTCATGTAAAAGAGAAAATAGGAAACACGGGTTTAAAAGGGCACTAGGTGAGATATACAGAAACAAATATAAACCCTTTTATCTGAAATTAAAAAGTCTAACAATTCATTGGGAAGGCAAGATAAAGACATACACAGGGAAGAGGACATAGCTGAGCTAAGTACATCCCGAAGCTGCAAACTCACACGGGAGACTGGTCTTGGGCCCGTCGGCCAGTGTAACCGGTGTACCCTCAGTGCTCACCAAGGCGCCCACTCGGTACCTGCTCAGCACATGCCGGCAGAGTGATGAATGAGTGAATGAGGCCTCTGCCTGGTCTCACTGGGCAGGTGGGGGCAATCCCATGACCACAGTATCAACGAGACAAAGCACACATCTCCACGCCCAGCTGGCGAAGCTAGGTGTGAAAACAGGCAACGTGCATGAAAACTCACGGAGGAAACATCTCTCCTGAGAAGGCACAAGGTACAATACGTAACATGGGACGGCCTCTCCCACCCAGACAGACTGTTTCAAAAGGACAGGTGACCATACAGTGGAATATTCAGCCACAGAAAGGGATGCAATTTTGACACATGCTACAATACGGGAGGATCTTGAAAACACTACACCCGGGAAATATGCCAGACATGAAAGGATACATGTTGTATGAGTCCACGTCTATGTGGGGTCTGGAATAGTCAGATTCATAGAGACAAGAGTCAGATTCATAGAGACAGGAGTAGAATCGAGGTTACATGGGGAAGGGTGAGTTGTTTCAGGGGTTCAGAGTTACCTGGGGGGATTATAGAAAACATGTGAGTATAGATGGTTGGTTACACAACATTATGAATGTATTTACTGCCACTGAATTGTACATTTATGAATGGTTAACATGATACTATGTTATATGTATTTTACCACAATAAAAACAAACAAAAAAACAACAGAACATGTGACCAGACATGAAAAGTTTTTGTAATTACTTGGAAGTCTCTTTGACCTGCTATAGAAATAACGACTCAAGGGTTAAGAATTTCCTAAATGTCAACAACCAAGGTGGGTGAGAAGTCTCAGGTTCCAGAAGCCACAACTACACCCCAGGAGCTGGGACCCGATGTTGCTTCCTTAAAACACTGCATAGCAAAAGCTGGGCAGAGAGGTTACACCGCTCGGGCAGGAAACAGTGTGGACACGTGGGAAGAAACAAAGGAAGGGCTCGGATGCGGAGCAGTGGGAGATAACAGATGTCAAGAAGGCGAAGACTATGGAGGAAAAAGCAAAAGTGGAAGACAGGAACGGGAGTCGGCAACAAGGGGAAAAAAGACATCAAAACTTAAGGATGTTTAAGGGAATGAACAATTAAGAAATGCATTTATCTCATGGAAAATTTAGTTTCACATTCCTATTCAAAACAGTGCAATGACCGTTCTTCAGAAAGCCGTTCTTCAGCTGACCAAGCGGCTCTGGTTACTCATTAGTAACGGAGCTGGCTGCTTCCCAGGCCATGTGCTACAGGAGCCCCTGTCCCTTAGGCATTTGCCTGTGTCCCAGCTGCACCCCAGGCCCCATTTCCCAGACATGCCCTAGGAGTAAACGGGCCTTGTTAGCCAAGGGCGACGTCTTCTGGACTCCAGAAACCTCTTCGTCACCAGTGCAATGGCCCAGATGTCACCTCCCTGACCTCCAGAAGGTAGGTGTAGTCCTGTATCTGATCCCGCAGGATGATGCTCAGTGGTCCTCTCTCCCCAGCAGAAGGTGGGGCTCTGAGCCCCACCAGGCACTCTGGAAGACAGCTGATGACCAACTGGTTCTCTGCACCCCCCAATGCACCCTGACTACAACTGGATCATAATAACCAGCACAAAGCCAGAGTCACTACGTCATCCTTGAATGAATACACACATTTCAGGTTACTGCGGATTTAGTTTTTAAATACTTAAATCAACAACATGAGACAGCTTAAATCAGCTGGGACAAACGAGAGCTGGAACAGGAACACAGAGATCTAGCGAAGAGAGGCAGAGAGGAGGCTGTGCAATTCAGTGACCTCTTCTGCTACAAAATGATGACAAAAGATAACATCACCAACTGGCCTAGTGTCTGCGGAAGGGCCAGGCACTGTGCTGAGTGCCTGCCATGAAGAAGTGTGTTTAATCCTCATATGAGGGGAAAGATACGATTATTCTTTGACAGAGCACCAAACTGAGGCTTAAAACCTGAAGCTTTCGCTCAGGCGCACATGGCATGAACGGGAGTCCCCAGGAAAACAGGCCCGGCTGGGGTTGCAGAGCCCAAGAAAGGCTGAACCAGCTCCAAGCTTTGGGATCTGGGCCGGCTCTTCCCTGCTGGGCTGCTCCTGGACCCGACCACTCTCCCATTACTCCTCCCCTCACAAGACCCCCACACTCCATCGTAACTCAAAGGGAGCCCCCGAGTCTCTGAGAGGGGCACAGCCTCCAGAGGCATCCTCTGCTCTCCATGATATACCAGTCAAGATTCAAACAGCCCCATCTTCTCACTGGTTTCTTTTAACATCGCTGAGAATGGGAAGGAGGTGCCCCTTCCAGTGACTTTGAGGACAAGACTACACATCAAACAGAATGATATGTAGCAGTGACTTAAAACCTGAAGTCAGAATATCGCTTGCAGGGAGGGTTATACCTCAGTGGTAGAGTGCATGCTTAGCATGCACAAAGTCCTGGGTTCAATCCCCAGTACCTCCTCTAAAAATAAATAAACAAATAAACCTAATTACCTCCCCCCACCAAAAAAAAAAAACAAAGAAAAAAACCTCACAATACCCCTACTCAGCCCTACCCATAAAAAGCAAAGCAAAAGAAAGGAAAAAACTTTAAAAATTCAAATGCACCAAAAAGATGCTGTGTTTTGAGCACAGGTAGGTTTTCCTCCAAGGAGAGGAACACAACAAAATGAACTTCCTAAAAAAAACTTGTAAATGTTCAGAATTCCAACACAAAACCAGCTCTGTCTTGACATGTTGTCCAAACTAAATAAGGTCTCAGTTGATATTTTCGTATGAAAATACATTTTTATGCATGCTCTTTACAAAGAAATATGACTACAAAAAGTTATGGCAATGCTGACCAAAACATTAGTTAATCACATAAAATATGTATAATAATTCCTTAAAAAAAACTCTTTAAAAATAAGTTTGGTCTTAGAAAAAGTTGCAGAAATAGTAAAAAGTTCCCATATCGCCTTCATCTAGCTTCCTGTTATGCTAACATTTTAAATAAACACAGCAATGATTAAAACAAGAAATCAATGTGGACACAATACAGTTAACTACAGCCTTCATGCAAACCCACACGTCCTTTTCCTGTCCCAGAATCGCACCCAGGACCCCACACTCCGTTCAGTCATCCGCAGATCTGTGACACTTACTCTTTCATTCCTTGTCATTGAGGGCTGGACTCTTTGGATGAATGTGACAAGTTATTTCGTAGACTGCCCCTTCGTTTGGGCTTGTCCAATTCTTCTCTTGATTAGATGCAGGGTATGCATTTGGGGCAGGGATACCACAGAAGGGACACTGTGGCAACACATGATGTCACTCTGCCATATTCCTGGTGCGGTTAACCACAATAACGTGGCTCAGGCGGTACCTGCTGGGATTCCCCCCATAAATCGCTGTTCTTGTCTCCTTGGTAATTGGTAAGTATCCTGGGGGAGATACTGTGTCCTAATATCACATCATGATTCTTCGACGTTATGGATACAAAAATTAACATGTGGCTCACGGTGTACAGCTTAAATGGTTAGCTCCATTTGTATCCTTTGGAGGAGGAAAACTTCCAAGCTGAGATCTTCAAAGATGCAGTTTTAAAAACAGCCCCTGCATTCAGTCATTGATGAGAGTTAGATAAGAGTAAGCACAGTACTTAGAATGTCGAGGGATTATTCGTGTGCGAGCAGCAGTCCAGGCAGCTCCACAGCAAGAAGGCCAGTCCCAACGACACAACCTGCACAGAAGACCGGGGTCCACGTCTCGCCAGTGATCCATCCGAGGGGTGTTCGAATAATCACTTAATTTTGTGTAATTTGTATCCTGAGTATAAACAAACGTTCTTAGAGTATCTATTTCAAAGTGATACTGTAAATGTAAGTACATTGTTGGCTAAGTTTAGTGCCAATAAACACTTCCATTGAAAAGAGGAATGATCTCTCTACACTGAACACTGCTTTTAAAAGAATAAAGTCTATTACTTTAACGAAAATGAGTTATGATGCACTGTCATAGAAAAGCATCCACTTGACCTGAAGTCATGAACAAACGACACTCTAAACCCGTCACTGAGACCTAGGAGCCCCGCCCAGCAGATTCATTTACCTGCAAGCATCAGGTAACCTTTGCAATCTCAAAGGGGTCGACCCAACGGAAACACCCCCTCAGACGGGCATGGTGGATGGTGTACCAATGAGAAGAACGGCCAGTTCAGCACACTTAGAGAAAGACACTGAAGACAGTTATATAAAGTTGCAAAACACATGTAAAACCCTAAGGAAAAACCGTATATTTTTAAAGCACCAACAGTTTTCTTAAACAGATATAAAGGAGTGGGTGTACAGCCTGACACAATCACAAAGATCATCCAACATACAGTTTATGTGCCAAAAGTTCAGGCAAACAAGCATTTCTTGTGAACCAGCATTCTAAACCATGGCCATTTTCCTCGGATTTGGAGCCAGACAGGGTTCCTCCCCAGCCCCGCCACTCACAAGAGGTGTGACGCTGAGCAGGTACACCCGCTTCCCTCCCAGGGACGTGGCAGCCTGTAAAGACACCTCTCAATCAAAGGTAACCATTTGTATAATGAACCCCCCACGTTCCAGCAGTGACTTCTGGTGGCGGGTGAGTTAATCAATCCGGCATAGTTGGCTCAGAGGGGTTGCGCTCACAGTCACTGTGCGTGTGTATGTGTGTGTGTGTGTGTGTGTGTGTGTGTATCTGTGAGTGCACTGTGTCCCCTGAAAACACATGTTGAAGTTGTAACCCCCAGTACTTGTGAATGTGACCTTACATGGAAATGAGGTCTTTGCAGATGGAGTTAAATTAAGACGAGGTCACACCGGATTAGGGTGGGCCTTAAATCCAATGAATGGCATCTTTACTAGAGAAAGGAAAGATCTGGAGACAGAGACACCTGAAGGTAAAGATGGAGGCAGAGACTGGAGTGATGTGGCCACAAGGCAAGGAACGTCTGGAGCCACCAGAAGCTGGGAGACAGGCATGGTATAAATCCTCCCTCAGGGCTTCCCAAAGGAACCAACCTTTCCAACACTTTGATCTTCTGGTCTCCTGATCTGTGAGAAATCCATTTCTGTTGTTTAAGACCCCTGGTTTGTGGTAAGTTGTGGTAGCCAGGGGACACTTATCCAGAATAATGACGGTATCTTGGTACATACATTAAAAACAAAACTCCTTCTGTATTAGAGATACATTCTGTAATATTTATGGGTGAAATAACCTGACGTCTGAGATTTGCTTTAAATAACTCTAATAAAAAGGAAAAAACAGTGTGGGGACAGGAGACACAAGCTCATGAAATAGTGACAATGGTGGAAGCAGGGTGAGGAGTACATGGAAATACACCGAGTATTCCACATACTTGGGTATGTCTGACAATTTCCGTATTAACAAGTTAAGAGCGTGCATGTCAGGGGTGAGCAGACTAGCTTCTAAACTATATATGGAACATGTGTCCCAGTGCAAACAGTGCTAGTATCCCATCTTACTCACTACCCTCTTTGAAATAGAAAAAGCAGCAAAACCAGCGGAACTCTGTTCACTAAAGCCGCCACCACATACTGCCGTGTGAGCAGCAATCATCCAACTGAATTTCTTGAGTTAAATCTTAAATTCATAAACCTCATCCCCCTATACGCTTGCTCAGATAAGTAACATCAAAGCGTCAAGGATACACTTGCATTCTGATAGAAATAAAGGATACCTTTCTCCACTCACTACGCCCGCAGCACTCAAACAGAACTAGGGAAGGGAATTACCACGTGGAACCCGTGACCCTTTCCTCAGGGTCCCGCTGTGGGAACCAGGTTCCCAATGGGACACATCAGCAAGCAGGTGCTCAGCTCACAGAGCTAATTAGTGCCACGTGGGCGAGCCTTGCGATACGACCATCGGGGGGAGGTCGCACATGAAGCGTCCACGAGAACAGTTCTTACACGTCACCCTGCGGCTCTGAAGCAGTAATGAAGGACGTGACTGCACTGCTGGGAGCCTCGGCCGCACTTCGTCTGCGCAGTGCAAGCCACAGTCGTCGGCTACGTGGCCTCCAACCCGACAACACTCTGGAAAAACGGTTAGCAGCGTCCTGGTAAAGTGCTTGCAGCTTCCGGACACACTTATTTAGCAGAGGCCAGGCCTGCTTCTCATAACCCCTCCTCAGAGAACACTGAGCTGCAGCCTCACCTAAGTTGCACTGGAAAGAAGTATAATCAGGGGGCAGCCCTGAGTCAGCGTCCTTTAGGGGAAACCTCGGTGGAACCGAAATGAAGAACACAGCCAGGCCTCCACCAGCTCTCAGGGGCCCCTCATTTGTTCGATGTGCAGTAACGCTTCCTTTGATTTGACCCTTACATTTCCAGCTTCCTTTCAGAATTCAGAGACCTGCCCAGCTGGCCAAGACAGGGACCGCACCCTCTCCAAGGGGACAGTCTTGGGACAGACAGCCCTTCCTACAGCACGGAGCAAGTGTAGAGGACCCTAGAACAGGGTTCCTCAGTCTTGGCCCTAGTGACACGGGGCTGGGTGACGCTCCGTCATGGGGACCGCTATGTATGCTGCAGGACGGTGAGCAGCACCCCTGGTCCCCACCCACGAGACGCCAAGGGCACGTCCCCACCTGGGACAATCAAAATCCCCATTCAGTGAGAACCAGAGTCCTAGAAAGCTCCCCACTGGAAAGCCCAATCACTGGAATGTTCTGGGGCCAAGTGTGAACTCTGCCTCCTTTCAGTGCAACCTGGTGGACAAGAAATGTAGGAACCAGTAGAATGTGCGGAGCACAAGAAAAGAACGCAGGCACGCAAACATGCATGTTTCATCAGAATCACTCAGGTGGCCTTTGCAGAAGGTGAAAAAAAAAATTCTGAATAAGTCAGTACCCTCCTAAAGGGGGTCTTTACAAGTCTCCCTCAGCTGGGTTGCCATCTCTAGGGACTTAAGACAGATGTGCCGTGGTTTTCCCAGCAGCATCAAGAACCATCACAGCAACACTAATAGTCAGGGGTGGAGGACAGATGGGATTTTAACTTAAACCAAAGCCAGTACTAGCGTGGCTCCCTTCACTTTTATGAACTCACTTAAAAGACTCCCTGCATCATCTCCACCTTCCCCTTTTCCTTCCTCCACTGTCTGTCAATCCTGGTTGCCCAAGCGCACTCAAAATCCAGAGTCCCCTCCTCTGCTGTCTTCCCAGGGGGAGAAGGATCAAAAGGCTGACATGTTGCGTGAAGCCGGGGTATAAGCCAGAACACGCCCCCCGTGCACACTGCTTCTCGTTCACATCAGCACGCGGCTCTGTCACCACGGGGCTCAGCGGAAACGAATAACGTTCCCCAGGAGGGTGTGGTCACTCGGGGATCCTGCTGTCCAACCCGCTGGATCGGGGATCCCCAGATGCTGTGCCACGGACAGGACAGTGACAACCAGCTCGCAGCAAGTCACTCCCATCGTGTTCTCCCTCAGCCCTACAAGAACAAACAGGGCATGGCTTCGAATGCCTGCTCAGCTCACCCTCGGGACCTAGAGAGTCAATCTGATTACTCTGGTTTCCATCTCCAATTCTAGCAGAAACCTCGACACAAGAAATGTCAAAGCCAGTCCCTGAAAGAGGGAAAATTGAAATCCTGGAAGTGCACACTCGTTACCCCACAGGCAGGTGTCCAAAAGCCCCATCACACCCAATTTAAGACCGGGGCTTGTGACGATGCCTGGGAGGGTGTCGCAATGCACTGACGGTGGACACGCATGTCATATTTCAGGTCTGTTACAGCTTCTTGCATCATGTTGTTGTGGAGACAGATTCTGCTGTAACAAGATGCTTCAATTCTCTGCTGAGAAGGAATTTATTTGACACCTCCCCTTCCCTCTCTGTGGTTTTATCTTCCACGGTTGGCACAGAATAATTCACACATCCACAAATATTTAGAGGGAAAAAAAAACAATAAACTGCCTGGAACTGTAACATAATGCCTGCTAGTCTTTGCTTCAAGGAATTTTACATTAAGTAAGATCTAAAATCCCCCTGGGGTTTCAAGTTTGCCAGAGAGCTTGTTTTTGTGAATGATTTCAATTTAACTCCAAGGATAACTGTCTTATTAAGTTGCTGACACATTTGTCCAACTGAAATCTACGGTTTTTGCAAACAATATAAAAATGATTTTCACGGAATAGAAGCATCATGGTTTCATTTCATTTATTTATTTATTTTTTTAAATGTCGATATTATCTGTTTGGCAAGCTGTCCGAGCTTCCTTAGGATGACAGAGGCTGCAACAATTTGCAGTATCCTTAGAAGAAACGGCCGATTCAATTCCACGATGCCGGGAGCGGCCTCGCTGCCAACGCCGCCCCTGCGTCCTGCCCCGGCGACCCATTTGTGCCCGAGCACAGGACGCCCTTGTTTGACCGTGGCATCTCGCTCCAGTTCGCACCATCCACAGAGCCCTTTTCAGCCCTGCATCTCCCAGGCCCCTTTCTGCCTCCTCTAGCTTGGCCTGACGCAATGCTCAGCCTCGACGCTCAAACGTGTGCCTGTTACTAATGACAGCCAGTGGATCTCAGGACCAGGGCCACCTCCAACCAGAGCTCTCTGCTTTGGGGAGGGCTGGGGAGTGAGCACTCTGCGCTGGGAAGTTAGGGAACCACCTGCAGCTGGGGTGCGTGCTGGGAAGGTTTAATGTACCCAGGAGACACCCTTAAGAACTTCACCAGGGCCCTTAACGAGAAGTGGAAGCTCCTTTGCAATTACCCAGTGGATTATCTGTTTGGGCCCCATACTGCCAAGGCTGGTTTGCAAAGAAAAGGGCCTTTCCAAATGCTTTCTGAACGTCTTGGAGGGGTAAGTAAACAGACCTCAAGTGACAAGGACACATTTGGGCCAGGGGGTCACACCACCCATTATGCTGGTCAACAAGGGCGTGCACAGTCGAGGGGCAGGTTTCCCCAAATTCAACCTGAGAGAAAGCAGTGCAGAGTGGGGAGGAGATTTGGCTTCTCTCCCTTAACAAGGAAACTGCAAGACCACTGCCATGTCGCCCTTGTGACTCCTGACAAATGCCACCTTCCCAGTCTCCCACGCAGAGGATGAAACACAGGGGAAGACTCTCGCTCACCAGCTTAGCCTTGGCACCGCCAGGCTGTGCACCTGCCTAGGCTCAACCCCGCGAGCAAGCTCCATCTCTTCATTTATAAGGCGGGTCCACAGCTGTCCACACGGTATGAAGGACCAGGCCAGCCTCGTGTATCTGCAGCAGGGTTTCTTCCCCAGGGCATTGGTAACATTGGGGAGCAAATCAATTCTCCGCTGGGGGCTGTCCTGTGCACTGTAGGGTACTGAACAGCATCCCTGGTGTCCACCCACTAGGAGCCACTAGCACCCCTACCCCCAGCTGTGACAACGCAAAGCTGCAGGATGTCAGAGGCGGGGGCAGGGGAAGCAAAGGCAAGATCACCTCCTCAAGAGCTTAGTTCCACACTGCTTTCCAGGTATCCACCCAAACAAAAGCCCAGGTCAGGCTGGTGCATCTACAAACGTGTCTTGTCTCATACCACCACCCTGGGCCTTGCTGAACTCAGCCAACAAATAAGGCTCTTGTCTGCCTGCTCTGTCCACAAAGTGTGGCCACTGGCCACACTGGCTCTTTAAAGAAATTAAAACGAAAAAAAATCCAGAATTCAGTTCCTAAGGCACACCGGCCACAATTCAAGTGATCAAGGGCCACGTGTGGCCAGTGGCCGCTGCAGGGGACACCACAGGTGTCCTCACAGCAGGTTCTGCTAGGGGTTTGGTCCCGGGCCGTCCAAGATGTCCCTTCCTGTCTCAGCACCACGCACACGGCTCGAAGACTTCAGGGAAAGAACAACTGGGAGGCGAATTAACACCAGGCATATGTGAAGATCTAGGCTTGGGGAAATGAGAATAACTCATTTTTTTAAATGTGGTGGTTTTTAAAGATTTAAAGAACTGGAATTTCTACAAACTGACCAGTAGATCTTGGTCAAGTTTATGATTTTCAGAACTGTATTCTTCAAAAACTGGAAGTCAAGAAGGCATTTATTCCAAATTTACATGCAATAAGTGAAAAATGTATGAACCTGGAAAATATTTAGATTGGCCTAAAAATACAGGTCTGGGGAAAAGGAAAATGGTTGACACCAACTCCAGCTATTCATCCAAACAAGCTATGTGGACCCATTTAAAGGAGTTACTTCATCTCACCATGTAACCCAATCTTTTCCGATGGGCCTAGTCCCAGGTTTGTACTCCTCAAGTCGTCCAGGTCCAACTATAAATCCATTTCGAGACTGCACCACATTAAACCGGCTGGTATCTGCCCAAATGTGGAGACAGACGGCCGGGCCTGACTCCTGGGTACAGGGCACTCATGCACCCTGGTTCGTCCCAACCCAGGCAAGTACTCAACACCTTCTAATTGTGCAACAGCCCGGATGTGCTAGACTTTGGCGGGGGTGGCTAAAAAACCCCACATATTTAAAAGTATACTTAACATCCTTAACTTTAAAAAGTATACATTTTCATCTTAAAAACCTCCCTTTTTAGTTATGGTAGCAAACAGTTCACTGGGTCATACTGATCTTCCTTTGCACATGTCCATGCAAAACCCAGTAATGGAATGTTCACAGCAGCGTGATTCACATGGTCAAATGGTGGAAACCACCTGTGACCATCAGCCGATGAGTGGGTAGACAACACAGGGTCTAGCCATACTGAGAAACAGTAATACTTGGCTTGCAAAAGCTATGAAGCACTGACACATGCCACAACATGCATGAACCTTGAAAACATGATGCAGTGAAGGAAGCAAGTCACCAAAGGCCATACATACATTGTATGACCCCATTTACAGGAAATGTTCAGACTAGGCAAACCCACATGCACAGAACGCAGATTATCGGTTGCCAGGGGCTGGGAAAGGGGAGGAAGAAATGGGGTGTGGCTGCTAAGGGGTGTGCGTTTCTTTCGGGGATACTGAAAACAGTCTAAACTAACTTAGATTGTGGTGATGGCTGTACAACTCTGTGAAGACCCTGAACACCACCAAATTATACACTTTAGATGGGTGAACTTGATGGTAAGTGAATCATACCTCAAAAACCTGTTTTAAAAAATGGCTTTGGCTCCAGCAGCTACAACCCACTTAGTCTGGTGGATGAATCAGAGAAGCACTAGTAAAGCTCATTGCTTCTCTCTGAGACGGGGGACGCAGGCAAGCAGGGGTATTTCCACTCTGGGGAAGTGAGGAGGTGTGGGCGCAGGGTTGTCAGTTTTGCACAATCGAGAGAAGGTTAACATTCTCAAAACTATTTCTGCACTTTCCACAAGGAACCTTTCTTTCTTGCTGGTGAACAGCAGACATGTGGAGGCATGAAGTCTGCCCTGGCCAAGGCTCTGGGAAGCAAGTCACCAAGCTGAGCTTCTTGGACCTTTGCATCAGGCACATTTATTGGTGCATTTTGACCCTCAGCTAAAGTCAAAAAAGGGATTCCAAAATGTGTTAATTCAGCCACCATTTCCAAGATCCCCACGTGGCCCAGTACACCCACTCCGATCATTCTGCATCTGCAGCCGTCCTCTCAACGAAGTCACACAGATGATGACACCAGGAGGATCCCTGCTCAGCCGGGCCTCTCCTGCACCCCGACCTAGCTGACCTGGAGCCTGGGGGGCAGATGCTCCCCAAGAGAGACTAAAAGGACCCAAGAACCTGCTTTAGCCAGTGGGACCCCACAGCCTCTTGGGGATGGAAAGCTGGCCTGCCCACACTCGGGCTACCCGCATGACGGAGGCCCCTCACCCTCCTCTCAAAGGGAGCCCAGTGCTGCAGTAACACAGCATCAGGACCAAACCAGAGAAGGCGCATCGCAGGGAACAGATCCCCGACACGGTGATGTATTTTGTGGCAAATTAGGTCACGCCAGCCCTTGCAAGCCACAGTCCAGAATTTCTTTATTCATAGTTCAACAACTCACCACAGCTACACAGTTTAGAGGTTTCGAGAGCCATAAATCCATGTGTTCCCTGCTTATCTGAATTTCAAACGAGATTAATATTCTACCTACATCTGCTGACAAAGACAAACAGCTACAGTGCAAGGTAACAGTATTCTCTGTAAGTAAACACTGTGGAAAGACTTCGTCGGAAACATACTTGCAGTTTAAATGTGATGTTTTAGAGGGATATATAGTTTTTAAACCAAGGACTCCGTGGTCACACAGAAAAATGTCTTTAAAGTGGATGAAAGAATATTAAAGGTCAAGAAATACCCAGTCTTTCATCACTGTCAAATGCAGTGCCTCCAAAAAGGAAAGTTTGTAAATGAAAGAAGGAAAGTACCCAATAACGTAATTAATTTAACAAAGAAGCTGTAAGTGAAAATGTGAAGCATACTTAGAATTAATCAGCAACATAAAATAAAGGCAAATGCAGCCTCCTGTATAAACCAGGAAGCCCTCCTGCCTTACAAATGAAGCTTCTCTTCAGGTTTACAAAATAAAAAGTGGCTGACAGTGCCTCATTTAGTTAGTCTGAAAAGACAAAAGGTAGCTGCATGTTTTAAGAGACTTAAAAATGCCACCAGAGCACTCTGTTGGGTAATGTAACTTGCTGTGGATAATACAAATTTTGTAGCAGATTTTTTAACTATGTCAACGCCCTTACTACAAGCTCCAAGTCTGCCCAACCCCATTCTCCATCCCCAACAAAAAATCAGACCAAATCTTTGGGTGGCAACGCTAGCAAATCAATATTCTGCCTGATTCTCAGCACGCAGCACTCAGATGGCACTGAACACACGAACACATGCACAGTATCAATTCTGTTTTCCTGCTTTGCACCAAAATGTCAAAGAAATTCATTTTGATTCTTCTGTGTAAATTCAGTTACAAACTCATCAGAGTTGAAAAGATACCCCTGTAAGTAAACAGCAGTTGCTTTAGGATTAAGTATTGCAGTAACGTGTCAGGACCAAATCAGCTCCCAATATAGAGCACTGATTTTAGTAGATGATGCTTAAGTTACAGACACATTTCAGAATAATCAAGAATCCTTTCACATACGGACTTCATCATGTTGATTGCAAGGAGTCTCAAAAGTTTATACACACAGAGCGAGTTTATACTTTTGCAGAGAAGTAAAGTCACAGGAGGAGGAAAGAGGAAAGCATATTCAGGGGCAGTTGGGGGACAGTCCCACCTCCCTGTTGGAGGATTGTGGTCAAAAGCTAGGGAGGAAGAGGTCTCCTTGCAAGAGAGCGGGGCGGGAAGTGGGCCGATGTGGAGCACCAACTGAACACCTCTGCTACCGATCAAAGAGTCCGTCTACTGCTCTGCTCTGTCCTTCGGAAGCTGAAGGGAACAAGGCATAATACACACAACGGAGTATTATTCAGCCACAAAAGGGGAAAAGATTCTGACACATGCTACACTGTCACTGAACTGTGAAGACATGGTGCTGGGGGACAGAAAGCAGGTACAAAAGGACAAATATTATATGGTTCCACTTACATGAGGCCCTTAGAATAGTCAACTTCAGAGATAGGAAGTGGAGTGGGGGGGTCCCCAAGGGTGGGGGAAGTCCGGGAGTTACTGTTTAATGGGGTTTCTGTTTGAGAAGATGACAGAAGTTCCACACGTGGACGCTGGTGACGGCTGCACAACAGTGTGAACGGACTTAATGACACTGAAATGTACATTTTTAAATGGTTAAGATGGTAAATTAAATGTCATGCATATATTATCACCATAAAAATAACCCTTCGTAAATCCAACTTAGACAAGTTTTAAGTAAAGGCATGATGTTTCACTTACAGTCTTCTGAAGGACTATTTTCATGTTGGAGGTTCCATTAAAAACTTGCTAATTTGTATATGGGTGTCTTATAAAAGTAGGAACTTGGAGAATTCCATAATTATCCTAAATAATAAAGATTCAGAATTACTACTGACCACAACAAACCCAAACCATGCAAACTATTTTCCTTTTTCATAGACTACAAACTAAATGGAGTGCAACTGAATCGATACCTATGAATTTACACGCATGATCGTAGTGTCAAAAATACATTTCTTAATGCAAAGGAAAACACAATTTGGGAACAGAAACCCAGGGACATTCTTTCGTAAACGTATAGTCATGCTGAGTACTGAGTCATCGCAGGAGGCTCAAAAGTGTGTAGTTCCTTATCCTGGTGCTTCAAAATCAATGCTACTAAACTACTGTGAAAGCAGATGGAGAGCAATATTCAACATATGCAAAGTTTGGGGTCCTATCCCCACCAGCTAACCTCGTGCTATTGATATCTGGGGGCAGAAAACTGTTCGGTGTGTGAGGGGCGGGGGCTACCCTGTGCATCGCAGGATACTTGCCAGCATCCCTGCCCTCTGCACACTCAGTGCCAGTATCACACACACACACAGCCCCCAATCATAACCATCAAATTCGTCTCCAGACTTTTCCACGTTTCCCCTGGGGGTGAAAGTTGCCCCCAGCTGAGAACCACTGTCCTAAACCAAGAAATAGATCTTTGGGAACTGCCGTGTCTACAAAGAAAACCAAATAGAAACATGAAGGAAAAAACATACTTTGATTTGGTAAAAGAGCCTGAAATAGCCAAAGATGTCAGAAAGGAAAGAAATCTCTCATTATTTTCAGGGCCACTTTACTACCAGAATCTACAGCCAATTTTAAGAGCTTATTCTTGAATTTAATTAATCAGCCCCTAACATCCGTCTGGGTCAGATTCCACCGCGAAGGAATTCACTAGACTTTCAATCCGTTAGCTGGGGCATCACTGCCCCCAACACCCCTTTCCCAGTCTGCGAGGGTTCGAGAGGGAGGCAGTAAGCAGTAGCTTCTTGAGAGAAAGAGTTTCCCTGATAATCTACAGAGAGGCAGTGTCTGCGGGGCTCCTGTGTGTGGTCTGGGTACTCAAGAAGACAAACCTGGTTTGAAAGCCGTCTTCAAGGGGGGAAGCAGCTCAGCAGAACAAGGGGCTTGGCTGCATCTGGGCGGGTCTGTTTCTGTCCATGAAAGGACAGGGCCGGGTCCAGCGCTGCTCCTCTTTAGGGGGTTGGGGTGCTCACTCTCCGCATCTGCTTGGCCAGAGCGCTCCCTCCCGAACAGGGTCCTGAAGGTGCAGAAGCCCAGCATGACTGATCGCTGGAGCCTCGGCGCCTCCAGCCAGCAAAGGGATGCAGAGAAGAGCCGCAGGAGGGGTCAGTTTGCAGTGCTGGCTCCTCGCTGAGCAGGCTGCCTGTGCTACCCCTGAGGCTCTGGGCTTCTCCAGGACGCCCCGTCCTTGTCTGGAGAAAGAGGCAACCCACCTCCCCAGGCGGCAGGAGGAATAAACGGGACCTGAAAACAGTCTGGCCCACACACTGAAGCCTGTGCACTAATGTTTACGGCAGCCCTGTTTGTCACAGCCCCAAACTGGACAGATCCCAAACGCCCTTCCACCAGTGAGTGGATGAATAAATGCTGGTGCATCCACACACAGACCTCGAGTCAGCACTGCAGAGGCAGGAGCTGCTGACACACAGCACACCGTGGATGGATCTCAAGGGCCGCAGGCTGAGTGAGTAAAGGCAGTCTCACGAGGCCACGTGCGGGGTGAGTCCATTGATGTAAGTCTTGAAAGGAGGACCCACTTGTGGCCTGGAGCTGGAGAGGGTGACCCTGCAGAGGAGGCATGATGAACTGTTCTCGCGGGGATGGAGCGGTCCGGTCCAGCCTCAGACTATGGTGGTGGCTGCTCACGTCTGCACGTGTGATTACACGTCACACAACTGCCACATGTGCGTGCCCGCACACACGTGCACATAAACACTGGTGAAATCCAGATAAGGTCTGCCTGTGCGCCAGCGCTGGCAATGTCTATGTCCTACTTTTGATAAGGCCGGATCTTTGCACACAACGTCATCACTGGTAGGGGAGGGTGCTCGGGAACTCACTGTACTATTCTTGCAACTTCTTGCGGAGTCTAACATCATTTCAAAATAGAAGGCTTCAAAAATAAGTGTCTGATTGTTGCACAGAGAAACAAAATGTGGCCTACTCGTACCATGGAATAGTACTTGGCAATAAAAAGGAGTGAAGTACTCACACGTGCTACAAGGTGGGAGAACCCTGAGAACATTAAGCTGAGTAAAGGAAACCAGTCAGAAGGAACACAAGCCGTGCAACCTCATTTATAAGAAACATCCAGGGTGCGCAAACTCACAGACACCAAACGCAGACTGGTGGCTGTCAGGGGCTGGAGGAGGCGGGACTGGGGAGTGACTGCTAATGGGCAGGAAATTATCTGGGGAGTGGTGAAATGGTTTAAAATGGATTGTGGGGATGGCTGCGCAACTCTGGGAACATACTAAAAACCACTCAGCTGCACGCTTCAAATGGGTGAACTGTCAGCTATGTGAATTGTCACTCAATAAAGTTGTCACCAAATACGGCGGTGTCGGGCACAGGTAAGTGTGACATGAGTGTTTTGCCATAATTTACTGTTTTCTCTTCACTGTGCGGGCTGGTTCTAAGAGTCATCCTTGGTGCTCTTTCAAACGACCCTGGTGGGGAGTGTCCGTCAGGTGCGTCCAGGCAGACGAAGATGGCAGCACTGACGCTAAGAGGATCAGAGCGGGTCTCCCGTGGGCACTGCGTAGACAGGTCCGGTTCAAATTCCCTGTCTTTTCCTTACGCCTTCTCTGCACCCTCCCCGCAGCACTCCCCAGCATTCCACCAGGTAGCTTATCAACTTTTCCCTAAAGACAGAAAGCTTTCTTATTCCTGGTTCCTCACCTTTGCCCTCAGAGTGGCCCATCTAGAATGCACTCCTCCAGTAGGTCTCAAAATGCCATGCATCACCAGACCCAAACCAGCCTCCCTCAGCTGCTCCAGCACGGGCGGCCCCAGGACCCCCGCAGCAGGGGAGTCTGCATACCTACGGGACAGCCATCCACTCCGGCAGGAATGCCGCACCCTAAACAGCAAGACGCATCTCACACATCTCAGTACACTCCACCATGCGTGGTCATCCCAGAAATGGAAGAGTTTCCACACAAACTGGTCTGAGCTGCGGTACAAACCAGGCCTCATCGTAAACAGGGTGAAACACGGCAGTCAAGACGGCAGCTCCAGACCCCAGGGGGCCCGGCCTTCTCTCTGCCGACAGGAGTCCACTTGGGGCCCAGTCGGAAGGAAAATGCCTCCCCTTGGCCAACACACAGGCCGGGCTGCCTCACTGGGGTGCCAGACAGGCCTGCACTGAAAACTCTGCTGGCCCACAAGCAGTGACACACCGCCTGTCCTCTCCAGACACATTCTGCGGGGCACAGCCAACACCTGTAATCCGCGCAAGAGTCGGAAACCTCTGTTTGTCAGGAACCAGGCAGGCGTCTGAGTCAGAAGGACCTGACAGGGACGTGGGAAAGAACAGCAGAAACGGAGCTTCTCTCAAAAGCACACGTTTTAATAACCACCTCCGTTTCTCTTCCCTCAAACTTCTGACTTCCGGAAGCTAAATAAAAAAGGAGTTTGTTATGAAGTGCTGAAGCAGATATACAGCATTCTTCTGTTAGCAAATCACCTGTTACAAGGAATCTTGAGAAATCACTGTTTCTGGCACGTAAACCTAACACAAAAATGGTTCATTTTTAAGCGCAGAAAATACGGAGAGGCTGACAAGATACTCGTTATGGAATAAGAAATACATTTTACAATTTCACTTACTCAGAGTCAAATGCAGGCAAATCCCTTCTTCCTTCTGGGGTTTATTTTTAGACCTGTCTTCTGTCTTCAGTTACCTGTCAATGAAAAAAATACCCAAAGTAAGGCAAGAAATGTCACCGAATATATCTCAAAGCACATTCTCGACTGTTCCAGAAGCAGGCGGATTTCTGAATTCGGGGGCTCTCGTGAAGCTGAAATAGTAATGCTGTCAGAGGGTAGACAAACTTCGTCACTGACTCTCAGGCTTCCAAGTCCATGTAAAGCATACAGCGAGGTTGTTCACAGAGATCTGTTCAAGACTCACTATCTCAGCACCAATCACCATCACACCAGGGGATTCCAACAACTGAATCAATCAGCTGCTCAGTTCTCAGGATGGGCTCATTTTTCTCTATCTTCCTAACATGCTAGGTGAAAACACAGCTCTTTGAGGGGAAGTGCTCGAATGGGGCCAAAAGCAAGTGGCCAGCAAGTGCAAACGTCCTGTGGTGAGAAGGATCTCGGTGACAGGGAGGAAGGCCAGTGGGCCAGGCTGCAAAAGTGAGAGACAGGAGGACCCGGTCATGGAGGACTCTGCTGCCCTCGGAAAGGGGTCTGATCCATTCTTCATCTTTCTTCACTCAGCACCAGACTGAAGGAGAAAATAAAATCTGAACATGCTTCTACTTAAGAACCCTTCAGAGGCCCCCATCGTGCCTAGAACAAAATGCAAAGAAGCTCTTGCTTAGTAGAGAGATGCAAGGGGCCCGCGCAGTGCTGGCGGGAAGGCGAGGTGCAATGGGGAGACACGACGAGGTCTCAGGTGTGCTGGAGGTGTGGTCTGGAGGGCTCCGGGGTAGAGCGGATGTCGGCAGGTGAGGGGACAGAAGTAGCAAGGACAACATCCAGGTTCAGAGCCTGAGCAACATTCGGAAGGTGGTGCCAGTGCCCAAGATGCAGGAAGGCTGGGCCGAGGACAAATCCAGACTTCTGTACGGCCTTCACTCTGAAATGCCCGGTGGCTCTCCAAGCCAACCGTTAACTAGGTAGTTAAACACGGGTCTGAGCAAGTGGGAGCGGAGGCCTCCTGTAACCGAGACCTTTGAAGCTTTGCACCGGGATGCAAGTGCCGAAAGCCGGGTTTCTCATCCCTGGGACTGCCGGTGCTTTGGATCAAACCGTTCGCTGTGGTGGGGCTGCCTTGTGCACTGCAGGATTTTGAACAGCATCCTGGGTATTCTCACTAGGTGCCAGGAGCAATCCCCGTCTTCCACCCAAGGTGACAACCAAAATTGACACCAGATGTTGCCCAGTGTCCCCTGGACGGCACACTTGCCCCGCTGAGACCCAATGGTCTCAGGACTGTGAGCTGAGGATGGAGCCCTGGGGAGAAGGAGCTGGTGAGACACAGGGGGGAAGGGCAGGGAGGCAGGAGGGAATCCAGAACGGGGTGGTGTCCCTGGCACCTACTGACAGCCCGTCTCTCGGAAGTCAGGAAAGATCAGCAAATAGCTGCTGCTGAGATGGGTGACAAGGGGGACCAGCCGATACTGATAGGACAAGTAATCACGCACGCCATCTTCTCTGCACATGTTCGATGCCTGGAAGAAATCTAGACAGGCTTCACAGAGGAGGCGGCACTCCTGCTGGCGCATGAAGGCAGGTGAGGAGGAAGAGAAAGGGGCTGCAGCTCGAGGGGTGCCAGAGGCAATGAACGGGAGCAAGAGAAGGGCACAGAGGTTTCCAAAAATGGTGGGGTACCCGTTCATGGTGCTTGGGAAGGGAGGGCTGACAGCAGAGGACTGGAAGGCTGCTCAGGGAAGACGAAGGGGCTGCCTGACCAGTAGGGACCAACTTCACTCTCAGTCACCATGTGAGGGTGGTGCACACCGGTTCCAAGGCCACCAGGACGACAGAAGGTGGGAGCCAAGGGGCTTCCCTGTCTGACCCACTCCTGCGTCCACTAGACCTCTCCCCTCAGGAAGGGTACCATCAGGAAGTGGGGTTAAGGAGCACCTAATGAAAAGATAATAGACACACTTGCTGCCTTTTTTTTTTTCTTCATTTTCTCTACACTTACAAGGAAGTGCCCCCACCCACCCCACAACCATAGATGATGCTCGGAACCCTTAACGCTATGACAGTGCTGGCAGACTATGCCAGGGGCCTGAGCCGCCCCACTGCCCGTCTCCCTTCCACAGCATCACTGTGCACATATGGTGTGTTTTAAAAAAATGAAAACGTTTTTTTAAAAAAAAAAAGAAGAGCAGAGTTACAGGCCTCACTTTGCTCCTAATTAATTACACGAAACTCTCTCTGGACCAGAGATTCCTCAGCTGTGAAATGAGGGTATTAAATTATTTATGAGGTTTCATCCACATCAAAAAAAATCTGAGGAACCATTTTCCTGTTGACTTCCTTTTGTAAATTCTAAGAGAAGACACCTTGCAAGTAACTGAACCAAGAACTTGCAAAAGAGTTGCTGGGGAAGGGAGGAAAGGAGGGAGGCAGGGAGGAAGGAGGGATGTATCTCTGTCCTGCAGCCAACAGAGCACAGAAATAGATCCAAAGAGTGCAATTTTTTTCCAAGTTGCCATAATGATTAGTATTTCCGCTCTGGAAAAATCCAAGTTGTACCATCATGAAAATAATGTGAAAAATCTAAAATATGTTTTCTGAAGTCACTGAGTGTGACAGAGGAGCTACGGTTTCCTCCTGAGGCCTTTTCTTTTTTTAGTGAGCCCCGAATTAACCGGGTGAAGAGCCGAGGCTAAGACACATTGCAGCATGAGGACCGGGGTGTCAGAGCGCCCCAGCGCCCCCAGCCACTTGGCTGGTTCCGTAAGGGGCTCAGGTTCTGTGCGACAAAGCTGCTGTTTCCTGCACTACCAATGCTGCCCCGCATTTTTATATATTGAGACGACTCACTAAATATCAGATTTTAAATCCTTTAAATCAGTGGTTCTCAAATGCGACTGATTCTGCCCCACCTCCCCACCCCCTGGGATGCCAGGCAATGTCCAGAAACACTTCAAGTTGTCGGGAGTCAGGGAAGAATGCCACTGGCATCTAGTGAGGCCAGGGATGCAGCTAAATTGCCCAAGCACACAGCACAGGCACGCTTCACGAAGAACTATCTGGCTCAAGTGTCAGTATCCCCTAGGTTGAGAACCCCTAATTAGAACCATACTAAAATTTCTATAATTTTATAGAAGGCATATACTTTGATTTTCTAAACAATTTTTATTCTTTCCAAAGTAATACACATACACAGGTGAAGCAAAAGACTCCTCTATTTAATTGCAAGCTTTCTAGCACCATTTAGCCCCCATTCTACTTCCCAAAGCAACCACTCTCAAGTCTTAGAACAATTTTTCTTACTGACGGTGCTCTCTGGTATAAACTTCCATGTTCTTAAATAAGCAGCTTATAATATATCCTATGAACTTCAGATATTACTTGATTTTCTCACATATGAACAAGGATTTTTGGTTGTTTAAATCCCCATCACTGATTCTGTGCTTACCCTCCCACATTTCCCCAACAGCATCACATTTTTTGGTTAAACCTAAACTCTACACATTTTATTTTGTCAATGGAATGGGCACCGCTGAGCAAGCAGTACAGTGTGATTATGATTCCTTTCTTATGCAACTCTTAAATTTTCCTGGGATTATTAGTCGCCTCTGTTCTTGTTTTCTTTGGTAATTCTTCCAACACTCCACAATCTTTCAATTTAATTTTTCACTCCAATAATCTGTCAGCTCCAATGTACATCATACCCCATCCCCCAACTCTCAGATATATACACACACCAGACTTTCCTTTGGAAACTTCTGGTCTCTTGTGTGTGCCTGTCAGAGTTAAGTTTGCTACTGAGCAGATGCCCCGAGACCACACCAGCATCTTCAGAATTCCTTCTGCTTCTTTCTGTTTCCAGGACCCCAAATCTCCCCTTTCTTGGTTTAGTCTCTCGTTTTGATGGGACATATTCCCTAGTAGCTTCCTGAGAAGTGATGTATGAAAGCTGAATTCTACCAACATCCTGAACATGTACAAACATCTTTATGCGATTCTTAATGAACAACTAGTGAGGGAATGACTTCAAATTCTGACTGAAAATAAATTTGCCAGAATTCAAACCTCAGTCTGTGTTCCAACTTAAGAAAAATGATGTCATTCTGATTCCAGATCCTTCATATGATTCTTTTCAATCCAGAAAGTGCTTAGATACTGCCTTTATTCATAATTTTCTAAAATGGCATAATGATGAGCCTTCTTTATGTAGTAATTTTTTTTGATGGGCTTAATTTTTATTCTAGTCTGGAAATTTCTCTCTTCTTCAGATTCGAGATTTTTTTCCCCTGTCTTTCTTGGAATAATTATTAGGCAAAGATCTGAATAACCATATCTCATCTATCTGATAGAACTTTCTGCCCTGTATCCTCACTGTCCAGTAAGTTATCCACTCAGTCACATGTGACAACTCAGCACTTGAAATGTGGCTAGTACAACTGAGGAGCTGACTTTTAAATTTTATTTAATTTTAATTAAAGTTTAAATAGTCATATGTGGCCAGTGGCTCCCATGAGACAGCACAAATCTGAAGACTATGACAAACAGGAAAAAAAGACAACAAAGGAAAATCAGTACCTTTAGCACAACTCTAACATGATACTGAACACAAGTTTAGAAGAAAAAATTGAGACCAAGGTCTAAATCCCCGCCGTTACTATTTCCAGTAAGAATTTCTATGATGTAATTCCTTACGGCCTCCTTCCTCATAAGAACTTGAGGACCTTTTAGAATGATATCACACAAGCAGAAGCATCCCTTTGCACCTAAGAACAGATTTTATCACACCTAGTGCGTAAAGAGGGCAACTGATGTCCCTCTTTCATCTGAGGGGAGAAAGGAAGGTACCTTCCCAAACAGGAATCCGTTTTGTACTTGTATCATTAAAAATTACGAGACACAAGGACAGATAACTGGTAAGCTGCTGATGGAAACTTCTCTGAATGCCACCCCGCAACTGCAGTCAGAGAGCGCTCAGCCCACCACACGGGGGTGAAGGACATGGTTCCTCCCACGCGCTCGGGTAGGAAGCACTACTTCTACACAGCAGGCGCTTCAGGGGACAGAAACAGCACCCCAGGGCCTTCTCTGTGCATTCGTTCATTCGTTTACTCACTCAACAAATGTCACAAACAGCACAAGTATTATCCAGACACTCTATGAACAATCACCAAGACAGAAAACAGAACAGAACCAAAGCGCACAAGTGCTGTGCACCCACCAAAAAGGCGACCAGCCTGCCGCTTCGTCGGAGCCACCTTCATTGAAGCTCAGGGCGGAGGACAGCCGGCCTGTCGCAGGTGTGCGTCTCTAACAAAGAGCAGATCGCAACGGAAAGGAAGTCACTATTCCTTTTTCAACTTTTAAGAAAAATAAACCTACCCGCACTGTAGGTATAGGGAAATAAATATGCTGGAAACATCATTCATTTTTAACGCTCAATG
Organism: Camelus dromedarius; assembly: GCF_036321535.1. Lineage (NCBI taxonomy): Eukaryota > Metazoa > Chordata > Mammalia > Artiodactyla > Camelidae > Camelus > Camelus dromedarius. The sequence goes on from NC_087473.1 coordinate 14,747,419, forward strand.
GGGAAACATATTTTTTTCATCTTCTCTTCGGATAAGTCATTTAATATCCATTCGTTCCTGTAAAATGACATTTTATTATGCTTGTAGGTTTTACAAGTTCAGTGTAAAAGTATGAGTTACTCAAATAAGGAGAAAAAGAGACACTAACCAAGACATTATAAAACTTGTTTCTTCCTTCATGTATTATGACGCCAATAAGTATTTCATGCTTTCAGAACTGCCAAAATCAATACTGTGAATGCGTATTACCGTCTGAGTGCACGCGTCTGCACACCTGTACCACCCACCCACCAGCCCACGCCCGCAGTCAACCATACGTCACACACGACAAATGGAAAGCACTCTCAACTCACACCATGATACGCCAAATAAATTCCACGTAAAGACAAGCCAGGACCTGTCACACGGAAATCTGGTACGAGATAGGGGAGTAATATGACCCAACTGGGCTTATAGTTATATAATCCACCCAGAGCTAATGTCAACAGGAAAAAACAAGCCCATGGCAAATTTTAATAAGCTACTGGTCACACAATATTGGTTTCCAAGCATTAAATTTTATTTAGTGGCATGAAATTTTATTTGGTTAGAGAAAAAGAATCACAACATTTAAAGATGATAAACTATTAGGAGAACATGCTCTTTCTGATTCAGCAAATTGTCCATCAATAGTGATCTGAATTTCTCCCCACAGATACGACACCAAATGATAAAGATAATCTTCACATGACACAGGTTCCGGTTAAGAGATGACACGTGAGGGCATCAGGAGGTATGAAAGAATCCTGATTAATCTCTTCCTCATCTCCCAAAGCGCCATCTCCAAGTCTGCAATCAGCATTCAGCACACTTTTAGGTTTGACTGTCAAGCACATTATTTATTCACTGAAATTATGACAGAAGGCTCTGAACACCATATGGTCCTGGTGTGCGTGTTTTAGTTTCTACGATTTCCAAACACATCCTATTCCCCCCTGACCTGGAAAGGCCAATTGTAGCGTCTTCAATTTCCTTTAACAACACAGCAAGCAAAGCCCTTTAGAAAAACAATTAAATTCAACTCTGCTTACATGAAGGCCTCAAAATCTAGGACACCAATGTCAATGATGAGCTAATTCAACGAGTATTAACACACACACGGGCGCACACACATACACACAGTCCTGTTCACAAACCCAAGTGCTTCTCCAAGTGTCACCTCCATATGTAGGACATCAGAAAGCTGTCCTAAATAAAAATTAAAGTTAAAAACGAAAACAAAAACACCCGACACTCTCAAACTCATCACTACCAAGGCCCGGCAGCTCAGCTTTCAGTGCCTCTCCAATCCATCCACATCTGCCTCGAGACCACCACGGACTCTGAGTGGTCCAACACCCCTCCACCCAAACTGTCCTGCCCGCACAGTTAACAAGCTCCCCCAACCGGTTTCACATTCCCCAGCCTCGCGCCTTTGAGAGAACCCAGGCGTCGGAGCCCGAGAACTGCGTCGCCGGTAGCATCTCCACGTGACCTGTCCGTCCTGCCCTCTCTGCAAGCTCCCTGTGGAACCCACGCCTGGCTGCCGGGGCACCCCCTCCAGGCCCACCCCTCTGGTGCCACAATGAAAGTGAGAACGGAGACAGCCCTTGTCATCAGAGCCTCTGCTGGTGGTGATGTGGACACGTTCTGTTATCCTACCTGGGATGCAGTCGGCCTGGTGACTAAGAGCACAGATACTGGGGCCAGAAGGGCTGCGACAATCCTCCCCTTGGGCCAGGCTTCCTCGGGCCCCCAGGTCCTCATCTGTACAAAGGGGACAGATAACTAACAGAATCCTCACAACGACACAAGGGGTGGACACCACCGCGCATATGCGGACAGGGCAGAGAGCCCTCCCTGGCACACTGTGAACACCACGCAGGCATCGGATGTAGTCCACACGATCTGGAATCAGCTGGCAGCCTCGTCACCAGGCGCACGTGTGGTCCCAGACAAGAACCCGTGAGCCTTGTGGGTGCCTCTCCAGTAAAGACGCGATGAGGACGCCTACTTTACATGGCAGGCGGGAGGAAGAGCGACCTTGTGGGTCAGACACACAGCAAAGCTGTTACTCAGAGGCTGTTACTCCTGGCTGTTATTAACGGAACAGCCGAGGCCCTGCACTGATCCAGAAAAGTCACTCCAGATCTTTCCTTCTCATATACTGAGGAACAGCTAATCTTCCTGCACTAATTCTTTATTCTTGTTTAGGAGCGACTTGTAAAACCTTAGACCTCGGTTTCACTTCCTCCTTTTCAACTAAAGTTATGAAACATACGGAAGGCTCTGAGAGCCAGTTTTCAATGAAGTTTAGAGGAAATGGCTCCAACACCCTGATGGAGACAGAAAAAGAATTTCCGCTTCATTCAATGCATCTTTAAGGACAAGAATTTTTTTAATGTTTTTTTTTCCCAGTAAAATTAAATGATTCAGGACCTTTGTTAACTCGCATGAATCTTTCTTTCATAAATTGGTTTAAAAGATCTTTTAATTTTCAGGTTTGCAAGGCCTAGAAAGCTCAACTTTGGTGAGGGTCTGCTCACCAGCTGCTTTTGATAGCCCTCGTCATACTAAATTTAGACATACACTTTGTATGGACAGACTTCAACAGGAAGCTGCCAGATTAAAAGAAGATGCCGCTAGTGCATCAGAATTCAAAAGCCACTGAAGGCCAGCAACTTCCCAGAAGCCACAGTGCTCTCTTATTCACAAAAATACTTCATAATTTCCCACCTGGGAAAAGAAAAGAAGAAAAAGATTTGAGGGGAGGTCCCCCACACACACACACAGTAGCAAAAATAAAATAATTAACTGTGAAAATCAGGGCAAACAGAAGACAATGGCACAAAAAATGAGATAAAGCTGAAAGGTGAGGACAGTACTCAAAGTTCGCCATCACATAAAACTTTACTTCAGTTGGAAGGGAACTACATAAATCAGATTCTGAGTTTCCTAGACATCTATTCAAAGAAACATGTATGATTGTATGCCTGATTTACAGTATCCAAAAACTGAAGAACATACAAGTATCAAAAACACAGTTTCTAGGGTTTGACACAGGGGAGGAACGTCTCCCACGGATCCCAGAGCACGAACAGTGCACTCGGGACAACTCCAGCCTCCGTAAATGCTATCGGAGAGATTTTCACCGGGCCGCTTCTTGAAATAGCCCTCAATGTTAGGTAAGTGTACAGCACCAAGGGACAGCTACATAAATCAAATTCATGAGTGGATTAACGATATGTTAGCAGCATGCAGATCTCCCGACAGCCTGGTTTACTCCAAGGATGTGTCTCAGCAGTGCTCCAAGTCCCAACTGGGCTGTGGGTCTCTTGGGGTCACAGAAACATATTACACTATATCGTAAACACATTTTGGTGCCAATAAATACACCACTTCTGCAATATTGCTTTTAGTGGTTGCCTAGTAACCCACTGGGCTAGATTATACTTCGATCTTTCACCATGGCATTCAATTCCTTGCTCTTGCAAATGATGCCTCAGTAAAGCAGGGAGAACCATTTTTTAACTGTCAAAAACTTCTGCGGACCACCTACACTAGCAGTACTTTACTGCCTAATATTTAAGGGAAAGGTTCCCAATGGCAAGACTAGGTAACGGCACTAAAGTCAATGATGCCTCTGACATTTCTTGTTTCTGTTCATCACAACAGGGTCTGCAGAGGTTTGCATGAGAGCAGCACACAACACGGGAACAGTGCCTGCTGTGTGTACAGACACATTTCCAGGCTTCCTCAGAAATAAACACAAAATACCTGGCATTAAAACTTTCCCACAAGTTTGAGTTGAGAATTTCAGGAAAAACATCATGAGCTAAATGTTACCTTTATTTCAGAACAGTAACACATTCACCTGTCTTCTCACTTGAGACAATCCTGGTTGATCCCCACTGTCTCCAGGTCATTATGAGCAGTGCTGCCTTTCTCTCTCTAAAGTGTCCCAATTTGGACAAGAAATTACATGGCTACTGTAGGTATCAGAGACAAATCATCAACCCAGAGGTTCCAGAACAACAAACTAGGAATGCCAAGGTCCCAGGCGAAGGTTTCTGCACAGAGAGTGAGTTAACTAAACCTGCAGACCCCAACGCAGCGCAGTGAGGGTGATGGCCCTTGGTTAGAACCATGTGAATTGTCAAAGGAAGCGTCCTCCCTCTGCTGTCATGAAATAATCAGTTCCTTCCACACAGTCAACAAACGGGATGACCAAGCCTCATCCTTCCCAGTCGTCAGGGCATCTGGCACGGCTGTGCCTCCAGCCCCCTGCTCCCCGGCTTGTGCCGTGGCCTCCCTCAACCACGGGAGCGGGTCCAGAGCTGTCGAGCTGGACCACACACTCCACGTGGGCAGGAGCTGCGTGGGCTTTTAGTGCCCCCGTGCCTGGTTGAGTGGAGCCGCTCGTCAACACGCAGTGAATGAATTTAGGAATTTTCATTCTTTTCCTGTGTCGAACTACCCCCTTTCTCAGATCCTTTCCCTGGTTCCCCTTCATCCTCGATGCATGAGACACAGGCATTTCCCCAACATCCCGCCCCTGAATTCCCTTCTCTAGCTCCGTTCCCATGGAACGTCATCCAACGTGGTGGCCCTCTTGCCCAAAACGCTGAAGCTCTTTCCAAGGCATTTTTTCCCTTTCCTCCGCCTGCTTCGTATCTCCATGTCCAGCCCCCAAAGGACACTATTTCAAAGGTAAACATCCATCTCCTCCAGTCTCTTCACTATTTCCTCTGGCTCACCCATCATTACCCTTCACTCCCAGGCTCAAGGCTTCGCTGCTCCCATTTGGACTCATTCCTTGCCCTTCCCGACCCCTTCCCATCCATCCATCAGGCACCAAGACTAGTCACTTCAAGCCCACAGTGTCCCTACATGACCTCTCCACGCCAGTGCCACCCACCTACATGGTGCCTCTTGAGGTTGCATACGGTTTCCCTCTGCCTCAACTTTCCCCCTGAAAATCCACAAAACTGCATGAATCTTCCTAAAGCAGAGGTCTGATCCCACGTTGTCCCTCAGAAATATGTAACAGATGACACGACTGCTCGGGAAAACAAACCCAGCTCCTCGCTGTTCCTGCTGAAGTGCTGGTTCCTGCACAGCCAGGAAAGCAGGCGGCGGGGGCCAACAGCATTTCAGGAATAAACGATTACAATACCGTAACCAGCACCATCTGTGCAGCAGAATCAGGCCCCTGTCACCCAAGCTGAGGCCCTCCTAACCCCAGAGCCTGTGACTGCGGTCGCCCCATGGCACGGAGTGTGCAGTCGGACCTCGGGGGGCTAATTCAACCTTAAAGAAAGACATCACCCTGCATTACATGGCGGCCCAGAGTAATCGGGGGGTCTGTCCAATGGAGAAGAGGGTTTCAGGAGAGGCGGTGTCAGCAAAGTGACTGAGAAAGACTCAACTGTGGCTGGCTTTCAAGAAGGAGGAAGAGCCAGGAGCCAAGGGACACAGGCAGACTCTAGGAGAGGGAAAAGGTAACTGGAAAAAACAAAAAATGAAACAAAAAAAAAAAAAAAAGATTTTCCCAAGAGCCTCCAGAAAAGAAGGTGTCCCTGCAGACACCTCAGTTTTCATCCAGGGAGACCCGTTTTGGACTTGTGACCTCTAGAACTGGGGGATGAGAAACGTGTGATGTTTTGAGCCCCTCTGTTTGCGGTCCTTGTCACACTGACAGCGGCCATGGAAGCATATACCCCTGCTCTCTGTGGAGCTCCTGCTGTGCTAGTCACACCGCAGCACTCTGCCCTCTGCCCTGTGACTGTCGACATCTCACAATCCCTTTAAGAGAGAATTCTGGGCGTCAGGGAGCTCACAGAGCAATCCGCCTGCGGTTTGCACAGCACCTCAGACAAGGAGCTGCAGAACCGATCCCGGTAGCCTGGCAGAACGAAGCAGCAGGACACCTGTCACCCAGGGCGGGATGAGGGGGTGCAAGGGGAGAGCCCGAGAGTGAGCGCCCCCTGAATCCTGTCACTCCAAGGGCCTCACTCTCCTCAGCGTCCTGCTCCCACTCCCCTGTGGTTCCTCCAGTGCCACAGGGTCATGCGATCTGGTCCCTCCACGAGGACTTCCGTTCTGAAAACCTGCACTCTGGCTCCCAATGCTTCACACCCCAGCCTGGCCCTCAAGAACGCAGCTGAGTCTCTGAGCAGGAGCTTCAGGAACAGAGGATGAAGAATAAAGGGTTGGGAAAGGGTGGTGCTCAATCTGGGAACTTAGGTCCTGAGGATAAAGCCTCCAGGGTATAAACGACACAGAACCAAGACTCACCCTTGTGCCTGAGCCCTGAGTCCCCGCAAGCCCCAGGAACCTCACTGCCCACGGGTCCTTTCTCTGCTGGGCATCGCTCATTCATTCCTTTATTCCCCCATCTGCTCAGACCAGGCTTTAAAAGATGCTCTTGATACGCAGAGACATAAAAGCTGGCCTGACACTCATGATACTGCAGACACAGAAAGCTGGCCCAGCCCCTTTCTTCAAGGAGCTCATGGTCTCCAAAGCAGGTGGTCAAACCCCTAACTTCCTACTCAACAAGCAACACTCTAGGTGTTATTACCAAGATTCAGAAAGTTCTATGAGAGATGATGACAAGTGCTGGTGAGGATGTGGAGAAACTGGAATGCTCACACGCTGTGGGGAGGAACATAAAATGGCACAGGCACTCTGGAAAACAGTCTGGCGGGTCCTCGGGAAGCACAGCCACCATATGGCCCAGCAATTCCCCTTGGAGGAAATACACCCAAGAGAACTGAGAACTTATGTCCACACAAAAACTTGTACACTAACATTTACAGTAGTTTATTCATAACAGCTAAAAAGTAGAAACAGCCCACATGCCCATCAGCTAGGGGACGGATAAGCAAAACATGGTATATTCGTAACAATGGAGTATCACTCAGCAGGAAGAAAGAGTGAAGCACTGATTCAGGCCACAACATGGATGAACTCTTAAAGCGTTACACAATGTGAGAGAGGCCACACACCAAAGACACATACTGTACGATTCCGTTTACTTGAAATGTCCAGAACAAGCAAATCCATAGAGACACAAAAGAGATTAATGGTTGCTGGGCGCTTCACGTGGACGGAAATACTGCCAATGGGCAGAGGGATTCTTTTTAGGTGGTAAATGTTCTAAAATTGTACTTTGGTAATGTCTACACAGCTCTGTAAATTTACGAAAAATCATTGAATTGTTCATTTTAAACAGGTGGATTTTTGTATGTCAACTATGGCTTAGTAAAGCTGTTTTTTTAAAAGAACCTCTCTGATATCCTTAAAGCAAAGATTTTCCTATGTATGTACGCATAAGTGTTCAACAAAATATATAGTTACATTGCTTCCATACAATCAGAAAAATGGAGACAACTTCCAACTTAAAAAAAAAAACAAAAAACGCTTCATTTGCCTGGATACAAAGGATTTAAACAGGTATACTGCCTCTAATGTCAAACACGTAATTGCATAATTTAAGTTGGTAGGAGGCCTGTAGATAGGCTTTCTCATTCAAATTATACCTGAACAGTAAGTTTTCTTGAATAAAAAGTCACATTTACACATAACATGATTTTCAGCTGGTTTGAGACGAAGACTGAAATCCTACAACATTTCTTGTTACAGTCACAGCAGAAGCCAGCAGACACAACTCAATAGACTATCTGCTCATTAGGACTCAAGAATCCTAACACCTGAAGCCCCCGGTTTAAGTGGGTTTTAAATTCAACGTAAGTGGATTAAGAAATTCCATTTTCTGTTGTCAGACATGACAAAAGCTTTGAGAATGACGGTGAAAGATACTTTTCCAAACTGCCCAGTAGCTAATACAGCTGTTGCAGGGCTTTTTCCAGGCGGTGTGGAGTTCAGCACTGCTGAGAAGATGGGCAGAACACAAGCGCTTTCGCGTCCTCTCATACCTGTGAAAACACTCGCCCAGTTCGGATTGAACTATCATTATAAACAGAATTTTGCAAAAGAACACGGTCCAATTGGGTCAATCTTAGCAGCACGTGTCACAGGAGCAGAATTAGGATACAAAAACAGCAAACAAATGCAGCCAGGCCGTGCCCCATTCTCCCTGCTGGAGGAAGGAGCCAGGCCCTGGGCCTGACTCACCGGACCTGGCAGCCGGAGCCCCTCCCCAGCAGCGCTGAACGTATCCCGTGTCTTTGTTCCCAACGGCGCTGTAACAAATGACCACAGGCTCAGCTGCTCTAAGCAACACAGCCTGGCTCTGGGACAGTTCTGGAGGTCAGGTGTCCGCCCCAGGTCACAGGGCTGTGCTCCTGCTGGAGGCTCCAGGGAGATTCTGGTCCTGACCCAGTCCAGCTCCTCCAGGCCGCCCACCCTCCTTGGTCCGCGGGCGCGCACCGCTCTGACCTCTGCTTTGCTGGACACACCTTCTCTCTGAGCCTGACCCACCGCCTCCTTGTTGCTTCCACTCAGACGCAGCTCTGTGGTGACACTGGGCTCAAGACAACTTCCCCATCCCAAGTTTCCAGAATCACACCCGCCAAGTCCCTTCTGCCATGAGACATCACATTCACAGGCTCCAGAATCGGATCTGAGATGTCCTTCCAGGGCCATTCCTCTGCCTACCACGCAGATCAGGACCAACATGAGAAACGAGAAGAGTCTGGAGTGTGAACACAACACAGAGCAGGGCGGTGGTGGCGGGAGCAGTGACTGACAGCGGCGCTCACATTCACGGCGCTGGCCCGCAGGAGCAGCCGTCTTTCTTTGCTTTAAGTAAATCCCGGCGATTCTGCCTGGTTCGGTACTTTGTGCTCACGGTGCTGCCCCTCGGCCCCTAGTAATTACAGAGGATTGTGGCCAAGGGAGCAGGGAGGCAGGCCTGGGCTCCAGCTGTCAATGCAGGCGCTCAGGCCAGAGCGGTATATCAAGAGCAGAAGCGGGGCGCGGGGCCGGCTGCTCCCACTTACAGGAGTGGGACCCCAGACGGCACACAAATGCTTTCTGAGCTGTCAGTCACCTCATTTAATCTGCACGTGGACCATTATGCCCAAATCACAGATAAACAGACCGAGGCTGGATGATTCTCCTCATCACAGAGCCCAAGCCCACGGCCCCTTCCACTGCACATCATGGCCAGGTGTGCTCCTGTCCTCAAAGACTGTGGGGTCAGCCAAGGCCCCAAATGCTTCCTACCCCTTTTCCCAAAACACCCAAACCAGAAATGCATGACCTCGAAGCCAAGAGAAATGCAACCACAAGATTTACAGCCCCAAACGAAGGCCCCATCAGGGACCCCTGGGCAAGCTGGGCCCGGCTTGGCCCGACGTGGCCCTGCCCACTTGGGGCCCCGCACACCTCACCTCCTCCCTCAGCTAAGGGCTTCGCATCCACACGGCCAGCAGGCCCTTCCCAGGGCGCCAATGCCCATAGCTTCACTCCAGCTCTGCCCCGGCAATGGGGGCCACCAGCACCTCGCCCGCCCCCCCCCAAGGAGCTAAGGTTCGACGAGGGAGAGCCTGTACTTGTCTCGACGACTCCGGAGCCAGCTGAGCACCAGGCAGAGCATGTGCTTATGTAGCGCTGGCACCACCAATCCACATTCTTTTCTCAAGTTCCACGGTCAAAGCTAGACATGGAGAAATATCCCATATCCTCTCCACAAACAATGCGGAGCACAAGCATTTCCAAAAACTATCACAGGCCAACACAGCTCTTCCTCTGAATTGCTGGTGACTCCACGTCCACGTAAGGGCCCCCTCCTTTTTCCACCTCTGCTTCTGTACTAGGAGGGTGTAACGGAGAACACTGCAACATAACCAGCTTACACATACAAAAGAACATTTTGCTGAGATTTGCCACAGTAAAACTCAGAACGTGGTAAACTACATTTTGAAAATAAGAAATCACCTCTAGTCTGGACCGTTGAGCAGAAGAAAACAGGCCCCTTGGTCTTAATGTCACTGCCACCAACATCACCGAGATACATGCCGCAGCGCACAGGAAATTACAACCCCTGGGAGCATGTTGAGTATTCACTTAAAAATAGGTATCAAGGCCCAGTCCCATGGCACATGTCCTGTGTGCTGTGTGTTTGTGCAAGCGTGTGTATTTATGTGTGTGCATGTGTGTCTATACACACATAACATTCATGTTAAAAAAAAAATTCATGAAGAAAGGCTCCAGTCCAGGGTTTCTTGACTTTGGCACTGCTAACATCGCAGCCAGCTCATCCTCGGTGGTGGGAGCTGCTGTGTGCATAGCTAGTGGCACCCCTGGTCTCCACCCACTAGAAGCTGAGAACATTCCTCTCAGTCCCCACTTGTGACAACCAAAAATGTCTCCAGACATTGCCAGATGTTCCCTGGGGGCCATGGTCACCCCCAGTTGAGAACCACGGCTCTAAGCTACTAAAAAGTCCCCAGGATGACTGTGTCCTGATTATTTAAAGCATACACGGTCCTCAAAATCAGAACAGTTGACTTTCTCAGATTATTATGATCACAGTCAGAATTATTTTTCTTTGGGGGGGGATCTTAAAAATGCAATAAATTCTGCATTACACTTTGTTCATCCACATTCCATTAAAATGACCAAAATGTAATAAGCTCTTACAAAGGAAATCTGTACAAGTCATTTTTCTATGCAAAAAAAAAAAAAAAATTTTTTTAACGAGATGATTTTGGAAGAGTCTAACAAAAATCAAAATTGCCTTCTTTCATCAGTTTTACACCGAAGCCTGCAATCAGGGAAAGAATGCGGGAAATGGTCCTCCATTAACCCAGATTCCATCTTTCCCTCATTTGACCGAGATTTTTGTGGGTTACGTAAATATTACCTTTAAATTACTGTTTATTTTCACCTGACATGTGGACAAAGAATCAAACGGATCGCTGGAAATAGAGTCTACATCAAAGCTCTTATTTTCCCCTTTTAACCACAAGTCCAATAAAAATTTTCACGCTTTCGTCTATCTGACTCTTTCTCCGTCAACTGACGGCACAGGGCCTCGGGCAGGATCAGAGAGGAGTATTTCTGGGATTCCAGGCCCACGGCCCCTTTTGAAAACAGCCGTGACCAGACGTGAAGGGGCTGTGAGTGATTTCTAAGACCAACCCCTCCAGGTGGGCACGGAGGGAACGCGCCACGCCCGCACATTGTGTCCTGAATCCTCAGCAGGCTCTCTCATATGTCCTCGCTGTCCCTCCAGGTTTTCTTCCCCAGAATGAAGGCTGAATGAAACACACACATGCTTCACGCTGCTTTTAGGGCCTAAGCAGGGGGGAGCCGACCCTGTATTCTTTTTCTCCAAAGTTCCAGACGGAATTCACTGTTGCCCATGACTAAATCCAGACTGTGGGGTGTCCAAGCCACATCCAACCCCCCAACACACACCCACCCCATGCTCAGAAACCCCTGGCAGGTGAAGGCATCACCAAAAGAATTCTGCACAGTGAGCCCAAAGTATGATGAAAGTCTTGTCTGCAAGAAGGTCTGCTTGGTACACAAGGAAGCAAATCATTCCCCTTACTTTTAGTCACAAAACATTAGGATTCAGGCGGCTTTTATAACCGCTTGGGACGCACAATCCCAACATCTGTTTGGAAGGTCTAATTCCATACAGCTGGGGTCGACAGACTCTTTCTGGAAAGGGCCAGATAGGAAATACTTCAAGCTTGGTGAGCCAAAAGGCAAAACTGAGAATGCGGTGTGAGGTTATATAACAAGACAGAAAACAAATTTCCCCCAAACTTTCATGGACAAAATTTGAAATTTTATGAACACTGATTTTGAATTTCACATCGTTTTCATGTATCATGAAATATTCCTCTTCGATGTCCCCTCCCCCACCTCAGTCAATTAAAAACGTCAAGCCCATTCTCAGCTGGAAGGCTGACCAGCAAGACGTGGTGGGTGTGTTTAGCATGGGGGCTGAGTTTGAGACCCTGCCCAGGAGGGGCACAGGCAGACCCCACAGGCCCAGCTCTGGACCTGCGGAGGAGACAGGTGCCGCTCAGGCAGCAACAGGCGAAGACCAGAGAGAAAAGCAAGAGAAATCCAGACTATGGCATCAGGGAGGCAAAGGGCTTTCTGAACCCAGAACACTCTCTTTGTGCTGTCTGTACTAAGAAACGTGTATCGGGGGCAACTGACACCTTCAAGCACGAGAAAGTCTTGGGATTTTTTATATATATGACACCGCCTACCACCATAACTCTGTGCCTTTCAGGGTCGCTGGTGTCTTATAACCTCTCCAGTTACACATACATTGTTGTGCGCATCAGGTGTTCACAAATGGACCCAGTTCTATTTCTTTACACCATGTCACCAGAGAAACCCTCCTAACTCCAAAAGAGCATTAAAAATCCTACAAACCAAGCTTAATAAACAGTAGAACATTTGATACTTAAATGGGATGCATCTGCAGGTTAGCTACTGACTTTACGAGAGGTACACCCACCTGGAGAAGACATCTGACAGAGCAAAGTAAATTTTATTGGCAGTTTGCACAGAATTTGTCTCCAAGGACAAACGCCCCACACACCCTCGTTCTGCACACAGTCCAAGACCACCACGGAGAGAACCCGAGGGCCTTTACCAACATTCACAGTCTTCATGCTTCCATCATGATGTGTCACAAACCCTACTTAGAAAGGGGACGCTTTGTTTATGTAAATATACAAATAGATCTTTAAAGGAGGCTTTAAACAAATGCAAACAGGGACAAAGAAAAGCAGCAGGAGGCCTTGCAAACAGACTGAAGAGGTGAAGTGGACATGGTGCGGGAGGGTGAGGAGGGAAATAGGAGTTCTCAGGACACCTATGAAGAGTGGAAACTTCTGGACCATGTAAGTGATTTTTATATTAAAAAATATCCTTATTCTCCAAAGGTTCATGAAAGAAAGAGGGAATAGAAGGAGGTAGAGAGAGAGATGGGGTGGGGGTAGAAAGGGAAAGAAAATTACTGCTCAAGAGAGTAATAATTCTACCTAATAAAACTGAAAAAAGGAAAAAAAAAATAATCGAGCAAGGGAATAAAGAATGTAACAGTTAAAAAAAATGGCAAAGTGTTACCAATTGATGAATGTATTCTTTGAGTCTTCCATGGGTTTGAAATTTTTCAAAATATAGAGTGGGAGGAAAAGGATGGACTAAACCTTGGCTTTAAGTGAGTTATTCTGCTCCCTGCCAGCTCCAGTGGCTACTATTTGTCTTCAACAAAATACCTCAGTCTTAATACTGAAGTAAAAGTCCAAATTACTCCCGTTAAAAAAAAAAAAAAAACGCACTGAGTTTGCATGTGTCGAGCTGGACATTTCTGGATCATTACACAAGTATTTCTAGCTTCCTGAGTCTCTCTGGACCCTCCCACCATGAGCCAGGCAGGCATGACCAGCCTCCCCTCTGCAGACTCTGCAAGGCCAGGCATCACTCAGGTGACCTTGGGTGCCTCAGAGTGAAAACCGGGCCAGAATTTCAAGACATCATGCATCCCCTGCTCTCCAGCTAGGACACCTCCCCAGAAAGCTTCACAGATCCCAGGGGAGATCAAGAATCATAATTCTCATGCTCCTGACTGAGCAAATACTTAACTATAGGAGCTCAGAATATTTCAAAATAATTCACAACAGCATCTGCATGCATTTCCCAGAATGCTGGGTGGGGGTGCCAGATGGTGGTGCTAGGTGATGGTACCAGGTGGCAGTTGCTAAGTGGCGGTGCTAGGTGGTGGTACTAGGTGGCAGTGCTAGGTGGCGGTGCTAGGTGGCAGTGCTAGGTGGCGGTGCTAGGTGGCAGTGCTAGGTGGTAGTACTAGGTGGCGGTGCTAGGTGGCAGTGCTAGGTGGCGGTGCTAGTTGGTAGTACTAGGTGGCGGGGCTAGGTGTGGTACTAAGTGGTGGTACCAGGTGGCAATATTTGAGCAACAGGGTGAAAAACTTGCCTCTCAGTCTTCACCAGGGTGTACGTGCAGGTGGGTGAAGGGATGTGGATTTTGGCCGCTGTTAAAAACAGAGGATTACCCTTTCAAACACATGAGTTCAAACCCTAGTGAAGTCTGCAAAGAACTTTCCATTCTCACCCAACATCAGTGGCCTGCTCCTTAGATAAGGCTTCCTGGAGGCGACATTTAAGAGTGCCTAGAACCTTCTTCTCCTTGGGTAAAGCTCTCCCCTCAAGGGGAACCCCAGCTGATACCTTGAAGCTGTACGAGACCCATAACCTCAACGGAAGGCAGGACCTCCATGCTGGACGCTGCCTTGAAGGATACGTCTTGCCCTTCCCAGACCCTTCATGTGCACTGAAGCCGCTGGGAGGCTCTGGCCTATTCCAGAGGGAAGTTCAAATTCCATCATGAGTTTTCCAGCTGGGCTGAGCGCCTCCGTCTGGGCCCCAGAGCAGCCTCATCCTGGCTCACACTCTGGTCCTCTGGGTCTTCAGCCTTGCGGGCCACTCGTGCTGGTGAAATGCTTATTGTTCCTAGGCTGGAGTTTCTTTTTCACACATCATCTTTGAGGAGCCAGACTGTCGCCAGCGCTTGGTTGATTTAGGCACCACCTCATTCATGATCCTCTGTGCATGGGGGTCACCTGTGCAGACGGAGGGTTGGGGTTTGTGGCTACTGACTTTTGTACTGGAACCTTATGTTTGTGGGAGAGTATCTACCTCGCCCTTCAGGCACCAGATCCGTCACCTAGAAGACCTCAGACAAGTCCACCCAAGTAAACTACTGAAGAGTGAGACTTAGTGGCCAGTCCCCAAGCTCGTCCTTTGTAAGCACCGACAGACCACCAGCACCGCAGGCCACCAGGATTCAGACAACACATCCTAACGTCTCTGCCTCATCTCGCTCCTGGTCTCCCCATGTTTGCTTTCAGTCCACTGGGGGGACTTGAATACCCCACCCAGGATGTGAGTTGGCACCGAACAGCAGGAGGAACAGAAGGAGAGGAAAGAATCCAATGGTCTTCCTCAGTCAGGGAAACACACATTTGATGGCCACGCGCCCAGCACGCAGCTGCCTTGAGAAGTGAGACACACAGGGCTTCATGTTGGCCACAATTGCATGGACGGTGCACCCAGATGTCTAGTCTCCCTACAGCCAGCCGATTTCCTGCTCCTGGGCCCCTGGTCCCACCCACGACAGACGCATGACTCACGCGAGCCCCTAGAAGAGTCACAAAATCAAGTCCAGCGAGGCACAGAGGCAGCAGGGACACTCAGCTGGAATGGCACGGTACAGGCTCTTACACCACTCAGCACCACTTCCTGAACCTTGAACTGCACTTCCCTGGTTCCTCAAATGGGACAACGCCCAACCTGCCTGCCTCACAAGGAGGCAGGCAGATCAAAGACGAAGGCCTTTGGAAAACCACAAAGCATGGACAGCTGTTCACTACGACAACCACTGAGAGGGGGACGGGCGAGGGCTCAAGCCACATTCCCCCTGCGAGCGCCAGGGACTGAACAGCTGAGCTGTCCCTGCACTGGCCAAGTGACAGCTTCTCAGGACACCACAAGTCTTGCAAGCCGGGGCTCTTCTACACACCAAGAACACGGAGTGCCGCGGCACCCCGTTACTACTCCGGCACAGTCTAGGGTAGCCCAGCACGCGACACGTACTCAGTTTTAACTGCCCCTTGTCTCCCCCTCTTCCAAACAGGACCCCAGCTCCTTTACAGGGGACTTCCTTCCTTTTCCATTCACGAGATGGTGCTGAGAACTGAGGAGCGTGAATGAAGACGAAGCTCCCTCTTGCCCTGGTCTCCTCCAAGGTTTTAGGAACAAATAGTTGACAAGCTCATACAATTATGAAAATATGCAAAAGCAAGACACGTCCCCATCAGTGCCCAGCCAGTCCCCTGCCCCCTCTCCCCGTCAGCAGAGGCTGCGAGGATGCCATACGCTCCGTCCTGGCTGCGCGCGTCCAGCCGGAAGAGTCCCAGTACCCCTGTGCTGCTGGGGCACTGCTGGCGGTGTGGGTGGAACGCTGGCTTCCAGATACACTGTATGTTAGGATAAACTATCTAACGTCAGGGCACAGTGGGCAGGGCTGGACAGAGTATCATCGTATAAACAGCATGAACGCAGAAACAAAGCTAGAAACTATCACAGCCAGAGCTAGCCTCTGGAAAAGTTTTCCACAGAACTTTTGTCACTTACCAAATTGCTTATCAATGTTTATCATTTATCAAATAAAATTACTGGAGACTTTCCAAAACAACAAGACAAAAAAGTTCACAGGCCATTACCAACAAGGGGCTGTAAAGAACCGTCACAGCACAGCAACTGGTCACCAGCCCATGGGGACCCTGAACTCTCTCTGTCCTCTCTGAAGACGATTTTGCAAACCCACTGTCACAGAAAGGGGTGACCTGAGAATATACAACCTAAGGGAAAAAAATACAGAGGCATATCAGGCAATTAATTCATTCATAAAAGTAATTTTCCCAGAATGTGCTATTTGCAGTATCTGCCAACTTTGAAACATTGTGTAAGTACTTGCTCCAGGCCCCTCAAAACCTGGTGAGGGCAATTCCTCACAGGAAGACTGCCAGGGGAGCTCCCCTTGGCCCCTGGCAGCCAGTACATGGGCACAGACTCCAGTTCAGCCAATTAGATAGGGCCTTCCATCACTTGTGCGTGCTCACCGACACACACACTCACACTCACAATCACACACACTCTGAATCTTGAGGTAGTGACACAAGAACAGAGATGTATTTGGAGTTTCTCTTATGGTCTTGGTTACACTAGTGTGATGATATGCAGGCCAGGCTGTTCCTGCCAGAGTGAAAATTCTCAGTTCTGCAAAGCAACCTTGATTCCTGGGCTCCCAAGACTGGCCTCGCTGCCCTTCCTCAATTCCCAAGGGTCCAACTTTAGTTGGCCAGGAACTGTTTCTGTTGTTTAAAATCAAGAACCATAATGGATACTCATTTGATGTACAAGGGGATGTCTATCAACTGGTATACCAACATGTCCAAGACATATGTGCATACCTGTGTATTTTATTTATAGGTTTGCTTCTGTTTAAAACCACGCTGTAGGGGCGAGGGTACAGCTCAAGTGGTAGAGCGCGTGCTTAGCATGCATGAGGTCCTGGGTTCAATCCCCAGTACCTCCTCTAAGAATAAATAAGTAAGTAAACCTTATTATCTCCCCCCACCAAAAAAAAAAAAAATTAATAACAATGAAATTTTTAAAGAGATTTTTTTAAAATTTTAAAAAATGAAACCATGATGTAAATAAAGTGCACATAACACGCACCCTTCTAACTGTATGTAAAACATCTGGAAAAATACACAAGAAATTATCAACAGTGGTTGCTCTGGGAAGTGGGATTAAGAGGAAGAAAGAGGTTTTTACTTCTTACTCATACCCTTCAGTACTCTTTGAATTTTACGGATTTTAAGTAAATAAACAGCATGTACTATAACAAATACATACAAACAGAAAAGAAGGGCCAAACCCAGAGAGTAAACTCTGTCCCAGGAGAAATGCTTAACCTCCTCTGAATCTTATTTCCCCTTCCTTCTAAGGCAGTTCCCTTCAACAACATTCACCCTCAGGCCCATCGGCATCCGGGGACAAATTCAATCTGAGCATCCAGTGTTTCAAGGAGCAAGAGAGAAACCTTTTTTCTCTCTGAGACACAGAATTTAATTGCCAAGTCCAGCCCAAGAGGCCCAACCCCAACATATGTCGTCCCCACAGTAGGTGCTTAACATTTAACAAATAAAAAGTTCATGAATGAACAAGCTGCACTAAAATGTCCTGTGATCATTTGTTTCTACAATATTGAATTCGTATGGTTAATTACAGTTAAATTCCACCAAACACATTTTTTGCTTTTTTGTTTGCTTTGGTTTTGCTCTTATATTGCTTAACTCTCAACCTCTTTTATCGTGGCGAATGAAATTCTCTCTTTAAACGTTACTCACGCTTTACACAAAAACGACGGCCTGCATTTATTTCCAATTAGAAAGGAGAAGCAAAGTCAGAAACTAGGAGAAAATTAATGCTGCATTCATACTTGATTTAAATGGATCAAAAAAGCATTTTTACACCCTTTAATGACAGCAAAAGAGGAACACACAAACAATTCAGGAGGTTAGACTGACTTATCCCAACACTCCCTGCGGCTTGTCACCATATTGGAGGGTCTTCCAAAGAACACCCAAGCATTAGTGACGGCAGAAGCGTCTTCTCTCCCACTTTCATCCTTAATAAAAGTTATGCGTAGGGGAATCCTGCTTAACCCACTGAATTTAGATTTGTTTGTAATTAATGCTCTTTTCTCAACTGTTCATAGAAAACAATCTGCTATTTCTAAACCAGCACATACTTGAAGGGAAGACAATTCCCTTCGGCGTCACTTCCCCTCAGCTGCTCCAGCCTTGTACTAATGAGCCCCGGGCATTTCATTTCATCCTTGTGAAAGAAGGTTAGCTTAATAACGAAAACACAGCCACAAGGCTTTGTCTTCAAAGAAGGAGCTGGACTGTTCTGGTTGACAGTTCCTCTCTGGCTTTGCCTTCACCTGCCAGATGACTTGGCCCCTGCAGTGCAAAGCACAATTTCCGACAGCCGTTAATTAGGGCACCGGGAAGCCTGGCTGCCTGTCTGGCTCTGGCCAGGTCCCGTGATGGTGAGGACCAGGCTCCAGCGTGCCTCAGTTCTATGACTCACTAGCCACCCAGTGAGGAGTCTGTTTGTCACTTGTGCTCCATGCCTCATTCTGACCTGGTGAGCCACCTAGGACACTAGGCAGACCCTCTAGAACCCGAATCCCGCCTGGCACACAGTAAACGCTCACCAAGCGTGTGCTTCAACAATGGCATTGTGATGATGCTGAAAAGCTACTGTTGTGTCTGTCCACAGCACCAAGGACTTCAGTTCTGGTACCAAATCCTTCCTGAGCTATAGTTACCACGTACTGTCCATGCACAAACCCTCTGGATGGCCTGCTCTGCTGCCAATGACAGATGTCTTCTAGCATTCCACTCAGAACCAAACCTGTCCCCTGGCGCCTTCCTGAGCCCAGTCGGCCAGGCTGGTCCTAACTCTCAGTCTACTGGCTATGAGGATTATCTGCAGGTGATGGGACGTGCCTGTCCTGTGACCGGGTAACAGGGTGGGATGGGCAGATTTCCCCGTCTGCCCAAGCACGTGCAGGTGCCAGGCTCTGTGCGAGGTGCAGGACGCACTGAACACGACGCAGGCCTGGCTGTGACTCAGTCTGGTGGGGAGACAGAGCCAGCCAACGACTATCATAAAACGATACAGAAGTGCTGTAACAAACTGCCCTGGGCAGATTACAAAACATAGATGAAAAAAAGCCATCTGGGTGGGAGACAGAGGCTTCCTGGAGGTGGTGACACCAGAGCTGAGTCTTAAAGAATAAGCAAGGTTAGTCACAGGGAGGAAAAGGCAGTAGGGACCAAGACAGCCCTCATTTATTAACAGAAACTAGTCCTTACCAAGTGCCCGAGTACCAAGACTTTCACTTATGTCCTCTCAGGGAATTCACACAACCACCTTACAAAGTAGGTATCGTCAACTCCATTCTCCTGACTGAGAAACCACAGCAGAAAGTGGTTAGTTAACGTGACAAGACACCACAGCTACTCATCGGAGGAGCCTCATTCCACTCTGATGTGAATTGCTCCCAGACCACGCCACCTCCAGGATGACCGCGACCTTCGTGGGACTGCATTACCGTCATGGAGGTCACAAGAAGGGCTCTGTGCATGTAAACAAGCACACACGTGCCCAGACATCCGTCTCACCCTGGGACCCGGTCTATCCTTCTCACTGCAACCACTAAAAGATCCACAAAGGATCAGTGAGGAAATAACGTCATAATTCCTTCTTCTCGGAGTCCCTGTCACCTTAACTCTAACCTGCCACACCTTGACCCGCCCGTCCCCCGAGCCCCGTGTGCCCTGCAGCTTTTGCAGCAGCTGACCCCCCCGGGTACTCCACCTGCTCCGCTGTCCTCTGCCCCATCTTGTGCTGCCGGGAGGGACCCCAGCCTGCTTCTCCCAGCAGGTGCACCACACCTCGGCATCCAAGCATGCAGCCTCTCCCCGGCCTCCCTTACCCACCAAAGGTTCATCTTAGACAAACATGCTCTGGGGTCTGGACACGTGACACACCCCCAAACAACAAAAAATGCCATCGAGGAAAGGGACATGCAAGACAGAGCTGGACTCCCATCAACCCTTCACTATGAGAGTGCTCACACAAACCAGCTTTAGTTTTTCAGACTAAAAGAGCAGCATGATTGCCCCTAAGACCGGACCCTTGAGGGAGGAGAAACAAAACCAAACCCAGACAGATTAAATCTAATCTCCAGTCTCCACAAATCATTACGTTTAAATTATTAACTGAACCTCCGGGCATCAAACATTAGCACAAATGATTTAACAAACTCCTTGAGTCCGCCTCCCGTCCCCTCCATGGCCCGCAACACCAGTGACCCTGATCTCAGATGCACTCCGACCACCTCAAATGGGTGCATCTTGGGCCTCCTCATGGTCACAGAGAACCACTTTCCTCCAAAGCCTTCACCACCGGGAGTCCCAGCATGCCACCCGCCAAGCCCCCATGTGCCTATTCAAACTCAAATTTAAGTGAATACACTCATATTCATAGCAGCATTATGAACAGTAGCCAAAAGGCAGACACAACCCAGGTGTCTATCGCTGGAGGGATGGACAGACAAAAACGCAACATATATCCACAATGGAATATGATTCAGCCTTAAAAAGGAAGGAGGGTCTGACACACGGTCCAACACAAGGACATGATGCCAGGTGAAATCAGACTATCACGAAAGGACAGACCTGTATGATTCCACCCACACGAGGCACCCAGAGCAGTCAAATCCACAGAGAGAGTGTAGAACAGACATGAGCAGGGGCAGCAGGGGTGGCGAGCAGGGGGCGCTATTGTTCAGAGGGGACAGAGGTTCAGTTGGGGGAGATGAAAAGTTCTGGACATGAGTGATGGTGACGAAGGCACAACGTGAGTGTCCTTCGAGCCACAGAACTCCACATTTCCAAATGGTTAGAGCGACAAACTTTGTTATACATATTTTATCACAATAAGGGGGAATGTATATAAGAGTCAAAATTCAGTTCTCCCGTCCCACGAGCCCCATGTCAGGCGCTCCCCAGCCCCACCTGAACGGCTGCCACGCGGGCCAGCACAGTGCAGGGGCTGTTTCCGTTCCCGCCACAGTCTGGTGGGTGTGGACCGAGTGTCCCCGGGCCAACCGGGACAGCAGAAAAGGCCCATCCCCTGTATTTCAGCAGCCCGCTGTGCTCTCAGGCACCCATTCATTCACTCAGCAAGCGCTGCTGAACACCGCCCATCACAGGGCCAGGCGCTCGCCCTGAGTGCTGACAAATAAAAGTGACCCAGACACTCCTGGCAGCTGAACACGCGACAGCATCGCGGTGAAGGAGCACACGGTTTAAAGGGAAATCACAGCACCCTGCAGCAGGGGACACTTCGCCCGTATAACCCACAGCTAACTGCCTCCGGACTTTGTTCTTCACAGCACACGTTCCTGAATGTTCTGCTCTGCTCAGGAGCCAACGCCCAGACCCAGCGCAGATCATGCTGCACCAAGACTTCCCAGGAGGCTCCACTTTCCTCTTTGCCACCTAATAGCTCGTTTTCGACCCTGAGTTTTCCCTCTCTTTGTTTCAAAGCAAGAATCAGCCTTCACCTTCCCGAAGTTAATGCCACTGACATGTCTTGAGTCCAGCCTGTTCTGGGCCCCACTTCATCCTCCGTATCCTCGTGTCTTTCGTCTCCATATCTGTAACTCCTGAGGACCTCGACCCTTAGTCAACAGGCAAGCTCAGTGCCCTCTTACTGTAGGAAAAACCATCTTTTCCACATTGTCTTCTCCTTTTCAATCCAACAGTGTTCTGCAAACTACTTCAGTGAGGGGCCAGGTAATGCACATCACAGGCCCTGGGGATCACACACAGTCTGTGTCGTACGATGTTCTTTACTTTTCTTTCATGACTCTTTAAAAACGTGCAAACCATCCTTAGCGCAGGGGGTGGGCCGTACATGGGTGTATGGGACACAGTGCACCAGCTCTGACCTACATGTTCCTCCCAGACCACTTTTTCTTAGGTGCACTTTTTGATGTGCCCCTTCTCTGTTCAAAAAACACAATACTCAGTGGTCTCTCCCCTTTCTAGAGAATATGTTCCATCCTCCAAGGATGGGCCTTCAAGACCCGAACCCACCCTCTGAATGTCCCAGCTCCCTCTTCCCGTTCAAATCTCTCTGAGTGCCACCCAAATGGCCTACTCTGCTGCCCACCCCATCCTGCCACCAACTCAAGTTTATCCCAACTAACGATCTGGGAAAAGTCTTTCCCCTCACACCGCTGAGCCCAGCGCTAATAAGGTCACCACCTTTTCAAAACTCACTGTCTCCAGGTACAGAGGCCTTCCTGGGCTGCCACTTACCCAAGCTTCCCTTCCCTAGCGTCTTATCTCCCCAAGACACTGAGAACTAGTTATTCCTGACACACTGCAGTTGCTCAAAAAGGTTTCCTTAAAGAATGAGAACTCTCAACTTACATAACACTTTAAATCAACTCTACCTCAATAAAGTAAAAATAAAATAAAATGCACCCCACCGCCCAAGGACTGAAGGAGGACTCTTGTTTCCACGTGGGCAGCAGGGGCAGACTTGGAGCTGTCCTCAGCGTGATCACTGCTCAGCACTGCCGTAGCAGGTCTGCACAATTCCTTGTCTATCCGGTGCATCGGAGAACCGGTTCCATTTATCAGTTCACTGGGAGTGTCTCTCCGGAGAGGGCATACCTGACAGGCCATCACCAAAGTCGTCTCGTTCTGTACAGTCATTGCTACAGACTGAACGCCTGTGCCCCACCCTCAGCTCCCAATTCACATGCCGAGACCTAATGGCCAATGTGATGCAAGTGGGGGACGCAGCCTTTGGGAGGTGACGAGGTCACGAGGGTAGCGCCCAGCAGGACAGCATCAGCGCCCTTACAAACGAGACCTCACGGAGCTCCTCGGCCCTCCCACCCGGTGGGGACGCAGCAGGCAGACCCCCACCCAGAAGTGCGTTGTCACCAGACGTGGAATCCACCTGTGCCGTGGTACTGGACCTCTGGCCACCAGACTGAGCAATGTATTCCTGTCGTCTACAAGCCAGCCAGTTGGGGCCATTTGGTTACGGCAGCCCAGGGACTGAGACGAAGTGCTCTGGAGAGACCCCACTCTCAGGTGTCCAGGTCATGCTCAGTGGCAGTGGCAGCAGCAGTGACAAATGTGATGCGTTAATGCTCCTCAATGCAGCCAACCCTTCCACACTGCAGTGCAGAGGACAGTCCAGCCACTGCTCCTCTTCCACTCGCCCCCAGGTACTTATTAACCACCTACTGCATGCCCACGAAGGGGTGGAGAGTGAGGTCCAACAGGAAGCAGAACCACCTCTAACAGCAAGCTCTTCAATATCCCACGCAAGAACGCCAGTACACTTCTGTCCTCAGCACACACAGGCCACTCCAGATGGACCCGTCTCAAGGGTAAGGACCAAGGTCCTCGAGCCCCCATCCCCGCCCCTACACTGGGCTACGCTCAATGAACACTGGCCACGTGGAATCAAGTTCCAAATGATCACAGGAAAGGCCCCTGGTAACTCTGCAAGGCCTTAGTGGATTGCCCTTTGAGTAACTGCTTCAAGGCGGAAGAAGAGCAGCAACGTGTGGCCTCAAATGCACCCCGGGAAGGGTCAAAGTAACAGAAGGATGTCCGTTCTTGAACAGATTTTGCACTCTGGTTTCTCTTACAGGGAGATGGCTCTCATCCCCCAACCAGAAGAGAAATTAAAGTCACTGCCTCAATCCAGTCGCTTTAAAATGTCTTTGTCATGAAAATTCAACTAGCAGCCTGTGACCTGACCGTGGTCTCAGTCTGTGGCTCTGCTTCTCTGCGGAGAGGCAAAGTACACCCCGTGACTGGGGAGCACCCCGTTTGGAGGATGCGCCCTCCCCTTATTAGAACGAGCGGCACTTGGACTTTGCAGCTAAGCCAAAGGGGCTGCGGGCTTATAGTCAGGTTCCATGGAAATTATTTCATAATTATTACCTGCGTGTAACAAATGGAAATTATTTGACTTTCAGGGTATTGGCAGTACGATACCAATACCACATGACAGAATTGCTCAATTCTGATGCTTGGCCAAAAACAAGAATTGCCCAATACATGTAAAGTTTGATAGTTTTCTGTAATGGCCACATAACAGCTATCGTAATACCTGCCTGTAAGGTACTTTAAAACACAAAGGGCATGCACTGAACTCATCACAGGATAAGAACGCCTATCACTGTGCATTTCAACTGGTCACGTTGCATTAAAAATCATGGCACACCTGGGTATGGTACTGGTCTAATACGGATGCCAATACATTGGCTAATTCGGGCTGATCAGCTCCAAGCCATTCTAATATGAAGACTGAAATCAGTCAAAAATGCTTGAAAAATAAATCACGTGACTTTAAACATTTGTGGTCCAACCTCTAATTTCAACAGTCTTTGCCCCCAATACGCTACTGCTGGTCTGTGAAGTGTGACAGGAACTACATCCCTTGGACCCTTCCACGCCCGTGATTCCATTAGGGTAGCTCTATCCGCAGTCTTCTCACAGCAGTGACGTGCGGAGGTCCTCCTGCTGGATACTGAGCTTCAGAGACTAACAGTCTATTTATACCCAAACCAACAGCATACAAAGCGCACTGTTCATTCACACCAAGTACTCGGCACTAAACACTGAGGATGGACCTACGAATTTGTAAACAATGCAGTACTACGTAAAGCACTAAGCTGCGCTGGACTCAAGCTTAGCCGGACAAGGTCTGTGGATGCCACTCCCCTCCACAGAGCCCCGAGTGGGACACCGGGAAGCCGAGCCGGGGTCCGGGTCCGAAAAGCCGAAAACTCGATCCTTCTGGCCTGGCAATCTGGCATGTCTGACCCTCGTGCTCTCCAGATACCACATAAATGCCAAACCATCACTGCGCCCTTCCTTCGGGTCTCCTGGGTGCGAGGCAGTCTATCTTTGCCTTGGAAACTGCCCGGGTCTTGGTGCCCCCAAAATGCAACTGGAGTGTCCACAGAGAGATTCAGAACAATCTGCCCATTCGCTGCATGGCTTGAACCTGGAAGATACATTTTCTCAACAGCTGAAAAAGGGAAGTGTGTCTTTTCATTGAAGATTTTCACTCAGAGGGAAATCAAAACTTCTCCAAAATTGTTTTCCTATTTCCCTAATATCAGAACACGTTTCTAAGTGTAGGGCTGATGTTTACAATGTTTCATTTAGGTACCGTTAAGGACTGTAAGTTTGTTTTTGTTTTTGGTTTTTTTCAGAGGGGAGGAAGAAGACAATGTATGATTATTAACTTAGAATCACCCCTAATCACCCCTAAGGAAGCAGAAAGGAAACACGCACTCACATATCCAGTTGTGTCAAGTGTTCATGCCGTTAGGGATTGCACGCTGTCTCCCCAAAACTCAGATGTTGAAGCCCCAACCCCTGGACCTCAGCACCTGAAGACAGGTCCTGAAAGGGGTAATGAAGTTAAGTGAGGTAGTTGGCGTGGGCCCTACTCCAACCTGACCCATGTCCTTGTAAGAAGGGGAGATCAGGACACAGACAGGCACACAGGGACGACCGTGCAAGGACACAGAGAGAAGACGGCCATCTACACGCCAAGGAGAGAGGCCTCAGGAGGAAGCAGCCCTGCCGACACATGATCTCAGACTTCCAGCCCCCAGAGCAGTGAGGAGTCAGAAGCCCCCCAGTCGGCAGCACTGTGTCCCAGCAGCCCCTGCACGCTCTGCACCGGCCCGGCAGGAGGGGTGGGAGTGCTGAGCGACACGGTTCTCCCTCCCATGCCTGCACAGGGAATGCCGCAGGGAAGGAGGTTCACAATTTGCCTCGCCCCCAGGCCCTCTGTCCCCTAGAAGACAAGAAAACCAGACGACTGTAGATAGGCTGCCTCTCTCTCTAGGCCTCTCCTCTGTCCCCTGTATGATGGGATAACAAGACATGAAGGCCATTACTGGGACTCCCCGACCGGGTGAATACACTGCCACACAAAGCTCCTCACGCATCCCAGCACTCATGCCGCACCGTCCTGCTTCAAACTGGGCAGCACCCAGGCCAGTTCAACCCACCTTATGAGGTGGGAATCATGCAGAAGAAGATGTGCGAAGCTCCCAGGAGACTCCAATGGCAGCTGGGCTGAGAAGTGCTCCGAGGCAGCAGCAGAGTCCTCAGCAAAGCTGTGGGGAAGCGAGGTTGCCGGGCAGTCAGGATGCCCGGGGGGTGGGGAAAGGTGGGCACAGAGTTTGAGCAGAAAGTCAAGATCAGGAAGCCTGCTGGGCCCAAAGGCTTTTATCTTGATGCTCAGAACACCCTTGTCAACGTCACACTATCCTTATTCCCAAATTAAGAACAGTGGCTGGGGCCGTTCTGGTGGGGGTGGGGGGAGCAGCAGGAGGAAACAGGAAAGTCATCTTTTGGGGGTACTGATCCTACAGGACAGCACTGGGGAGATGTTTGGGGACAGAAGGTGACACTGCTCCTTGGCCTCACAGGGCCAGAGCAGGGGATCCACCAAGAGCTGACAGTGACAGATAGGAAACCAGGCAAAAGGGCTGCCTCGCCACCTCACTGCGGCTCTCTGCTCCTCCCCAGTTCACCATCCCACCCCGGCCCAAGCTCCAGCGTAAACACACGCTGCCCTGCTCGAAGATTATCTGCTGACTATTTCTGGGTTGCTTTATACATGGCCCAGAAAAAATGCTTCTAAGGACACTGTTTAATCTTCACATGTGAAACGTATCCCATTTTCTGAGAGGGGGGGCTATTTCTAATTAAATACATCTAAAAATGTGATGAGGAGGTAGGAATTCAGGCAACAGGGTAAGATGCACCATTCAAAAATGTACGTAGTTTGGAACAAATCCAGAAATGCCTTCCTCCTGTTACATTTGAAGATTTCATAGGCTGAAGTCCAGCCAGAGACAAGCATATTTGTGACGGAAAGACAAGTATTACGCCTTAAAACTGAGAAGCCAGAGGAATTTTCTCACCTTATTCTGAAAGAAAAATGTAAATATTTTTGGAGGGGTAGGGAGAAAAAAAAAAAAAAAACAGGAAACATGCAGTATTTTGAAAAGAGCTGTTTTACCACTTTAAAGCCATGGGTAATTTAAGAACATAAAAATGTGTGATGTGGTCTGTTCATTAAGTGTAGGATTTAGTATAAATTGAATTTTAAACTATAATTTACTCAGACAATAATTTCAAATGTAATAACTGAATTTGCTTTAATTGCTTTTAAACTGTGCTGGCAAAATTTAAGGAACTCAATTTCTGCCAATTTATTAGAAGCAGGAAACTTGACTACAGTAGAAAAAGCTTTATAATAAACAAAGTTTTCTGGGCTTGGGGAGCCCACAGTGCCGAGCAGACCCAGAAGCTACTTACTTAACAAAAGAAAAGGAGAAAGATGAGAGAGAAGCCCACCCTGTTCCACTAAAATGACATCTGGCTTATAAACATACGTTCATTTGAGACACAACTATGAACAGGATTCTCCTCGTGTTCGTTTTTTACAAATAAGCCTTTTAAATCTTTTTAAGTCTTCTAAGCTAGAGGAATTCATAAATGCTTTCCTCACACTCAGGAGGTTTTCTATTCTGTCCCAGGTTGGGTTTATTCCTCATTCGGTGGGTTTCTAGACATTAACCTGTTCATCCATGTTCTGAAGAGGAAGAGCACCTGGAACAGAGGTTTCCTACAAGTTTTTGCCCAGAGCCTCCTTACCCCTTCTTGTTCTTCCCTATCACAGCCCAGGAAACGTGGTGCCTGTGACCCAGGGTAGGGGGTCTCAGCCCTGGAAACCAGCCTGACTCGGGCTGTGCTGTGGAGCAGCTGTGCAGAACAGCAGACTGAACTCCGGCACCTGCACCCCTAGGGATTCTGAAAGCATCACACCAGGGTGGGGACCTTCCTTCAACCAGCCTGAAACTCAGCATCGTGGGCAAATACTGAGTGTGCCATTACTCCTCCTCCAGTGACTGCCTTTGAGGGGTGGGAGACGAAGAGGTACAAGCTTCCATTACAAAATAAATGGGTCACGGAGATGAAATGCACAGCGTGGGGAATGCAGTCAGTCATAATGTAGTATTTTTGCATGCTGACAGATGTAACTAGACATTGTGATGATCATTTTGAGAAATGTACAAAAACAGCACATCACTATGTTGTATGCCAGGAACTAACAAAGTGTTGTAGGTCAGTTATGCAATCAAACAATCCAACTCACAGAAAGAGATTAGATTTGTGGTTATCAGAGGCTGGGCTGAGGGGAGGGGGAACTGGATGAAGGCAGTCAAAAAATACAAACTTCCAGTTATAAGATAAGTAAGTACCAGGGATGTAAGATACAACGTGAAGAATGTAATTAACACTGCTGTGTGTTATATATGACAGTTAGGAGAGCAAGTCCTGAGTTCTCATTAAAAGGAAAAAATTTCTTCTTCTTTATTTTTTACCTATTAGTGATGATGGATATTCGCTAAACTCAACTGTGGTCATCATTTCACGACATATGTAAGTCAAATCATAATGTTGTGCACCCTACACTTACAAGGTGCTGTATCCCCATTACATCTCAGTAAAACCAGAGGGAAAAAAGACTGCCCTTGGCTTCTGGCTCCAAGAAAGCTATGGCCGCTGCACAGAGCGGTGGTGGCAAATGTCTCCTACAAAAGGCCAGATAGTAACTATTTTAGACTCTCTAGCTACTCTACCCACCTCTGTCCTGAGGGAAGAAAGTCTTAGAGAAAACAAGTGTGACCCTGTCCCAATAAAAATCGATTTTCAAAAATGGGCCAAAGAAGGCCTCTCCAGCCCACACAGAGCCTTATCAAAATCTTGCTTCAGGCACTTCCTTTGGGATTGAATTTTAACAAGTTATACTCTGATTTTTAAATAGTTTTACAAGAGAAACTAACAAAGAAATGAAACAGAGAGCTTGCCGACTGGGTACTCCCCAGGAAAGGGCAACAGCATCCTTCACTGGGGTAATGGGTGCTCTAAGGTGCTGCCCGACCCCTCCCCCCAACTGCCAGGAGTGGCCTCCGCCCAAAGGCATGCCCCAGGGAATGGTCAGTGGGGGAGGCGGCTACAAAGGCCCCTGACTGGAGAGTGTGATGCCAGCACCCTGGTGTCAGCCGAGGCCCTGGGACTTCATGGCAGCCTGGCCTCCGCCTCCCCACCCGAGCCTGGCCCCTCCGGCCTCTCCCACCTACAGGTGCTGATCTGGAGAGCACCCTAACCCTGTTAACCTGCCGCATGCCAGTCCCGTCTCAGACTCTGCTCCCCAGGAAACCCAACCTGCAGAGGTGGGGTCGCCTTCTCAGGGGCCCAGAACTCTTGAGAGCCTGATGACACAGCGATGCTGTTCCCTCCTGAGCTTCTACTGCAGACATTTCCCTAACTCAAGGCGACACCACCTTATGGGTCTGTACTTCATTGACAGGTGAGTTCCAGGGCCTCTCAGAACTCCACACAGTTCAAGTGGGAAAGTCTATGTGTTCCTAAGACTTCCTTCCAGGAGGACAATTCCTAGGAACCTGCACTCAGCTAAAACTGACTCTAAATAATCAAAGAAAATCTACTTCCAATAACTCATTTACTGGCATATAACACAGTGGAAGAGTATTAAGCTGTACAAAGGAAGAAAGTGCTGACACATGCTACAAAATGGATGGACCCTGAGGACAGGACGCTGGCTGAAAAAGCCAGTCGCAAAAGGACAAATCCGGTGTGACCACACTTCTGCAAGGTTCTCCGAGTCAGCAAATCCCAGACACAGAGAGCAGAAAAGAAGCTGCAGGGCTGGCGGATGGTGCCTCATGGGTACAGCACTCACTTCTGCAGGTGAGAAGAGTTTTGGTGACTGACTGCACAACAGTGACAATGTCTGTCCATGTAATAATGGCCGCTTTTGCTACACAGCGTCCAGATACCACATGGTCCAAAAAAGCCCCCAATATTGGACCTTTATGCAATTTTGCTGACCCCTGACAAAAATGAACCAAAATATTTAAATGAACATTTAGGGTTTAATGAACCTTTAAATGTTTAAATGAACATTTAGGGTCAGGGATTACAGTGAATCTGTTCTTTTTGAAGTCATACTACAAGTGATAAAGCAGTGATGAGAACTGAAGAGTCCTTCTCCTCAAAGGGCCCTGTACAACAAACGTGTCCCTGGTCCTTCTTCCTCTCTCACACTAAAAGTAAACCACAGTATCTGGGGAAGCACAGAGGATGTCTTCACAGGTGATGGTGTGTTTCCCAGCTACAGTCATTCTTCAAAAGCCTGACACCCCTAAAACTACCATATGACCCAGCAATTCCATTCCTGGTTATATGTTCCCCCAAATAGAAAACTCTAATTTGAAAAGATGCATGCACACCAGTGTTCACAGCAGCATTATTTACAACAGGCAAGACTCAGAAGCAACCTAAATGTCCATCAACAGATGACTGGATAAAGAAGATGTGGTATATTTATACAATGGAATATTACTCAGCCATAAAAAATGAATTTTTTTTTACATTTGTAGCAACATGGATGGACCTCGAGGGTGTTACACTTACTGAAGTCAGGACAAAGAATGACAAATACTATATGATATTTATATGTGGAATCTGAAAAATAAAACAAACAAATGTATATGACAACAACAAAAAAAAGAGATTCACAAAGAGAGAGAACTAGTGGTTACCAGAGGGGAGAGGGAAGTGAGGAGGGTAAGATGGGTGAGACGATTAAGAGATACAAACTACTATGTATAAAGGAAATAAGCAACAAGGATACATCATACAGCCTGGGGAATATAGCCAATATTTTATAATAACTATAAATGGAGTGTAATTTAAAAATTGTGAATCACTGTATTGTACACACCTGAAACGTATTCAACTATACCTCAATGAAAAAAAAAAAAACCTCTGGCAGACCTCCCAACTCTCCTGAGCAAGAGAGAAAGCCACAAGGGGAGCAGAATAAAGCGGGGGGAGCGGAATAAAGAGGGTCAGCAGGTGGGCTCAGCCTCATCCTCTCCTGCAGGAATCACTCACTGCTGAGGAGGACATGCTCCATCCTGGCCCATCTCACCTCCCTCCCAGCCTCCAGGTCTCAGCTTTCTCTTGGGTCCGGGGCAGGAGGGGGGCTTTCTAAACCTCTAGAGCGGGGCAGCTCCTCTCTCACCCAGCACTGCCCCTCTGGTTCCCGCATAAGGTCTGCAAGTGCTTTGGCATACCCGCCTCCCCCACTGGCCTGCCACCTCCAGGAGGGCAGGAAGGACTCTCCCCCTGACATCAGTAACAGCAGGCTGGGGCTTGCACAGATTAAGCTGTGAAAGGTATGTGCTAGATAAACTAATCAGATGAACTGGGGATTAATATAGCAAACACGGAGTCCCACCGCAATGAAACCACTTCCTCCCAGAACGCACGTATCAGCAAATCATCTTCGGAAGAGGATGGCGAGCCCAACACATGTCCAAGAGGATTGGGAGAGACTTCTCTGAGAAATAAACAGCTCGGAACAAGTGCAGCATGGAGAACACACATCTACAGTCAACGCTGTGCAGACCAGAGGACGGCAAACTACAGCCCACGGGCTAGACCTAGCCCACTGCCTGTTTTAGATGGGCCAAGAGCTAAGGATGGTTTTTACAGCTTTTTAAGGTGATGGGAATCAAAAGAGGAAAATCTTTCATGAGACACGAAAACTATATAGAATTCAAATTCCAGTGGCCAAAGTGGACTGTCACTGGGACCCTGCCACCCCCAGTGGATTACATGGATCCCCACTATGAGCAGAGGGGAGGGAGGAGCTGCAGGGCCAACACAGGTGCTACCCAGCCCCCTACAGAGAAAGCTGGCCCACCTGGGAAGCGCCATCCTGACCCAGGCGGCCGCTGTCTCTGGCAGGCTCCACACTGCGCCCGGTGTCAGCAACACTTCCCCTAGCTTAGCACTCCCATCCGTCTTGAAATCTACCTGAAATCCACCGCTCAGGGAGGACCTAGGGAGGACGGAAGAACAGAATGTGGGAAAAGCAGGCTGAATCTGTAAAAGCACAGTATCCCGCCTGCTACTGTTGTTTGCTCCACTCTCACCCCAAAATGAGTCGGGGGAAGTGCAGGAAAGCTCCTGGAGCCAGACTTCTGCGGAGAGTCGACTGGGTTTTACAAAGAGACTGTTGTCTGTCTCTCTCTCTCTGTCACACACACACACACACACACACACACCCCTCTTCATGCTGAACCATGGCCGCAGCTGCACTCATTACTCTTATTTCTTCCACAGGAAGCAGGACTAGAAGGAAAAATAAGGCAGGAATGTCCCAGTGCGCTCACACCACCAAATGCTCAAGCACTCAGCCCTCTCAAGGCAGAAAGAGGAAAAATAAAGCCAAGACAGCCTGCACTTCCAACAGTATTGGGGCTTGTTTTAATCCAAAATCTCTCTGGGAAAAGTTACTTTCCCCATGCAAACACATAAGGAAAAATAGAGAGGCGTGCACATCAAAATATTTTATTTACATAATGACTGAAGCGGCAGCCCAGTTGGTACTGTTTTATGTCAGATATACTTTAAAGACCAACATACATTTATATTACAGACAAGATGGGTTATTTTCTCTTGCTCACTCACAGTCAGCTCTTAAACAGGACAGAACCAAAGGCAGAACAACACTCAAGAGACTATATAATGTTTCCACTAAAATCCCAATAATTTCTTTTTAAAAAGCCAAATTGGGGGGGGGGGAGTGTATAGCTCAGTGGTAGAGTGCATGATGCTCAGCATGCATGAGGTCCTGGGTTCAATCTCCAGTCCCTCCATTAATAAATAAACAAATAGCCTAATTACCTGCCCCCCTCAAAAGCAAAATCGATCCTGGAAATCTGAGCAAAGACGTGTCCTCGTTAGGCAGCTGTACACCATGGGGTACTCTAGGGAAGGTGCAGAACAGGAGCACAGCGCTCAGACTGTTCCCCACAGGCCTGTTCTCACAAGTTCTAGTTATGTTTTCACTTTTCTCATTGAGAAATTTGTCCAAACACCTAGGAATGCAGGGTCCCGCACCCCATACGTTCAATTCAACAATTACGGATAGTACTGTCACTATTCAAAGCAAGTCTTCAACCTCAAGTCTAACAGGGATTTAGAAGGAGTACACTTGAAGACAAGAATATAAATGCCTAAGAGGGATACGGACCGTTACGGGTTTCAGTGGAAGGAGAGCAAGGGGAGGGAAAACTGACCGAAACCAAGAAACCCAATAAATCCAAGTCTTGTCTCTAAATGACACCCTCCTCTCTCTCGGTGTCCTGGACCATGCCCTGGACTAAGTAACCACTCCTCTGGAATATTTCAGGAGGCGCCAATGGTCAACCTACTTCACTTGTTGACTTCCTCCAAGTCTCACTCTCCACTGAGAAGCCAGAGCCCACCTCAACGTGGCCATCCCCCTCCATCGACGTCACCCAAAACCTCCAGGATGACAGCTGACTTCTTAACACAGCCCAGAGAGTTACGGCAAAGGGGCCCTGGCCAATTCCCTCTCCCTCTGCTCATCCACTCCCCACCAACCTCAGGACCTTTGCACAAGCTGTTCCTGGGCCAGGCATCCCTTCCCCTCCACTCCTCCCTCAGGTCCCACCTTAAACATCCCCTCCTCTGTGACTAATTAAGACCCAGACTCTCATGGCCATGTGGCTGTCCCGTGATGCTCATCACTGCTGAGATGGGTACTGCTTGTGCACACGTTTGCTTCTCTTCCCGGTTTCCAGACAGGCAGTGCACGCCACGGCAACCAGAACCTAACCTGTTCTCCTCACTGCTGTGAATGCCTCTTGCCTAGCGAAGCGCTTATCACACAGTACTGACCAAATATTTGCTGAATGAATGAATAAGTAAGAGTGTGAGGGAAAGAAGCCACCAGTAAACGTTTTCAGTAGGTGGGATTTTAGTTGTAAGGTAACAGAGCAGAGGGACAGGGTCTCCCCAGCAAGAGAGCAAAAATTCCACAAGTGTTCTGGGAAAGTCAGTCTCCTGAATTGGCTGGAATGTATGTGTGGGCCAAAGTTCAAGGGGGTCAGTGAACTTGGATGGGGCTGGGGGGTGGGGGTGAAGCAACAACTTTATTTTCACTAAACTTTCACCCAATTCCACTAGAAACTTAAGCAATAAGCCTTCGTGGAAATAGCAGACCCCAGAGATCTTTACCAATAGGAACTGTGGACATTTTCGTATCACGTTACAGATACTTTAAAATACTGCTGACACTCACGACTACTTCAAGATGACAGTAGTGGTTAAAGCCATTCTTAGATTGTGTTATTTAAAACGTTCAAAAGCACATATTAAAGAATTGAAAGTAAGTCCCGAAAAGACGTTTGTACACCCACATTTATAGCAGCATTCTTCCCCCAAAGCCAAAAGCTGTAAGGGACCCAAATGTCCATCAACAGATGTGTGGATAAATACACTGTGGTCGCCCATACAGCGGAATATGATTCAGCCATGAAAACGAAGGAAACTGAGCTGTGCTACAACATGCATGAACCTTGAGGACACCGTGCCAAGGGAAATAAGCCTGTCACTGTACGATTCCAGGCGCGTGAGGTACCTTGAGTCGTCACGCTCACGCAGACAGCAGTGGAGCAGTGGCTGCCAGGGCAGGGCGATGGGATGGGGACTTAAGTGTTTATGGAGACACAC
Organism: Camelus dromedarius; assembly: GCF_036321535.1. NCBI lineage: Eukaryota > Metazoa > Chordata > Mammalia > Artiodactyla > Camelidae > Camelus > Camelus dromedarius. Next base: position 14,782,316 of record NC_087473.1, read on the forward strand.
TTTCAGTTCACGAAGATGAAAAAGTTCTTGGAGATGGGTGGTGAGGACAGTCACACAATAACGTGAATGTTCTTTTTTTTTTTTCTAAATTGAGTTATAGTCATGAATGTTCTTAATGACACTGAATTGTACTTAAAAGTGGGTAAGATGAGGGGAGGGTACAGCTCAGTGGTAGAGCACATGCTTAGCATGCACAAAGGTCCTGGGTTCAATCCCCAGCACCTCCATTAAAAATAAATAGATAAATAAATGACCATAATTACTTCCCCTCTCCAAAAGTGGGTAAGATGATAAACTTATATGTGTTTTACCACAACAAAACAAACTGTGTTTACAACAGTACTTTTAACTGCTTCCTTTGCTAACCTATTTTTTAATGCATTTAAAAATCTTATTCTAAGAAGCCTTTGAGCCTTGAATGAACAGGTGAAGGGAGTCCAGACACAAAAAGAAGGTTTAGGACCCCAGTTTACAAGAAGGGGGCAAGCGAGGAAGCCAGGCTGCCCCAGAGCCTCGGGCACAAGGATTCTGGAGTTAGTGTCACCAAGTGGAGACGTGCTGCAGTTCCCACCCCTCTGCTGCTGATGCTTGAACACAGGGGTTCTGGGGTGTCCCTGACGTGGGGGACACCATGAAAGAGTAGTAGAGAGGGCGGGGCCTAGGCAAGGGCAGAGGGTGCTGGAAGAGTCTGGAGGGCCCACAACCCCAGGTTCATGGGGACTCTCAGGGGTGCTTCTTCCTCATGGGGGCAGACGGGAGACTGCACATGGTCCAGAGATGCAGGGTGGGGGTGCGGGGGAAGCAGAGGAGCGTGGAACTGTTCTCTAAAGAAGTGTGAAGAGGGGAAAAAAAACAGAAACAGAGCGAGACGCTACCAGATCAAGCAAAAGGTTCTGCTGACTTTTCACGATGCTTTGCTAGTGTTTTCAGCGCTAGACTAAAGGCATTAAAGAGTCTGCAGAAGACCAAGGTGCGAGAGGTTTTCTGCCCTACAAAACCTATGGTAATAAATCCCCAACCACATGAATTCTTGCTGCACTCACAAAATTAAGCCCACGTTTTCAACATGTTCAGAAACCCTTGCTCACAGATGGAAACTCTGAGATGGTCTTTTCCTTTCTAAATGTCAACAGAGGCGATGGAGGGCTTGATAATGATTGGTATGTAAGACAGGAGGAGAGCAAGTGAGCTCAGTGGAGGAGGCGTGTCTGGCTTGGAGAAGTTCAAGTTCTCCTGCCCACTGGGGACCCAAGAAGACTGCCTCCTCTCCCCACCACTCCTCTGCTTGGCATCAGAGACGGCCTTCAATGATCCAGGAACAAAGGATCATCAAAAGACTGCCAGTACCGATCACTTTTCCAGGCTTAGCAGAAAAACCACCTAGTCCCAAACTTCCTGTATTTCCATATAATTAATAATTCACAAGCAGCAGCAGCAGCAGGTAAAATGCAGGAAGCCCAGCTTTGGTTCGCAGGGGCCGTGAGCACCTAGACTACTTCCCCTCACTAGTCCTCTGCCCTCACCCTGCCTCGGCCACCTCCCCGCCGGCCACTTTCAGTTTTACCCAAGCCCTGGTCCCTGGACGCTGTGCTGCCAGACCATCCTGCTTGCTCGCATATGAGATAAGCCCTCCTCTGGCGATCTCACTAGAAGCCTAAACAATCCACGGCCACGCACGACCAGTGGCTCCCACACCAGACCAGGCGGGTACAGAACACCTCGTCCCGACAGAAATGATCCTGGAGAGGGCTAAATCAGACCATCTTAGCGCAAGCCTTTTCAGTCTGCCCTGGCTTAAGCCCCAATCCACTGGTTTTTAAAAACCAAACCAATTAGTTCCAATAACATCTTAAACAGAAAGCCTTATCTAGAGTAAACAGGGCTATTCTGATTGCCAGCAGTGGTGGTGACAGCTCCCACCCCCACCCCTCAAGCTCACATCCTTTGTCCCCAAAGACAGTCTGAAAGCCTGGTTTGCCTCCTGCATCAGCTGGCCCCTCCATCTCTGGCTTCCCTTGAGTCAGGACCCCCTGCTCTCTAAAAAAAAATCAAGACCTTCATACTCGATCATTTCTTGGTAAAAGTTTTAAGAGGTATCGTCTTCCTTTCTGCTCCCCAGAAGTCTACACACCTACCCCTTCTCATCTGTCTCAAAGGAAATGTCCCCACTACTCCTTTTCCAAGGCAACATTTTCCCCGGCAAGAAATACAGCCCCCATCCTTTATCTGACCTGTTGAACCACTCACTTCCTGTTAGCTTTCGCTCAACCTCCAGGTCTTCCCCCACTAAAAACCCCTTCACCCACACTGGCTTCCCTCCCAAAGGCTGTTCTACGACTCCGCGACCTTCAAGGCTGGACCTCTCCAAGGAGACGTGAGCACCCACTGCCAGCACCCTCTCATTCATTATCCGACGTAGTCCATCTTCAGCCAGTGCAGACGCGCTGCCCCTCCCTGAAAACCACACTTGGGTTCTCAAAAGTCACTCACAGCCTCGAGGTGCCAAATCCCACCTCTGCAGCCCTGCCCACCCTGGCTCTCTTCGTTCTCCTCCCACGGCTCCTGACTCTTTGGGCTCCCGGGGACCAGCTCCTCCACAGCTCTCAGCATCCTCACCTCCAAGCTCCAGGGCACTCCTGACACCTCAGCTCTGAACAAAATCCAATCCTGCTGTTATGTTCTCCAACCAACCACAGTCCCCCGTGGGGGTCAGATTTGTTCTACTTATTCTGGAACAGGAGGCCCTCAATAAAGCAGCTCACAAACCCAGCCCAACGGTTCTTTCTAAAGGAGTCACTCGTCCTGTTCCGGTCTTCCATACACATGTTCTAGCTGTGGTACAAGAAGGGAAAGTGTGGAGAGAGAACACTTCAAGAGGGAAGAAGCGGAAAGTAGGGACGGATCAAGGAAGATTACAGTCACCAGCCACACTCACAGACTCCAACAACCCACGCGCTCACCAAGCTGGCCGAGTCCCCGTGGTCTCTGCCCCTACCCGGGAACATCCCAGGCCAAGGAGATCAAAGGGCTGTGTGCCCATCTCCTCCTTGAGTTATTTTTAGGTCTTGTCAGAGGAGGACAGGAGAAACCAGAGAATTTCCACTCTGCAAGTGTTCTGGCAGCTTTCAATGTAGGTTAGGAGGAAAACTTATTTGGGCTGTCACTGTTGCTTTTAAATTCTGGCTAATTTTCACCCCTTCTCCCAGTCGCCCTCTCCATGCCACTTCCAACCAGTGGCAGCAGATGCCTCTGTACACTGTAACGAGGCTTTGAGAAATCTGGAAAGAAAACGGGAGGAATGTGAAGGAAGCAAGCCCCTTACCCAGGACACCACAGTGCATGGAAAGCTCTGCCTTCCTACTACGCACATGAAAACGAGGCAAGGTTGAAGAAATCTTGAAAGTATAGCAGCCTCCAAATTACAGGTGGGACATGGTCCAAGTCTTCATTGGTTTCTCACTCAGAAATGTTTCTCTCCTGGAAATAATGCTGTTTCCACTATGGTCAAGCTCCCGGCTAGTCTAGAATGGCCTTGTAAAGCCCGCAGACGTAACTGAAATGTAAACTGACCACAAAAAATACCCAAGTAGGACACTGCTGCGGCATCGTGCGTCGGAATCGCCGTTCTGGGTTAAGTGGGGTTTTCCCGTGTACAGGGTACCAGGTACCACGGGCAAGACAGAAATTATGAGGGCCATCTCATCTCCCCTACGTGTTGTCACTGTTGTGAGGCAGGGATGTGGAAAAAGCAGGCCATGAACAAAGGTCTCTTCTGGATGACTCGACTTCCCCTCTTCTCCCACCAAGCACAGGGGTGCTCTGTACCCCCTCATTTTATGCAAGAGCCCTGCTCTGCTCTGACAAAGCCAGCACCAATTCCTTCCAAACCTGTGGTAAAATAACTGATACAGTTTAATGTATTAAATCTCCTGCACATTTGAACTGGGACCAAGTTTCACATCAAACAAATGACTCTCTAATTGTGGAATACCAGGCTTCAGCAAGCAAAGTGAGATGGCAAAAGAGTGCAAACAAAGACGAGATCAGGAGAGAGGAGGACATGCAGGTCACACCGGGGAGGTGGCACCAGCCTCCAAGCAGGCAGGGGTCTCATGCTGGTCTGGAAAGGGCCAGAGACTGAATACTTCAGGCTTCCAGGGGCCAGAGGATCTCTGCTGCAACACCCTTTGCAGGGAGAAAGCAACTGTAGACAACACCTAAATGGACGGTGCAGCTGGACTCCAGTAATACTTCGTGGACACCAACATCTGAATTTCATACCATTTTCATGTGTCACAGAATATTATTCTTTTTTCAGCCATATAAAAATATAAAACCATTCTTAGCTCACAGGCTGTAGAAAAACAGGTGGTAGGCCAAATTTGGCCCCCACCTGGAAGAAACCTGTCTCAAGAAATGTTTTTGGAACCGGACACCACCCTTTTCTCAGGATTCCCATGTACAGAACCCTGGCTTCTAGCCACCCAGACCATCTTCCCCCAACAACTCCCAAGGGCACCTGTGGAATCTGAGGCCTGAATAGTGCCGTGAATTAAGGGTAGGAAATCTGCCAGTGCTGAGAAGCCCAGCAGTGCCCTGGAGAGAGAATGGGCTTTCAAGTCACAATGCAGAGCTGGGGACCTGGGACTTCACTGCCCTGACCTTAGTTTCCCCACCTGCAAAACAGGAAGAGCCTTTCCAGCGATTTGGACTTGTTGTGCAGGACCAAAAGGAATGACAGAGCACCGAGGACACTGCCCTGTGGACAGCAGGCCCCCCAAAAGGCGCTGGCTCCAACACTAACAGTTTCTACCCTTACTTCCCCTCAAGGTTCATTGACAGTCCTACTCAAGGCCCAAAACTCAGGTTCAGGTGTCAATCTAGGGATGTGACCCTGGCAACTGGGAAAGAACCACGTGAATGAAGCTACAGAGGTCAAAAGCAGGACAGGCCACTCGGGTTTCAGTGGCGCAGGAAGTCACAAAGAAATCCCCTCCCTGCAGGTTAAACTCTCCAACACACAAAGGAGAACTGATTCCACAGGAGGGCCCCTCCTCCCCACTCGCCGGGGCCACTTCCTCCACATTGCCCCTCTTCGCACTGTCCCCCACCCTGGCCTGTTTCTTCTGTGCTCCCTTGCCTCTGTATGGTACAGTACTCGCAGCTTACAGCAAAGAAGTGTTACCATGTGCAGTAACAAAGCAGCGAGAGATAGCTGTGTAGACAATGGGTTTTTAGGAGACAAAGTCCTGATGGTTTTTTAACGTGACAGGCAAGTTCAGTCATCCCCTGCTTAGCGTAAGCAATGAGCCAAGTCTGCAAAGCTCACAGCAAAATCACGGAGCATTAGGAAGCACTCAGTGACCACCTGGATGTGCTCTTCCGTGAGCTGCATGTATGAATGGAGAAACAGCTCATATTACTCTGGAGTCCAGGTTTCTCATAGTTCCCAAGCAATATTCCCGAGAGCAGCACGGAGACAGGATACCCTCGCGGGAGCAAGTGCGCCGAACGATTCCATTCCCCAGGCAGGGGAACCACCCACGTCAGTTTCATCAAAGGGGACAAGGGTGACTGGAGGCACTAAGGTTTTCAAAATTCACCCACCCTTCACTAGTCAGAATGCTGCTTTATGAGTCTGCCCTTAGCGATCTGGATCTTTTGTTGTTATTGTTATTTTTTGTTTTGGGTTTTTTGGGGGGGCAGGTAATTAGGTTTACTTATTTATGTATTCTTAAAGGAGGTACTGGGGATCTCACACATGCTAAGCATGTGCTCTACCCCTTGAGCTATACCCTCCCCCCCTGGATCTTTATGTCTACGCTGACCCTTGAGAAAGTGGGTGGATGGACTTATGCTTCATTTTGCCTCCCATATCTGTTCCTCTAAGCCCGCAGCATCTTCAGCTGCGCCCCGTCCTCATGTCTCACTGTCTCTTGGTTTTTTGTTTTTCCTTTTTGTTTGGGGGAGAAGAAGGGGCGACGGAGGGGGAGAAAAGGAGACACATAAATACAGAGAAGACAGAGCCCCACTTCCTCTGACATCAGCCACGTTCTGCCTGCTTGCTGTGGACGTCCGGTTCCTAACTGTGGCGGAGAGAACGTAACAGACAGGGACATGTCTTCAGAACAGGTCGCTCTGAAATGGCTCTCTCCACATGCAGTTACACCATGTCCACGCACAAGAAGGAGCTTTCACCACACGTGATCACGTGAAGTGTTTTCATGGCACGTTTCAAAATCTGACAGCAGTTCCAAACCCTTTTTAAAACAGCTTTATCGAGATATAAATCATACACCACACAATTCATCCGTCGGAAGTGTACGACTCAACTGCCCTCAGTATATTCACAGAGCTGTGCGACCACCATTAGCACAAGCGGCCTGAGAAGATTTTCATGATCCCCGGAAGCCCTGGACCTGCTTCAGCAATCAGCAGCCATGCAACCCCAACCCTCAGTCCTGGGCAACCACTCATTTACTTTCCGCCAATCAAACCCTTCTTTGTTCAGCCCCCAAGCTCTATAAATGTTTGACAGGCCCTGGTATCAATGACCTTCACAACTAACTTCCAAGTCTTATCTCATGGTGCAAGCCAGTACAGCAGCCAGCCTCCGGTTTCTACAAGTCACCACGGCTTCTGCAATTACACTCCACGCCACGTTCACAGGAGCCTCTCAATTCCTGGACCGAGAGCTCCTATACTGAGTTCCTGCCCAGCTCGTGGCCGAAGCCCTGGGTGGGGGACGCGCCATTATGTGGATCTTGGGAGACAGAGTGGCATCTCCTCGGAGTCACTCAACTCTGGTGTCTGGTGACTATCATTAACCATTTCCCATCTCATCATCTTCACGGCAAGAGAGGTGGGAAAGAAAAGCCATTCTTAAAAAGAAAAGAAAAGAAAAGCCACTCTGCCACATTCCGTGGGATGGGAGATTCACATCCATTGTAAGGTTAGTTTACTCTTCCACCCTCCTAGCCAGATAAGTGGCAAACCACCCAAGTGGAAGAGAAGAAATTTCAATGTGAGATCTCAGTGGGTTGGATAATACCAAACAGAATACTAGAAGAAGAGGTTGTTTCCTCCATGTACAAAGTAAGGGCCATGGGGACTGATTAAGTAACTGAATCCCGGACCAGTGATTTCGGGTCGTGATAGCTGGATTTCTTCCTCCCCATTACATTCTCCATCAGTCTGCCTGGAGCTGGAAGGGGAAACAGTTTGTCTTACTTCAGCACAGAAACAAAAGCAGCATGCTCCACACATGGCCTGGGCCCCACACATGTCCAGATTTTAACCCACAAAGCACTCCTGCTTTTTCAAGGAGGGCTGCCCCCTGCTGCATCCACTTCAGCCCCCAACAAGGTGAAGGTGACCCTTACAAGGGCTTGTTTATAGTCCCAACTCATTCTGTCCCCTTCTGCTCAATTTATGCTCCATTTAAGTTTTGCAAGAGAAGATATGACCTATGTTTATCTTTAAACTGTAGCTCACATATGAGTACATGCAAAAACTGGTGAACTCCCAGTAAGGGCTGTGGACGAGGTCACTGTATCGCGCCATATCGATTTCCTGGTTTTGCTGTTGCTCTAAGGTTATGTAAGATGCCGCCGTTGGAGGAAGCCGGACCTCTTGGCACTATTTCTGCAACTTCTTGTGGTCTATAATTAACCAAAATAAACCATTTTAAATAAAAATTAACTACATAAATTAAAAACATTTTTTTAACACAGTCTCTGTTACGGATGCTCTGGAGGACTAAAAATGGCGAAGCAAAGGACACGAATGAACCCTGTGAAGGTCTTCCCAGTCGATAAAAACTCATTGCCACAAACACAGGCAGTGAACCAGGAAAAAAGTCTTTTCCTGTAACTAGCAAGAAAAAAGGTCTCCTATTGCAGTAAAATGTAATATCCTGCCAACACTAGAAATGAACAATCTGAAAATGAAATTAAGAAAATACCATTCACAAAAGCACCAAAGAATACACCCAAAACCCCAAAATATAACCACAAAGAAGTGCCATTATTGCAGCCCAGCCTCCCATTAGCCCGATGTTCCTATGATTCCGAATCTTGCTTCACCTCCCTGTCTGATGAGGGTCTGCAGGAAATCAGCTGCTCTTCCATCCGCATCACGGCTAACAGATGACACCAGGGCCACGTCCACTTGTTACAACGCAGGATACTAAAAATGAGGGATCATTAAGACACACACACCCATTCAATCAATCACCCATCTATTCTCTCAATCAAATACGTATCAAGCAAGAGAGGAAAGCGGCTGCTGGCAGTGGGGAGGCGGCCTGGCACTCACAGCCAAGCCGTGGCATTCTCCTGTTGGATAGTGAACAATTTCAGAGACCACCAACCTCAGACAAGGCTCCGATTCCTTAAACCCTGCCCCAAATCTTTTAAGGTCTTCGGAGCACCCTGTGACTGGGATGGCCCACGGTCCCCTCACTGCAGCAAATCAACAAACCCAACCTTGTCCAACCAGAGGTGTGTGTTCCTGGTGACTACTGGCTGAAAGACATGGTCTGGTGCCAGGGACACAGGAGAGGGCAAATGCCTTCTAAAGAATCTGTCTCACCTGAAACAGGAAAGACCAACTTGTTTACAGAACTTATCTATGTGAACTGCAAATAAGAACTTTCAATTTTTAAAAACTGACTCTACCACCACTGGAGGCCACCCATCCTTTATTAGCTGGGTTCTTTTAATGAAATGCATGTATTTGGTTTTAAGACCAAGTTGAGAAATTATTTACTTTATACACTGTGATTTGGGGGCATGATAGCTGGGTTTCTTCCTCCCCATTTATACACTGGCTGACCAAACAGTACTGAATATTCCCATCACTTCAGAAGCTGTAATCATATGTTTGTTTTTTCTGAAAACATCTGTTGAGTAATGGACATGTAGTCCAGGATTTCAGCGTCCAGCACCCACAAGACCTGAAGGAAAAGGAGCTGCCCAGAAGAGCTCGTTTTCATGGATTAAAACACCCTTAAATATATATGCATAGGCAACATCTACTCATAATCCCAACAATTTTTTTAACACCTTGGTTCCCTTTGTACCATAATTTTGGGGACAGGGCCATCCTGATTATCAAGAATCATCAGTGAGTCCTGATAATGGGACTGGCTTCCATAGACGGTCAAATCATGTTTCAGATAAGGTACAGTGAACTTTTCTCAACAAGCAAATGAAGACACAGATGTTATCCTCATCTGAAGCATCACTATACCTTGAAAAGATTCTATTAGGTTGAACCATCACATGGACTTGACAACTTTTGACCTGAAATGGTGATGTTGTCCTGCTCAAACGAGTATGTGTGCAAAGTAATTTTTTAATATGTAAAACTGAAGTCAAAATTTTTGGTTTACAACCGTGACAGCGTGGAGGTGCCAAGTGCATGTCTCCTTTCAAGAAAGAACACACCTGCCCCTCCTCCGTGGCTGTTCTTGCCAGCAGCTCCGGGACTGCGCAAGGCATCTCTCCCTCCAGCAAACAGGCAAGCTCTGTCCACAGCTCCCGGGTTGGCCAGCTCAAATTTCATCAAACACGCTTCGAGGTATTGAGGCCTTCCTTACTCCATCCTGTCCCCCGTGTCTCTCTCACAGGCTCTCTTCCCCCATTAAGACACTTGACCCTCTCCCTCCATCTCCAGAGGGCCTGGCGGACACCACTATGATAATGCTGCCTGTATTCAGTTGTTAAAATCCCTGAAAACTGAAATATGTGTGTGTGTCTGATGCACAGGGACACACACTGTGCACACGCATACAGTCAGCCCTCATGACTTGGGGATTCCATATCTATCTGTAACCCCAAAAGCAGTACCCGAGGGGCTTGATGGTCACTGAAGGACCCTCACTCGGAGTGGAAGGATGGAGTTACCGGTGCACACGTTCCCAGCTGAGGCGGAACGAGGTTGCACGCTGCCTTCCTGTTTCAGCTCCCAGACGGTGAGCAAGTGTCCCTCCTGGGGTCTTTCTGGCGCCGTTTTTCACATTTCTGCACTTTCGTTGGTGACGTTCCCGCCTGGAATGGCCCTGAGCACGATGATGCACGAGAAGGCAGAGCTGTGCCCCAGGGAAAGAGGAGTGTGTTGGAGAAGTCTGGTTCAGGCAGGAGCTACCAGGCTGTGACTGCAAGTTGAACGTGGATGGAGCCACAGTACCTACACAGATACGGTGTCTTTAAACACACACAAAACAAGGCTAAGCAGTGATTGGCTGATGAAAAAGTCGTGACCTGGGCTCCCAGGAACTTAACTCTGTATTTATTTCCCTGAGAAGCAAAGCATCAGTAAGTCTCAGCAACTTTATGTTTACCGTAAATACCAAAAATCAACCGAATACGTACGCTAGATAAAGATGTACCATCATGAGTCTCCACTTGACCTAAAGAAACCCCTAAACCCAGCCTGTGTCTTCCTATCCCATACAGTCCCCATGCGGAACGACACGTCCCCATCGCCACCCCCTACCCCGTGCTCACCTCACCCGTCCCCCTCCTTTCCCATCCCACACCTTCGGCAACAGGGCAACGCTCTCTGACTCTGCTCGCGTCCCCCCTGCCCACAGCCCTTCTGCGCAGGTGAAGCCTGGTTCCAATGAACACCAAGGGCAGCTCCAGATGGAAAGGCAGGAGCCAGAGAGAACGAACGGCAGACGAAGGGAGGCAGAGACAAACCTTTCCCCTCGGCCGTCCCACTGGCCCTCCAGCCCCTCTCAGGAGCTCTTAGAGAAGCCCTGGGTCCAGGCTCCGCTTGGGAAGTGGGAAACGGATGGCCAAAATGCAACACTCAGGGCAAGGAGCAAATGCTGGTTATAAAACACGGTGTGTGAACTCTTTCTTCCTATTTTATAACTCCCCTAATAACAGGTGTAAAAACCTTCTCCAAGAAAGCAAACAAAGCAGAAAACAAGGGCTGAAGGTAGAAAGTCCTTCTGTGATAAAAGCCATCCTAACAGTGAGCCAGGTTATCACGTCTGCTTTCCTAGAGAACTGATCTCACCTACATTCTGAAAGGACCACACATGGCAACCAGGAAGGAATCTTCTTAAAAGGCACCAAAGTCTATTTAAACAAACTGTCCAGAGATGACCAATTTTCAACGAAGATTCTCAAGCTAAATATTTTAATAATACAAAAAATTTAACTAAGGGTTTTTTTTGTTGGTTTTGCTTTTTGTTTCTTTCTTTTGGTTTTACGCTGAATAGTCTATGGCTTGATTCTCCAAAGATTTTTTCAGGAAGAAAAAAAAAAAAGTCCTCTCATATGTGATGCTTGTCACCACGGTACAAGCTTGTGCATCTTCCAAAGAAACCTAAGATGAGAGAGATAAAGGTAACCGTACTCCTTACTTCTATTTAGACTGAGTGTCTGAACCTGATTTTCTCCAACAGGGTCCAAACTGGCCACTAATGAGGTCACATGCCCCTGGCTAGATAATCAGGAAATGCTCTCAGACCTCCTTCTAAGTCAACCCTACAGAATGGAATCTGCTGGAAGACGGGCCTTTCCTGGTTCCTATTCAAGGCAGTTTAGTCATTAAACGTTCCAGAGAACATGATTATTACAGAGTGTTCCCTAGAAGGTGACAAGAGAAGATTCTAAAGACAGCTTTTCAGCCACTGGGTTTTGCCATATTCAATTCTCACCACTGTGAGTGACAGAGTAGTTCCAGTAAGTCAAATCAGGGGCTCTGGGCAGTCTTGAAAATGGATCAATCACCTCACATGCTAGAACGACCCCTGGAGAGCATGCGGCCCACGCCATCGGCTGACAGAAGAAACAGAAGGATGATTCCGTTCTCCTGAGGCCAGAGTCACACGGGTGGTCAATGATAGCATTAGGTCCAAAATTCAATAATTCTGCTCCTATTCAAGGGCGCTTTCCAGGGAAACATCAGGCTTGGTATTCAACAACAACAAAAATTACATGGGTCTTTGGTTTAATCCAGTAAATCACGGATAAGGTCAGGAACTGACTTGTACTGGCTCAGATTACCCTAATTTCCAAAAAGGGGAATGCATTTATCTCTAAAAGTCTTCACTTCCCATTACACATGTTTCAGAGATGGACCACAAGGGCAGGTACCCTGTGAGAACTGAGAGCTCGCGGGAAAATCGGGGCAAATCACCACTGATCAGTGACACGGGCTTCCAAGGAATCTGGAGACGCCAGTTCTCAGGTCCGTAAAACACGGCGAAGCAAGTAGAGAAATATCACCTCCACCGAACATAGAGAGTTCCTAGAGTATTCCGGGAAGTTGAGTTGAGACACTGGCCCGTGGCATTGATAGGAAGGAGGATGGAGTAAATGAGCACTGGGATGTCCCTCCATCACACAGTCTGAGGCATGGGCTATGACACAGCCAGCCCACGGCCAGGAGTTCACTGTTTGTCCTCGAAAGCACGTCTTCCAACACGCTCCCTGCATTCCGAGTGGCTTCATAATTCCATTCCTTTCTCCCCTTCGCACTCGCTCTCACTCACTCCAAGCTCGACACGTGACGATAACACAGGTCCTTCTCCACTGCGTGGCAGGAATCGTGCCTGGAACGCCTTGATATGGGCACACCAGGCAGAAAGAGAAGTTCGTGTCCTCCTCAGTGCCTTTCATGTAACTTCTTCAGCACAGGTGACACTCCAGGTGCCTCGAGGGGGTTCACATCTGACGAGGTGGGGGTTCCCTCCCCCAAACCTGATTTGGGTTTCCTAACTGCTAAATTCCAAGAGGTGGGTTCATGTAATGTAGATTGTGTTTTAGACAAAAGCACAGTTGGAAAAACTACCCAGACCGGTGGCCTCACAACATGTGAAATTACTACACTTGCACCTGGAAATGTGGCAGCTCAGGGCCTTTCTCGTTTTGCAAGGAAGCCACGCCCACCCCCTAATTTAGTTCACAGATTTCTATTTCCCTCTCCTCTCTCACTATGTGTGATTTTCTAGGTCATCTGCATCGTCAGACACACCAACTTGGTGTCCTCACAGCCAAGGAGGTGAGAAGCCAGGCAAAAAGTTGGTAAAGAAATGATGCCCCAGAGACAGGACAGCTGGAGGTGGCCGGAGGGGGTGATGACACGGGTGAAGAATGACAAAGGTGTAAACTTCCAGCCAGAAAGCAAATAAGTAAGTGCTGCGGATACCAGGGAACACACGGCGACTAGAGTTAACAATGCTGCAGCATATCTTTGAACGTCGCTAAGACAGTAAATCTTAAAACTTCTCATCACAAGGGAAAAAAAATGTGTAACTACATGGGGTGAGCGATGTTAACTTATTGGGATCATTTCACAATGTTTACATATAACTATGCTACACACCATAAACTAATGCTGTGTTATATGTCAATTACATCTCAGTTTTTTAAAAAATGAAATTAAAATAAAAAAGAACAGCTGGACCACCTCTGTGGGCCCTGACCCTCTCCCTACCTCCCGCAAGCCAGTAAATTCTTTTCTCACACAGGGAATCGAGAAGAACAAAAGCCTGGCTCTCACAACCACTGCACCAAAGACACATTCAAGGAAAACCGTTTTGATTAAACATAGCACAATCAAAGAAAAGAAAAGAGAAGAGAAGAGAAGAGAAGAGAAGAGAAGAGAAGAGAAGAGAAGAAAAGAAAAGAAAAGAAAAGAAAAGAAAAGAAAAGAAAAGAAAAAAGGTTTTCCTAAAAAAGTTATTTCTATAACTTCCTAGCAGCCCCAAGACGTGGTACCTGGCTGAGCTGATGAGAGCAAATTCCAGGTGTCACAGGATCCTCCAGAGCAAATGCTTCCCCAGACAGGTTTTTAAGAGAAACTCTACTTGCTTGCTGTGCGCAATAAAGGTGGGAACAGAGAAGCTTTCACTCGCTCACCGCACAGCACTTTGGTTGTCCCGCCAGCAAGTGATGTACCCTGATTTTTTTTTTCCATAGCTCCAATATCTCAATCACCAAAATAAACGGCGCGTGCGTAGAGGAGGAATGAGGCTGTCAGCCTCTCAGTGACACAGCTCCCTTCCTCTGATGAGGTCAAAGCTTTCTTTTCGCCACATAGCAACCGAGCATCAACGCGCTAACCATCAGCCCCAAAGACAGCAAAGAGAATTTATAGTACGATATAAAAGGCTGGTACATGGAAACTAGATAAATGACCCTTAACCACACAGCACAACGCACATTGCAATGGATACCATTAGCAACTGAGCCGTAATTACCCAATGCTCGCTATGGCGTGGAGCAGAAAGGAAATCTAAGGCATGATCTTTGCTATTGAGCACTTGCAGTCTTGCTGGTGAGGAAAAAGAAAACACACGCGTGACAGAAATAGTTGGCAAAAGGCCACCTGGAGGAAAAAAAATATTAAGCTCATAATGGAAATGTCCTAATAAAAAACAGATTTTTCAACACCAGATAAATGGTCTCTTTATTAGGTTGTGTGTAAGTAAAGAATTAATAAAACTTAAAGAATTAATACAGTCCAAAGCAAATGAGAGTAAGTCACAGAAACCACAGAGATCTAGAAAAGACCCTTGGGTTTTAACCTGCCTCTGCAGTTATCTGTGAGATGGTAAATGACTCCCTTTTCCTCAGCTGGCTTTTGTGTGTTTACAGGGAAAGGGTCGCCAACTGTCCTTCTCCGTGGAGACAGGCCTGTGAGCCGTGGTCCTCAAATGCCAAGTGCAGGAGAGCCACCTGCAGACGGCCTGTTTGCGCAGGGCTCTTCTGCCTCAGCACACCTGGACCCAGGCCAGGCCATTCCTCGTGGGGGCTGCACTGTGCACTGCAGGGTGCTCAGCAGCATCCCTGGTCTCCACCTCTGGATGCCAGGAGCACAAATGGCCAATATTACATAAACATAAAGACCTTGTGGGCTTCAGAGGAACAAATTAAGAGACAGAAACAAAGGAAACAAGGAGTAGGGAGAATACCGGCCCCCAGAGGGGCCCAGGCCCTAATCTCTGGGCCCTGTGACCATGTTTCCTTATGTGGCAGAAAGGACTTTGCAGATGTGAGAAACAAGGATCCTGAGGTGGGAAATGATCTAGTATATGGGTAGGCCTCGTGCCATCACAGGAGCCCTTGAACATAGGTAATCTCTGCAGGCTGTGGCCAGAGGGAGATGTGACCAAGGAGGAGGGTCAGAGAGGTGACGCTGCTAGCTCCGCAGATGGAGGAAGGGGCCGGGAGCCAGGGCATGCAGGAGGCCTCCAGAAGCTGGAAAGAGCCAGGAATGGGTTTTCCCCGAGGGCCTCTGGAGAAGACGGCGGCCCTCCTGACACAGGGAGAGCCATCCCAGACTTCTGAGCCCCACAACTGTAAGATAATAAAGTTGAGCTGTGAGTCTGGGGTCATGTGTCCCAGGAATGATAGGAGACCAACATCATCAATTATAAGGTCAACTGGGACAACACACACGCCCTTCAGCCTCCCCAATAAGCCGTCTGTTGGAGGCATAAACACCACAGAAAGTTGCACCCATTGATAGTTTGACAAAAATCAGCCCCCACATTCTCCCACCTGACCCCAGGATTTTAACGATGGCCCCACACAGGCAGAAGGTTTGTAAATTCAGAAAAGTAAACAACTCAGCGATTCTGTGTCAGTCTAAGCTGGTATTGTGGCTTTGGGAGGCTGTAGAAAGCAGCTGAAGTCTGGCTGGTTGGAGCCCCACGACCTGCAAGCTGCTTTCCACCACCCCCTTGGGAAATACAGGTTTCCTGTGTCTCACCCAAGACAGGACCCTCTAAACCCCACGCAAAAATGCAGCACAAAGTGGGTCAGCGGGTGCGGCTTTAATTGACCAGAACTGTTTTTTCCTATGTCGCTCTTTAGGAGAGAAGATGGAAGAACCAAAGAGAAAGAGAAGGAAGACGACAGTTTACGCCCAACTGGAAGCTGAACTGGAAAGCGTTCATTGGAAACATTGCTCAATTCATGAACCATTTTCCATCTCAACATAATCCAAGAAGGGCAGTTCTGGTTCACCCATCCTGGAACATTCTCCCACCTTGAGTCCCCACCCCCAGCCCCAAGCCCTCCATGATTTACCCAGAGGCTCCACAAAACGTTTACCCAGAAACTGGGATAGCACACACTACGACATGGAAGAACCTCAAAGCCGGGATGCTGAGGGAAAGGAGCTGGGAGGCCAAGGCCATGTATCGTGAGATCCACTTACAGGAAATGTCCAGAGACAAAGAAAGTACATCAGTGGTCACCAGGGGAAGGGGCAGTCATGGCTTAATGGGTAAGGGGTTGCTTTTGGGGGTGATGACAAGGCTGTAGAATCAGTGATGATGGCTGCACAACTTTGTGAACATAGCAGGAAAAGTACTGAATTATACACTTTGGACAAGTGAGTTGCATGGGATGTAAGTTACATCTTGACAAGATGTAACAGAAGAGAAGGAGAGGAAGAAACAACTGGGATATTAGCCAACAATTACAAGTCAGTGCAAACTTTAAAACACGTAATCATCCTGCGGAGATGAGCTGACTTAAGGAGCCTGGAATCCTGCACCCCAGTCCCCTCCAGAGTACAGATTCTGAAACGCACGAGCACAGGTCAGTAGTGGACTGTGACCCAAGGTGGTTTGTGGAATGGACTCAGGAGCAAAGTGGGAAGACTTGGGGTTCGTGATCAGATTTAGGAAGATGTTTTTGCAAAAAGACTAGTCCTCAGTAATTTAAAGCACCTCTTTAAAATAAAAGTATGTCTCCTCAAAAATGAAAAAATAATTGTAACGAACGCACTGGCTCTGGCGGAGAACATCTACTGATAACTTCCGTCAGCTCCAAGTTCGCCAAATCAGACTAGACTCCTGAAAAGCATACTGGAAACAAAACACGTTTACTGTCTTGGGACTGGCCGCTTCTGGTGGGAGTGGTGAGGTGGAGGTTATTCCCTGTGAAAGGAAAGGCAGCCCTAAGGTTCCAGGGGACAGCATCACGGGGACCCCCGGCACAGGGCCTGGGCCCCGGCTCGCCTCACCAGGCATGGACCCTCTCCTCAGAAGGTGACCCCAGCAGGCTGCAGCAGCCAAGTGGGCACCAGTCAGATCCCGCAAGAGTCCAACTGGGTGGCATGGCCAAGTGTGGGGTGACAGAGGCGTGCCCACCCCCCCCCCCACCCTGAGCTATTCCTGGTAATTGCCCCTTGATATGAGGATGCCGGAAGGAAAGACGTACACACTCAACCACACAAAAATGGGAAGCTGTGTGATTAACACCACGAGCAACATCACAAGACAAAGAACCGTCTGGGAGAGAAGTAATCTGGAAGAAGTAAGAAAGGAGTAGCAGTCATAATCTAGAAAGACCTCTCAGGCAGAGTGCAGACCAGCATCTTTGGCATCAGCTGGGAACTTGCTACAAATGCAGGGTCTTGGGCCCTGCCCAGATTTACTGACTAGAAATTCTGGGGATGTGGCCTGGCGATCTGCATTTTCACCACAGGCCTCTGGTGCATGATGAAGGGTGAGAACCACTGGTAGGGCCACACAAAATATTTACAGCAGCATTTTTCATAATAACCAAAAAAAGGGGAACAACCCAAATGTCCAACCACGGTTTTGCGTCCGTATCTAGTGGAATCCTACCCAGGTGTGAAAACGAGTGAATTAGTGACACAGGACACCACATGGATGACGCCCCAAATCATTAGGCAGAGTGGAAGAAGCCAGGGAAAATAATGACTATGTATTGTGCGACTTCACTGATACAAAATTCTAGGACATGCAAAAGCACCTACCTAGTAATAGAAAGCAGATCAATGGTTGCCTGGTGGCGGGTGGAGGGAGGCAGAGAGAGATGACAGAAAGACACGTGGAAATTTGGAAGCGATGGAAATACGCGTTATCTTGAAATGCACGTGTCTGTGAAACCAGCACCACAATCGAGACAGAAAATGTATGAGAAAACTGACTAAAGTGCACACTTTCTACGTGCTGGGTTTACCGTACTTACATTGTACCTTAATAATGTTGTAAAAAGAAATGAAGCAGATGAAGCCAAGCAAGTGTAATATGATCCTGTTTAGATAACAACACAAGGCTACACAGTTGTACGTGGACAGCAGAACATGCCAGAAACAGAATCTATGATGTCACACCAAGGGCTGTTAATATTGGTTATTCTGCGAGGGAGGAGGAAGTTACAACTCATTGCTTGAAGTCAGGGAGACTGGCGTGCCATTATGTAACACCCTGGAAAATGGCATGAGCTCAGGACAGGCAAAAGAAACAAAAGAATCAAGGAACAGGATCTGCTCAGAGAGGTCTTGCCCTTTGGAAGGCATGGAGGCAAAGCAGGCTGCAGGGAGTGTGGGGAGAAAGAGCCCCACCCCCACCCCCGACCAGCAGCGCACAAACCAGGGCTGCAGGGAGGAGGGGCGGCTCCTGTCCCACAGGCACAGTGAAGACAGGCTGGTGTGCAGGCTGGGGCCCAGGCAGGGGGCCTGAACTTCTGGAGGGACTCAAAGGCTGATCAGTCCAAGAAAACAATGAAGCAGGTTAGAGGGAAGAGTGTAGCCCTGGGTGCTGGCAGAGGACCAGCTATCATCACACTGTGTACATTCAGGGGAGCAACTGAAAACCCTACAGAAACCAACAGAAACCAAAACCAAGGGGCCCCTAAGCAGATGCACTAAAGCGTTAGGCTCCCAGCAGCCACCCCCACCCGCTACCCCTCAGCCAGTCTAGAAACACTTTCCATGACAAGGTGAGTGCAGGAAGCAGCCCCTCCCATTACAGACACTCAGAGTTTTTAAGAGTCTTTATTCTGGGTCAGCATCCTTCTCTCTCCTTTCTCAGTTCTTGGGGGACCAGATAAGGATGAAATGTGATTCCCAGGTCAAAGCCAAGGGGTGGCCCCACATACTTCTGCCTACATTGTCATTTCGCTGTTTATTTGTACATGAATACTTCTACTGGAATTTCTTTTCCCTCTAAAGTTGCATCCAAAAATCTTGCTTATCCTTTGCTTTAGAAAACTCCCTATTTCCCTGGAATGTATGACAAGACGGAAAGATATCTGAACTTCTTTTTTAAGTCTAATGGGGTTCTTAGTTCTTCAGCTTTACCAAGTCTTCATTGAAATCTAAGTAGCTCATTTAAAACTATCACCAGAATCAAAGCTACTAAGGCAGGGTCCCTGCCCTCAGCACTACTGACCTGTTGGGCGGGGGAATTCTTTGTTGGCATGCGGGCTCCATCCTCTGCCTTACAGGGCGTTTGGCAGCACGCCTGGTGTCTACCCACTAGATGCCGCGGCACCCCTCCCCATCTGTGACAACCAGAAAGGTCTCCGGACATTGTCCAGGGTCCCCTGGGAGCAAAACTGACGCTGGTGGAGGACCACTGGGCTAAGGTATATCCCAACCAAGACGGAACTTCGGTCAAAGCCTAACTCAGTGCCATGAAAGAAACGAGGAGGGGATTCTGAGATGAAAGACGGTGGGGGCACAAGGGGATGACCACCCTGTGGTTGCATCCTGGGTTGTCCAGGCACTGACCCAGCCCTGCAGGGGCAGCCCCTTCCCCAGACGCCTCGCCTGCCCAGTGCGGCCCTTCACGCACAATTCCCCACTGTTAACATGACCCTGTACGTGCGAGGAGCTCCTCCAGATTCTGAGCTAATTTCTTCCCACACAGTTCCACGCTGATGGTTCCATGGTGAATGCTGGCAACCAATCCATCACGATCCTGATCTTATGGGGAAACTGAGGATCGATGTCTATTACCCACACCTTCCTCCCCTCCAACCTGTCTCTGGGCAGAGGTCGGGGAAGGTTCCTAAGTAGGCTCTCACCATGTGGCAAGCTCACCACACTCAGAGACTTGTTCTGAGCAAAGAGAAATCTACAGAGTCCCACTCCTGGGCATATATCCAGAGGGAGGTAACTCTAATTTGAAAAGATACATACAACCCAATGGTTATATAGCAGCACTATTTACAATAGCCAAGGCATGAAACAACCTAAATGTCCATCAACAGATGACTGGATAAAGAAACTGGTGTATTTATACAATGGAATACTACTAAGCCATAAAAAAATAATAAAATAATGCCACTTGCAGCAACATGGATGGATCTGGAGATCATCATTCTAAATGAAGTCAGTCAGAAAGAGAAAGAAAAATACCATATGACATCACTTATATGTGGACTCTAAAAAAGAAGACAAATTTATTTACAAAACAGAAACAGACTCACAGACATAGAAAACAAACTTATGGTTACCAGTGGGAGAAGGGGGTAGGAAGGGATAAATTGGGAGGTCGAGATTTGCAGATACTAATATATATCTATAATAGATAAACAACAAATTCATACTCTATACCACAGGGAACTATATTCAGTATCTTGTAACTTACAGTGGAAAAGAATATAAAAACGAATATATGTATGTTCATGTATGACTGAACTATTATGCTGTACACAAGAAATTGACACAGCATTGTAAACTGACTCTACTACAATAAAAAAATATATATATATATAAAGTTAAAGTAAAAAAAGAAATTGACAGACAGAAAGGAGCTTAGGAGCTGCCTGCGGCTGGGAGCTGGGTGTAGGAATTGATGGCAAGTGAACATGACTGATCTTATGAGGAAGAATGAAAAGGTTCAAAAGTCGGATGATGATGATGATGATGACTGCACTACTCAGTAAATTTACCAAAAATCACTGAATTGCACACTTAAAATGGGTGATTATTTCAACACCTTCACTGTGGTGTGGTTCCTGTACAGTAAACCACACATATTTTAGATGTACACTTTGATGAATTTTGATAATATATACACCCATGAAACCACCACCACAATCAAGATAGCTAACATTTCCATCACTCCCCAAGAGGTGCAAATTTTGACTTCCCAATTTACCCCTTCCCACTGCCTCTACCCTCTGGTATTCATAAGTTTGTTCTCTATGTCTGTGAGTCTGTTTCTGTTTTGTAAATAAGTTCATTTGTGTCCTTTTTTTTAGATTCCATGTATACATGATTATCATATGGTATTTTTCTTTCTCTTTATGACTTACTTCACTTAGAATGACAAACTCCAGGTCCATCCATGTTGCTGCAAATGGCATTTAAAATGGGTGATTTTTATGATATGTAATCTATACCTCCAAAAATCAACTTGATCTTAAAGGGATTTAGAGTTCCATGTTAAATTAATCACCACAAGCAGCCATCTACAGCAATCCAAAGGCAAAGCAATCATCTATGGCAAACCCAGACAACACAAAGTCTCACATAGCTTGCAGAAGGAATGACAGCCCAACCCAAACCGACAATGTGCCCAACTCAATTCAACACACTATACGAGCTATAGATGGCCAAACGCTACCAGCTGATCAACATGGAGAGAAATTCCACTTGGATGAACATCTGTGCTGCCAGAAACTCACACAGAAAAATACACGCTGTCCAAATACAGAACATTCAATGGAAAAGCAAACACGACAGGAAATTCAAGAAGGTTGAACATTTACTTTTAGATAGCATAGCAAACTATGAACCAAGCCCAAACTTCCCTTAAAGCAAACACTATGCAGAAAAGTGGGACCCCTAAAATACCCCTCTATTGTGCCAGGGACTGAGAAAATTAAAATTTACAAAGGACAGCCTAATCTCTGTGTTTTATGTTTAAACATGAACTGGGGAAAAGTGAAAACACACAGTCTCTGTTTTCAACTAGCTTCTCTGAAAATATGTCCAGGACAATCAAAAAATTACAAAATGGAACTGGAAACTTTCCAACTATTGGCTGTACTGACTGAGAGAAAAAGGAAATGCCTCCATGAGGAAATCTTACTGCATTCAGTTCAAGTATACTAATGTGATTAACTAGGGTTATATAATTTTGCTAACGTCAAATTTCCAATTATAAAGCTTCACATACAATTACTTAAACTACAACTGATTTTTATTTCTGTGGAAAAAATGAAGACAGCTAATTTGAACAACCCAGTCTTCCCAAAGGGAAGGAGTTGCTTTCCTCGATAGAAATTACGCAAAGGATAATTCACAATGCTACAAACTCATTTGTTTTTATATTTTCCCTTAAAGGTTAGCAGCCTCATAGATTCAGTGTCTCAGTGGCTTTTACCGTTTGGCCTTACTGTTCCCCTACCTTCCTGCTCCATACACCTACCCTTAAGTTCCCAGAAAGTATACACCCATCTCTGCACATTGTGAGTACACCAGGTATGTGTTTAGGAAATAAAACTAACTTCTGTGCCCGCTTCTGCAAAGAGTCTAAGGGTAGGGCTGTACTTGATACATCTCTGAAACAGTACTTGGGGTAATTTCGCTGACCAACAATCCAATGAAGAATTATTAGCAAATCATCCACCACAAAGACGGGAAAAGACTTGTCCAGAGTGGCAGTGATTCATTAGCGTCCGGCTGACCTGCTTGCAGTATGAAGTCAGGACCTGAACAAGATACAGAACCTTCCCAAAGACTCCCATTACAGCTAAATGTGCTTAAACGTATGGATCCCTGGAGAGCAGAGACAAAGGTGCATACCGTAGATGTTAGAAATTCTACTTCCCGTTTCTCCTCTCTTTGCAGTAGGTGCCTTCTGAATATTACCATTAAGAGAAGCAATCTGTTTTTTATCAAGCAGGAGATAAATACATCAGTTTACCAAAGGACAAATGAATGTCGACGTGGGTCCTGACAAGCGCTGACGACGCATGGCACCCGACGCCCTGACAGTTCGAGGACGTGACCAGGAACGTCAGCTGCAGGCTTCTGGGTGCCGGGTGCCTGTCCCCGCCTCCCTCTGTTCACGAGCTGCACTGCACACCCAGCATTCACAAAGGGGAAAATGGACGCGACACCCCAAATCATACACAAAACCCGAAGCTAAAATATCCATCATTTCCAGTTAAACAAACAGGCTTGGTGGGGTAACCCCGGAGCTACTTACGGTTGATGTCTAGTCTCATGAAAACCAGACCTTCATCCATTCTCAGCAAATGAGCTCAGCCTGAGACCCTAAGCTCGGAGTTGAGTCCCATTTCTCACCTCCACAGCCCACCATGTGGCCTGAGTCGTGAATATAGTTTTTGTATTTATTGACTCTCTGTGACACCAGCAATATAGCATCAACTAAAACGACAGTTTTCTCTGTTAAAAAGCCTCTAACGTGAAATGCAAAAAAAAATGATAACAATAATAAAACAAACATGATGGATGAAATATGTCCCTGGAAAAAGAAATAACAACAAAAAAACAGGCAGCCTGAAGGCACCCAAAGACTTTCTCACAACCTAGTTCCAGCGCTATCTCATGCTACCATCTTTTCAAGTTTGAATCACTTATTCAACAAAAAGCCTGGTTTCTTGGGAGCCCCGAGGGCATCCATCAATGAAAGCAGCTGATTTATAAACAGAATTAAGTGATTATGAAAACACTGTGGCGTCATGAAATGCTTAAAAAGCACAGCATTGTTCCAAAGGTTCCTCGTGCACCTGCAACCGAGACACTGTCATCTGGTTCTGAAACACAAATATTTTTTCAGCTTTAAAAACATGCAAAATCCAGTAGATCCAAAATATGCACAGTACCCTGTCACTGTATGTTCTTTCCTCCCCAAATCACATCCTTAACACTGCATCCCCTGGAGCAATGTCCAATCTTTAAGCTGGCAGATCTCAGTCATTTAACACATATACGTATACGTCCACACACACACACACACACACACACACCCTATGGCAGCTGAAGACAGAGGGAAAGGGGAACACATATGTGTCCCACTTTATTCAAGGACTTCACTATCAACCTCTCTCATCACCTCTGGGGGCCTCTTCAGGATCTTTAAATGCTTTATTTTTCATTGCATATCCCTCTGGGTGAACACGTTTTAAGCACTAACCCCAACTCACGTAATATATTAACTATAGATAACACTCACCTAATGTTATATGCATTTTTCATAGACCACAAATAGACGTTTTGTAACTATTAAATTTAAAAAAAATAAATGGACAACTGAAGTTTCTTCTTGCACTCCAATAAAACTCACTGTGCACCTGCCAGAGGACATGAAATCCACTTGGAAGCCCACTTTGAAAATTAAAGCCTGGAACAAGGCATTTCTGTCCCCCTCTGCCCCCGCTAAACATGGAGACTCTTGGTTTCAAGCAAACATACTCAGAGGTCCAGAGGTCTGTGAAATTTATCAGAGTCCCATGAAATTTATCAGGCAAGTCTCATATCCACAGGTCTCTCCCCTTGTTTTCATAAGGTCTCCAATAATTTCTGTCGTGCACTGGACACGTGAGATCATTAATTCTTATTTTCACCACCTTCTGAGCTGGGTACCCCTCCAACGCTATTCTCCTGGCTAGGCTTTTTGAAGAATTACACTATAGATCCTTGGAAATGGTTGAACTTGGCATAGAAACATCGTCCATCTTAGAAATACAACCCTAATGTGGTATTTTTCCATAATCAAATTAGGAGTTAAACCAAAGCGTGTCTCCCAAGACTGACCTATGGCTGTCAGGGACTGGCAACCGTTGTTTTTAAGTTGATAAATGTGAATACTTACTTGAGTCTTTACCTACACAGGGCTGGCATTCAAGTTTCAAGGATTAAAATGCCTGATAAGATTCTGTTGGAAAAAGAGTCTAAGGCTGGGACCCAAGTTTAATCTGTCTCCCAAATGAACCAAATGGTAGAGACATCAATTCTCTGGTCAGCTGCTTTCTGAAATACAACCTAAAACTCGGCAACCATGTGGAACTGTGCAAATGCTGAGAATCACGTTTGCACAGTGGTGCTACAAATTTCTGCATCACATGAATTGGATAACTGTCCTCCACCCTCCTTTCTCACTCCTCATCTTCAATCGGATGTCAAGATAACAAGGGTACCTGGACCCTTGGCTAAGACTAAGAATTACCCGCAAAGCACTAGAAACAGAAAGCACTGCTCAGTCACACACAGACTTTCTCCAGTTCTTAATCATGGTTCATGTGGTCTTACCAGAGTAAAGTATTTATTACTGATCAAAGAACTAAAATGGCAACACATACAGTATGCTTCTTTTACCCAAATTTCCATCTATGAAGAAGTTCAAACAAGCAGAAATGTTTGCAGAACTGGATGCAGGACGTTCACAGACTCTACAGCCGGATGGCAACAGGCAAGTCTGTAATAGTTACGCATCAAGCCATCCAACAAGGGGGACAGTGTCCCTCTAGCCTCACTGCAACATGGATGCATTTGGGGGTCCAGATCTCAGGAGGCGTGAGTCAACTGTTCAATATCCTGGCAAGAGGTAAGCTGATCAGCCTGGAGGGGAGGGGGGAGGGGTAGTGGCGGCCCTCAACTCCCCAGCCTCTGTATTCCACCTGGGAGTTAGCGGCAAGTGTTCCAGAAAGGAAAGTGCTCAGGGCTGGCTTTCTGGGGTCACATTCTGAGTTCCAGGCTCAAGAGAAGTAAGCAGAGAACACTCATGTTTTCTTTTAAGCATTCCAGCTACATCTACCATGCTAGGAAAAATAGACAGGAATTCAAGGCAGACACTCTCTTGAAGAATAAACACTGTGAATTTTGCCATGAGCATTGTTTGTGCTTATTTTACAGGGTCTCCTGAGACTGGGAAACCACAACAATCATAAGAATTACTCAGAGGCACTCAACAGCCCAAAGTGTCTTCTGAATTGCTGGGTTTTTTGTTTTTTTTTAAGTAAAATATGCAACTGACTTACCAATGTTAAGTAGAATATTGCTTATTTTAATCATGGGTAAACGACAGTCAAAGCACAGGACATAGTTTACCCAAACTTTCAGTTAATATAAAACCACTGAATTTCTTAACCTACAAAAGTCTTAAAAAAAAAAAAAAAAGCCTACCCAACATTTCAGTAGTGTCCCTTTCCATGATTAAAATCCACACACGAGAAGCATGGGAGGCCTCAAGATCAGCTCATGAAGCCTTTGACTCTACGTGTGAGGACACACACAGGTCCGACAAGTTTACACGTGCCGACAGAACACCCAAGGCAGGAGGTAAGTGGCCAAAATGCCACATCAGGGATTCTCCAAAAAACGTGCCATTTCTTATTAGATTGCAAATAGTGAAATTACGACCCAAGGTAAAACGTAAGTTAACAACCACACAGAAATACAGATACCAGAATTTGTTTTATTTCTAGAACAAACTAATGTGGCAAACACAACAGGATATTTTCACCCTGCTTTACGGTCACATTATTACCCTACAGAGAAAACCTCGCCTCTTGTGTGTCCTGTTTTTGAAACTAAAGACAACTTCAACCTACTGCAGTATTTTACATTTTAAATGTCTTTCCATGGTAACAGAAACCATCTCTGAAAGTGCACCCCAAAATGCCTCATCTCAACTAATTAGACAGCAAGAATGAACCAGCATTGAAGAAGACCAAGACTTAGGCAGCTCCAGCAAGACACCTGGTATTTTCTCACTGTGGCTTCAAACAAACAGTAAGAAGCTATATGTTTGCTTTTTCCTTGCTTTTGATAATATCCACGGCGCAAAATCATTCTGAGGAAAGCACACTGGCCCAAGTGTGCTGAACTATAAAACTCATGTGTCAAGGGAGGTGCTGAAAGGGTGGAGGGATTCTCCATGAGGCACCTCATCCTGAGGTAAAATGTGATTACCAAGACCAGGAAGCAGGCGCCCGGGTTGGGGGCTGGGGGCTCGGGGAGAGGGAGCACCATGGACACCTCTGGGGTAATGGAATCCAGCTGTCCTCTATCCTGCGTATTGGTGGTGGTTATAGACATTTAAGCACGTGCTTAATTCATAATTTATGTACAGTAATTCAGAAAACAGAGAGTCTCTCTATATTTACACGTTATATATACTATATACACATACATACATGCATAAAGCGTCTGTGTGCATGTATGCCAGCCCTGAAATTTAACTTAAGGGGAAAAAAGATAAGGCAAGCAAGCGATTGCTGGAGACCCCCCCAACTGATAAAGATATATTACTATTATCTGTGTATATTTCCACACCAAATTCCCACCTTCAGAGTAGAGGAAAACATAAGCACGCAGGGCTCCAAGCATGATACTAATCCTCTCTCCTCTAACACAGTAAGCCTGAGAAATAAATACGTTTCCTTTGCTCTCTCAGTGAGAAAACTAACACCTGAGAAGGTAACTGATTTGTCCAAAGACGCAGTCAGTGCATGTTGGGCTGGCTGCCAAGTTGACACAGCCGTGTCAACTGCCCCCTGACCACCAGGAGCCCAAGAGGCCCCTGCCCAGGCTGGGCTTGGCGGGGTGGTCACGCAACAGGGGGCTCAGGAGGACCAGATTTGGGTGCCAAAGGGGCCAATCCTTGGAAGAGGGCCCCGACCAGGAAAATGCAGCTTCGTGCCCAGCTGCCGCCAGCCGTTCACAGTCGTAGGAAGGGACCGAGACCTAAGCAGCACCCAAGAGTCCTGCAAGAAGCAAACACCCTACACACTGATTTGCCCTCGCCCTCCTGAGCACCCTGCATGGTGTTGGAGTCTCCCCCAATCCAGGGTAACCAACATCTCGCTGGGCACAGAAAAGGTCCGAAAACATCAGACGGGCTGGGTTTTCTCCTGATAAATACCCAAGTCCCAAGAAACTGACCCAAAGTGAGACCGGCTAAATCTGCAATGACGTCAGCAACACCAACAGGAAGAAGCAGAAGCAGGGGTACTGGTACCGGGAGGGGGAGCGTGGTTCTCTAACATACTTGGGTTGAGGAAGAGCTTCAGCAACTAGCAGCCGCCCCTCCCCCAACACCTCCAGCAGTGCTGCCCGTTAGTCTGTGTTCCTCAAAGCCCATGCACTTCCCACCTCCTCCTTTCCCTTCTCCTGTGAGTGCCTATGTCGTCACTTACTGCCTAAGGTATCCCAAATTAGCCTCCCAGGGAAGGGGGGGAGGAGCCCTAAGAACCACAGAACTGGGTATGTATCTTTCCTTGCCATCCACCTGCCCGTGGACCTCGCTCCAAACTGGACTGTAGAGTTGATGGTACACTTCAGGTTTGGTGTCTCCACCTTTGCACCACCGGCATTTGGGGTGGGGGCTGTCCTGTGCACCATGGGATGTTTAAGCAGCATCCATGGACCCACCAGATGCCAGGAACCCCACCATCCCCCTCCCCCGACTTGTGACAACCACAAATGTCTCCAGACATTGCCAAATGCCCCTAGACAGCAGGGGGCAAAACTGGCCTGAGAACCATGAGTCAACTCCAAGATTCTAGCATTCAGTGGTGAAAATACGGTTTCAATAAACAACTGCCTTTCCTACCCCCGTCTCTGAACACTTCCCTTTCTCTTGACCCTGCATGTCATGCTCCATCTCCACCTCTCTGCTCCCATCTGCCACGAACAAGCCAAGCCATGAAAATGGTACCAGACTTCCTTTGTAAGATAAAAATATTCTCTCCTCTGTTTTCAAGTTTAAACTGGCTCCAATTTAATTTTCCAATGGTTTTCAGGTCACATCTGCAGTCTTCAGTCAGGCAGTGGATTCGCAATAAATATTTGATCGCGGTGATGATACACAGAACGGCTTCGCAGGAGGCTGCCACTGGGTGGACACAACCACCTTCCGTCAAGTTCCTGGCTCCCTGGTCAGTAAGACACCCAGGAAACAAATTCCTTAATGACTGTATTTTCCCCTTGAGGTTTTAAACTCATTTCCTCAGAGCAGGCTCTCGTTCCCTTTATAAACATGTTGACTCTGTTTGTCTCTTCCCACATCCAGCTTTTATTTTGGTTTTGTTGGGCCTCGTTCTGACAATGTGGCCAGGGTCATCCATTTGGTAGGCCGAGCCTCACAGAAAGGATGGAGCGGAAGGGCCAAGGAGGGCAAGACCCAAGGAGAGGGTTCACATCCAGCCTCCACTCAAAGGGCCAGTTACTTCCGTCACGCTAAAAATAGTTACGGGAAAAAAAAGTTTATCTTTCCTACTTAAAAAAAATGTTTACAAAATGACTTTAGTCTTACTTCCTGATTGAAACTATTTTTTAAATGTCTTGGGTGATGAAAGATTAACAACTTATTGGATGTTACTTTTTTTTTAGGGAGAAAAAGGGGGCAAATGCAAGGTATGGGGACACCATGCCTAGGACAGTCTCGGGGCATCATCGGGCAGAACAAGAATGCTTGTGGTGGAGCCCTGGAAATGCCATGTGCGTGGAGCCCCAGACTCTGACCCAGGCACAAAGCTGGGAGAGGGGGCTGCCACAGGATCGGGGTAAGGGGTCCTCCTCCTCCCCTACAGGTATCTGAGAGAGGATGTGACTTCCTGCCGCTCAGGACCCATGGGAGATGACTTTTCTGGGCCTGGCCTCCCTCTGCAGGGACCCATTTCCCACCTCTGTAAGAGAATCGTGACTAGGGCAGGTGTCCCAAAGGCCGACAGGTAACAGCAGTCCTGAGAGAGACCAGGAGTGAGGACGAGGGGCAGAAGGGATCTGGAAGTCAGCTCTCTGACAGGCGCGAAGTCAGGTTTTTACCCATCCTCATTTACAAATAAAATTTCTATTCTGTTGCTATAAAAAATACAGAAGACTATGCAAAGAACACCTCAACGAAGTAATAAAAATAACATCCTGACTCAGGGACCGGTGTACCAGAAATGGCTAGCACCTAGCTCCTTTTTAAAAAATACTTTGACTATTGTGAAGTCTCACTTTATTGGAAGGATTTCTTACCAGCCTTTTAATTAGAGGAGTTCAATCTCAAGAGATTAAACCTTAATACTGAGGACATAAACTTGATGGGGAGAGAACCTACGTTGCCCATAGCAGGGGTTTACACACGGCCTACATCTCAATTATGCACATGGAGCCTCACTGATGGCAAGACCTTGGGCTCCCCACCATCCCAAGGTATGTTCACTGCAACACATTCAGGCAGGCAACGTGGGGACTGGCTACACCATTTTTCAGATGGAAAACTAAGGCACAGAGACACTAAATGCCTATGTCCAAGGTTAAACACTGCGTAAGACTCTGGGTTGACTTCTGGTTTTCTCATTCAAAAGTGATCCAAACCACGTGAATATAAAACCACAGTCGTCAATCTCACTGAAATTGACTGAAATCACTTTCCTAAACTGCTGGCTGAAATGGGTCTTTCCTTCAAAGATCTACCTGTAAAATATTTAAAACTCTTATAGCCTCTCCCCTTTCCCCACAAAAAGCAGACTAACTCTCTTTACTGTTTTCTTTATCAATCCTTGCAGTTACTACAGAGTATCACCCTCCTTAGTACTTTCTGCAAGTTCTCCGCTGTCCAAGATGGTAGCCATGAGCTACAATCAACTATTGAGTATGTGAATTATGGGTAGAGCACAGAAAGAACAGAATAGGTAATTTCAGTAACAACAGAATTGTTACTGAATTTATATTAACTTGAATCTAAATATGCACATGTGGCTTGTGGTTACCTACTGGACAACTGAGCTACAGTCGGAAACAATCCCTCTGCTGTGGTGGATGTTTCATGATTTCTGTTGAGATTTGTCTAAATGTACATGCAGATTTCAATGCAGATTCTGGAGTTGGAGGGCGGGGAGTGGGGAAGAGAGACAGTTTGTGTGTGTGTGTAATTTAATGACCTTGTCTCCAAATGGGAAAATTCACACTTTGTAGACAGGAAGGCAAAATAACACCAAGCTTAAGAGGGGCTTTGGGATTAGACTGTCCTCCCTATATCATATATTAGCAAGTCAGTGTCCTCTGCAGCAGAACGGAAGTAACTGCCGCACACAGGGCGTTAAGTGCCTGTAAAATCCTCACTGCACGGCACTCAAGTAATGTATGGACAATTATTCTATTTGCACGATAGCAACAAATTCAATTTACAGGCTCCATAATTTTCAAAAAACTTATACATACATTTCTGCTTTCTGTCCTTGCACCACCCAGTGAGTATCACGATTTCAGTTCCTCTTTTTTATTTTTACACATATAGGAAAATGACTCAGAAAAGTTGCAGGACTTCAAGGTCAACAGTAGAGCAGAACAGGGTGGGCCTTTCACTAGTTCAGGCCAAATGGGGACAAAGGCTGCTTTTCTAGCCAAGCATTAAGTGTCCCAGGAGTTGGACTCAGGGGCTCTATTCCCCTTTTTGCTGGCTAGCACGGAAACCCTCCTAACAGCCTACCCAGGCAGACCTTGATGCCATCACACACATAAGAAAATTGAAGCTTCCCACAGTTAAAGGTGAGATTCGAGACCAACTAGGACACCCCGCTCTCAATTAGAACACCCAAACTTTCAGGAGGGGTGAGGTCTGGGAGATTTAAGGATGATCCTGTGAAATTTAAATGGGGGTGCTGACAATTCCGGGACTGACCAAGCTCTTGGATAAAAGCCAACCTCAGGAGCTCCAGTGACACACACCCTGCTGTGCCCACCAACAAATAAAACACAGTCTCCATTTTTGTCCCACAGGTGTGTGTTCACTTAAGGTCTGGAATACCCTTAAGGGGCTATTTTAATAAGTGGGTCAAGTGATGAACTTCAGCTTTTAGTCCTGGATTAGTTACCTAGATGGGTGCTTTTCTACAAAAATCAGCAGTACATTTGAGGTATTACCATCCTTTAAAATACGAGCGTCATCTTCACGTCTCAATTGTTCCACAATCAACATTCCTCCGCCCCCAACGCGTCTTTTCTAGGAATGACTGACTGCAAACTTTTCATAAAATTTTCAAGGACCAGTTGCTACCCCGAGGCCACCATTCAGGACCTTCGCGGGGCGCTCCCCTCCCCCTCCCAGACTGCAGTCCCGCCCCTTCCCTTCCAGGTTAACCCAGGGGCTCGGGAGGCGCGTCAGAAAAACATCCAGAAGTCAGGTCAAGCCACATGTGACAACGCAAAGCAGAAGCAGTTGCATATGGAATGGGGGTGGGTTTTTTGTTTCTTTTGGGGTTCTGCTCTACAACATCACCAACAGGGGAAAAAAAAAAAACCTCCGACTTTAACAACTTTGTGAAATTTCCAGTGCCGCTGCCTTGGAGAATGCGAGGCCGGGCAATGAGAGAGCCCGGGCCGGGCCTGACCGCGCACGGGCGACACACGTGAAGTCCAGGCCCTATCCCAGCGCCGGCGGGCCTCTAGCGACCCCCAACTGTCACAGCTCCAGCGTCCTGCGACTCCCGCAGGCGCGCCCCCACCCCGTTCTGAGCACCGACCCGGGTTGGGAAGGTCCCCCTGAGGAGCAGGGCCTGGGACACAGATCTAGGGGGCAACCCTCCTGCGAGCCTGGGAGCAACAGGTCTGCAGCCTCCCCAGGCCACGCTCTGCAGCCCCTGCCTGGCCAAGGGCTCCTCCCACCCGCCTTAGTCGCCCTCAGCCTGCTCCCCTCGCTCCGGCCGGGGGACTCCCGACTTCCTTGACAGTTTCTGCGCCTCGGAAACTGAGCCGCCGCGGCCCACGCCGCCTCGCCCGCCACTCACTGAGCTGCGCGCCGCCGCGCTTCCACCCGGTCCCGGGCGGGCCGGCCCGCGCCCAGGGATGAATGGGGCTCCCCTCCCCCACGGGGATCCCGCGGCAGCGCAGGTTCGCGCAGCCAGCCCCAGGATCCGCAGACAAAGGGGCATCGGGGGACAAGTCGAGCGCTTCCTCAAACTTACCGCCCGCCTCCCCCTCCCCAAAACAAAGGAGCCCCCTAGCCGCCGCTCGTCCCCGACTCGCCGGCACTTTGGGGTGCGGCCACATCGGGGTATTGTTCAGCCTGCAGGGAGCGCGCCGCACCCCAGCCCGAGCCCCGGGGACAGTTGGGGACCTGCCCCTCCAGAGCCCCGGAGGCGGGCGGAGCGTGCTGGCGCTCCCGGCCGCCGGCCTGCCCGCGAGCGGGGAGGGAATCGCCGGCCCCCGCGCCGTAGAAGTTTGCGCCCACCCCGCCCGGCCGGCCAAGCCCCGCGCACTCACCTCGCCACGAGCAGCGCAACTTGTGGCGGCGCCGCCACTCCGAGCTTCCCTCCGGCCGGCCGTCGCCGAGCCCGGGCCGTGCCACGGCCGAGGAGGGCCCGGCGCCCGGAGCAGCCGCGTGCCGCCCCCGGGCCGCCCCCGCCCCGCCGCCTCCGAGTCCCCGAGAGGCGCGGGCACTGGAAAGTTTCGGGTGCCGAATGGCGGCCGAGGGCGCTGCGGCGGCGGCGGGGCGGGGGCGCTGGCGGCTCCTCGCTCCCGAGTGCGGAGGGGGGGCTGGGGCGGGAGCAGCGGCGGCGGCGGCGGCGGCGGCGGCGGCGGCGGCGGGAGAGGGCGGGACGGCGGGAGGGACCGGCACGGGCAGTGACCTCCGGGGGGAGCGGCCGCCAGCGCGCCGACCCCGGCCGGGAGGACTGCCAGCGGGGCCGCCTTCGCCGCCCAGGCCCGCCCTTCCCCCACGGCCCCCAGCCCGCACCCTCCCCCACGATCGGGGGAGGGGAGCCCGCGTCCCCCCGTCCCTCCCCCACGCCCTGGGGGGCCGCGTCCCAAGCCAGCCCCTCCTCCAAAGAGGGTAAGGACACCAGGCCTGCCCTTCCCCCACGGCGAAGGGGGTGAGAGTCCGCGCCCCAACACAGACCCTCCCCCACGGCATCTAGGGAAGACCCGTGTCCCAGTCCTTCCCTACCCCACAGTGGGGGACCTGCGATGCTACACTGTCCCTCACCCCAGTTCTCCCCTCCACACCACGGAGGGGGAATGGGTGAGGAGAACCCGGGCCTCTCCTTACTAGCTCCGCACCCTGTCCCTTCCCCGTGGCCTCCACGGGGACAGAAGGAAACGCAAGCCCACCCCAGCCCCAGTCCCAAACCCAACCTTTCTCTTACTGCCAGGAGGGGACAAGAACCCGGACCACCACCCCTGCGGTTTCTAAGGGGGAAGGAAACCGGGCCACTGCTTTGTTACCCTCCCCCACCTCAAAGAAGCCGCCCAGTGCCCTAACAGAACCCCCTGCAACCTGCTCCAGAGTTCATCTCCCTCAAAATCGGCGGCAGAGAGGATACCCCAGTGGTCTCTTCCCCTTCCCAAAAAGTGGAGGCTCAGGTGGAACCTTGACCTTTGCAAAATCCCTCCGGAGAAGTGCCAAAAATGCTTGGGGAGACAGACTGGGGTGGAGGCCAGGAGCTGGGGTGTGAGCCTGGGAGTTCGAGGTGGGGGAGTCTTGGGCCCTAGGGCCTTCTCACCCCACCCCTACCCCTACCCCTACCCCTACCCACAGGCTTCAGACCTTGGGCTTTCGCAAAGTGTTTTATGTTGCAATGGCTCACTCGGCCCAGCCCTGGCGAACCGAAATCCCCAGCTCTTCCTCCCCTCCCAGTGTGGTGACAACTGCCCACCACTCACGGCCTTAATTCCCTTAAACAAATATCCGCACCCACCCCGCCTCGCCCCCAGCAACTTTGGTGTCTGCTTTGTTGACTATTTTAAAATAAGTTTGCCCTTCCCTTTGGTGTACAATGAGCTTCGCCCTAACAGCCCAGTACACTCAGCATTTTACACTGTAACCTCACTTGCTCCTTTCTGGGACACTGGAGCATTTGTTGTACTGGTTATAGGGGGAGGGGGCCCCAAGGTGAGTTTTTAAAGGGCTGGTCCTCCATCAAAAAGGTAGACTAAAAATTACCCTGCCAAATATTGCTGTAAAACGTCAATGAGGTAAAACGACTGTTGCTGCACCATTATTAGAGCACATCAATAAAAAATACACACTTACACAGTCTCCATAATTGTGAATCAGCAGAATAGATTGTGTCTTATTTTGTATCAGTTGCCATTCAAGGCCCCCCAAAAGGGCGTGGTGGGGCCTTCCCTTGAGCCTACCCGTCGTTGCTCCCGGGCTCCCTGGGCTTGGGAGGACTGATGTTGAGGTATTACATGCAATCGAAAAACCAAGGGTGCAACAGAAAACCAGAGCGAGCTCCTTCCTGATGCAACCCTGCCCTGGTTACACGTGCTTCCCTTCCCCCACCGCCTGGTGGTGGGAGCGCTGCGTTTTTTCCGCCTGTAGGGTCACATTGTGGTTGATTGATTCTCCTTTCGCCTTGCTCAGTCATTCAGATTTGGAAAGTAAATAACAAGTTGACATCATTACAGCTCTCGGCTTTACGGGGACGCGGCCCTCGGCTACCGCACACTCTCGAGTAGCCGCGCAACCAAACCGCCTCTCTGGCTTGCCAGCCCTGCTTGTCGTTAGCTGCTTGGAAATTCCGAACTGAACGTGATGAAAAGGCCTCTTTGTATGTTTTGATTTCTTGGCAGATGCCAATCACTTAAAGTATGGGAAAGTGGTGGAAATCCTCACTCCAAACTACGACCCAGTATGACCAGTTTTTACAGCTGGTCTTCCATAACTAACAATGAATGCAAGGGAGCTCAGAATCCATCTTGCCTGTTTGATCTTGTCTGCATAATCCGAACGGTCTTCTTGCAAGTAAGGAGTCAGACGCTTTTAACAGAGACTCCTAGGAGCCCCCAGGGACTTTGTAAGACCTCAGACAGGAAAAGAGAGCCCCTACTTTATTATAAGAACACTGAAATTCCTCTTTCTGAATGCTAGATGGGTGGTAGGTAAGTGGTAAATTAGACTATTTTATTTAATCTGTTTTGCAGATTTTTCAAATGGTGGGAGAAAAGGAGGGGAGAAATCCCATTAAAGTAGAGCAGGAAAGGAGCCAGTGCATTCAGACGAAAGTATAAAGGCTAACATGGAGGCCATGGGCAGCAAGGATTTCCACAGGTGCACAACATCTTTATTCTAAACAATTATTTTTGGCTGCTGACTGGAGAGAGCTGGAATTCAGGAATCTGATTACAACAAATGCTATCAGTATTCCCCCTAAAGAGTAGCCAAGTTTTTAATTAAAAGGCAGCAGGAACCCACACAAATATATGCAATTAATATTTGACAAGAAAGTAAAGGTATTTCAATAGAGAAAGAATATCTTTTGTAACCAGTGGTGTTGGAACAACTGGACATCCATCTACAAAACAAACAAAAAAATTAATCTAGCCCAGACCTTACACTTTTCACAGAAAGTAACTTAAAATTGATCATAGGCCCAAATGTAAAAGACAAAAACATAAAACTCCTAGAAGATAATGGAGGAGCAAATCTAGATGACATTAGGTTTCTGCAATCAGTTTTTCTATACAACATCCAAAACATGATCCGTGAAAAAAAAAATTGATGCTTTGGACTTCATCAAAATTTAAAACTCTGCTCTGCAAAAGATACTATTAAGGGAGCGAAAAGACAAGCTACAGACTGGGAGATAATATTCGCAAAATCCATATTTGACGAAGGGATGTATCCAAAATGTGCAAAGAACTCTCAAAACTCAGTAACAAGAAAACAATCTGAAATAAAAATGGATCTGGAAAAAGAAAATCTCACCAGAGATAGAAAATGGCAAATAAGTATATGAAAAGATGCTGACTGTCTATATCACCAAGAAATTGCACATTAAGACAAAATGCCACTACACATTTATTAAAATGACCAAAAAAAAAAAAGAAGAAGAAGAAGAAGAATATCATATGCTAACAGGACACAAAGCAACAGGAATTCTCTTCACACACTGCTGGTGGGACTGCAAAAGGTTAAGACCACTTTGGAAGACAATTTGGCAATTTCTTACAAAGCTAAACATAGTCTTACCATACAATCTAGCAACTATGCTCCTAGGTAGTTTACTCAATTAAGTTGAAGACCTATGTCTATACAGAAACCTATACAGGAATGTTTAGAGCTTTACTCATAATCACCACACACTGAAGGCAACCAAGATGTTCCTCGGTAGGTGGAAGGATAAGTAAACTGTGGCCCATCCATACAACAGAGTATTATTCAGCAACAAAAAGAAATGAACTCTCAAGCCCTGAAAAGATATGGAGGAACCTTAAATGCATATCCCTAAGTGACAGAAGCCCATCTGAAAAGGGTACATACAGTATGAGTCCAACTCTATGACATTCTAGAAAAGGCAAAACTGAACAGATCGTGGTTGCAGGGGTTCTGGGGATGGGAGATGGATGAATGGAGGATCACGAGGGGTCTTCAGGGGAGTGAAATTCTTCTGTATGAGATGTAATGGTGGATACATGACATTTTGCATTTGTCCAAACAGGCAGAACTGTACTGTACAACACCAGGAGTGAACCCCAATGTAAACTGTGAATTTTATCAATATTGATTCAAGCATTGTAACAAATGTACCACCCTTACAGGAAAGATGTTAACACTGAAAACTGGGTGCCAGGAGCACAAATGGGAACTCCCTGTGCTATGTGCTGAATTGTTCTGTACGTCTAAAACTGTTCTTTAAAAAATAATCTATTTGCTTTTTAAAGACAGTAGGAAAAGGCATTAAACGTCTCATGAGAATTATTGCCCAGTTTTCACTGAATCCAATATCTAATTTCACCCAGGCCCAGCTGATTCTCAAAGGCTCCTACACATAGGCCAATAATTGCTTGCATGACCAGCCTACTCAGAGAGGCCTGAGATCCCAGGATTGACGTGCCAGATGCCACAGTGACCTCTCGTGATGTGCGGAGAGCATGTCTCAGCTTTGAGGAAGCCACCACTGTGAGCTTCCCTCATGAAACAAAGAGGAGGGGAGTGTTGCCAACTTCACTTAGAAACCTCTGGCCGTGCTTTGTTCTCGGGGCTTGGTTCTCATTTCCTTAGGGAGACTGGAACCGAAACCACAAAGGGAGCTGGTTGTGCAAGGTGGTAGCACATGGACATACTTAGAGAAGTAAACGGGGCAGGAGGCCAGGAAGGTCCAACACCTGCCATAGATGTGAGGGGAAGTGGGTGATGGCCCCTTCTGCTTCCTTGGGCCTGGGTAGGCAGCCAATCTTTTTTTTTAAAGGATGGTGTATGGGATGAAATGTGTACCCGGCCCCCTGAATTCATATGTTGAAGTCCTAACCCCCAATACCTTAGCATGTGACTGTTACTTGGAGAGACAGATAAATTTAAAGTAACAGATAAATTAAATGCAGTCATCAGGTGACCCAATCTGACTGGTGTCCTTATAAGAAGAAGAGATTATGACACAGGCATGCACAGAGGGAAGACTCAAGGAGATGGCCGTTCACAAGCCAAGGAGAGGGGACTGGAGAGAAACCAGCCCTGCCAGCACTTTGACCTCCAACTCCCAGCCTCCAGGACTATGAGAAAATAAATTTCTGTTGTTTAAACCACCAAGCCTGTGGTGCTTTGTTGTGGCAGCCAGAGCGGACTAAAGCATGTCAGTTTTTTATCCTTTTTTTTTTTTTTTTCCATTTGAAATGTCACATTCAGTTCACATTCTTTGAATACTGAAAACACCTTGCATTTGGCATGAGGGTGTTCATGCACAGTATTGAATTCAATCCTCCCAGGAATTCTGGAGGGCAGGGTTTTTTATCTCCAGTGTTCAGAGAACAAGACTGGACCCAAAAGCTTAAAGAACTGAGGAAGGATGTAACCATTTCTATGCCCTAGACCTTCTTGGGCAACTTAGTAATTACTGATTCCAAATGCATAAAATGATGCACAAATACATAAAATAATATATATGAGGCTGCAAAGAAAGTTGATTCTGTTAAAATACAGTTATCAAAGTTTAAAAAATTCTCATGTCGTAATACATGTGCTTCTTCTCAGTATTTCCAGTGGTAAGCTCCAGAGGTGGTTCTAATACCTTCTGTCATTTCAAAGGAGTGGTGGGTGTACACAAGTTGGCTTCAGCCATATCCTGCTTTGAGACTACATCAGCCTTCTACTGGTGACAAATTGGTAACAAATCACAGATACTGTTCATGCTACTGTCCTCTACAGCTGGAGTTGTCATAAATGCTTAGTTTGGGTCAGCTATGAAGTTTCTCCCCATGCAAGTTCACAGACACCCTGAAGTCGTCCCTGGGACCCTCCTGCCTAGGGATGAAGTGCCAGCTGGAGTTCATGCTTCTCTACTGCCCTTCTGCCCACCCAGACTCGCTCTTGCCGCCACCGCGGACCTCTCCCATGGCTCATGAGTTGGGACCCCTGGGCGGGGTGACTGTAACGGCTGCCAAAAACTTACTCACCGAGATAAATAATATTAAAACACCATACTTTAAAACTCTTGGGGGGAGGATACAGCTCAGTGGTAGAGCACATGCTTAGCATTCACGAGGTCCTGGGTTCAATCCCCAGTACTTTCATTAAACATAAATAAATAAGCCTAACCACCTATAAACAAACAAACAAATAAAAGAAACTGCCACTTTAAATTTTTTTAATGAAAAAAACCCCTCTAAATTGATGCCCAAAAATGCCTCCACGATGAACAAAATATCAAAATGTTATATACAGACAGGTTCTGGGAAGGAGCAATTAAGGAGACAAGCAAAATTCCCCGCCTTGATGGAGCGTCTGTGCGTGGATGGGGGTCAGCAGAGGACAGCTCTCATAACTGTTTTTGCACAGCCCACAAGCTGAGGACACACTTTTAAAAGACAGGGGTGGGGATCAAAAGAATAATGGTACTTTGTGACATGGAAATTATGTAAAATATGAATTTCAGCATTCATAAATAAAGTTTTATTGCAACACAAACAAGCCCATAGCTTTGCAGCCCCATTCCCTCCGTGCTTGCAGCACTGTGGTGGCAGAGGGAAATGGCCCACCAAGAGCAAATACACATTTACCATCTGGCCTGTCACAGAACATTTGCTGACCCTTGTTTCTAGGGGACTGAAGGACGCAAGGCTCCTCATATAACTTAACCTCTTCCTAGGAAATTTTCTCTTTATTACAATGTGTTTTCAAAAAATTTTCAGAAAAAGCTAAATTAAGGAACACTTTTTTTTTTTTTTTTTTCATGTTTAAGGAAAGAGGGGGAGGAAAATGGTGGAAAAGCAGCCCAGAGTGTCTTTAGGAGTCAAGGCCATCCTGTTTGTGGGTGAGGATGGATTCCAGGACAGCAGGAGTGCCTGGGGAGAGCCACCCACTCAGAGAGGGCAGAGGCCACACCAGGGCCTCATGAAATCAAATGTACCTTGAAAGGAGCAGATGCCGGGGAGCAAAGGGAGGACCAAGGCGACAGGAATTAGATGTTGCCCTGTCTGATGAAGTTTTCTTATAGTTTCCTAAACATTTTCAAAGACAACCTCACCCATTTGTCACAGCATTTATGATGTGGCTGGGGAGATAGAAATGATAATTTTCATTTGACAGGGGAGGCAAGTTGAGTCTCTCAGAGGACAGTGGCTGCTGCCTCAGTTTCCTCTTGCTGCTGTAACAAATTAATCACACACTTAGTGACTTAAAGCAAACTTATTACCTGACCATTCTGGAGGCCCCCCCACTAAGGGGGTCTCAGTGGGCTAATACTGAGGTGTTGGCAGGACTGGTTCCTTCAGAGGCTCCAGAGTCTGTTCCCTTGCCTTGTCCAGTGTCTAGAGCCCAAAAGCGTTGGCACGTGACCACCTTCTGGTCTTGTCCTTCTCAAGTTACATTATATCCCCAGCCTGTTCTTCGTCTGCCTCTTCCAGTTTCAAAGATCCTGGTGACTAGATTAGGCCAGACTGTATAATCTAATAAAAACTTTCCATTGCAAGGTTCTAAATCTAGTCACATCTGCTAAGTCCCTTTGCCATGGAAGGTGGCATTGTCACAGGGTGAAGGGCACTCAAGGGTAGATATCTTT
The DNA here is from genome assembly GCF_036321535.1 of Camelus dromedarius. Classification (NCBI taxonomy): domain Eukaryota; kingdom Metazoa; phylum Chordata; class Mammalia; order Artiodactyla; family Camelidae; genus Camelus; species Camelus dromedarius. Next base: position 14,823,016 of record NC_087473.1, read on the forward strand.
AGGGGACCAGATTCTGCTTTCCACAGCAGTCCAGCCCCTCAGATTCCAAAACCTATGAACTTTCTAACACAAACCAAATTGCCTTTCAATCAGTGAATAAATTCAGAGCCCACCTACCCAGCAACACCCAGAACACTGACAGAAAACACTGCCTGGGTTTAACTCGAAGTACACGTGATGGGCAAGAGTTCTGATTTTCCCCAAATAATACCTGGCTGTTACAGTTACAAAATAACAGGAGATTATAAATTTCAAAAGGCCGTTCCTCCTCCCTCTCTTCTGGTAACCATATTTCATTATAAGACATTATGTGGGGGTTTTTTTTCCTCCCTTTGTTTCCACTTCTGCATTTAGTGTTTAAAACTCTCTGTAGAGAACAAGCCCAGAGAGAGGATGATTTTATAAATAGTTGCAGCACAAAAATTATCTCCCACATAGTCAAGCTTGACACCACACTGACAAAGAAAACCCAGTAGGTTCAAGAAAAGCACAGGTGAAACCACGTGGAGGTGGATGGAACATTTGCATTTTTCTCTGGGGCCTTTGTCATAAGGCCTTTTTGATGTTGTTTTTACAAAATGAACAGTCACCTGCTATGATCAGATATATGTCATGTGCACACACACCCCAGCCCACGCCTCCTATTTAGCCACCTAGGAGAAACGAAAAGGTAGGGCCATGCGAAAATCTGTACAGGCGTAGCTTGGCTCAGAGTGGCCAAAACCTGGAAACAACCCAGATGAAGGGATAAACTCACTGCAGTATATCCACACGGTGGAGCACTAGGGAACCCTGGAAAGGACCAGCTTTGGCCTGTGCCATGACGTGGATGAATCTTAGTTGTAAACTGGTAAGTGAAAGAAGCCAGACTCTAAGGGCAACATTCTCTGTGATTCCAGCTATACGGTGTTCTAGAAGATGCAACATCCCTGGGAGCAAAAACAGATTGTTGGGTGCCAAGACTGGGCGTCAAGAAAGAGTGGACAACAGAGGCCCATGGGGACATTTTTGGGAGAGATCCAGCTGTTTTGTATCTTGATTTGGGTGCTGGTTACACAACTGTAAATGTTGGTCAGAACTCATAGGACTGTATTTTAAAAGGGTGGAGTTTACTGTATGTAAATTACACCTCAGTAAACTTGACTTCCCCCAAAAAATAAAGAAAGAAAAGAAAACCCAGCAGATTTGAGGAAAGCATCATAAAACTCAAAGGAATTCGAACACAGGGCTTATCTCCGGTACCTGTGTGAGGAACTCTGTTACTTTCACTAGATCAAAGCCACTTACTAGGATCAGATATATGTCATATATAACTCTTAAAAGGTCCCGGAGGGAAGGAGGAAGGGAAAGAACATTTTAATGTATTTTTCAGGTACTAGTAAGAATCGGTCACATTTCTAGAAATTACTGTTTTGGACAAAACTCTCCCCACCCACAGAAGCCCGGAGCAACACACTGCCATCTAATCCTCAGGTGTGGGGCTGACTTCAGCAGACAGAGGGTTTCCAAGGAGAGGTCTGAGCAATGGCTAGGAGCACTGAAGTAAGGGATGATTTCTGAAATGGGAAAACAAGAAATATGCTCCAAAAGGGGTAGTTTTCCTTTGCACAGATCCCCTTGGCTGACTAAAATAGCTTTTTCAAATGACTGGATAATTCCAAAGTGGTTTAAATTTTTAAATGTTAAAGTTCTTCCCAGAATGGTAGAACTTGAAAATGAAAAGGTTTCACCTATGAGTTAAGGCTACAAAATAGGGGCTGCATGTCCCCTAGCTTTCAGTATTTTTATATAAAGAGGACACAGATAGATGTTACAACTATGAAATAAACGATTCTATACAAATGATTATAGCTGCTGAATACATGATTTCCAGTTTAAATATATGATTCTGATTTTAAGATATACTCATGTTTGTTGAAACATTGTTGCAAAGAAATGTAAACTTAAGCATGTCCAAAACCCATAAGCTCAGTCTAATCATGAGAAAAACAATAGATAAACCCAAATTGAGGGACATTCTACAAAATACCTGACAAGCATTCCTCAAAACTGTCAAGGCCCTCAAAAACAAGGAAGGAGAGAGACCCTGTCGCAGCTCGGAGGCGCCTAAGGAGGCATAATGACTAAATTCTGTGCTGGGACAGGAAAGGACATTCGAGGAAAAACTGGGGAAATCCAAATACGGTCTGCAGTCTAGTTCAGAGTTTAGGACCAAGGTCAATTTGTTATGACAAAGGCGTTAATGTGGGGAAAACTGGGTGAGGGGTCGTCGGGACTCAGCCCTAACTTTAGGTCACTCTACAACAACTCTGAAACTAAAAAACTTTGCTTAAACTAATTAGAATGCTCCATTTCAGTTGCCTTCAGAGATATAGCTATTTTAAAACATAAAACACTTCTATTTGTACACACAGACACAATCCTATTTGGAAGAAACTGAAAATGAAAGGACTTGAGACTAGTAGTGGCCTACGAGGAGGAGCCAAGAATACAATTTTATATAAAACTTTCCAGCGATACAGACAGAGGCTGTATACACGCACGCAGCTCTTGTGTAAGTAAAGACAAATGAAAAGTAGTCAGAGGCGGGAGATTTCCCGGCACCTACTGGCCACCCGCACCACCCCAGCCCCTGCTGTTCCCTAAGTGCTCCCAGTTGGCTCCTGCCCCCTGTACCCACTGTTTCTTTGGCAAACCATTCCTCCTCCCATTACCCCAGGCCCCTCTGTGCACTTGGGGTTCTGTCGGGATGTGGGACCCTCTCCCTCCCCCTCCATCAATCTCTCTTTTAAGAGCCAACCTGTTGATGCTTATTTGTTCATTTGTTTTCCCTTGCCTTTTCCACCAACGAGGATAAGAGCTCGGCGGCGGAGGAGAGGAGGGTCAGGATAGAGGGATGAGAAAGGAAAGCAGGTGTCATGGTCTTTTGATGTGTCAATGTCACACATCACACCGTTGGCAGCTGTTCAGTCAGACACTGTGCCTGTTTCCTAGGGGCTGCTGTAACAAAGTACCATTCACAGGGTGGCTTAAAACAATACAGCTGTTCTTTTTCACAGTTCTGGAGGTCAGAAGTCGAAACTCAAAGTATTGGGAGGACCATGTTCCCATGGAAGGCTCTTGGGAGAAATCCTTCCTTGTCTCTTTCAGCTATTGGTGGCAGCAGCTGATGATCCTTAGTGATCCTTTAGCTTGGAGCTGCCTCACTCCAGTCTGCCTCCAGCTTCACACAGCTTGTGTCTGTGTTCTGCATCCAAATCTCCTTCTTCTTTCTCTTATAAGAACATCAGTCATTGGATTTAGGACCTACCCTAATCCAGTATGACCTCGTCTTAACTTGATTCCATCTGCAAAGACCCTATTTCCAGATAAGATCACTTTCACAGGTACCTGGGGTTAGGATTTGAACATATCTTTTCTGGAGGGGACACAATTTAACCCACCAGTAACACTAGTCTAGGTCTTCCTGTGGAGGTATTTTACAGATGTGATTAAGATCCATAATCCCTTGACTTTAAACAAGGGAGATTATCCTGGGTAGTCTGGGTGCACTTCATGTGATCAGGTACAAGGCCTTCTGAGGCGGGCTGAAGTTTCCATGTAAAAGAAGAAAATTCCTTTGGAGACAGCAGTCTCAGTCCGTTCCCAAGAAAACTCCAGGCTGCCCTTCCTAATTGCACGCCCTGCAAATTTCAGGCTTGCCTCGCCAGCCCCTTCAGTGGCATAAGCCAATCCTTGCAGCAAATCTCTTAGCATGTGTCTTCCACTGGTTCTGTTTCTCTGGTTGAACTCCAACTGCTACATCAGGATTGGAGAATTGCTTTGAATTTATCGGATACATACACATAGATTACAAAGCAGAATATCTTTTTTATTTGCAACAGTAAATTGCATGAAAATGTTTATGCCTTGAATATAATCTAAAATATTGGGGACGAAAACACTAAGCTATTTATAAAGAGAACTAGAAATAAGTAATCTTCAAAGCTGAAAAATGAAAGTGGTAGGGAAATGCTTTCACTAGGTTTCCTGATATTTCATTACCTTTGCATTCCTGCATTGAACTATTTTGGTCATGTTTTATTGTTTTTTTTTTTTTTAATTGCAGCAGCCAATTTACAATGTTGTGTCAATTTCTGGTGAACAGCATAATGCTTCAGTCATACATGGCAACATATTTCTGAGCCACTAGGTTCAGGTCACATATAACCTTACATCTTAAAAATCAAATTATCATCTTAGTTCTGCCTCAACAATATTTCAGGTGTTTTCTACAGCTGCCCCAGAGTATGAATGACCACTGAGACTGCCTGACAGTAGTGGCCAGGAACCAGAGATTTTCCAAAGAAGAAAGTTGATGAGACCCCAAGAGAGGGGAAAAAAGGAAGAGGGTGAGGGAGGGGTGTCACCCAGTCAGGAAGTGAGGGCAGGCCACACCGAGAAACCACGTGCATGATTCCATTCATATGGTTTATGGACTTGCCAGGGCCACCATAACAAAGTATCATGGAGTAGGGGCACTCAAACAACAGAAATTTATTGTCTCACAGTCCTGGAGGCTGGAAGTCCCACATCAAAATGCTGGCAGGGTTGGTTTTCTCCTGGCGCCTCTCTCCTTCACAAGTAGACGGCTGTCTTCTCCCTGTGTCCTCACGTGGTCGTCCCTCTGTGTGTCTCTGTTCTAATCTCCTCTTCTTACAAGGACGCCAGTCCTATTGGATTAAGGCCCATCCTAGTGACCTCATTTTATCTTTTTTTTTTTTAACATCTATGAAGGTTATTTTTATTCGCTTATTCATTCAGTTAGTATATAACTAGGTTTCCTAATATTTCATTACCTTTGCATTCCTGCATTGAACTATTTTGGCCATGTTTTATCGTTTTTTTTAATTGCAGCAGTCAGTTTACAATGTTGTGTCAATTTATGGTGAACAGCACAGAGCTCCAGTAATACGTGTACATACATATATTCTTTTTCAGATTCTTTTCCGTTATAGGTTATTACAAGATATTGAATATAGTTCCCTGTCCTATACAGTAGGACTTCGCTGTTTATCTATTTTATATATAGTAGTTAGTATCTACAAATCTTGAACTCCTAATTTATCCCTTCCTACCCTCTTTCTCCCCTGGTAACCACAAGTTTCTTTCCTATGTCTGTGAGTCTGCTTGTGTTTTGTAAATAAGTTCATTTGTATCTTTTTTTTTATTCCACATATGAGTGGTATCATATGGTATTTTTGTTTCTCTTTCTGGCTTACTTCACTTAGAATGACGATCTCCAGGTCCATCCAGGTTGCTGCAATTGGCATTATTTTATTCTTTTTTTTATGGCTGAGTAGTACTCATCTTATCTGCATCACCTCTTTAAGGGCCTTATCTTCAAATTTGATTACATTCTGAGATGCTAGGAATTAAGACTTCAATGTATGAATTTTGAGGGACACAATCCAGCCTGTAACATATGGACTGTCCAGAACAGGCAAATCCATAGCGACAGAAAGCAGATTAGTGGTTGCCAGGGGATGGGGGCTGGGGGAGCGTGGAGTGACTGCTAAGGGGCACAGAGTGTCTTTTTTTTTTCCATCGCTGTATAGTTGATTTATAATATTGTGTTAGTTTCAGGTATACAGCATAGTGATTTGTTTTGTTTCGTTCTGTATATGTGTGTTTTTGTTCTCAGAGTTTCCTTTTGAAGTGAGGAAAATATTCTGGGACCAGAGAGTGGTTGCACAACTCCATGAATATATGAAAAGCCATTGAGTTGCACACTTTGAAAGGATGAACTCAATGGTACGTGAATGGTATCTCAATAAAGCCGTTATAAACAACAACAAAAAACGTGAGGGAAGGGTACAAAGAGAAAGGGAGATTGGCCTCTTCCCTCCTGACCAGCCTGCATCCAGAGCTGTGCTAGGAAGTGACAAGTTTGGGGAGCTAGTATTTCAGTCCGGCCAAAGGCACCTGACCTGGGTCTGATCAGCCTCTGGGAGCCAATTTCATTATTTACAGGAGGGACTCGGCCACACGGCATCAGCTGTTGGGGACCAGGGTTCCGCAGCGTCTCTCCCCTTGCAGGAAGGAGGGCGGTTCAGTGGGTGCGTGTGAACTCCTAGTGGGGCAGGTCTTCCAGGACAGGGTCCAGCCGACCCCGGCTATGTTCAGAGGGGCCGAGGGATGCTCCAGCGGGGCTGGGGCGCCAGCTCAAGATGGCTGCCAAGTCTCCCTCCTCTCTGTCTGTTCTTTTGTCTCCCTCCTTCTTCATCTCTCTCTCTCTCTCTCTCTCTCTCTCTCTCTCTACCTCTGACTCCACCAATGAGCTTCAATTTTGGTTGTAACAACTATTGTATACCCAACCAGCCAGGAGCAGGAGTGAGAAGATACGAATCCCAGACTGGCCAGGACTCCACTCCCAAGCCAGGGTGTGTTCACGTTCCACAGGGGCACCCACCACAGGTGTGGGGGATCCTGGGCGGCACAGTTCCCGGCAGCAGCCTCCCTCGGGGCTGGCTCCACGACGGCTCTCAAGCCCGGCCAGACCAGTCCTTGGCAGGCACCTGGTCCCCGTGGACAGGCTGACTTGACCCCTGGGTGAACCTGGCTGCCAGCCATGGTCCAAGGCTCCTGCTTCAGCATTTTATAGCGCCAATGATAAATTTCTCACCACCCCTGGTGCTGCACAGTCTACATCACCACGATATCAGAAGGAGGTTATTCAGTCACTTTGTCCAAGACACTGGGGGAGGAAAATGTGTTTCACCAGGAAGGGCAGCAAAGACTCCAGAAATAGTTTCAGGCTGAGAGCAGGGAGGGACGTGCGGTGGGGGCAGCCTCGGGGTGAGGCCCCAGTAGAATGAGCACGGCCAGCAGGGAATTCAGGGACCCAGGCCCAGGCGTGAGGTCACTGTACTCAGAAGGAGGGGACGCTGTCTGTGCTGCACACCCCAGGGCTGCCCTCCTGTCGCACCCCTCCCTCTGCGGGCCCCCTAGGTGTGAGGATAGCTCAGGACACCCTGCACCACACACCTCCTCTTTCTCTGTCATCCTGTGAGGTGGGGAGCACCTGGCAGAGGAGGGATGGGGAGTGGGTGCCCACCGCACAGTGGGACCCCAGCTCCAGAAAAACACTGAACTTGGGGGGGGCAGAAGCCACAGGTTCAGAAGCAGGAGCTGGGGATTAGAAACCACTGATGGAAAGAGGATATCGAACAAAGTGAAATGACTCTGGTGACATCTGTCTGTTTCATGCCAACTCTCATCCCTTCAGGATTTGGACAAAAAAAAGAAGGATGTGAAGGGCTTCCAAGGCAGGGCCCGCATAAACCCCCGTGGCCAGTTCAGGCAGGAGTGTGTGCGTCACGGGGGTGGTACATCTTTGTGTGTGTACCTATACATACACACATACACATATATAATATACACCATATATCTTATACAACAAGTGGGACTAAACACTGACTCTGAGCCTGGAGGCCAGCTGTCAGGGAGGCCCCGGACTCCAACACTGCCCACTTCTGCCTCCAGGAACCACACAAGACTCGTCCGCCCGCAAAGGTGATGTTTAATTTAGCCGTGTGGATTCCAAGGGTTTTATTTTGAACTGAGTTCTCATGAACTGGTTTCTACATAAGCGCACTCAATAAAGCATTTTCAGGCTTGTGAACGGTCCAGGCTTAGTATTTTACCCCAGCCCCCAGAGACTGAAGGCTGGACACCCAGCTTGGCCGCTGGACAGGCAGCCCGGTGACAGGACGGGTCTTGCCTCGCCCTCGGAGCGCAGAGATTTTCCCTTGTAAGTAGGGAGGGGACGATAACAACAGCAGTAATAGTAACACCTTGCTACTTTGGTCGCTGGGCAGCTGCAACAGCTGCATTAGCTATTATACTTAAAACTAATTTAGCTCAAAAATATGCATATGCTAATTCCCGCTTATCTCCTCTGAAGTATGCATTCTGTCACAGTCTATGCAAGTGGACAAGGTAAAGGTTTTCTACCCTTCAGATCTTTCTGCTACAACCTCAAAAAATCATTGAGGTTCAAACACTTTAGGATCTTTCAACTGTCAGTTTGGTTGGTGTGAAAGAAACAGATTTTCAGAACCTATGTGCAAATTTCAGAGGTTGCATAACTACGACAGGAACTGAGTTACATGCGTGAGTCTGGATGTAAAGTACAGAAAACGCTTTAGGAAGAAAACAGCAATTGGATAAGTTAAAAGGCAGGAAGAACATGTGTCAGGATACATTTATACTAAATCACTGAAAACTGCAATATATAAAAAAAAAAGACCCAACTTTCCTTTCAAATGGAATTAGTTATTACGTATTACTGGATCTGGACGCTTTTAGGAATTACTGCACTTAACGCGATTGTGACTTCCTAAGCAACGAACTGTTCCTAAAACAGCAATTCAAAGGGTCCTCTAGCATAAATACACAAACTGAAACAAAAACCATTTTAGTAATGTAAATTTAACTCCGTTCAAATAAATCTTGAGCGCCTTTTATGGATCTGCACGGGGAAAAATGACGCACTAAGACATAGCCCTACCTTCTAGAAGCTTCTACTCAAGTAAGAGACAAACTTAAATAAAAGCTGAGTGATAAATGGTAGAAATGAGTGATTGTGTGTGTGTGTGAAGGTTCATTATCTCATAAGAATTTATCTCATTTTCTAAATCTGGATTTTGCCTTGTGGGCGTTCTAAAAACTTGCAATTCTGTATTCCTTTCTTTTTGAAATCGCCTCACTTATAATTTCATTCACTGAAATGTAGAAATCCTCAAATTGAAAAACAAAGGATGTCTCTTGTGACTTCATAAGAACACCATTTCAGGTAACTGAGGAAACTATGCTCACCAAAATCTTGAGGCTGGCAAATTGGACAATCCAGATTTCAGTGCTGGCCTGAAAAAACTCCAAAGCAGCACAAACCTGTTTTACAACCGGGGACCTTTCTCTCCACCTCGTCCACACCTTTAACCAGGTTTAATTTGCTGGCTGGTTTTCTGGGAGGTTCCAGAGAGAGTTTGGTTTATGTTCACTGTCCATCAGTAATTACCCATGCCCCACCCATCCGCAAGAATAAGAACAGTAAAGAGATCCTTTCCGGTCCTTGTGTTGGAGAGGGTGGGCAGGGCTGTGGATTTCAGGACTCAGGTCTCTCACCCAAGCGCCACGGCCGGAAGGAGACATCCTGTGATGCGGATGTCTGCTCAACAGCCCAGCAGTTCTCAGAACACGTTTATCCCTTCACTGAACTACCAAAACCGGGGCCAGGGATGGGGCACTGTGTCCACTGTGAGGAACGGTCCGGTTGAGGCTAATGCGTTATTTAGCCCGTTCATAGAAACACGCACCATCTGGGATGTGCAGGGACGTACAACCTTGAATCCCTGGGAGCCCCAAGAGCTAAGCATTCCAGAGACAAATGCGACAGGTGTCACGCCTCATGCCTGGCAGTGGCCGTAATGCCATGTGCGTCACATCACTGTCACCTTTCTCAGCATCAAAGGACGGGGACTCAGCCCGAGGGGCTTGGGGCTGTACCCATCGCCAGCCAGTGACGGTCGGGCACAAGTCATGCCCTCACCCAACGTGGAAACGCTGTCCCCTTTTCTGAATTTCCAATTTTTGTCAGATAGACAATATCATCCTGGTGACACAAATTCTACCCTCAAAACCATCTGCACCTACTTGCCTCCCCACAGACCCCCAGACACTGACTTCGCTGTCCATCCCAGCTCCTCTGGCCTCTGCAGCCCGTCTGCCACCTGCCCTTTCCTCTCCGCCCCCACCCAGGGCCTGGTCACCCACACTGGACACTTCCCATTGTCTGCGCAAGGCCTGTGCCCAAGGCAACTCCGGCTTGAATTATAGTGTGTCTTTGTTCTCAAATTGCTCTGTCATGACCTCCGTGCCCTCCGCCACCTACTTCATCCCCTACCTGCTTTTCAAATCACACTCAGCTATGACTATCTTCTCTGAATAGCGGGAACACTTAGGGGCCCTACGCTAAGGGGGTAACTTGCGGTACTCTGCCTTGGGTCCCAACAGAGGTGTTTCTTTCCCTTCAGCTAAGGTGGAAGGTCTGTGAGGTCCCAGCATCACCTGCGATGCCCAGGGTGTACCTGGGCAGAGAAACTGTGTCTCCTTTGACTGGACAGTTATTCTAAGAGTGTGGTACACCTGATGAGGATGCAGAGGAGGGAGCTGCTCTGCTCGGGAGCTGGAGTGATGGGTCTGGCAGAGTGAGGAGGAGCTTGCCCAGGGAAGGAGGGGAGACAGGAGGTGTGTGGAGGAGAGAGCGAGCACCCGGAGCACAGTCTCCACACACAAGACTCGTTGATGGAAGGAGGGGCATGATAGGAAACTGGTTTGGGGCCATGGGGAAAGCGGGCACTTGCAGCCGTCGGGTGCAGGAAGACCTCACAGGGGTGGTCTGTGGTCATTCCCACATGAGCTGGACCAGCCTGGGGTCAGACAGTGGCCGTGGGGAGGTGGGCGGAAGGAAAGAGAAAGGGGTTATTTCTCTTTGGTTCCCTTTCTCTCCAGTCAGTTCTGACGTCCACCGCGCGCTCACTTCCAAATAAATCTTTGACTCCGAACAAAATGACTTGTGCCTTGTCTCATATTCTTGCAGCCAAGGCTCGGCTCAAATCTGCCCTTTGGCCACGAGGCCCTCAGCCCGCCCTCTCCATGTCCCCTTTTCCCACCAAGTCTGCTCCTACAAAGCCCGCTTCACATTGGAGGGCCTCATGGGGCCTCTCCCTCCTGGGCAGCCCCCACCCCCGACCTGGACAAACCAGGTGTTGGCTGTCACTCACGGCCGATGTGTCCATCTGCCTTGGTGTCTCTCCTGCCCCGCCGGCCTGTGCGACTCCTGAGTGCCGACTCTTCTTCCTGATCTGCACAGGGCTCTGAGTTCTGTCTGTTGACACAGCAAGAGTTTCTAAAATGAGTCTGTTGTTTTCTTGGGGGAAGGGGCATTGCTCTGCAGACAGGTGGGAGGGGAGGGAGAAGTCCCCAAAGATGAAAGGCTCTGAGTCACGAGGATCTGGCTACTCTGGGAAGCCACCTGTACGAGTTCCATGTCAGAGACTGCGGCATGGGGGGCCGGGAGCCCAGGGGACTTTTGTGCTGCAGTGACCACAGCAGGCTTATTTCAGGGAGAAAGTCAGTGTTTATTTACATGGTGCCAAACACAGTCGAGTGCCCTACAGATCGCAGGTGATCCATAAACAAACCCCTAAAGTATTTAAAATGAATATTTTGCATCTAGTTATTTTCACCTAGAAATGCATTTAATGAGTTACCAACACATGCCGCAATGTGGAGGAACCTCAAAAACAAGCTGAGTGAAAGAAGCCAGAGACAAAAGGTCACCTATCACATGACTTCATTTATATGAAATGTCCACGACAGGTAAATCATTAGAGACAGAAAGTAGACTGATGGTTGCCTGGGGCTGGAGCGAAGGCGGGCTGGAAAGACCGGAGAATGCTAATGGCTCCGAGCTTCCTCTGGGAATATGGACACGTGCTGGATCTAGATTGAGGTAAAGATTACACAACCCTGCGAATATACTAAATGCCACTGAACTGTCCTCTTTAAAAGGCTAATTTTATGTTATATGAATTTCATCTTAGCCAAAACAAACAAACAAACAAACAAAAACCCAGAGAAAAAGTGCCAGAGAAGTTACTAATACAGAAAACAATAAAATAAAATAAAATAAATTTAAAATTTGAAAAAGTAACCGAGAGTTATTTTCCCACTAGCCTGCAGAAACACAGAAGGCTCTTCCACTTGATGTGTGGCTACAGTTTCGTTTCCGAGCTAGCAAAGAAACGCCTGAGACCTGCTGCAGACACCCATTCACCTGTGTGGCTTCAGATCCCACCAAGTTCACTGGCGCCGTCCCCTCAGCCACCAAGATACTGAAACCCCAATACCAGTTGCTTGAGCTTCTTGTGGCAGAGAAATATATGTTCCTTAACAGAAGCAGTAAATGATAACAATTTAGCTCGTAGAAAAATGATACGCAATGCCAGGCTTTGCCTGTGTCGTACTAAAAGCTGCACTGACTTACTACTGGTTTTACTGTTCCCAGAAACGCGGGTCGGTGATGTTGACAAGAGCTTGCTGGGCAAGGCCAAGTAGAGAGATGCATTCTGTGTTTCTTCCTGTCCTTTGAAAGAGGGAAATGTAAGTAATCTGATACTAAACTCTTAACGTGCTACATTTTTGTGCCAGGAGCTGGTTGAAAAGGAATAAAGTAACATGCAACAAAGATTGCTACTGGAGGGGGAGGAATGAGGAGGGGGTGGGGGGGAGGTGCGGAGGAGAAGCGGGATAGTAAACAGAATATTCCAGATGCTGGGTCTGAATGAGGTTTGCTGCCTTTCAGTCACTGGTTTCACATTCTGTTGCACTTTCTACTACACTAGCCTTGGCTGGGTTTTTTCTTTACTCTCTGAGGTATAACTTATCCACAGTAAGTACCAAACCAACGTGTGCATTTCACCTGTGCGTCCACCTGCGTAACCATCAGCCACAGTGAGCTGCGGACCATGTCTGCAAGGGGCCCTCATTCCCCTCTCAGTCTGTACACCCACGGAAGTTTGCTATAGCTTCTACTTTCCCTCACAGGAGATTACTTTTACCATAGGTATTTTAATGAGCATCAAGTCACTCTGTGGTAAAATGTTCATTCCACCTAAGGCTGAAGAGTAACAAATGTATTGTCTTACGGAGTCTTAGAGAGTCATTTTGCTGTCTCCCAGACACACCTTTTTCATTAGATCCTTTTGAGAAGGTATGATTAGTGATTGTGAAATAAACAGATACAAAAAGAATGTGGAGCCCAAAAGACAGAAGACAGAAGAGGTGGGCAGAATCTGTGTTATTTTTCCTGCACCTTTCTCCCCCTCCCTCCTTCTCTGCTTAAACAGCTCCAGATCAATAAGGGAAAAAAAAATCAAATTGATGTATGCCCTTTGAGGGTGGTTTTTCCTCTCTCTTGCAGAACGTGTTCTATTTATGTAAAAACATCCACTCTGAAAAGCATAATGCGTTCATTCCCACCAAATATAGTACACGAGTTTTATTAGCATCTGGGAACTTCAAGTAATGGAAAAACTGAGACACACACAAAAAAAGACATATGATAAGTAACTCTGAATTTAGCACCATTTTATTAAGAACCCAGCACAGCCAGTTGACAAATGGGCCAGACATGCTGACCCGCTTCACCTCCCCTAAAAGCTCAGATGAAAACAAAAAGTTCTCTAAGCGGATGAAAATAGCTATAAAAACAAACACAGTATCTTGCTACAGGTCAAATGGGTTCTAACAGGCCTTCAGAAGATATTAAATGTTTTAAACAGAAAGGCGGTTAAAAATAGAGAACAAATGCAAATAACCAGGGATTTTTTTTTTCCAAGCTATTTTGGGGCTGAAACTTGCAGGTGGAGGAAGATGAGTAAGTAATACTTCAAACGAATCCTTCCCTTGATCGTGTTTCATTCCAGTCCTAATTGCAAGCTCTCAGAAAACTCCAACCGCCCCATGTTGTTGGGGTGAAAGGTCTGACTACATATCTATGAGGTCTGCTGACCAAATTCAGGGTGACCTCCAGTAACCTCAGGAAGGAGCAACATTCCCCCCTTGCTGGCTTTCCGTGACTGTTTCTCCCCTCATCTGTCCCACCCTGAAGGAGTGCTGGACAGACTCTAGGCTGCCCCCATGAGTCCTGCCCTCTGGTGTTCAAGTCTTGGTGGGGTCCTGTCCCCGGGAGTGTGGGCAGGACTATAACTCAGTTCTAATCAAGAGAATCTGGCAAAGGGGATGATGGTCGTGCCTGTGATTAAGTTGGTGGTAGAAGCTCTAGAGAACCCCCTTGTGGGCTTGAGGAAGTAAGCTGCCACATGGCGAGGAACCGAGGGTAGCCAGCAGGAAGCTGGGTTCCTGCATCCTGCAGCTGCAAGGAAATGAATTCTTCCAACAGCCTAAGGGAACTTGGGAGCTGATCCTTCCTCTGTTGAACCTCCAGATGAGAACTCAGCCCAGCTGCCCCCTGGACTGTGAACCCCTGAGCAGAGGAGCCAGCTAAGCCGTGCCTGGACTCCTGACCCATAGAAATGGGAGCTAAATAAAATATGTATTGGTTAAAGCCACTAAACTTGTGCTTATCTGTTATGGAGCAACAGATAACTGACACCCCAGGACTTTTATGTTTTATTCTTTTTCTACAGGACCTACTGTCACTGGCCACTGACTAGTTCTACTCACCACTATGCACCCCTGCTCCCACACCTGTCACTTTCTTCCTTGTTTCAAAAGTAATAGGATACAGACACAAAAGGGGAACTAACACCTGAGTCTACTTACATGAGTACCTAGCCCAGGCAAGTTCATAGACAGTCATTACCAGACAGGAAGAACAGTCATTACCCGGGGCTGGGGAACAGAGGCGTGGGGATACTTTAACGGGGACAGAGTTTCTCTTGGGGGCACGAACAAGTTCAGGATGTGGATGCTAGTGACAGATGCACAATATTGCGCATGCACTTAACGCCACTGGACTGTATGCCTAAAAACAATTAAAATGGCAAATTTTATGTTATGTATATTTTAGTGCAGTAGAAAAATTCAAACAAATATATGACCAAGAGGTATGGCTTTACTTCTCCATTTTATTAGGAGAGTCCTGAAAAGGGAAATGTTTTCAGACCCAAAAGCAATCTGTCAGTCACTGAGATGAGAACCTCAGAGGAGGAAGCAGGATGGTGGCAGGAGATCAAATCCCCTTTCCCTCAGTTTTTGTTGTGCTCAGGCACCGGTGACAACTCCCACCACTGAAGGGCCAAGAAGGCCTGGAGTCAGGAGGGGAAGTGCCAGTGTTTTCTGGGGGTTTGCTTAAGTACTCCCCAGTATAACTGTAGTGCCACATCCAATGTCAGAGAGCTTCTTTCTTGGTAGAAGCCCCAGTGCTGTGGAGGCCAAACATGGAAGGAAAGGAAGAGGCAGCTGGAAGCACTTGGGGAGGGGTCTGGGGTGGGAGGGGGACCAACTGGCCTGAAGGCCGAGGCGGAATCTGATTCCGGGACCAGCCAGATGGAGTGGGGAGCGTGGAGCAGAGTGGAAGGGCCCAGAGGTTTCACATGGTGCCAGAGCAACACCTACAAGGAACACCTTGAGGAGCCTTGGGCCTGGTCCACTCCGTTCCTTAAAGAGGCAACGGTCATCCCTAGAACAAAAGAAATCGCTCGGCAAATAAACTTCAGGACAAACAAGGCTGGTGGGACCATCTGAAGCCCTTCAACCTCCCTGGCGGGGGTGGAGGGGAGAGCATTTCATTTTAGCTCTATCAAGCTGATTTTTGTGGCAAAATATGTGCACAATAAACAGTTGGTGCCTTTTAAAAGTCAGAGCCTAAGGTTCTGAGACTATTTAGTCTGAGGTTACCAGCGCCAATTTTGGAGCGAGACACCCTGGCTTTGAATTTCGAGCCCATTGCTGGCTGATGTGGTGCATAAGCTATTTACATGGCTCTGCTCCAGATTCTGCCTCTGGAACGTGGGGCCAGGGTTGCCTCTTCTCCAGAGGCTGATTTTAGAGGAAGATTTCTGTGTTCTGCACTACGCTTAGTACCCAGTACTGGCTCAGCAAATTGAAGCTATGATGATTCCACTGAAATACATATCTCAAACAAAGAAATAGAGTGTGAGCAGACACTATTAAGTATATGACTTGGAGGGTGTTAGCGCAAAACCCAAAGTAAAACAACCACCAAAAAAGTTGGGGAGAAGAGGCCTGGGAATTATGAAGGGACTGATTGCCTGAAAAATACAAAACATTAAGCTAGAGCAGTGATTTTCAAACTGAAAGTTCAGCAGAACCTCTGGGAGGACTTTACCCAACCCAGATGGCTGGGCCCCTGCCCTGGCATTTCTGATTTAGCATGTCTGGTGGAAACCCAAGAATGTGCATTTCTAACACGTTCCCAGCAGAGGCTGACGCTGGTCTAAGGAACACACTTTGAGAACCACTGTGCTGCAGAAACTTGCCATTGGAATATTATTAATAAATAGCTCATGCATTTGACGAGCACTTGAAGGGGCTGCAAGTGCACATTTAGTCACATGAGTAGACAACAAAAGGAATGCAACTCATTTGTTTTTCCATCCTAGCCATTAAAAAAAAGTACGAAATGGTGCTGGACTGAGGATGTATATATGTTTCCTAGTAGACTGGTTTTCTACTGCTGTGTCACAAATTACCCCGAATTTAGAGACTTTCAACAACACACACCTGTCACCTCACAGTTTCCTGTGTCAGGAGTCTGCACATGGGATAACCAGGTCCTCTGCTCAGGGTCTCACCAGGTGGCAATCGAGGTGTCATCGGGGCTGCTTTTTCATCTGAAGCTCATGGTTCTTTTCCAAGTTCACTGGTTTTTGGCTGATTCAGTTCCTCGTGGTTGCAGGACTGAGGCCCTCCACTCCTGCAGGCCTCTCCTTTCCATAGGCAGCTCACAGGTGGCTGTTTGTTTTGTGTTTGAGGCCAGCAGGAGAATCTCTCTGCTTTCATAAAGTTCACCTGATTAAGCCAGGCCCACATTTCATAAAGCTCACCTGACTAAGCCAGGCCCACATTTCATAAAGCTCACCTGATAAAGCCAGGCCCCCTGCTCCTCTGTGTTTCATTGTTACAGCTCTTCGTGAGGGGGTGGGGCACATGCACAGGTGGAAACACTTAGCAGTGCATACTTACAATAATGCCCACTACTGGAATCTACAGAGAGGTGCAAGGCTGGGTTCCTGACATTAAGGAATGTCTAGGAGGTTAAGAAAGTTCAGACTTGTCAAGGACAAGCTTACCAAGGTCACTGCAGTGCCACACAGGGTGCCATTACCCTACTGTCTCCTTTGGGCATTGCCCTCAGTGTCCTGCAAGCCCTCACAAGTCAAAGCAAGGGTGGCCTTACATGCGTGACCCTCTGCTGGGAAGGGACCATATCAGCAGTGCTTGAACCCCCAAGTATCTCGTGCAGTCCCTTGTGGTTGCCCTCCTCAGAGGACTGGGACATGAATCCAATGGAATTCAGGCTGGGAGACGGGTTCTAGTCTTAGAGCTGTGCTGTCCTGGTCATCCGGCCCTTCCCTGTGCAGTCTGTGGCACTGGCTTTCTCCATATGGCTTTATGCCTTTAGTCCACAGCCCCTCATGGCGAGAAGTCTCTCTAGTTTCTTCCACCATGCTCTCCCATGGTAGTTCTTCCCCGACGGCCCCCACATCCATTCACAGCCCTGCTCTGCCCTGAGGTGTGGGGTGGAAGCTGGCTCCTGGCAACGGCGTCCTCTGCTGTAGTCGGCAAGCTTTGTCTGTTGCAGCTGCAGCACCCATCTGTTTCCTGCTCACGACGCACACAGGCTGTGCATGAGCACCCCTGAGCTAGACTTGCCTCAGCTCCACGTGTCTCCCTACACCTGGAGCCAGGTCCTATCTGAAGGCCAAAGGCTTTCATCTTCTTTCATTTTTGTGTTTTTGGTTTTTTTCTGGTGGGGGGAGGTAATTAGGTTTATTTATTTATTCTTTAATGGAGGGACTGGGGATTGAACCCAGGACCTTGTGCATGCTAGGCATGTGCTCTACCACTGAGCTCTACCCTCCCCACCCCCGGCTTCATCTTCAACTCCAGCAACACGGCCTCTCTCTTGCCATTCTTCCACAGTCACATCTCCTTCTCTGATCTGAGCTCTTCTGCCTCCGTCCTCCACATTTATGCACCCTTGTCACTACACTGGGCCTACTCAAATAACCCCGGATTTATGGAGACTTGCAAGAGAACTGTCCTATCTCACACACACCTACGGGTGGGGGAATGACTCCACACTTCACTTCATGAGACTTTCAGAAGTTGTGCTAAATATAGACGTGAACATTAAAGAGCCACCTGGACTAACAAAGAATGGCCAGCGGCAGAGCTGACGTTCATTTCACCTGGCACTGAGTCACCCACTCTTTGCGCATCCTGTTTGCCGGAGGCTTTTCCCTTTGGACCAGACGTGGGGCTCTTAGATCCTGTCTCCCATTGCAGAATCCCAAATCAACTTCAGAAGGTAGACATGACTGAGTGACAGTTCTAGAATTTCCATCCCAAAGAGAAGAGGATGGACCCAGAAGTTCCATCACATCAAACGCCCAGAGGACATTGCTTTCTCTTAGTTGTGATAAAGCTGGAGCATCGGGGTATGGCCCTCATAACCATGCTGAGCTAACCAGTGGCTGACCAGTTGCTGGGCATTTGGGAGCATCTCCTTTGTAGAAGGTTGAAAGCTCAGTCTTAGCTGTTAACTGAGTTGCTTAAAGTGACACAGCTCGCGGGAAGGGCTGGGCCTTCGCACTCAGCGTCCCTCCTTCCTTTCTTCCTTCCCCCCTTCCTTTTTCTATCTTTCCTTCCTTCCTTCCCTTCCCCGTTCCTTCTCTCTCTCTCTCTCTTTTTTTCCCCCTCCATGCTGTTTTGAGTATCAACAGTGCTTTTGTAGGTTGAGAGATCAGAACAGGGTCAACCCATGGGGAGGTCACGAGTGGAAAGGAGCTTCTTGGGTCGGTAATGTCCCCTTTCTTGACCCGAATGTGGGTTCCACAAGAGTGTTCAGTTTAAGGAAATTCATTAAGCTCCACACTTAAATTTTTTTGTGTTTCTGCACATATTTCTTTCAGAGCCAGTTTTCAGAAAAACTAAATGAGGCATAGAGGGAACTAGAAAATCTTTCCTCTCATGAGTCCCCCCTGTGCACAAATACAGTTTGTCAACTGGTCTTTGTACTGTTAGTTTTGTAGCTTTGTAGTCCAGAAAGACAACTCTATGACGATCCAGCAATCCTACTTCTGGGTGAATATATACATATCTCCAAAAGAACTGAAAGGAAGATCTTAAATCGGTATTTACACACCCACAGTCATAGCAAAATTATTCACAATAGCCAACATGTGGAACCAATCCAAATGCCCATTAAAGGACAAGCAAAATGCAGTCCATATACACTATATGTTTATTTATATACACATTGGAATATGATTCAGCCTCAAAAGAGAAGGTTCCAGTCCTATCGCATGCCCCAGTATTGATGAACCCTGAGCCCATTATGCTAAGTGACATAAGCCATCCACAAAAGGGCAAATACTGTACGATTCCACTTACACGAGGTATGGAAAGTACTCAAATTCATAGAAGCAGAAAGTAGAACGGTGACAGGGGGAATGGAGAGTCGTCTAATGGGTACAGCATCGCAGTTTTGCAAGATGAAGGAGCTCTGGAGCTCTGTTTCCCACAATGTGAACATATTTAACATTACTGAGCTGTACACTTAAAAAATGAGTAAGATCGTAAATTTTGTTTTGTGTTTTTACTGCAATGCTAATAATAATAATAAAAAGATAACTGAAAACACCCAAGTCCTATAGATTTTTCTCTCTGTGTCTCTTAAAAGACGTAAAATTGCATCTCATTTAATTGTTCTGGTAACAAAGAAGAAAGCACAGGCACATCTCCTCACTGGCAAGGTAACTTGCGATCCTTCCGATTCGCATGCAGCTCGCTCTGCGGTACCATCCACCTATTCTTTCCCTGGGGCGTCTTTTCAGGAAACGCACTGGCAGGGGAGCGGCTGTCTTCTGTGGGTGTGTGACGGCCCACTGATTGCACACCTCCACCCTCCCCGCCTCTCCAGCTACAAGCTGATCAGGTTTGTAGGGACCCTCCAGAGAGTCAGTTTATGACCCGCTGTGATGCTCGGAGACCAGGGCTCCTAGATAGCTGCGTCAGCTGAGCAGACAAGTCCTCCTCTCCCGCCGAATCCCCTTGCTCTGTGGATCATCAGAAAGGGAGAGGTCCACAGGTGCCTATCCTCGTGTGGCTATTCAAGATGCCGATGGAGGGATCCACACTCCGGCCAGGATAAAGGTAGTGTCCACTGGTGCCCGGCTTATGTCTCCTGTCCTGTGTGTCTGTTACCCGTGAAGGGCCACTTTGGTGGGACTCTCGAGGAATGTCCTTTCTTTTCCCTTTCCTCTCTGTGAGTGCGGAAGACTTTGCTCCCAGGTGCCTCCTGCGGCCCTTCCTCTCCCAGGTCCCCTGCTCTCCACAGGACGCAGTATAAGTACATGGTTGTGTTTTTCTATCAGGCATGAGTGCTGTGCATACCTACTAGGATGGCTATCATGAAAACAAACAAAATAAGCAGTGCCGGCCAGGAGGTGGAGAAACGGGAACCGCAGCACACTGCTGATGGGAATGCAAAACTGCAGCCGCTGTGAGAAACAGCTGGTGGTGCCTCAAAAAGTTAAATACGGAGCTACCATATGACTGAATAATCCAGCCTCCAGGTATGAACCCCAAAGAATTGAGAGTGGAACTCAAACAGATACTGTACACCGGTGTTCACTGCAGCATTATTTACAAGAGCTGAAAGGTGGAAACAGCCCAGGTGTCCAGCAACAGATGCGTGAACGAGCAAAATGCAGTCCATCCAGGCGATGGAGTATTAGTCAGCCTAAAAAAGGAAAGAAGGTCTGATACTTGCTTCAACACGGATGGACCTGGAAAGTTATGCTGGGAGAAATAAAGGCAGATGCCAAAGGACAAATACTGTAGGACTCCACTTACATGACACAGCCAGAATGGGCAGGTTCACAGAGAGAGAAAATAGACTGGAGGTTACTGGGGAGGGGCTGTGGGACAAGAAGAAATGGAGAGTTACTGCGCAATTGTTACAGACTCTCAGCGGGAGAAGATGAACAAGTTCTGGAGATGTTGTACATCAACTGTACCTCAATTAAAAAAAAAAAAAGACTTAACCATAAAAAAAAGTTCTCAACATGGATATTGGTGATATTTACATGACAATGTGAACCTCCTTAACACCAGTGAATTGGGGTTAAAAATAGTTAAAGTGGCAAATTTTATGTTATATATATTTTATCATAATTAAAAGAAACATAAGGAATGAGTGATAAAAGCGGTGACAGGTCAAGAGGACCACAGTGAAAGCTACCAGGAGACAGGGGTTGCGCGAGGGAGACAGAGCCCTGCTCCCTCCTCGGATACCTGTTCTCTGCCTCTGCACATGGTCCAGTGATGGGGTGGTATGGGAAGTAACCCCCTCCACTCCTCCTCCACATTCTTAAAGTTCCCTCATTGTCTGTTGCAGATCCTCAGTCCTCATCGTGATGGTTTCCCAAGGCCGTTGTACCTGATTACCACAAGCTGGAAGCGCCTTCAGACACACACGTTCGAGCTCTTCCAGTCCTGGAGGTCGGCAGGCTCAAGCGGGATGTTGCAAGGCTGGTCCTTCCTTCAGGCTCTCATGGGAATCTGTCTTTCTGCCTCTTCCAGGCTCTAGGGGCTGCCTGCCTTCTGTGGCCACAGCCCCTGCCTCCATCTTCAAAGCCTGAAGAGTAGCATCTTCACATCTCTGACTCGGACCTCTGCTTCCAACCTCGCGCCTCCTCCTCCTCCTCTGACTCGGCCACCTTCCTCTCAGAGGGACGCTTGGGATTCACTAGGCCTGTTGGATAATCCAGGGCAATTGCTCCATCTCCACATCTGTAATTTATTCACATCTGCCAAGTTTCTTTGCCACGTAAGGTCACAGAGTCCCAGGAGTGGAGGATTAAAATGTGAACATCTTCGGGGCCTGTATTCTGCCTACCACACTCATCCTCTCCTGCATTCAAGCTCGTCTTTCTCCTGCGGGTCCCGGCTTCCAAGTTAACTCATGACGCAAACTCCTTGCCCCAGGTTTTGGACCTTTCCAGCCCCGATTCCTGCTGCTCCTGGCTGATCTGGAAGCCCTGTGCTAGGAGACACAGCTACGCTTGTCTGCTGAAGGGCGCCTTGCTCCCTGACCCTCCGTCTCACCCGATACGGAATCACGGTACATGTGGGTCTGAAGTTCCAGGTTGGCTCACCCACTAAAGGCAGGTCTCCAGGAAAATACAAGGTTCTATACAATTATTGCCAGGTCCTCAGGGAGAGCGTGGATGAGGGGCCTTTGTCGTCTGCCCTGGGACAGTCCACCATCGTAGGACATTCATTTCATACAAAAATATGTTTTGTGTTCCAAGCAAATCACTTGTGAAGGCCAGTGTTGGAAGCCAGCCTGAGTGTGTGAGAATGCTCTGCTGACATTTGGTGTCGTACATCCAAGCATCCGAAGCAAATACATAAAATAACTAAGCAAATATAAGATGTAAAAATAAGGTGGGGGAAAGTTAAAGTCAGCAGGAGAACAGTTCAGGGGCTTAACATCCATTTAGAGAAGCAGTGCGTGCAAACAAACAAACCAGAACTGCAAATTACTGAATGAACCAAACATTGCCTCCGACTCACCGGGTCCTGACTCTTTCATGAGACGTAATCTGAGACGCCAAGCTCTCGGGAGTCAACAGCAGGCCACCCCTTCTCCCAGCAGCTCACACATGACTGAGGTCTACTCCCATCAGCCAAGCTCCAAGGCACACAAACTTACTTTCTAGCTGTCGCCCGCTCCTTTCTGGGAGCCCTGCCTCTCCCCGGGGCTGACAGCTCCTTGTCTTGGTTCCCATCAGCTCGAAATGGTACGTTCTCTGCTGCATCGGCTCTGTCCAATCAGGCAACCACTCACATTCCAGAACCTTCTGACACCTCTTCCTTCCATCTTCAAAACTTATCTGCTCTATCCTTTGCTAATGGACTAAAAGAATCAGCCTAACAGGGTCCAACTGGACAGGAAACAGAGGGTTTCTGGAACTGCGTAATTTGAAGAGCATTTCGCAAAGAGCTTGATTACAAAGCTGTGGTCATGGCCTGAGGCAGAGCTGGCCAAGACTGACCCTAAAACACATCCGCCACAGAGCGGTGCCTGATGGTCTCACTTGGCCCCTTTTTGGGTTGAGGCAGGGTTCTCAGCACTTCTGACATTTTGGGGCCGGGCCACTCTAGGCTGAAGGGGCCGCCCTGTGCACCATGAGATACTGAGCAGTAACCCTGGATAGATTTGAGACCTGGAGCTCATGGGTGATCTTTGTGGTATGAGGATCTACAGGAAACCGCTTGCTGCCTCCAGGGGTTGGGCCAGTCTTGCGTGGCAAGACGTTTTCCGTGAGCCTTGCTGGAAGTCTCCAGCGAGCACCACAGAAAACAAATGGCCTCACACTTCTCGTGTTACGAGTTGAACTGTGCTCCCCTCCCCCAAAGGTCTGGTGCAGTTCCCACCTCTGGTGCCTGTGGATGTCCTCTTACTTGGAAGTCAGGTCTCTGCAGATGCTGTTAGCTAAGATGAGGTCCTACAGGTTGAGGAGGGCACTGACGCGAACCCTCTATGCCAGACCTCCTTGTAAGAAGAGATGATGACAGGCAGAGACAGACACCACAGAGGGAAGACGGCGTGAGGACATTCATGGAAGAGACCATGTGATGACAGAGACTGGAGGGAGGCGTCCACAAGCCAAGTGACATCAAGTACTGCTGGCAATACCAGAAGCTGAGGGCAAGGCCTCGAATGGGTTTTCCCCGAAAGCCCCCAGAGGGCATGAGTCTGCCTCAACACCTTGACTTTGGACTTCTGGCCCCTAGAACTGGGACAGAGTAGATTTCTGTTGTTTGGAGTCACTCAGCTTGCGGCCCCAGTTTCGGCAGTCCCAGGAAACAAACATAGCACTCCTGCCCTGCTCTTGTGGACGGTGCAGAATGGGGCTGCACAAATATCTCTGGGACACCCTTACTCGGTCTCCCTTTCCTGTGAACACAGAGACTCGAACTCGTGGTCCAGTGTCACGGTGGGAGCAGACGGAAGTTGGACACCTGGGCTCAAATGCCCACAGGCCGCTCGAGAGGTCAGCCTGCTTGGTGAGTCCCTCAGACGTTGGTACGTCTTATTTTCCTTACCTGAAACATGGGTCCTATCATACTTCACAGATGAAGTTGCAGGGACTGTTAAGTGTCGTGGCAACCTGACTTCCAGCCCCACGTGGCCATTCCCAGCCTCCTCCTGCTGCTGGCGGGGACCCTCACGCAGCCCAGGTGAAGGGGGACCCTCACGCCGCCCAGGTGGAGGGCGACCCTAGCACTCAGAAAGCACCTTCATTTTGCTGTTGCTGGGAACAGGAGGAAGGCTGCGAGTAGTCGTGTGGGCGAAAGGTACCAGGATACGGAATGTGGGCACAGATCCTAGGAAACAGATACATTCCTATGGCCATGCAGCTAACCCTGGCCCTGATGGCAGCTCCTGTTCCAGATGCCAGGCTGCCCCAGGGAACGGAGTGGAGTCAGATGGGTCCCACCCCAAGGGTCTTGCCCTTTGGGTAGTGGGGAGGGGGCGTCCAGCCAAGGCTCTGCTGCCTACCTTTGTCCAGGCCTCCACCGTATATTGGATGCCAAGGTGGGTTAAATCCCGGCTGTCCGGGTGCAGGGCTGTGAGCGACCAGGAATGAGAGTTTTCATTTCCTGCTGGGAGACGTTCATTCCATGCACTTTGTGGTTACCGACCGGACTGTCTGTGCTCATTCTGAAAGGATGGGTTAGGAATAAGAGTGAAATGACAGTGAGTCAGCTTATTTGGGAGGTTGCTATGAACTCATACAAAAGTTCTGAATCTAAAATATTTGAAAACTTTTATTATTTTAAGAACATCAAATAACCCTATTTAAGTTCATAAACTGTCATCTTAAGGACGTCCTCTGGGGACTTGCTTTAATGAACAAATGAGGATAATTCATAATTAGTGTGGCACTTTTTTTGGAGCATGGGGAAAACATCCCAGTGAAATTAGGTACTAATTACCATGCAAGGAGCCAGGAATATATTTGGAATATCCGATGCCACATTTTTAGATGCATGCTAAAAATATCAACACCATGATAAGGGAAAACCCAATTTCTAGTTATCTAATATTTATTAAATGCATGAGAAATAATTTATTAGTTTTGTTAAAGAGAGAAGCATGAGGAAGCTGTGCCAATTAATTTACCAGAGCTAGATTTTAATAGACTTTTGAAGACACTTGTGCTGAATTAGTTAATTTTTCCTAGATAGTTACTGAAAAATGGTATTAAAACTCAAACAGCACATTCCTGCATTCATTCTCCTGACAATTAATTCAAAGGCAATTGTGTTGCCACCAGCACTCCGGCTCCTCACAGCTCATGCACAGATTTGCAATTTCCATTTCCTTTTCTCAGACTAGAATGTATATCCCGTGCCCTTCACTGTCTCCCCCAGACTAGAGGCTTTATCTCAAATGTCTCTGTTTCCGAGTTTGGAATATTTATTTATCCTGTCAGTGCTATCTTTAGGAAATTCACAGCAAGGTTTTGCTTGTTGATTCAGAAAACCTTTTTCCTCTTTTAGCAGTCTCTCCACCTAGGGCTGAGGGGTGGTTGTTAGGGAAAAGCTCCAGCATCTCAGAACCGATCAAGTGCAGGATGTGTAGGACTTTAACAGATGAGATCGTAATTACACATTCCCAGGTCCATGTGGCTGCAAGAGGCTCAGGGGACACCATGACTGGGCAAACATAGATGTAACAACAAAGCAAAAAAAAAGAAGAAGCCAGGACGTGACAGCTAAACTGACAGTCCTGAAAAAAAGATCAGCTATTATTAATTACATGTATGAAACAGCGTGTGCTGTTTACACATATGTAAACAATCATCATAGCTCCAGGATCTGAAAAGTAGATTAATCTAGTCCCTGCAACATTTACGCCATTAAAGTGATTAGCCAGCCTCCTCTTCATGGAGTGAAGGTTCACTCTCACCCAGCTTCCGTCAAAAGCATACAGAATGCAAATTAGTGGGGTCCAAATTTATTAGATCGCATTAATTATGAGCTTGCTGGTTCCTAGCAAGACATATACAAGGGATTTGAGATTTACCAACATGTGGGAAACCCTGGAAGCAGGAAAGTTGAACAAGGCAGAAAAGAAAAAGTAGAATGAAAGTTCACAGTTGGAAGCAGTATGGACCCCAATTTGGTTGGAAAGTGCGCAAGTGGCAGTTTCATACTCAGAGGTATTCTTGGCCCGTGAGCTATGTCCTCTGTCTTCAGCTGGCTCTGATCATACTTTTTGATTTAATTATATGTGAGCCTTAGTTTGATTTAATACATTTTTTTTTTCAAGAACAAGGATATTCCAAGGGGGAGGGTATAGCTCAGTGGTAGAGCACATGCCTAGCATGCACGAGGTCCTGGGTTCAATCCCCAGTACCTCCATCAAATAAATAAGTAAAACTAATTATCTCCCCCTTGCAAATAAATAAAATTAAAAAAAAAAGAACAAGGATATTCCTCATCAGGTGAACTTCCTTGTATGAAATGAAATTTTCTGGTATGTCTTTATGGCATGTTTTTCCTCACACAACATAAAGAAGCAAGTTTCAAAAATATGCTACCCTTGCAAACTAATTTCCCAAGTCAGTGCGTTAATGGCAACCTCCATGAATCACATTCAGCCCTGCCTGCGCTGACCCCTGTCCTCGCTGATCACTCCTGTCCTTTCTGCTCACCCCTGTCCTCCCCACTCACTCCTGACGCTGGGGGTCTGCCCCTCACCACCAACACAGCAGGTTTTGCCTTTTGCTCCTGGGTGGAGCCTCCACTCAGGTCCTCCTTGTCAATGCATTCTTCTTCTCGGAATCTTTCCTCCTCCTGTCATTGCCCAGCTATTTAGGTCACCGTAGACGATTTTAGAGACAGAGGATAAGACACTAATGCATATTTCGGCTAGCATTTGTTAAAAATAAAATTCTGGCATGCATATTTTAACAGGAATCAGTCTGGATCCGAAAATACACACGGAGATGGGGAGGACACACAGGGGGACCTCTTTTCTCTCCTACGGTTTCATCAACTCAGGAAAACTTGCTTTTCCAGGCAGCTATTGCTCTCCCTAATTGCATCAACCTTTTCCCCCAGCTACATTTTCAGAGAAAGTGTTCAAGCATCTTAGATTTCGCAACTGACAGTCAGTGAGGTGGCAGCGATACACACAAAGTGGTTGCCCTGTGCATTCTCAGGGAAGAATGAGATAGTGCCTGCTGGGCGCTGAAAACAGCGCCCTCCATGTTTCCACCCATCTGAGGGGGAAATGGAGACTGTGGCAGCTGCTTCGCCCATGCCCTGTGCCCCAGCGGCCCTGCCAGACTTCTGCACGAGGCCAGCCTGCTCTCCTTCCCTCCTCCAGGATGCAGTATCTCCCTCCGGCCTGAAGCAAGTCATTGAAACTTGCCCTCTTGCTCAGCATTGTTTTCCCTCTGGAGTACAAAAATCATTGCTTAATTTCTACTGTGGGCAATGGGCACCAACGATGTAAATAAAACACGGTGAAAAATTCACCTTGTGGGTAGTATTGGCCCTTTTTTTTTTTAACCTACTCATCATAAAAGAAGAGCTAGTTTCAAAACAACCCAAGCAAAGGTAACTTCTTAAAAAAAAAAGGTGACTTGTTGAGATGGGGTTTAGGGGCAGAGAGCCCAGCTGTTTGGCAAGTTTTAACAGCCTCAGGTCTCAGATCTGAGTCCAAGGTGGAGGAATTGGAAAGGAAACACTGCTCCCCAGACAAATGTGGGTTTTCCTGAGCGATGCTTAGTTCCAGCAGGTGCTGCCAAGGAGCGCCAGGAAACCCCACCATACATTATCCACGTCTGCATGAGGAGGAGCTCTTGGTCACATGAGCCGGCCGAATGAAAGTGTACATTGTTTTCTAGACTTCTTGGATCCTTGACAAATACCTCTTAGAAGCTCTTTGTTTTTCTTGTGCCTTTTTAAAGCAAGATTTTGACCCAACCACCTGTCTCCAGAGAAAGTTTGTTTTCCCTCTTCCTCTCCGCCCCATAGGAAAAGCTTATTTCTAATCTAGATTTCTTCTATAAACTGAAGAGATTGAATCATAATCACTGAAGCCAGGGTGTCCCATAACTTTTGGGGCTAATGGTACATCTTATCAGGGACCTGAATCATTGGTGTGCACAAATGGTTTGCTTTGGAACTGGGATGGGGGACAAACATAAAACCATTCAAAGTTTGTTGGGTCCCCCTCTGGAAATCTGGAAAACAGCAGCTACTTCTGGGCATTTATCACAGAGAAATGAAAACTGAGGTTCACACAGACAGAAGCCCACAGCACCCAGATTTGTTAAGAGCCACAAACTGAGGTTCACACAGACAGCAGCCCACAGCACCCAGATTTGTAAGAGCCACAAACTGAGGTTCACACAGATAGCAGCCCACAGCACCCAGATTTGTAAGAGCCACAAACTGAGGTTCACACAGACAGCAGCCCACAGCACCCAGATTTGTAAGAGCCACAAACTGAAAGGGGATACATCTGAAGCAGTGACAAGGTACACACTATTTACTGATACTCACAACAGCCTAGTGAGTCTTCAGGGAATTATGCTGAGTGTACAAAGCCAATCTCAAAAGGTCACGTGTTTTATGATTCCACTGCAGAACCTTCTCAGTATAACAAAAGTATAGAGGTGGAGACCAACCTGATTGTTGGCTGCCAGGGGTAGGGGAAGGAGAGAGGGGAATGTGACAACAAAGAGGTGACACAGGGGGTTTTCCTTGTGGTGATGGAAGAGTTCTGTGTCTTGCTAGTGGTGAAGTTACACAAATCTAAAAGTGGTACAACTCCATACAATTACACAACAGACCCATTTCATGGGTGCATGAACAAATGTGAAATCTGAGTAAGGACTCTAGGTAAATCATTGTCTTGTGGCTTTGTTGATTTCCTGGCTTTGATAATGGGCTACGGTTTTAAGTAATTTTGGGAGAAAATGGGTGAGGCTTCTCTGCATTATTCCTGCAACTTCCTATGCATCTGTAATTAGTTCAAAACACAAGTTATTTGGTGGAAAAATACTGGCTCCTGGGAAATTCTCAGTGAGATCTGCTGAATTTCATTCATTTGTACACCTGGAGACAAGTTCACCCCTGAACGGATGGCATGTGCTGCCCCTTCCAGCTGCTTATCAGGCAAGTACTTAGAGGGCAGTATTAAGAGGAGTAGGGGGAGGGTAAAGATTGGTGGTAGAGCACATGCCTAGCATGTGTGAGGTCCTGGGTTCAACCCCCAGCACCTCTATTAAAAAACAAAATAAAAAACAAGACAAAAAAAAAAAGAGAGAGAGAGAAAGAAGCAAGTGCCTAAATTAGCTTTGTCTAAAACTTACATTTTCCGTACAAACCAAATACAGGATGAAGGTGCAATTACTCCGTCTTGGCCTGCTAACGGGCAGTGGCATTTGTGTTAGGATAGGTTACGCATTTTATGTCTCCTCTTCCCTCTTCTGAAGTCCACTGGGGGGCTGGCTGTGCCCCTCTCTCATGCCTGTAAGCAGCCGCCGTGGCTCCTCCCCTCCCAGACCCAACCAGCATCAGCGAGCTCAGACACTTGCTGGATTGCAACTGAAGTGGCAGCGTGGCTTGCTTTTTTCTCTCTGACTGTGTGGCCAGAGATGCATCTTGGGAACGCTCATTGAATAATTAATTTTTAGTTTTAAATAATTCACTAGTCCTGGCCGGCATAATTGCTGGGGACCAAAGAATTAATTAGTTGGATGGTTTTTCTTCCTCCCCCTCTGCTTGGAGGGAGGAGGGCTAGGCATGGCTGAGTGGAACAGAAGCGAGCAGCCTCTAACTAGGCCACCATTTCGACAATGACCGAGCACACAATGGCAAACGGATAGTAACCATCATGATCCTGCTGGGGCATAAAGCAGAGATTTTGCTTTCACTGTATCCCACAGTCCCTTCCTCGGCAGCCCACGCGTCACTCCTGGATTATTTTTGGCAGGGAGGACCAGGCCAACTATAGATAAGTAATATCAAAACAGGATTGCAAACCCTCAGTTTAGAACAAGGGCTGGCAAACTACAGCACACGAGTCAAGTACAGCCCACTGTCTGTTTTTGTAAATAAAGTTTTATTGGCACACAGCCACATCCATTCATGAACACAGTGTCTCTGGCTGCTTTTAGCTACAATGGCAGAGTTGAGTGGTTGTGACAAAGACCGTATGGAGTGCAAAATCGAAAATCTTTGAGTCTGCCAACCTCTGGTTTAGAAGGCCGTCTAAGCTGTCTGCCTCGCCCGAATTTAAAACAGGTTTGCTAGGACTGTCAATACTCTGGAACCTAAGGGTTGATTAGGGCTTCTTCTCACTGCTCCTGCCACCTTAGGGAAGGGAGTGAGGCAGGAGAAAGAGAGACAAGCAGGAAGAACCCTGGATAATCCCCAACTGGACTCTGGGCCCTTGAATATCTGAGATGAGGACCTGAGTTCTTGACGGGGAGTCGGATACACTCACAGATGTAAAGCACCTGTCATGAGCCCTGGCATGTAGTACACTGTAGGGCCCTTTGGTTGATTTCAATGTTACAGTGACTGTTTCCCTATTCCCTAAGGTAAGTTTTATCTTTCAGCAGTGAGTTTATCAGAGAAACTACAATTTTCCCTGTGTTTATCGTTTCAACCAGAAGTTACAATCCTGAACACTCGCGGAGCTGGAAAAGCTCCATCTGTGTCAGCATGACCCTAGAAGTGGTCAGGATGACTGAAGGGCAGCCTCGCTTTTTGGACTGGTTGATGATTGTTTTTCTATAGGAACTTAGGCCCTGTCTCCATCAGCAGAAAACCAGCATCTTTGGGATAAACAGAGCTATGTACAAAATGGAAATATTTACAGTGCAAAATCTATATTGTCCTACAGTAAGCTGTGCAGGCGTGCTATTCAAAGTGAGAGAAATGTGAAAAGAGCAAAATCATTTCTGAAATGTCCCTGCCCCAATGACCTTTGGCCCAAAACCAGAAATCTGTGCTCTACCCTTGACTTCTCCACCTCCTCAACCCCAGACCATCCGTCATCAAGCCCTGATTTCTTCCAAATATGACTACCATCTTCCTATCTTCCTCCCAACACTCACATGTCCCCCAATCTCATTGTCCTCCTGAATTAAATGATCTAACCTGGGCTCCCTGACTCTAGTCGTATCTCCTCCAATTCAATCACACTGATCTTCCTCAAATTCCATGGTATCACATTCCCTCTCAGAAAACCTATGGCCACACATACATAACACAAAACTGACCATCAGTGAGACTTAGTTCACTCACAGTGCTGTCAGTTATCAACCATCCAGTTCCAGAACACTCCCATCACCGCAAAAGGAGGCCCTGTACCGGCTAAGCAGTCTCTCCCCATTCTCCCCTTCCCGCAGCCTCTGGCTGCCACTTACCTACTTTCTGTTTCTACAGATTTACCAATTCTGGATGGTTCAAGTAAATGGAATCACACAATATGCTTTTGTGTCAGGCTTCTTGGACTAAGCTTCATATTTTCAAAGTTCATCCACATTGTAGCATGTATCAGGACTTCACTCCTTTTTATACCAGAATAATATTGCGTTATAATACCATATTTTATGTATTCATTCATCTGTTGGTGGACATTTGGGTTGTTTCCAATTTAGAGATATTGTAAATAGAGCTTCTATGATCATGTGTGTGAACGTATTTGTTTGAGTACCCGTGTTCAGTTCTCTGGGGTCCATACCCAGGAGTAGACTTGCTGGGTCATACGAGAATTCTCTATCTAACTTATTGAGGAACCATTAGAATGTTTTCCACTGCTGCCGTACCATTTTACATCCCCACTCACATTCCTTCGTAAATCCAAAAAGTGGCTTTCCACTGTCCTCTGAGTAGTGTCCATGTTTTTGACATGGCTGACAAGATCTTTGAGATCTGGCCCCTGACTACCTCCTCTGCTCCACATATGGCCTTCTTTCCTCGCCTCATTCTCACCACACTCTCTCGTTCGTCCTATACGCTCTTCTCTCTGCCTGGAACCCTACCGTCTTCTTGTCTGTTTAATCAGATCACCCTCCCAGACCTTCTCTGTGAAGCCCTCAAGTCCCAGCTGGGTGCTTGTAGGTGCTTTCCGATCACAGTCCTCGCTGCACTGTCCTGAAGTTCCTTGCTATCTGCCGAATTTCACCTGCTAAATAGTAACCTCCATGAAGGCAGGGGTGACATCTGTCCTGCTCATGACCTTACACTCAATTCTCAGCACAAAGTTAGAGCTCAGTAAATACCTGAATGAATTAAATTGCCAGGTGCAACCACCACCCATGACAAACTCAAGACCATCAAAGATGATTAAAAGACTCAGCACATATTTAATTCTGGATAGTAGTGGCTGGGTTTCTGGTCTTCAGTCCCTCCCCCATATCCTCACTTCTGTTTATTCATTATCATCACATGTCCCAGTGGTTCTTAATCTTAGGATGGGGTACTTAAAAGCCACATTGTACTAACGTAAGGTACTCTGGTTTGAAATATAACCATTTAAAACTGAAATATTGTTAAATGGGTGCTTGTGTTAAGAATTGGATTCCTACTGCTTCTGACTTATTATTTTCCATAATGTTGAACAAGCTGCCTCTGTGATGAGAAATAGTTATCCAAAATCGTTATTGTTCAGTGAAAGAAACACTGATCAACATTTGCATGCAAAGAAACCTTTGAAAAGAAGTTATTTGGGCCACAATGAAATACCATGCCCTAGAACGACCAATGTTATTCACCACAAGGAGGCCGAAAGAGGTCAAGGGTGTGGAGCCCCCCAAATCCTCAGACAGTGATGGTGCAAATTTAAACCTACACAACCACTTTGCAAAACTGATTGGTAGTTGGTTAAGAGGTTTTTAGCATGCATAAATTCTATGCCCAGCCATTTCACTCACAGAAAAATTATGTCTACCACAGCCTTGTGCAAGAATGTTCACAGCTGTTTTATTTACAGTCACCAAAACCCAGAAAGAGTCCAGGCATCTATCAACGGAGAATGGCTAAATAAGCAGTGGCCTAGCCAGAGAATGGAATACTACTTAGCACTAAAAAGGAATGAACTATTGATACAGGCAACAATATACAAAGATGAATATCCAAAACATTATGCTAAGTGAAAGAAGCCAGTCATAAAAGAGTATATACTATAGGATTTATGATATTCTAGGCAAGACAAATCTAATTTTTAGTGCCAGAATGCAGATCAGTGGTTACTTCTGGGTAGAGGGAGGATTCACTAGGAAGAGGCCCAAGGGAGTTGTCTGAATGATGTTCTATATTTTGATAGGGATTTGGGTTACATGAGCAAATGCATCATCAAAACTGATCAAACTGAACATTTAGACTTAAGCATTTCACTGTGTGGAAACTAGACTTTGATTTTAAGAATGTAAAGTCAAGTCATCTTGCTGCTTGTAAACAAACAAAAAGATTTATGTAAATACCTGTTTTTTATGGTTAGGTCTGGGCAACAATTTAATCCCACAGGATCTGTGACCATGCTTTAGATGGTGATATTTGGTGGCATTCTTTGCTTTCTACGATATGATCATTTAATTTTTTAAAAATTTGTTTAAGGATTAAATTTTTTCACCATTAAAAATGTTGCTGTTTTTGAGGAGTTGGTGAATAATTTTCAGACCATCACTCTTGTACGCTCACTAGAGTTAAAAAAAAAAAAAAAGAACCCTTTACGGTATTTGTACTGGTTAGCTTTTGCTGTTTTGGAAAACAGCTACAAAATTTAATGGCTTAAGACAAACACCGTTTACTTAGCTCCTGGCTCACGCGCCAGCAGTTTGGGCTGGGCTCAGACAGGTGCTTCTTCTGGCCTTGGGGGAGCTCAGTGGTGCATCAGCTGGTACTGTCCTCTCTGCAAAGACTGAGCTAGCCAAGTGTGCCATCTGCAGCTGCAACGCCCAGGAGAAGGCCAAGGTTGTGGAGATTCAAATCAGGCACGACCAAAAGGTGGAGGCAGGAAGTTGATTTCACTGTGCTCCCCAACCCCACACTTTTCTGCCTTGAAAAGGGATCCTTTCCCAATTTGGCTTCTTCCGTGGAGTCGAGCTGGAAACTCCCCTGACAGTAAAAGCTCGCTGCTCTGTCTCCCTCAGCACTTGTGAGCAGCAGAAAAGCAAGCTTGATGTATTTCTGCAAATACGCAAGAAAATCCCTGGGGGGACTCATGCCAGGAGCTAACACAGCTGCAGGAAGCACAAGATGATGCCACCACTCAGAGAACAACGCACTATGTGTTTTTAGCACAAATATGGATTCGGGTTGATCATCCCTGAACAAAAAAGAAAACGAAGATTAATGGCTAAAATGAATCATCATTGCTTATTTCATACTGTAAGAAGCCATAGCAAGACAGTGTTATGCTTCCTTGCTAAAAACAGAAGTCATAAACAGAATGCTTAGAAGAAAAGAATGATGAGAAGCAGATTTTTGAAGTATTTTTTTAAAATCGAATTGGTTTGTTTTTTTATCACTTATCTATCATATGTAACGCTAACTTCCTCATCCATTACAACAGAAGCAAACAATACTGAAAAATAATCCTTTTTTCTGAGGCTATGATAGTAAAAAAGTCGTTTCAACCTTGAGTACGTGCATTAAGTCTTAATGCTAAGAGCTAATAACTCTGACATTGGAATTTCACTTGTATTTAAAGATATGTTTTCTCTGCCGGGTGAGGTGGAGGCATCACTTTCTTTTCCAGTGACAATTAATAGCTACTAATCGCAGTAAAATGGTTCTTCCAAAAATCACTTATGCTATGAAGGTGGGAAGTTGTCATGGACATGTCAGGGGATGTGAATATTCATTCTCCATAGGAGTAAAGATACAGATGCAGGGAATAGGGACGGAGGATAAAGATGGTCCTGCCCCCACTGGGAATCAATATTTAATCTTTTCTGCTTGAGACCTCTGAACCAGTTAGTCAAGTAATGCAGGCTGTGATGGGGTGTCCCATGCATTCCTTTCTCTTGTTGCTCTTTTTCCCACAAAGATATTATTTTCTGAAGGGTCAGATTTCTGTCTTGTAGAGCAATTGACTTAGCTTTCACATGTTACATTTATGACTCAAACAGAAAAAAATCAAATCTTAATTATACCTACTTTGGTGCCTGTATTTTACCAGCGAGTCTCTCTGTGCTTGTCAAAACTGTACCCTCTTTTTAGACCATGGGTGACAACCGTCTGTTAACTCCCACAGCCACGAACTAAAAAGCCTATGCTCTGTCCTGCTGCATTGTTGTTATTTAAAAATATTAATTGATCAAGTTTTCTTCATGCTTAAAGTTGGGCTCGAAGTGGGAGCACTGTGTAGATCTGGGTTTCCCGAAAAGCAGGCCCTGTGACGGGGTTTCAGAACAAGTCAGTTGATGGGTGAGCAAATCCCAGGAGACAGCTGCAGTGGCATGAGGAAATAAGAAAGGGAAGTGAAGGCAGCCAGTGAAGGAAGCATCACGAAGCCTACGACTGCCACGGGCAGCTGGAGCCCATTCCCTGGGGACCTCTAGGAGACAGTGCAGATCATGCACCTCAGGGCTATCCCTGCTCAGGAGGACGGAGCTGGGGTGTTTATACACTGGCTCCCAAGAGCTCAACTCTTTAGCACTCTGGCCTGCCATGCACGCAGGCTATGCTTGGGCCTTTGTACGTAAAGATGAGTGGGGAGGAAATGTGCACAGCCTCTAACAGTGTCAGTCAGCTACTGTGCAGCACTAACACGCTGCTTTCGTGGAAGCCCTAAGAAAGGAGGACTTCCTTGTGGTTCTCGCAGCACAAAAATGACCAACCCTAGGACTCAGAGGGGCAAAACCGGAGCACTCTGCCATGAACAGAAATGAGAAAACAACTATTATTGGCAAGACTAGCTATGCAATTATAAAGTCCAGTGCAAGATGCAAAAAAAGCATCTCTGATCAAAAAGTGGGAAGAAGGTGCCTGGATGAGAGTGGGCCAGACACTTACCTCTCACCCCCGGATCACACTGCCCACTGAATGTGCTGTGGTGCTGCCATCCTGGGGTGGGAACGGCCACCAGAGTGCCCTGACCAACTCTGCTCCCTGCTGGGGATGACAGGTGCCAGTGATTGCTGGGCTGGGGTGGGGGTACAGGGACTATGAGGAGCAGGAGGCTGAGGGGCACCAGGAGGTTGTGGAGTGGGCAGGCAAGAACTCATCCCATGGAGTCAGATGATTATTTAAAAAAAACATTAAAAAATACAAACATTGCTCACAGCTCACGAGTTTACAAAAACAGGTGGTGGGCTGGAGCTGGCCCGTGGGCTGTGTTCTGCCAACCCTGTCATCGGGGAGTCTCGGTGTTTGTCGAGTCAGTTGTGAAGGAGGCAATAATTTGGGAGCGGCCCCGAGGTCGGGGCAGCTGAGCTGTCATTTTTGCTGAGGCAATAATTTAGGCCACGGATACGATGGGTTTCTGTGCTGCAGTGGGCAATGTGCTGCAGACTGAGGCCCGTCAAGCACAGGCCTCGTGCATCGTTTGGGCGCTTAGCTGCTCCCCTGGATGCCACCCAGCAGATGCTAGTAGCATCCGTCCCCCGACTGTGACAAGTTAAAATGTCCCCTGTGGTTAAAACTGCCCCAGGCTGAGAACTGCTGTAGAAGGAAGGGAGAAGGGAAATTAAGAGGCACATTTCTACAGCACTCCTAGCCTGAAAATGGGTTTTCCTTCCTGTATCTAGGCAAACCCCCCTTTCCTATTCAAGGTCAAGTTGTGGTGTTATTTCCAGGTTTGTCAGCAGTCTGGTCTTCACTGGAGCCACTTTGTGACATTCTGGCACCATTTCTGACCTTGTCAGCTCCATGTCTGAGGCGCCCTCCTGGAGAGTCTGTGAACTACTTATTATTCCCTAATAAATTCATCTTCTGTTTAAACTAGCCAGAGTTAAGTCCTATTGTTTACAACTAAGAATCCAGACTGAGACAATTGGCCTCATTAAGATTCGCCCACGATCCCCTTTTAAAACCTTGGTCTTTTGTTCCCCGGGTTAAGAAGCCAGGCAGATATTCCAGGAATAACTCACAGAGGCAAATTCCCATGCGTGAGACCCATGGGAACATGTTAGTTTCCACACACATTTATAGGTTAAAGTCTGTCTCCATTATCTTTTTTCTCTCCCCTTTTTAGGGCTAGTTGAGACGGTTTGTAGGAATGAAAATTCCCTCTGGATCTCTTCACATTTATTTTTGCTTTCCCATCCCCTGGATTCCAAAAGCAATCCATGCATAACTCTCTCCACTCGTCTCATTTTCCTTTTTCTCCACTGCAATGATTCGTTCCTCTTCCCCACATTTTCCCTTCTGGCCCGACTCTCCTCCACTTAGTATTACCTTCTTTTCCTGTTGCTGTATCTGTTCCTTTTCCCTCCTTGTACAAGACACCCCTAGAGTCTCCCCTCTCTGCTGCCCACCCTGACCATGAGGTTGGAGGCTCTGGGACACCAGGCCAATGCCACGTTTCCATTCCCTTGACCCCCTGCTGCTCCCTTTGATGCTGCAGGACCAGAAGATGTTTTAGCAATGACCACTTGTATGCAGAGGTACGGATGGTCGGCTTTGAGCATAGGTGGAGAACTTGGCAATCATATGAACAGGATCTGTGTGTTCAGAGGGGCCAGGTTGCCTCAAAGCTCCACCAGCTTCAAAGAAACTTCTAATTTTTCAGCAACCCTCCTCTGCCTCTCAGCCTGTAACAGCCTGCCCATCCTCTCATCCTTCTTCTGAAGTGTTCACCATGACTCATTCCTCTTGGGGAGACAAAAGGAACCCTTGACTCCAATAAATGTTTAAAACAAACAAACAAAAATAACAGATCACTGATTCCCAGGAAGCTGGGAGGAGGTGAGGTGGAGGTAGCATTTTCCCACTATTGTACTAACATGGTTTAATTAGTCAGACCAGCTGCTTAACACCTGGAAAGGTGCAGAAAGGCATGAGAGGGTGAAGCTGAGTGCAGTGGAGGACAAGGAATTCTGGGAACAAGTGGAGTGCATGGACCAGGGAAAGGGGGCCTGCAGAGGGGCAGGAGGGGCAACCCTGCATTCTGAGATGAGTCAAGGCTCTATGAGCAAGTGCCAGCACCAGGCAGGGTTTTAGGCACTTTACACATATTATTTCACATAATTCCCATGACCCTATGAGATAGGTCCTATCACTGCCACCTGTGTCAGTTAACTAGCGTGTTAATAATGCTGTGTAACAAACATCCCCACAAAAATTTCTTTGGCTTAACATATTCATCATTAAATCCCCCTAACGTGTCCTCTGTACACAGTTCAGTTCAGAGTTAGTGGATCTAGTCTGGGCATAGCTGAGTTGGGCTGAGCTCAAGTTTACTCCAAGTATTTTCTTTTCTTGCAGAACCAGTGGACTAACTGTAGCATGTATTTCCCACAGTGATGAGACACATGTGCAAAGGCAAGCAAAACTATGCATACTCATTTCAGGCCTCTACTTGTGTCACATCTTCTCACATTGGCCACAGCAAGGCATAC
The DNA here is from genome assembly GCF_036321535.1 of Camelus dromedarius. Lineage (NCBI taxonomy): Eukaryota > Metazoa > Chordata > Mammalia > Artiodactyla > Camelidae > Camelus > Camelus dromedarius. The sequence goes on from NC_087473.1 coordinate 14,861,445, forward strand.
TGCTGAGTCTAAAATCAAGAGATGGGGAGGCATTCTCTGCCCAGCTTGAGTTCAAATCAAGTCACAGAGCCTGGCCCAACTGATGGAGTAGGGAATTATTTTCCCATGAATGCTGCAGGTGGGTGGCGGTGGGGGAGAAGACAATGTTGGGGATGAATTCTTTCCAAACTGTAATGTAGCCTACCACATTTAAATACGTCGACATTGAGTCACAAGGGGATTAAATAATTTGCATTAGGCCACAGAATAAGTAGCCAGCTGGGATCTGAACGTCAACAGTGTGGCCTAAGAGCCTACATTACACAGAGCCACTCTACGCCACAGTGCTGCACCTACCACACCCTTCCACTGTACCCCACTTCTTGCTATCTGATGCTACCTGTGGTAGCAAGTCTCCAAGATGGTCCCCGATGGTCCTCACCTCCTCGTGTTCTCACCCTTGCCTCATCACCACCCCTCGCTGAACATGGTTGACCTCTGTGGCCAAGAAGATCCTGAGAAAGTAACAACGTGTGGCTTTGAGAAAGTGTTGGTTTGTGACTTCTGAGGCTAGGTCTTGGCAGCCATTTCTAGTTCCTCTCTGGAGTCTTGGATCGCTCACTCTGGGGAGCCAGTCACCATGCTGTGAGGATGCTCAAGCTGTCCTGTGGAGAGGCCCTGTGGAGAGGAACAGAGGCCTCTCTCTGACAGCCAGGACCAATGCCCCTGCCATGTGAGTAAGCCACCTTGGAAGGGGGTCCTGTAACCTCCAGTCTTCAGATGCTTCCAGTCTCCAGTCTTTAAGTCTTCCCACGCAAGGCCAAATATCATGAATCCAGAATCCCTTCTGAGCACTGTCTGGATTCCTGACCCAAAGAAACTCTGAAATGCAATAAATGTTTATGGTTGTTTTAAGTCATTAAATTGGAGAAGGATTTATTATGCAGCCACAGATAACTAATACACAGCCTTTCCTAAGTACTAGAGACACTACCCAGTACTCAACAGCAGAACTGAAGTTTGAATTCCAGTACTCTGACCTCTAACCCGGTGGAGTCTGATTCCACACTGCCACAGGAGCAAAGATGTGGACTCAGTTAATGGTAAAGGAAATGCATGCTGGGTGCTGGGTACTTGGTGCACGACAGATGTGAAATAGATAAGGAGCCTTGAAAGGTCATCTCTGGCTGAAGACACGGAAGGTTTCAAAGCTATAGTTCATCACAGAATTGCAACACTGCGAGCGTGTCTCCAGCGGAAGACATTATGACTTCCCCGTAGAATGCTTCCCTCTGCAGACTGTCTCCCAATCTACGAGAGGTGTGGCCAGCTGCTCCATTCCTACACACGCTTCTCCCCTCTGCAGGATGTACTTCCCACTCTCAGAAATAGTTCCAACTCATTCATTGGTGTTGCCCGCAAATCAGCTTTTCAGGGTCCATCTTCCACTTCCAAGCGTCCTTCACTGCCTTGAAGTAAGTATGTCCCTGATGGGCTCCCAGTCACATTCACAATTTCCACTTAAAAGACAGTTCTTCTTATTCCGATCAGTTAAAGACAATATGGAAACGAGAAGATACCAGCTGCCCACCCTGTCACACACACACCCAAAGAAAGAGAAGAAAATCCCATAGGCTTTTTATAATTTTTTAGATAGTAAACCAATGCCAGCCCACAAATGTGGAAACCTGACCGCCTTGGCAAGGATTCTGGCAGCTGGGGAGGCAGACTCTTCTAAATGTAACAGTTTTAAAAAGCATTCATCAGTTGAATGCCTCTCTCACCATTTACCTCTGTCTCCCAGCGATCATTCTGTATGTCGCGTCAGGCACAGGCCCTGAGAAGTGCTATGTACATACAGGAAGAAATGTCCCCTCTGAAGCATCATTCGGAAGCTGGAATTGCTAAGTGGTCCAAGGACAGGCTGAAAGGCAATATCCTTGATTCAAGAGATCAGGGTGGGGAAAGATCAATCGTGGCCACATCACCAGTAAGACCAGTCAGGGGCTTGGAAGCTTCTGAAGACATGGCTTAAACCAACAGGTTCTCCTGCCTGTGAATTCCTTGGCCTCAAGACTCAGTAGGGGGCTGGGAGTTTTCTAGAATACACAGCGTGATTCTCTGCCTCACATACCATCAGCAAGGACATGAGGCCTCTGCATGTGTTCTTTTAAATGGAGAGGGAAAAAAATCACAAACCAGAGCACACGTGACATGCCCTGTCCCCTGTACGCCCCCACCCCGCCCTGCCACATCTGGTTAGAATGTTCTCTGTTTTACATACACATCACCATGATAAATGTTTAACACGTTTTGGATTAAACAGAAGACACTGCAAAGAGTCCTAAATTAAATTCAGGAGGTCCCTAGGGGTTTGCGGGTGAGAAAACCAAACTGAAAATATTCAGACCTGAAATATTTGGGAAAAGCATTTAACTGTACGAGTATTGTCTGGCGTGTTATTTTAACAACCATTTGAATAGTAAGCACGTGGCCGTACTATGTAATCGAATCACGTGTTTATGCTCACGGACACTTACCACGAAGGAAGCCACCACTTTACATCCGTGGGCTCACCTCATTCTCACCCCTTGCTAGAGTGGAGAAATTAGCACGCACCCTCACAGAAGGATGACGGAAACTACCAAGCACCACACAACCAGTAAAAGACGGAGCTCGGGCTCACCCGAGAACCATCCACCTCCAAAGCCCAGATGCCTCCACTGTCTGACACTGTCCCTGCTATAGGCATACACTCAGGCATATTTGTACCTTAAGTGCCTTAAGATGCATCACAGTAAATGTGTCTAAACTTGATCGTGGAATGAGTCATCTGCAGACTAGAATTCCTGCTTTTCTTTTTTGACAGTTTTATTCCAGTATATTTACTCTTCAAAACCCAGTTCAAGCATCACCGCCTGTGAGAAGTTTTCCCCAAATCCAGCCAGGACTCTGCTCTGCCCTTTATACTCTGTACCTCACCTCTCTCCTTATTGTTGGTTCCTTTGTATTTGTTTGGCTGCATGAACACCTTTAAGGTAGAGCTAATGTCTCTTTACCTTCCTTGGCCTGCTGGAAATGTCATTTTGAAAGTCTCGATGTATGGAGGTATAAGAAGTATGCAGTAACATGTACAGCTCTTGGGTGTGCCATGGGGCGGGTTTTGACACCTATGTACCCAACACCCCTGCCGAGATGCAGATCATTTCCACATCTTTTCTACCCCTTTGCAGCCAGTGCTCTTTAGGCCCCCATTTGAGCGTTGTGAAACATTTCAGACTCCACCGTCTGCTGGATTCTACATCTGTCTTCCTTATTCCAGCTGGGGCTCCTGGAAACCTGCTGGCTGCCCAGGTTCTAAAGCCCAAGGTCTTTTGTGTCCTATCTTCCCCCTATCTTCATCCTGATCCAGCAAACTTTGAGGAGCACCTATGCTCCCAGAGGTTCTGTGCTGAGGACTGAGTCACTGGCCAAGGCCAGTCAGTGCCCCTCCCTGCAGTCCTTCCTCGGAGCCTCCTATTTCCTCCATCCACTGCCTGGTTCATGGCCTCCTTATCTTCAGACTGGTACTTCCCAGCCATGGGTCAGGTCTCGCCACATCCTACTCTTCCAAGACAACAACCCCAGGGCTCCTGGCTGCTGTTAGAAACCTTCCACGCCTCCCCATTCGGTACCAACCACAACGTACAAAATGACATCCCAGCCCCTTAGCCCGGCTTCAGGAAACTTCACCATCTTAGCTCCAGGTTGCCTTTTCCAGCTTTTCTTCACCTGCTTCCATGAGACATAAACTCCAGTCACCCTTGGCCAGTTTGTTTCTTTAAAAAGATGTTTTGTTTCCTTCTAGCTCCGAGCCTTTGCCCAGGCTGTGCCCTCTGCTTGGAATGCCATTCTTTCTGCCTCTTTGGAAATCCTACTTGCCTTCAGAGCTCTGTTCCCAAGGTCTTTCCAGGCGGCCTTCTGTGCCCTATGGAATGTCCTGTCTACCTATTCACTCTCCACCCTTGCACCCTCTGGCTGGAATTCACAGGTCCTTAGCCCCTACCAGCTACACTGCTGGCCTCACGCCACCAAGGAGTCCATGTCACGAGAATAGGGAGAGAACAAGCGTTCTCTCAGGAAGAGCAGCAGTGTTTGTTCTGCTACATTTGCTCTGCTTGTTTTCACACTGTGGATGCGTGCGTGACTGTGTTCCTCTCTTCACATTGGCTGCTGGGAAGCTTAGAGCCAAATACAGAGTCCTCCTCTCATGCAGAGCTCATAGGATGAATTCTGTACCTTTGGTTTTGTCTCCTGTTTCCATTCTTATTTCCCCAATAGCCGTATTTCTTCATCTGGTTTCATCTCCTAGATGGGTTTTTACTATGTTTCTGCTCATAGTAGGCACTCAGCTTGCTTGTTCAAGGGAACAATTCACTGACTTCACTGGAATGCAGCAGAGAAAACAAAAGCTCTTCAAGAGCAGAGGGAGGGGGAGGGGACAGCTCAGTGGTGGAGTGTGTGCTTAGCACGCACCAGGTCCTGGGTTCAATCCCCAGTATCTCCAACAAAAATAATAATAATATAATAAATAAGTAAACAAATAAACCTAATTACCCACCTCCAAAGAAAAGAAGGATACAATACTGGGCTTACAAACAAACAAACAACAAAAACCTTATCTGCTAAGGAAAAAAAAAAAAAAACAGATGACCTTAAAAAAAAAAAGAGCAGAGGGATGTCTTTCTGATTCAACTTTATGCCCAATCCCTACCCCCAACAGCCTAGCACAGAGCTTGGAGCAAAGTAGAAATTTGATAAATGATCAATTTCACGGAATTAAAAAAGTGGAGGGGGCATAAGAGCTCAAACTCATCGGTTAATGGGTATAGTAAAATCCCTGAAAATAAAGTTGCTTCTATTCCAGGATTATTATAAATTACGGGCACGGAGCTAACATTTAGAAAAAGAAGAGACTGCTTTTGGGCTTTAAGAATAACTCCAAGCGTCATTCAGCTAAGCAGAAGCCTGCCAAAGAAAGGGCCGTGCCTACAAGTACCAGAGCATGTAAATATGGAAAGAATCTCTGTCCTGGGAGCCCTGGTGTTTCTGGGGATCTGTCGGAAGGCTGGTTGCTTCTGTCACAACAAAAGGAAAAGACAAGATGAAATTAATGATTCTTCGCACGCCTCTTTATGTGCCTACACCAGTCCTGTTGTGTAGAAACTTAAGATTGATGCCTTCATAAAGAAAGCCCAGAGAGTGTGAAGGCTGACGAGGGAACCATTTCTCCTGATCACAGTACCTGCTTTTCCTTTCAGCTCCCATGCAAAGAGACCTCGGCCATCGTCTCCCCGTGAGTCTCTCTCACTGTATCTCCGGGTGGGTCTCTGGAGTCCCTCGGGGTGTCTATCAGATGCCGACGCCCACATCCCCAATTCTGATGTGGCAGGACTTGATTCCATCAGCTCTGGAGGAGAAGCCCCGGGGCTTCCGTTCATCAGGAGTGCAACACTGCTGTTCCACTGCTGGGGCCCTGGACACTGACAGGCCAGAGGCAAGTCCATCAGGTCGAGGTGATGGGCGGAAAGCTAGAGGCAAGAGCATTCCTGAGGATGAATCACAGCTCCTTTATCACCCAGCCCTCAGCTGTTGTCCTGTTGATCTATGAAGCTGCTTAGAGAAACAGGGTGTCGTGGTTGGAACCCCAAACAATGGCAGCCCACCTGCCCTCCGTCTTTAGGCAGTCCTACTCGAACTGTGACAGCCGTTCCTCCTAGGGAACTTCCCAGAGGAGAACTCAGGGCGCTTCTTTTGGTGCCAATTCCAGGGTATAAGCCCGTCTACCCTCCCTCAGAGAGACCTTCAGCCTCACATCCATCTGGCAGGCGAAACACCAGTCTGGGGACATGCAGGGAGCCCCAGGACATATGCAATGGCAGCAGGAGAGTTACAAGAGTCATCTCACCCTGTGGCACCTTGGTGAGGGGTTCCGAAACTGCCCTGCACCTTGCTGTATTTTGTCTGCAGGCAGCGCAGCAAGATAACTCTATCCTCATGTGGTTTGCATTTCAGTAATTTTTTTAACCTGAGAAATAATGGTAGGTTTTTCTTCTTTTTCTTTTTTCCCACAGTCAAACACTGAATAAACCAGACATCAGAGTCTGTCAATGACAGCTAGCGTACTTGGTTTCCATCGCTTTCCTTGACGTCCTCGAACTTCAATCTTTGGCCATCAGTGGCTATAAATCAGGGTTTCTCAGCCTCAGCACTACTGACGTTGGGGGCTGGATAAGCCTTTGATGCGGGGCTGTCCTGCACACTGTAGGACGTTTAGCAGCCCCCCTGTTCTCTACCCACTCGCAGCCAGGAGCAGCCCACCCTTCCCAGGGGTGGCAGCCAAACATGTCTCCAGACAGAGCCAAATGTTCCCTGGGGAGCAGAATCACTCCAGCTGAAAATCGCTGCTGTAGAGGAAAGAGGCTGGGAGAGTCAGGGCAAGGATTGCTCTTTGAAGTGGTCGTTTCTGCTGCAAAGCTTCACAAAAAGCACCAACAACCTGCCTCTCCCTTATGTTACCCGTTTCCTCATCCTCTACTCTGCTATCAGGGAAGCCGGGAGCCATGAAGCAGCAAGCTCATAGAGGGAGACAGGCATTTTGTATGTAGACTTGCACTGATGGATCTTCAGGGAATCTTCCCAGACCTGAGGCCTCAAGGCAGGGGCTAGGAGAGGTGGGAGGAGACAAGGATGGGGAAACTGGACCATTTTTCAACTTAAAGCAGCTCAAGTCTGGGTTGCATTGAGAAAACGCACTGAATTTTCCTTCATAGTTCATGTGACAGACCCTGTGAAAATCTTTTCCCTCCTCTCTCTCTCTTTCTTATTATCACATACAAATGGCAAATGTCCTTAAGTCTCTTCCACACACTGACCAGTGTGCTCTCCAGCAAGGCATTCCTACGGACTCCTTTTCCTGCCCCATCCCTCATTTCTCTCCGGCTTTCTCCCTCCGCTCATTCTGAGCCTTACATAAATCTCCTTCCTTCCAGTGCTGCTGCCACCATCACCGCCACAGCAAAAGCTTCAGGCAGAGTGCAGGTGAGGGAGGAAAGCTCCTCCCATCAGGCGAGAGGTTTGGTTCTACACAGTACACATCCCCCGCCCCCAATTAATACGAGGATTAACTCTGTGGTCTACTTATTGAATTGCTATGTTGTTTTGAACTCTACTAGTTTTCTTTCACTACATCACATATCACCACACACTGATAGGCTTAAAATCACACCCATTTATCAGCTCACAGTTCTAAGGTCAGAAGTCTGGGTCTGTGCGGCCACGTCCTCTGCTCAGCTCTCCCCAGGCTGTATGGAGGCGGGGCCTGGCTGCAGCGGTGGTGCTGTGCTTCTTAGCTGAAGGTCTGGTCATTTCCCAAAGTCAAGTGGTTGTGGCAGGATTCAGCTCCGTGCAGTGGGAGAGCCGAGGTCCTGTTTCCTTGCTGGCTGTCAGCTCCCAGAAGCCCCCCACATTCTTTGCCACCTGGCTCCCTTCATCTTTTAATCCAGTAGCAGAGACCCTGCCCCACCTGATTCCCCTTCATGCTTCAAATCTCTTTCCAAAAACAGTCCTGTCACCTATAAGTCCTCATCTAGTTAGGTAACACCCACTGAGCATAATCTCCCTTCTTAAGGTCCACTGATTGGGGGTTGAATTCCACCTGCACAATCCCTTCAGAGAAGCATCTAGGTTCTTGTGATTGAATAACTCAGAGGTGTGTGTATGCCAGAGGTCAGGAATGTTAGGGGTCATCTTAGAACTCTGCCTACCACGAACTCTAATACGAAAATGGTTGACTCCTGCCACTAGAAAGCCACCACTTTATCGAGGAATCATTGACTGACTGATTCATTCATTCCCCTTACACCAGCACAGAACATGCAAGATGCCCTTACGTAATATTCATTACCTAATGTTTTTGAGAAGTAAATTACCTCATTCAACAAATATGGAGTATCAACTATATTTCAGACACTTTTCTAGGCGTAGAAGACACAACGATAAACTGTCAGAGAAGAGTCTTGTTCCAACAGTGACTGAACGAATGGACAAACATCAGAGACTTCCCAGACCACGAGGTCCTCACTGGCCTGCCTTCTCATTCAATAGACACTTACTGGTTCCTGACTTTCTGTGATTAAGTATGAATCTTTAACCAGTTATTCCTTAAGAGAAATAAAGAGTTGCTCAAGACAACCGATGAGACAGAATGTGGAGCTAAATATGGCAGGCTCATTCACCAACTCAGATTCCCTCGCTATGCTGTCCTTAGGTAAACGGATGAATGGCCAGATGGCGGTTACTGAATCACCCCCTCGCCTTGGCTGAGTGTGGAGGTAAAGGCAGGGTGGTGGAGATACGGGGCTGCTTGATAAGAACTTCTTCCTCTTGGAGACCAAAGTACAGGATATGGGGACCTGGAAGAAAGAGCTGAATGGGAAGTCCAATAACTCTTGCGATGAGTCAGATGTGGTCTCAAAGCCAGGACCGGAGGCAGAAATCCAAGAGTCAGGTTGTGGCGAAGAACGGCAGTTAGACTGTAACTGTGAGCAGGTGTTACGACTTGCCCCTTTGGGCATTTGGAGTGGGTCTTTGGGTGGGCTAGCTGAGCACGAAGAGGTGATCAGGACAGGCAGGACCACATCCCTATATCTAAGTCTGATGCTTCTCACTGGGGAGTGAGTGTGTCCCCACTTCCCCTCTGAAACATTTGGCAATGTCTGCAGACATTTTTTGTTGTCATAACGGGGGTGGGGATGCGTTTCAGCATCTCTAGAGGTCAGGGATGCTGCTCAACAGTCTGCGGTGCACAGGACAGCCCCAGCAATAAAGCATGCTCTGGTCCCAAACATCAAGAGTCCTGAGGCTGATGATTCCTGTGCTAACCAGATCCACATGTTGGGATCAATGGCTGAACAAATGATCAATGACCCAAAGGCCACTGCATTCAGCGGATTGTGTTGGCAACTGATACCCGCTCAGGGCTCCACATTCAACCAGTCTCAGGGCCACAACACACAAACTGGACCCCAGTCTACTGTTAGGGTGCACAATCCACAAGAGGGTAAACAAATTACCTGAGAATTTTGGTGTCCTGTTCATCAAACGGTAATTCCTGGTATATATAACTTGGAACACTTAATTCACATTTTTTCTTACTTGTTTAGTTTTTGATTTGGACCACCTTTATTGTGAAGAATGCACAATTTTAGGTCTCAAAGCACAATTAACCCTTAGGGAGTGGGTTGTGAATCTTCCGGTTTCCTCGAGTTTCATCAAAAGACCCCAGATTCCATCTTGCTGCAACACACAACAAATATTTCGCTCCTCGGCCCTCCTGAAGGGAGTGCAGCCTGAAGCTCTAACCTCACCTTCCCTGGGTGCAGGCAAACCTCGCGACAAGCCCCGCACTCTAAGGGCTGATTTCCATCTAACGGCCCCAATATGCACTCTGCAAGTTGCATTCTCAGTGAAGTTCCAGAGACTCTCCCTTTCATCATCTACTTCTTTCATGAAATCAGGTTTTGGAAAACATAATTTTGATTGCGGTATGTTCCAACCGACTGAGAAGATACAGTATTTTAAATGTTTTTCAAGTTTGGAGCAAATGCTATCTTTTTTGATGAGATTATGAATATCAAATACAGATGTCCAAAGGGCAGGAATTCCTCGAATTCTAGAGAAAGCGGTGTAGGAAATAGAGCCCTGGATGGTTTTCTTCTTCTTTACAATTTCCCCTAATTAATCCTTCATCTTGGACTTGATGCCTTAAAGGTGTTTTAGAAGTGGCTTCCCAGGCTCAGAGAGAGGGTGTGGTCCTGCTTGGGTAAAGATGGCAGGCCGTCCAGTTTGGAACCTGTGTGGTGTGAGTGGAAAAGTGCTGGGTCCTCAAAGGTAATTTTTCCAGTAGGAAAAAAAAAAAAAAAAAAAGTGCCACAGGTAATCAGTCTCCTTTTTTGTTCTTCTTTTTGGTCCTTGGTCTGTTTGGCAGCTACCTAAACTACAAGACCTGCCAGTCATTTCTGTTTAATAATCCTGCTTTGAAACTCAAGAAGTACCCGCACGCAGCCCTGTCAACAGGGGATCATTAACGCTGAGCAGACAAAACATATACGGTTAATAGTTTTTGTTGAAATAAATGCCCTGTGCACCCCCTGCTATTAAAGAGCACACACAGGTTACCTAGGACGAGGATGCCAGTTACAGCTGCTGTTTTTGATTACCCGCTTTTGCACTTGAAAGTAGCGAAGAGGCTTGTTTTTATATGAGAAATAGAATTTCACCTTTTTGGTTTTTACTCACTCCCAACCCAGCCTAGTTCCCAAAGTAAAAGGAGTTGGATTAACAGAGGAAAAATGAATAAATTAAAACTGTCTTTGTGGGCACCTGTTTACTCCCCATTGGCTAATTGGTGTTTCGAGTAAAACTAAGATGCTGGCAAAGCTTTTGAGAGTTCTACTAGAATTTTAGTCAGGCTGTGGTACATTCCTGTTTTGTAGAAAAAACTAGGAGCCAGATTTTTACAGGCCACAGAAACCTGCACCCAAGTGCCGGCTATTTACTTGTGAGAAGACAACAATGTCAACAAATACACTAAATTTCACTACGTAAGGCCAGGCTTCCTTCCCTTCCTCTCTCCCTCTCTTCCTTCCTTCTTCCCTTCCTCCCTTCCTCCCTTTTTCTTTATGTGCTTCTCTTAAGAATCAAGAGAACTACAGCTCTGCTTCAGGATTCTTGATTCTGAGATGGTGCCCCTTGGTACCACGGGGCCATCAGCTTTCCATCAAAATCACCCCCATTCATGAAGTGTCTCACAATTCCCAGGCCCCAAACTGAACTGCATCTTCCCCACCCAGCCCTGCTCCTTTTCCATCTTGGTTACTGAAATACATCCATCCTCCAACCTGTCTTCCTGCCTAAAATCTTTAAACCACTGTTCAACTGCTTCATCACAGTCAGTATTTATCCCGAGCATTGCACACATGACAAGTTAAGGCTCCGTGAACTTCAGTCTAAATGCTGGCATGGAACCGGCACCAGACGAGGAAGCCCTACACATAATGTTTGACTCTGCTGCCTCAACTTCTTCCTGATCTCATGAACTCTCTCTTCTCTTTCTCCTTCTGGAGCCCTCACCTCCTTCTGGGCCATCTTCTCACTGGTCTCTCGGTCCCCATTGTGCCCCTCCCATCCTTCCTCCTTCCCACTGCCAGCCTCAGGCTACAGCGCAACCTGAATGTCATCTGTTCCCCGTTCAAAAACCCACTCTCACTCCCCAGCGCTAAGGCGTGCAAAATCTGTTTCCTCATCAAGAATCCAAGGTTCTTGGGGACTTGACTTCATAACTGTATTTCCAGCTTTACTTCCCACAATTTTGCCTCATAGACCTTATGACCGACCAAATGAAAATCTCAGCTGACCTCATAATATAAATCACAACAGCAATGACAGCTGACTTGTTTTAGATATCCAACATGCACAAGGCTCTGGATGATGAAGCTGTAACAGACTTCGATCCTCACAGCAACCTTAGGAGAGAGATGCTATTATTAACGCACTTCAATGGAAACTGAGTAACTTACCCGGTGTGCCCAAAGTTGCTCAGAATGACTCAGAGGGCCTGACATTGGAACTTGTGCTTTTAAGCAGGATGTGCACCAGGGTTTTCCATGTCTATGACTTTGCTCATGCTGTTCCACCTTGCAGGGCATGTGTAACCAATTTTTTAAATCCACAGTTGACTCAGTCTGCACAACTGATTCAGTCTATCCACAATTAGTGCTGTGTTTCTGCCTCCAATGAACTCTTCCAGTTTCCTTCACCTGGGAGTTGTCTCTGAACATCCAGAGCATTTTAGCTGGTCCTCTGTGACATATGTCCTTTTACACATTCATTTAATGAATACAGTTGATTCTCATTATTCGCAGTGGTGATGTTCTACAAAGTCGCCAGGAACACGAATTAATGAAGACGGAACCACTGCTCCTAGGGGAAAAACAGGGTTAGGTTCCTATGAGTCTCTGATTGCAGCGTTTCATTAAGCAAATCAGTATGGAAGCTTGATGTATGTGCGTTCCTGTTCAGAGACACCTTATTTAGTGTGTATTTTTGACTTGCTCACATTGAACTCATGGTCAGCAGCACTATAACTCATGCCTAGAGGAAGCTTGTCTAACACACATATTTTCTCCATAAGGCTCAGCACGGCCTTCTCATGCTTAGGAAACTAGACAGCACTTCAGCATTACTGGGCCATTTTAAGTGGTCAAATCACCAACAAAAAGCACAAAAATGCAAAAAACATTGGCACTAAATAGGCTGTGAAAAACCTAGGCTGGGAATGTGCTTGTTGAGCAACTAAAAAAATTTTCACCATTGTGTACGTGTCCTTGAATGACTGTGAAAGCACCACGAATATTGATTTCAATAAATAATTCTATCATGAATCTGTGATTAATGAGGATGGACTATATTTATTTCAACTTGTGTCACTGTTATTTAGTAAGTGCTTCTCTTTCTTGATAAATTATAATGTCCTCGAGAGAAAGAGCTATGTCTTATTAAACTCTATGCTTCCCCCCCAATTAGCCCAATGCCTTTTTCATTTTAAGGGCTCAATAAATTATTTATTAAATTAATTAAAAGGAAAAGGAGGAAGTACATACTGGTTCAGAGGGTCATGATGTAATTTCTTCACGGTATCTGGCTTTCCTTCAGATATTTTTAGTCTACTTGATGTGCTATGCCTTCAAGATATGTTCAGTAATGTGTAATTGTCCCCCTTACCTCCAAAAGCTTTTCTTCTTATTTTAACACCAAAGATTTTGGGGATGAGGGGGATGGATATTCTTCCCTCTTGGAAATATGCTGCAAATATATACTGCAATTAGGTGATGCTGTGCCAGCCCCCTGTGATGTTTTAGAAGATCATACCACACACGGATAGTGGATGGACAGTCCTATGAAGTGGCGGGAATGCGGTGGCGAATAGTCTGTGAGCCACGGGCCTGTTTTAGGCATGGCAGGAGCACAGTCTTCACCAGGGACAAAGCTGCCAATTTTCTTGCTCATTATTCTTGGTTAATGCCTCCTACTCACGAGCATGACATTAATGATTCTCTTTCACTGCTTTTCTTTTTCTACTTATTAACGTTGGCTTGGCTCTCCTCCCCCGACCCTTTGTGTTTTGAAGGGAATACCAAAATAATGAGGCTGTTTTGTTCTACATCCATGAGCTTTAGCTACGTAAACCTTATATCAAATCAACATTTTTTCCCATTGCTATAACAGCACTCTCTCTACAATGATCATATGTGATTTTCCACTGCTGCAGGAGATGGGTAATTATCCTACCAAGCAACAAAACAGGTAGCTTTGGGAGCAACGTAAGAACCTGACGTTCAAGGTCATATTTTAAGGACAGAGAGTCAGAATTTTCAAATTTAAAAAATAATGTCCATTCATGTATCAGGGCTTGTGTCAGATAAGAATCCAATGGAGATTTCTGGTTTTCAACTCTTTTGCCCTATTCTTCTTTACAGGGTTGACTTTTTTTTTAAACCTCCCTGTAGGAGAATGTGATTAGGCAAATAGAAGTAAATACAATTGCAAATGTTGATAATGGCCATGACCCTTCACTGCTACCTGCATGCATGCTCCTTTGCAATATGACTTTGCAATGACCCTTATCAATAGTTCAAATCTATTTTCCCTTCCTCTGACTCTGGCCTGACTCAGTAACTTGCTTTGGCCAACAGAATGTGATACCAGGGAAACTTGTATGAGTTCCAGGCTCAGATGTCAAGAAGCCCCTCTTCTCTCTCAGAGCTCTGCCCAGCCTGTTGGAGGATGGCAGGCTACGTGGCTATGTGGAGCAGAGACTAGCCACCTGGTGAGCAGCCAGTCTCCAGTTTACCTGGAAGCGAACTGCAGATTCATGACTGAGCTCAGCTAAGAGTGAGTCCAGCCACTCAGCTGAATCCAGCTAAAATTTCTGACCCACAGAATCATAAAGTAAGTAAAAGGTGGTTGTTTTAGGTTATTAAGTTTTGGGGATGCTTATTATGCAGAAAAAGCTGACTAATACAAATATTCTAAAGGATCTAAAATTTTTATCTAATGAGCATACAGGAGTAGTCACCTGAAAATTCTTTTCTAACTACTCCAAAACATCAGTGTTTTCAAGGATTTAAAGACTTAAAAAAAAATTTGGGGAGTGGGTAGAGGGTATAGTTCAGTGGTAGAGTTCTTGCTTAGCAGGCAGGAGGTCCTGGGTTCAATCTCCAGCACCTCCATTAAAAATAAATAAAAAATTAAATAAAAAAAAAGAAATAAACCTAATTACCTCCCCCCAAAACAAAATTTAAAAAAAAATCTCTTAAGAACATTTCTAACTGGCAATTTCAACGGTTTTTTTCGGGGTGGGGGGGAGCAACCTTTGTCCTGTGACAAGTCTATGCATTTTTCCTTCACAGTTAGCAAGTGAACTGGAAATACTGAGGAGAAGGAGGAGAGGATTCTGGCAAGGACTTGGATTATCAGGAAATTTGGCATAAAGCAACAAAACATCACACCCCAGACAATGCTGCTAGCTCCTAGGATTTGTATTCTCTAAGCCAACAGGAAAGAAAGAGAGTGTGCAGAAGTTCTAATGGAGGACTTTCCTTCAATAAGAATTGTGACTCTCCAATAAGAACTTCTCCATATTGCTTATCTCTTTATGAACACTGAATAAAATATGTTTAGCAATCCTAACATAGAATGGCTAACAAGAATGGCTGTTATAGCAAGAACCTTTCAAACTGGAAAAGAGAAAACTTGCATGAAATTGTTTTTTTATGATGAATTACATTAAAATCATTCTGAGCTGTTTTAATAATATGTTTTCATGGAGACACAATTTGGTCCCAGTTACTCTGAAGGTAATCAAGAACGGTTACCTACGGAAGGGACAGGATACTGATTGAAAGAGGCAGATATAATTGATTTTGGTGAAAGTCTATTCACATTCACTGACTCTGAGGTGATCTGCCTTTAATACCCTCAGAAGACTACAACCTGGTCTTCAAGAACACAAGCAATTTTACATTCACCTGTGAAAGCATTTATGTCCATTTCTGGGAGTTGTGTGCATTGAGCTTTTGTTATTTTCCTACTGAGGACTTAAAACAAAAATTAATTCCTTTTTAACAGGCATGCCTGCTTGTGGTATAAAATTCAAAACATCCAAATAGTGAGAAGCAAGAAGCTGCTCTCTGCTCGGACAACCTAGGTCAGTGTGTATCCTTTCAGAGATTTCTTTAAAGGGAGAGGGGGCATTTATAAACATTTATGTGTGGTAGAGATCACCAGCACTGTTTCTGCTTCCTTCGGGCACGAAGCTGGATGGCATTCCCTGCCTCCCCTGCAGTTGTACGAAGACCCCTGACAGACCTGGCCAGTGAATACGGAGGAGGGGAGTGCTCTATGGCTCTCCCAGACTCTGTTCCTGGAGCCTGGAGCCCCCGTCATACCTGCCCCACCACCTCCCTCCTTCCCTGTCAGACTGCGGAATGCAGATGCTGGTGAATGGCAGAGCCCAAGATGGAAGAGATCTGGGTCCCTAATTGACTGTGTGAAGCACAACCTCCTTCCTCTCCTCCAGTGACTCTAACTGGATGGTCTCGCAAGGCTAACTGGAGCTGGTTTGCTCTACTAGTCAACTCACCCTAGAGGTTCTCAACTGGGGATGCACCTTGCTGAGTTTGTAAAATGCATCTTCCTTTCAGCAGGCCAAACAGCTGCAATTCCACACTCCAGCAGATTAACAGCCCTCCTAAAAATCTTACCGCAGGGTGTTTTAGAACCTAGCCCCCTGCTTGGCATCCATGGGTTAATTGGTGTGACTGGGGTCCTTTTATGCTGGTCTTGCGATTTCTCTGCAGCCCTGGAAGTCGGCTATTTTTGGCAGCTGTCCTTGGCTGACGCTCCCCTGCACCCTCAGATCCTTATGAAAAGTGACTCTATGTGCAAAGACATCCAGCTAACACACGCCCGGGTGTACCGGAGAGCCCGGGGGCTGTGCCGCCAACCCTAGGCAAATAAAAAATGATCTGCCTGACCTTGAGTTGGTTTACTATGTGTCTCTTTCTTATCCAGAGAATCTCCAAGGAGTCCTGTGCTTTGAACAGTGTATCCTCAAATCAGACACAAATCTCTGAGTAATAAGAATAGGAGAGATGTTGCGATTTTTGTTTATGCGTCCCATCCGAGTGTTCCTGCGGAGTCCCTTGACATTTCTTCTTTGCTGACTTGAAATAATGATGGAGAATGAGAAGCCATGGGGACAAGGGAGAGGAAAAGAAAGACCAGCCACCATAAGACTCTGGGGAAGAGGCAAGCTTGTTCCTGCGCCTCCCACCCTTGTTTGGTTTGTTTGTTTCACAGCAGCTTTGTCCCATTAGACTGCCAAGTGTGTAGGTTACAAAGTGGCTCTGAGGACCCCGAAGGCTTGAGGGACTTAACACAATGAAATACTGGCCCTGTTATGCATGCAGTGGGTTTCACTTCCTGTTCATTTCCCTGAAACACTTGCCAGGTTGTCGACCGTTATCACCATCTTGCAGAATTTATGAAAGCTTCTAAGCAGTTAACTGTACCACCTTTCTATTTTCTTCCTATTTTGCCTTAAAATTTTTTCTTTTGCATCTAGGGCTCCTGGTGCTCTTGTATTTTAAAATGTATTTGTAGTTTAAATGAATCCAATACATCATCCGTGACAAAAAATTTCAGGGAAAGAAGGCAAAGTTTTGCCAGATGGGATCCTTCCAAAAACAAATGTGCTGATAAAACAAGGACCAGCTCCTCCTCTTGAGTGTCCTGGGGCTAACGGATGCATGGCTTGTGAACAGACGTGACAGGAAGACGGTGTTCTTGACACTCAGAAACAAACGTCCATCGTGTCCATGGCAAACTAATTACCCCTCCCCCAAAGAAAGATGTTTGCAACTACAGTGAAAGATTTCTGTCTCAGGAATATAACAAAAGCATTTTACACGCGGAGGACTTTTTAAAGTTAAAAAAGTCACCTCCTAAGAAGACAGGAATGTGTTTCCTGAGCATAAGGTATTTGCTTTTGGAGTTTTCTCTCCTATGGGATATCAGGATTGTAAACAGGGAGAGCACAAATCGTGTCTGTGTAATACCTGGCTCAGGAGGTGGAGAAGCTGGGCCAAGTAGTGTGCGGTGTTCCCGAATGTGCACCTCGAACTCAGGGTGGCCAGAGACGTGAGTTTAGAGCCAGGAACCAGGCACCCATGCCCTCATTATGTTGCTGCGTGACTCCACGCCTCTGTGGTGGGTGGGGATGCCTTTAGACGCGGTGTGTCTGTGGCCTGGTTTTCCCGCCAAGGATGTCTAAGAACAAGCCCAGCAGCTAGAACAGGAACGGGTTCATCCTGCTTCTGGGAAGAGTGTGTGTTGTTCACCATTGCCTGGGGCCAGAACTTGGACTGGGCAGTGCTGCTCCAAGTCTGGGTGTGTCAGGTCAGCTGGGGTGTCGGTTACAAAGGCAGATGCCCAAGATGTCAGCCTTGGTGTTCCGGTCCTTGGGGCAGGGCACATTCCAGTGCAGGAGGTTCAAGGTCCCTACGCCAAGAAACACTGGACAAGAAGTGACAGATTCTGGTGACAATCCTTTACCATCACTCTTTCCCATTTAATCCGCACTGCTTAGGCCCTTTCAGACTCCTGGCAAGTGACATCATTATATGTCAAGCAAGGGACAACCTGAGTTTGTGAAATGTACATATTTTGGCCACAACATAAATTACAACTCCTTAGTTCTTTTTTGGCTGTTTTACAAATCAGTCAAGAGATAACATGGCAGGAACTACAAGATAAGGAAGCTGATTTTTAAAAATGGACACTGTGTGTTTTCATTGTACAGAGACTAACAATGTGAAAAAAGAATCTGGCAATTAAGAAAAGCAAAGGTACCTGAAATGTTAATTCTGTTTCTAAAAGAACAAATTATTTGGGCACTCGTTACTGCATCTCATGATTTGGGAAATGTCTTCTTTATCCTTTACTTAGTTATGTAAAGGATTGGCTGGTGCTTTAAGGGGAAGCAGGCAGCTTCATGGCCTTGTGACACTTCAGTGGCAGGTGGCCCATGCTCAGATGGGGCCCTGGCTTGGGGTTTCATACTCTGAAACCGCCATATTGACAGCCGTAATGATTAATCTGAGTGTGTTTTGATAGTGCAGTCCAAGGACAAGGGAGCATGGAGGTGGGGCTGGGGGGGGGTCCCCAGGATGGGTCTCTGCAGCCCACTTCCCTGCCCCACCCAGGACTGCGGCTACCCTCTGTCCTGGGGGTGGCGAGTGGTGGTCTGGGTCATCAGGCATGTGCCCTACTTGGGGAGTCATGGTACCCTGGCACCTGTGAGTATCTCTGTGCCCAAAGAAGTATGACACTGAAAGTAAAAATACAAAGACAGGTCACGAGAGACTGTGGAAGAAAGGAAGCTTCCTTGTCCTGCTTTTGAACAAAGGCCCCTCCATTTCCATTCTGTGCTACGGCTCATGTATTACGCAGCATGTCCCTCTGTAAGTCACGTATGGACATGTCTTTACATGGCAGTGCATTTCAGGCAGAACCGAGAAAGGGAAAGAGGATGACTCATTTCCCCAAGAACAATTCAGAAGGAAAGAATCCAAGGGCCAGTGTCTGCTCTGAAATTCCTAACATAGTTCTAGAAACACTGTAATTAAAAAAAAAACAAAAAACCAAAAATTTCACTGATGCTCTGTTTAGCTTTAAAAACCCCTCAGCGTTATCTGTTTTCCCTGGGACAGCTCTGTGCAGATACAAGCTTGGATGGCATCATGCCTGACGGCGCCCTGTCACGCAGAAGTGACAAACTGTTCCTGACCGGGCCACAGCTTGTCCCTGACTGCAGGCAGCTCTTCTGGTATTTGAGGGGGTTTGGAGGCACAGCTCCAGTGAGGGAAGGGAGTACGTGATCCCCAAAGGGAGGAACCCGCACTGGCCTGGCTGGAAGGCAGAAAGGAACTAAGGACGTGTCAAGCTGTGAGCAGGGGGAGCTCTGTGGACCCCTGCAAACAAGTGCCTGAGACTTGGCGGGGGTCGTGTCTCTGCTAATTTTACTGAATGCACCGCCTCCAACCGAATCAGACGCCTTGTACCGGATGGTTGTTCTTCCAGTGGGCCTGCCCCAGCTTTCCTCTACAAGTACCCGGGAGGGTGGGCTTGGGTCTCTCTCTCCCATCTCAACAAGACAATGTGCTCTTGGCATTAAACAAGACTGAAGGAGTGGAGGGCTAATTTAGGCGTTTGGGATTAACATATACGCACTCCTATATATACACAACAAAACAACAAAGACCTACTGTACAGCACAGGTAACTATATTCAATATCCTGTAATAAGCTATAATGGAAAAAATCCGAAAAAGAAGGCATATATATAAATAACTGAATCACTTTGCTGTACACCTGAAACTAACACTATCTCACTGAATCAACAATACTGCAGTTAAAAAATTTAAAATTTAAAAAATGAGATTGAAAACTATTTCAAAAAAGTGTAATTTTTTAATATAGTTAAAAATCAGCAAAGCAAAACCAGACTTCTGTATACTCTTAAATCAGTGTTTCTCAACTGGGGTGATTTTGCTCCCCCCAGGGGACATGTACAATGTCTGGAGACATTTGAGTTGTCACAACTGGGGGCAGGGGGTGCTCCTGGCATCTGCTGGGTGGAGATGGGGGATACTGCTCAACATCCTTCCTTGCACAGGGCCTGATCCAGTCCCAAATGCCAACAGTGCCAGAGTTGTCATAAATGAAAAAATATTTTTATAAAAGTGTTCCTGAGTTCCATTCCCCTCAGCAATAATCTAGCATTATTTCTTCCCTAGGAGAAGCCTCCATGAATCAAAATTCAGAATATTAACTTACAGGAAAATGCCTCCCCAAAGAAAAACCTACAAGGCATAATAAAGAGAAACCCGGAGTTCTCCAAGTGGTTGCCAGGGGAGCAAAGTGAGGAAATGCAGCAGCAGTGCATCAGGAATGAACAAAGGGGTGAATCAGGACCCCGGCCTTGGCTACACATGACAATCCCCAGGGAACTTTAAAAAATTCCAATGGGTGGGCCACATCCCAGACAACGATTAAACCCAAGTACCTGGGGTGGGGGTGGGATCCGGGCAGTAGATCTTTTTTTTTTAAAGCCTAGGGAACATGAGACTTAGGTGTGGGAGTGAGTGGGGTCAGAGTAGGAAACACAGGCCCACGGTCTGCATCATGGGTGGTTTCTGAGTTATCAAATGAGAAAGAACGAGTCAGAGCAGGGCTGGCGAGGAGGAACTTTCCAAAGGAGCAGAAGGCAGGGCAGGAGGTGGGGAGCTGCATGGGGGAGGCCCCAGGCGGATGTGAGCAGACAGGCCAAATGGCAGGAGGAGGGACCAACACGGGGAGCTCACTGCAGCCAAGGTGCACCGAGCGGGGAGCCAGGCCCGTGTCCTTCTTGGGCTGAGGCTGTGGTGTGGGCAGAGTGGGCCTTCATTTCAGAACCGTTTGAACCAAAGCCGAAGGAAGCAACCTCAGGCCCAAATAACAAAGATCCACACTCCCCTGAGGACCAGCCATGGGTGGAGGAAACTGGTTCAAATTAGGGGGATTGAATGGGGTTCACAGGGATACAAGAAATAACCTTTTATGTGAGTTAAGCTGACGATTGCCGATGTAAATCCACTAAGCACAAATCAGTCCTTGGCTAAATACAGGTAAGGCAGCTGAGCATCTCCCTCACAAGCTGAGTCAGCTGGGGACCCACCCACACTGCCTGCACTGGATCAGTAGTAGAGAAGGGGAAGGCATCAAGGAGAAGCAGAAGAAGAGGCAGGAACAAGGTCACGTCATCGGTTACATAGAGAGCCCCCTCAGCCTTATTTCAGAGTTAACTACAAGACCTGCTGAGTGGATCCGAATCCACAGGAAACGTTCCCAGAGTAGGGATCAGAGTTTCTCGGCCCTGGCACCATGGCTCTTAGGGGCCTGATGTTCTCTGCTGTGAGGCATCCTGTGCACCGCAGGATGGCGAGCAGCACCCCTGGCTTCCAAACTAGGTGCCAGCAGCACCCTCTGACCATTTGTGTGTGACAACCAAAAGGCCTCCATGTATTGCCTAACACCCACGAGGATCAGTATTTTCTAAACTGGGGAGGGTCGCCCAGATAATTAGCTGGTTGGGAATTCAAAGGAGCAGCTGTTGACCAGCACTGAGAAAATGAAAGTGGACAAAGGAGAAAAGTACAGTTGTCACACATGGCAAGGGTACAGGTGATCTCATGAGCATTTGGTTTCGGTCACATATGTAAAAGTGTAGGTCCTGGTTTCAATGGGAAATGTGCCTCTGACTGTGGGTGGTGGTCTATCTGTAGAGAAGGAAACACATCAGAGCTCAGCTAAGTTTGGGGAGGTTAGTTGGAGGAAAGGCTGCAGGAAGCCTCAGGGATTGGGGGTTAACTGCATAAATCTCCAGCAAGATCAATTCATGGATTATTTCGTAGGGTGTTTGGGAAAGGCGGCCAAGCCCATCATCACAAAGCTCCTCAGGCAGAATGCAGGAAGACAGACAAGACCAGAAGGGCTGAGCCCCAGGGTATGCTAGTTTTGGGGTGGCTTATTTGGAAGGTATTCTGTCTTTAATAGGTCTGTGTTAGGGCCTGCTTTTCACCTAGAGACAGTGCCTGCAAAACCTGTGTTATACACTATTGCACTAAAAAATCGTTTTACAGGGGTACAATTTGCATGCCATAAAATCCACCCACTGTAAGTGCACAATTCAGTGTTGTTATTTCTTAGCATATTCAGAGTTGTGCAACCATGACCACAAACTAGTTTTAAAACATTCCTATCACCCCCCAAAAAAACGTAGCACTGATGATCCGCCACTCCCCACCCTTCCCCTCCTATAGCTGGCAAAAACCAACAACCACTTAGCTACCTCCTGTCTCTATAGGTCAGTCTTTCCCGGACACTTCCTACAAATGGAATCAAACAACAGGCTGCCTTTCGTGTCCCAGCATAATGTCTCTGTGGTGCGACGACGTTGCGGCATGAATCAGTCCTTCATTTCCTTTTGTGGCTGAATCATGTTCCACTGTATAGGCAGATCACATTCTGTTATCCATGCATCTGTTGATGGACATCTGGGTTGTTTCCACTTCATGACTTTTATGAATAATGCTTCTGTGGATATTCATCGAGAAGTGTGTGTGGATGTATGTCTTCTTTTCTCTTGGGTAGATAGATACGACCGGTCACACTATAACACTGAAGTCGTTGACTCAAACAACAAGAAACCCAGTCTGTGAGTGTTCGGCAGAGATACAAGACTGGCTCTGGGATTATAATGTTCTTGACTAGAGAGACTGAAGTTGAAGGTCTAGCTCTGTGAAATGAAAGGCTGTGCCCTGTTCTCACATCTCTCCTGTATAGTCCACGCTTCACTGCGGGGAGAAGTGACTCGGGGGAAAGAATTGCTCACAAAGTACAGGTGATGGTGTGATGGGCACCAGAACAGCGAGTCCTTCAGCCCATCACCCTGATGCCTCCCTGGCCTGTGGAATTTCTCTATCAGGCAGGGACTGCTGTCTTTTCTCTGTGATGCCTCCTTGTCCCACATCGTTTTGTGCCTTTATTCTAAAGTCACTAAGTTCACATATAATCAGCGATAACCATCATGCATGTAAAATGTGCGTGTGTGTGTATATAGACAAAAGCTATGTATTTAGCAGAGAGCCCAACAGAAGGGAAAGTTTCCCACTCCTCACCATGAACATTTAGGCTTTGCTGGACATCCTAGGGACGCGGAAGGCAGTGCTTTGGGAGAGGGAGTTTCCCATCAGGGATCCTTCCAGGACCGGGGTATTCAGGTATGTGTGGTGCTCTCCAGGCACCTGGAGCATCCTCCATGCGACACCACCCCCACCCCAGGCGAACCTCTTTTCTGCTCTGAGGTCTCAAACGACAGGAAGCAGCTCTTGGCTTGGAAACTTGGCAAATGTTTTTTCTACCTTTAACTCTGGAAGGCTTCAAATAGGAATTCCAAACAACCCCAAAGCAAGCAGACAACACACGCATGTCAGGAGGAAACTGCATTCACTGTTTGCACTTTCAGTAGTGAGTACTTGTGTAACTACACAAGGGGTAATTTTATAGTTCCTCAGGGTTAACGAAGAATGATGTTTCACAGTGGGGGAATGGTTAATATACTCTGGCATTTAAAACTCCATATGTGGAATTTTCAGCCATCATTAAAAGTACGCCTTTGAAAAACAGTGACCTAGAAAAGTATTTTTAAGGCTAGGTAACAAAATCAGAATGCTAAGCTATTTACACAGTGTGAGCCCGTTATTATTCACCACCCCTCTAGGCTCAACTCCCATGTTTAGATGGAACATTTTTTTCTGCAGAGAAAAACGACAGGCATGTCATGCATGCAAACATTAACGCCGGTTTTCTCAAGGAATCTTCATTTTATTGGCCAGAACATTGGCTAAGCTTCGCTTTATATTAGGAAGATTATCCATTATTTAACATTAAGCGGTAAAGCCACTGTAAAGTGGCAAAGATTTCATCAGATGGCTTAAGAATGAACCCGAGCACATCTGATAACTTTGTGAATCCTGTCTCGCCATGACGACTTCAGAGGTTACTACATTCAGGGGGCGCCTGACCCAGGGCAGGCAGCGCACAGCACTTTCAAGGACCAGCCTCCCGCGCGGTCCTACTGGGAGATTAATTATAGGTCTGCATAGTGGGGAGCGGTTCTCAAACTTCACCCTTTTGACATTCAGCAGAAATTCAGGGAAACCTTCCTGTGTCCCCCGACAGGACGGAGAGCCCTAAAGGTTTGGGCGCGATTTTCCCTCCCCTAGCTCCTCCACCTTTGCCTCTCAATGCTCCCCCCAGGCCTTCTGCCTCCAGGAGCTTCCCCTTTATCTTTGGCCCCGACGTCCATCTATCCCCAGTCCCTCCCGCCGCTCTGCCGCTCCGCCGCAGCCCAACCCCTCTTCTGTCCCTTTCTGTTTCTCTGCAGCACCTCCAAGGGCCTAGGATCCCCAGGAGGAAACGGTGAGCCCGAGCTGTGTTTTGTGAGCAGAGCATTTCGAGAGCAGGGCAGGCGTGTGGGGAGGGGGAGGGGAGCTGCGAGTGCGCCGCTCTTCAAAGGTCGTCGGTAACTCCTTCCCGGCGGCGCTGGGCGCTGGCGTTGACCTCTTAACAAAGAACAGGTTCAGCGGCCGCCCCTCCCCCGCCCGAGAGGACGAGGGGGCCACGTGACCTTTCCAGGCTCGCCCCGCCCCCACCGCGAAGGGCTGGGGGAGGGGTTGTGGGGGAGGGGATAAGGAAAGAGGAGGAGGGAGCCTGTGGTTGGGGCGGAAAGGTGGAGAGGGGGAGAGGGAGGTAGTGGAGGGGGTAGGGAGCAGAGGGCCTTGAGGAATGGGAGGCGAAAGAGGGAGGGGGAGAGAAGGGCGGAGGGGAGGGGTGGAAAGTAGAGGAGGAGGGGGAAGGGAATGGAGAAGGGAGGAGGAAGGAGGGGGATGGGAAGAAGAGGGGGTGGGGAGGAGGGGGAAGGGATGGAAAGTAGAGGAGGAGGGGGAAGGGAGAAGAGGAAGGAGGGGGATGGGAGGCTGAGGACACGGGGGTTGGAACCCCATTCCGGAGACTTATTAGGATGCAACTGCCAATTTTTTTAAGCCAGACTGTATAAATTTACAGTTTCCTTTTCGGCTGAAGCAGACAATGTTAAAACACATTAGATTTTCTGTTTCGGAATGCAAATTAAACAGATGAGCTCTTGGAAAGCTTAATTAAGGGCTTAAGAAAATATGAGATTTAAAACATGGAGGCTTGAGTAAAGCAGATTTTAGTCTGGGGGAAATGTGGCCTTTTTAAAAGAAAACTTAAAAAGAAAATTGCTTAATAATAAAACGGCCCAAGCCTTCCTAGAACATAACAGGAAGTCTGCTTAAAAAAACATTTTTTTAAAAAACCACCACTTGTCCACAGACTGAGAGGGGGTGGGGTTGAGGTGGAGGCTGGGTGTCCTGAGCCCCAACAGCTGAACTGTCTTCAGGGTCATCACACAGGGACCCCCAAAGTGTGCTCACCCTCCCACCCCTAAGGAGTTGGAATCCAGCAGTCCTGAGCCCTCCCCCTCTAGTCTAGAAATGACTTTCCTAAATAGCTCCCTTCTGTTCCCTGCTCCCTTCCTCCAGCGCCAAAGCAAAACAACAAAACAACCAACCAGAACAGCCCCCCTCGAAACAAAAAACAAACAAAACCCACACCAAACTTTGCATCAGCTGTTCTTGCTCACATTATGAGAGTTTTGTGGGCTATTTTCTGCTCTTTTCTTTCCCTTGAGAGATACTTAAGGCCTTTAAATGCCATTCTGTGCACACATAACTTAAAAATGGTCTGGCACAGGGGGAAAATTGGCAAATGTATAGTTCACAATCTGTTAGCATCTCATGAAGCCAGATTCAGTAAAAGCTTCATTGGCTCCTCCAAGCCAGGTTATGCAACGCCTTAAAATCCTTAAAATTGTCTGGGGATTTGTCTGTGGGAGGGAGAAAGGGGGAGTCATGAGGGAGAAGACAGGATTTGGTGCCATGTGTAAATTTTTTTGGGGGGGGTCTTGCATATGTTTGGGTTTAGTAAGCTGTACCAGTTCAGTCTATATAGCAAGAATTCTCCCATATTTTAAATTCCTGGGCTTTGCAAATTGGGAAGAAGAAAAAAAAAGGAATCACAAAAACCTGCAAGTTGCTGCAGGGTCTCTGCATTCTGACAGCACAGTGGTGGACTGGGTTTGCTAGGACTGCCAGATCCCAGACAAGGCGGCTTCAACAACAGCAATTTCTGTCCTCACAATCCTGGAGGCCAGAGTCCAAGATCAAGGTGTCGGCAGCACTGGTTTCTCCTGAGGCCTCTCTCCTTGGCTTGTAGACGCCTGTCTTCTCCCCGTGTCCTCACATGATCTTTCCTCTGTGTGCGTCTGTGTCTTAATCTCCTCTTCTTATAAGGACACCCGTCCTGTTGGATTAGGGCCCACCCTCAGGACTTCATTTTAACATAATCACTTCTTTAAAGGTCCCATTTCCAAATACAGTCATGTTCCGGGGTACTGGGAGAGAGGATTTCAACTTACGAATCTTGGGGGGACAACACAGTTCAGGTCCTAACAGAGTTGAGGGCTTGATACAGGAAGAGGGAGAGAAGGTGGGGAAGGAGCTCACATCCCTCCTGCACCCTGGCCTAGCCACCCCCCACCCTTAGCACCTGAGCTGTGCAGTCTGGAGGGAGGAGGGAGGAGTGGATGGAGGAGGGGAGGTACCTCCCCATGGGTGGTGCAAGGGCGGCTGTTAACTATCAGACCTGGGCCAGGGCCCATATGACAGCTGCATTTTTAATTCTCTTTCCTGGGAGATGAGGGATTTTTGACAAGAGATTACTTTAATATTCTACCTTCACCACAGCCTGTGTGTCATCTGAAAATGCTGCTAGAGACGAATTAGTCCTAAGTAATATCTTTTTGGCAGGAGTTGTATGTTATTAATGTTTGGGTCCCCAGAGCTTGCCAGAGCGCTCAGCACCTAAGAGGGAGCCCAAGGTATATTTGTGGAATAATTTTGTGGGTTCCCAAGATGTTAATTTAATCTTCATTGATCGTATGTGACAGAAGCCACAAAGCCTTTTGTTGTGAAATGATTAACGGTAATTATTAAAAAGAGACAGAGTTTTCTCCTTCTTGATCACTTTGGGAAGAGATATCTCGGCTACCAATGTTCTGATACTGTAGATTTCCTCCCTCAGGTCTCAGGAAGGAAATGCCCTGAGGCTAAAGTCTGTTGGAGCTTTTGTTTCAATGGACTTTATTAACACTTGATTCCAGTGGAGGGAGCCTGGAAGGAGCTGGTGAGCTCAGGATGCTTTTGAATTTGTACTGATCAGCCTGGCAGTTCAGCCTTGGCAGTGTGAGGAGAAGCACAGAGGACTCAGTGAACCACACATATTAATTCTGGAGACATTCTTGGTTGTAATTATCTTGGAATGGTCCTGGAGCACCAGTCAGCATGGTCACTGGTAGGTGGCTTGTCCTCTTCCTCTGGGGGAAATCCATTTTGTCCTGCACACTTCCAGGGCATTTGTGACCTGTCCCCTTTATGCACTTTAAGGAGCACAGTGAGTTCTGTTTGTCCCCTGAGACTCCTGGACAAAAGTTGCTGGTCACTAGGCAATGCTGAGGGAGCTGGGTCAATCTGGCACCCTTCACTGTCCTGCCCAGCAGAACGTCACATTCTGATCCACTGTGCCGTGCCAGCAGGGACTGCTGTCAGTAAGTCACTAGCAGTTATACACCTGGGCTGATGCAAATCTCTGACCCAAAGTACCAGTAAGGTAACTAATGAGAGGCCGAAGACTGGGGAAAATGGCATCATTCACTCATTCTTTCAGTCCTTTTGCTTCCTTCTAAGTTCCTGGGTCTTTTTAAATGTATTTTGTTTATTTTTGTCTGCCTTTGCTCTTTATTTGGGAGAAGGCTGGAAAGGAAGTGAGGTGTTTGGAATACAGGAGTAGGAAATAAAAGGCAACTACTGCTTGGTAACAGCACCAAAGAAAGGCGGCAATAATGGTAGTGGACACTGGTGGGTGTTGTCTACTCCTGTGTCCACCCTGTGTCTTATACTTAAAACAATTAAGTTTTCTCTAGGCAACACTAGCTATGACTGTCAGACCCTGCGATACAGAGCTCCTGGGGCAGACTTGGGGACCAGGCCTGGCCAAATATTATTTCAAATCCCTTGACTACAGAGACTGGTTAGGGAAGAGTCTGTGACCCATGATTATCCAGGGACAGCCAGATGTGGGCTTTTGCTAGAATTTCTAAGAAAGAGGTTTGTTTGTTTATAAATCCATCTTCATCTGTGCGACTGAAGACAGCACTGAAGCACTGAGAAACACAGAGCTACAGTGGAGAGAGAAAGACCCCACTAGGTAGCATTTTGGCACCTGGACCTGGCTAAGCCTGAAGGCTGCACATAAACTATTCAGTTCCCCCCCCTTTTTTTTAAGCACCATTTGATTTGGGTTGCTAATGCTTGTCACTGGAAAAAAGAATTCCTGGCTTATTAGAATACGTACTAACCTCTATAGAGAATTAAAATGATATTGAGTGCTATTAAAGTCACTTTTTCATTATAACATACGACCTATGGACATACAAATGCATTCAAAAGATACATCTATTTTACTGAATAATAGAAAAAGAACAATCCGTAATCACTCAAGTCAGGAAGGAGAATATTGCCAGCTGCACAGGAGCTCCCCTGATCACCATCCATTTTCCCTACTAGAAGTTACCACTCTTGACTTTGGGGATAATCATTTCCTTGCTTTTCTCTGTAGTTTTACTCCACGTCTGCAGCCTTAAACAGAATGAATTTTGTAGTAATGGAATCATACTGCTTGTATCTGGGGGGTCTTGGATCTATCACTCACCATTAAAGGCCTGATGTTCCTCTGCGAAGCTATAGCTCATTCCTTCTCAAGGCTACTGTAGCGTTCAGCAGACGACAGTGCCACAATGTATCCATTAGGGAGTAGTTTTTGTACCCCGTGTTTACAGTGGAGAATTCATTGAAGTCGATCAGTCCAACAGAGCTCATAATGGAAACAAACTGAAATGTTATGTACTGCTCTTTGCAGAAGCCCGATCCTGAATCAGCCCAGCCATCTGCCGTCCTTGGTCCACATCCAAGCTGCTGATGGCTGCTGAGGAGAAACCGCACAACCGAGCGAATTCATGTTACTACAGATCATGATCTTCAACCCCAGCTGTGAGCTCCTGACAGCAAGCAATTCTGCGACCCCTCTTCATCTTTCTTTTCCATCCTGTAGTCCCAGCTGGGACAAAATCTCGCAGCGTTCTCCTGGCTCCTTCTCTGCACACTCTCAGTGGATGACCTTGCCTAAGGGTGGTCTTTAGGTACAAAGTCGCTCTTTTCTCAACTTGGCAGTGGTGAATCCTATCTGCAACCATGCGCATCTTTGCTGCCATCTCTGGGGCCCAGCTGCCCTTCTTTCCATGTGACACCTCCCCTGCATCCCCCTCTCCTACTTGGCAGCATCTACCCTTGGCTCCACGCTCCCTGCCAGGAGTTTGACACTGTCTGTGAAAGGCTTTTGCCTTAATAACCTCATCTTCAGTATCCCTGCTACGCGACTAGGTCTTTTCACATCTCATCTGGATCATTACAGTCTTCCTAACTGGTCTCCCTTTAATGCTTGACTCCTTTGGCTCCAGGTATTTCCCTCTACCAAAGCCAGAGGATTGTTTCTGAAATGCAGATCTGATTATATGAATCTGTGTTCAGGAATTGAACACAGATTTACATCATAACGAATGACCAGAAACTGGGGGCGGGTGGGGAACAGCAGCACAAACATACTCTCTCACAGCTCTGGAGGCCAGAGGTCTGAGAGCCACGTGTCAGCAAGATTGGCTCCTCTGGAAGCTCTGAGGGAAAATCCATCCCATGCCCCTCTCTTAGCTCTGGTGGCTGCCAGCAGTCTTTGGCTTGTGGACCTGCCACTCCAACCCCTGCCTCCATCTTCATGTGGACTTCTGGTCTCTGTGTCTCAAATCTTTCTTTTTTATAGGGACACCAGTCACTGGATTGAAGGTCCACTGTGAATCTGCGATGATCTCATTTCAAGATCCTTATCTTAACTATGTCTGCAAAAACCCTTATTTCAAATAAGGTTGCATTCTGAGGTGCCAGGTGTTAGGACTTAAGACATATATTTTGGGGGCTGCTATGTACTCCACTACATGCCTCCTTGATTAAAATCATCCAGTGGCACCCCAGTTCTCTTCTGGGTATAACCTCAACCCCTCAGTCTGGAACACCTTCCCCAGCCTAGGCAGTCTCACCTCTCCGTGCACCTGCTCTGCCAAGTACCCACATTCCTCCCGGTGAAAGGATCTCCCTTTCCCAGTCCTCTCCACCCCGTGTCTTATTAAGTCTCTGCTCAGGAATGCCCTCCTTCCCTCTGGACTCCCCCATCTTTCTCCAAGTCCACAAAGTGCTCTATGTAGACCCACAACTCACACAACACAAAGCTGAAAACCATCCCCAAAGCCAAACAGTGCAGTAGACTGGAAATGTGTGAAATTTTATATGGATTGTTTAATCTAAAAATTTTTTTTAAAGTCCAAATACACTTATTCATACGTTACCTGTTAGTAGAGGCAAAAAAAAAAACAAAAAAAACCCCAAATCTGATTGCTTGTGAAAATAACAACTGTAGTTTCCCATTACACAGAAATTATTAAAAAAAAATTATTGATGACTATCAACAAAGAAGAGGAAGTAAGAGTGTGGCCATGGAATTCTAAGATGTAACTGGTTATTATGGTATTACTTGAATTGTTTATCTACACCCTACGGCAAAAATAACTGGACCATGATGTGAATAGTCTAGATAATCCTTTATTTTAACAGCATATTTAAATTACAGTCCTGTTCACATGTAGGACTGAAGGGCCAGTTGAACCAAAAAATGTGCTTAGTAGGAGGAACAATTTTTGGAACTTCAGGTCATGCAGGAAAAGCAGTTTTGTCATCTGGTCAGTGCCAGAAATGTAGGAACAAGACTTGTTATCGACACTGGATGACATCCTATGGCTATTTGGCTTTAGGTCCTTTTTTAAAAAACCTTTTTTTTTTTTTATTTTGGAGGGGGAGGTAATTCGGTTTATTCATCTATTTATTTGATGGAGGTACTGGGGCTTGAACCCAGGATCTCGTGCATTGTAGGCATGCACGCTACCCCTGAGCTATATACCCCTCCCCCTCTAATTCATTTTTTTATATTTCTATTTTTAAACTTCTTATTGTGGTAAAACATGCATGATCTGAAATTTAACATTTTTACCGTCTTTAACTGTATAGTTCAGAGGCATTAAGTACTTTTGCAATGATTTTATTTCACCTTCCTGAGGAATTCTAGAATGCATGCAGCATAACTGAGAACTGGCTTGAAAGTGCGACACTTGGCAGTCTATTTTTTTTTTTAAACCTATGTGAGGAAGAAATCTTTATGTCTAATAACGTTTTGAGAATTTGATGGACTATTTTTCTTGATGTTCTCCCAGTACAGAGAGAAGGAAAATGGGTTTATAAGCTTATCGACATGATGTAGGCTGTGATTTTTTTTCAGTGCATCCTGTGCTTTCTATTTTGGACTGAACTTTCTGGTTTGTAGGATAAAAGAATATCAAGAGAAAGTCGGCAAACTGTCAGGAAAACCAGACTAAATCCTGGTACTGATCCAAATAGAGAGTCTGTGAGAACGTGATGAGTGTCCACAGAATCCTGGACACCTTTCAAGTTTTCCTAATGCCTTCATGTGTCGTGAGGCTAGACGCTGAAATAACAGGAGAAACACTGAGAACTTTGACAATTCTGGTGTCTCCAGATGGGGTGGAGTTATTTCAGTCTTTTCCTGGATTTTGATGTTCATTTGGGCACATTACTGTGCACACAATTAAAGAAAATTTTGTTCCAACTAAAAGATAACCGTCATTCTGCACAGGAACAGTTTCTGAGCGATCATTAAATGACGGATCGATGAAGTGCTTCGAATCTTCAGCTCGCAAGTAGGTTAATATGAAAAAGGATGACATAAAGGTTCTCTGTTCTTTCTGTGAGAAAGTTTCTCCCAAATGATTTTTCAAGTTGAGCAAAAGAAAAAGTGCATAATTGCAGCTGTCACTAGATCATTTTCTCCCCCATTTTTGGGGTCTATTCTACTTGCTGGAATTGTGCAGACAGCTTTGATCACGCTACTGTTGCCAAGCGACTCACTCATCTGCCAAGTCCTCAACTGCCAAAGTGAACTGGACGACACTCTCTGTTCCACACAATCTGATTTTTCACCCTGTGCTTTGAACTCCATTAGCATTGCCTTAAGAAGAGAGAACGCTTTCGGAATTTTTTGACTGTATGAAACAGAACACGTGAGGCTTGGTTTTCATAATTTGGATTTTTCTGTGGATGCCCAGACAGCTCCCGTGTCCTGTAATTACTGTTTGCTCATCTCTCTGCGTTCTCTAGCTCCAGTGCTTCCAGAAGTGCTGGCCTCCTTTTCCGGAAGCAGAAAGGAGAAAGTCACTTTACCCGCCCTCCTCCACTACCCCCGAAATAAGAAAAGTTATTTGTAGTCCGCTTTTATTGCAACTCTTCATTGTATGGACTCTCTCTTTTCCGTGTAAAGTATTCCTAGGGTCTTAGGACAGCACACTTTTTTTTTTTTGAAAGCAATACCTTCTTAAAGGAAGACTGCTTCCGTGTTTCAGCCTGCACTCATTCCTTCATGACAGCACTACTGACTCGTGCTGAGAGGTGCAGCCTGGCCTTCCTTGTGACCCCTGGCAGCCCTTGGGCCAGATGAATTTAGTGTTAATTGATTTCTGAGTCCAGTGATTGTGCGCACACCAGCAATTTTCTGAATCAATGAAATAGTGAATTGAGGCATCCAAGCAGAGCAGAGGGCCTCAGACAGCATCCCCTCTGTTTGCTGCCTCCCACTTGAATTTTTACTAAGCAGAAAAATTCAGGGGCTGAGGCATGGGTGGATAGATAAAATACAGGACACCCACGTACATGTGAACTTTGGACACACAACAAATGACATTTTAATATAAGTATGTCCCAAATATTACTTGGGATATACTTAGAATAAGCCAAAAGTCTACTGTCTCACATTTCATTTGAGTGAAGCTGGAGACTTCACTGAAAAACTCATTCTTTAACTCCTTTTTTCTGCTTATACTTAGCAAGTCCTTCAGACCTGTAAGGACCAACGTGCTGGCCAAGTGACTGTCAAGGTCTTGAACTGTGGCTAGCCTGAACTGTTATATGAGGTAGATGTCTAAGACTTTGCATGAAGAAAAAAAGATACCAGATTTCCAAGACTTTGTATGAAGAAAAAAATGTTTCTCATTAATGACTTTAGTATTAGATTATGTGTTGAAATCATACTATTTTGCAGCCATTGGGGAAAAGTATATCATTAACTTCACTTGTTTCTTTTTAACTTTTAACATGGCTATTAAATCATCTAGAATTACATATGTGACCTGCGTTATATTTCTGTTAGATAATACAGCTTTATAGTTGGGAAATGTTTTCTTCAAGGGCCAGTTAGTGACTATGGTGGGCTTTGTGGTAGACAGGATTTCTGTTGAAAATTCTCAACTTGGTCCTTTGTAGCCACTGACAATACTGAAACAAATGGATGTGGCCAAATGCCAATAAAACTTTATTTATAAAAACAGGCAGTGGCATATCTGGCCCAAGGGTGTAGTTCGCTAATACCTGTTTCAGAGATTTAGGGGTTTTATTTGTAATTTTTAAATGGAAGAGTATCTCTGTGTCTCTCAGCCTCCTGATTTGGATAGAGGGAGAAAATATCTGTAAGTGGACAATTTACCTTTCTCATTGGTTTGACTACTACTTGGGAAATTACTGTTTACTGCTTTTTTAATTTTTAACAAAGAAGAAAAAGCAGAAATATGGCCACTTGTGTGTGGGTCCCTCCTTGTGTCAAAGCCTCCTGGATACCCGCCCTGGGAAGTGTAGGTCTGCAGTCATCCGTTCTGTAGAGGCAGTGAGGCCACAGGATACGCATTTTATCCCAAGTGCTGCAGAAGTGTGAGGGCATGCTTCACACACAGTCCATGTGAAAAACAGCAACCCCACCTAACAGATGTTAAAGACATGAAACAACAGAAAGGGCGGCTTCCATGATGGTAAAGTGAAAGGAAGTTTTACAAAGAGCTGTAGAAATAGTAAATCCTTTTTCTCACCCGATTAAAATGTTCTGTCTACTGAGAGCATGGCATGATGTGATTTAGCAGAATTGATTTCCATGTGATTGGGAAATGTCCTGAAATGTAAAAACTTTTAGGACCACATTAAAAACAAATAACAGTGACAGGTGCAGATGTTTTTCTGGGAGGTGGGTCGGGGGAGAGCCGTCAGCCATGACTGGTACATAAGTGAGGAATGTATGTGTTTCTTTTACTGACCAGGGAGGCTTACAGGTACTTTGAAGAATAAAATGGTCATCCAGGAAAGTTGTACTCCCAGGAAACTTATAAATTAAAGTTTGACTTATTACCTGTTTCATGCTCTTCTTTTCAGTGTCGAGGGAAACGGGAAACAATTTATGTCCCTTCAGTTTTGGAGTCCGCGAATCGTGCCTGAGTGTCAGTGTTTAAGTTGAATGTCAGTGTTCATTGTTACTTTTCCTTTCGGCGCTGGCATGTAAAAGTAATCTCGCTGCAGCTGAAGCAATTGCTGGGAACTCCTGCGGGATTAGGTTAGGCCTGGTGAAGGGATGTGCTTTTCAGATGTACAAGTTTACAGCCTTCAGAGAGAGTGCAGTGAGTGGCTTGTTCATAAGGGCACATCTCTGGGCATCTACTCCATCTTTGGCTTTTCATTACTTTGTCCAAAGTCGAAATATTCTCCTGGAAGAAAAGTAAGTAAAATTTAGTGGATACTACTGTGTAATGGGCACTTGGTTGAGGACTTTACATATATTATTTTATTTCACTATCAAAATTACCCTTTGACTAGTACTCAAATACAGAATCTATAGTAACATAAAACATACAAGATACTTAGTAATATAAATTAATATATATAACTTAAAATATTCCATTTTATTCTCTAACTAAACCATCTATCATTAAAGCTGCTTTCCAACTGATACAAATTGAAGCATGAATTATCAGTCTGATAATTTCCAGATTCTTGGTCTAGTAAGTTCTAAATCATTTGTTGCTTTTCAGAAATTGTTGGTAGGATCTTTGTTTTAATACAGCTGCGCTAACAAAATGAGGCCAGGATTCTACAGGGGTAATGCATTAAGCTATTCCAGGAATGCTTTATACTGAATGTTGGCATCCTCCTCCTAGAGTCACATGTTGAAATCTAAGCCCCAAGGTAATGGTATTTGGAGGTGGGGCCTCTGAGAGGTAATTAGGTCATGAGGGTGGAGCCCTCATGAGCGGGATTAGTGACCTTACAAGAGACCCTAGACTTCCCTCTCCCCTTCTGTCCTGTGAGGACACAGGGAGAAGGTGCCCTTCTGTGAACCAAGAAAACAGTCCGTCACCAGATAACCGAATCTGCCAGCACCTTGATCTTGGACTTCCCAGCCTCCAGAACAGTGAGAAATAAATGTCTGTTGTTTACAAGCCACTCAGCCCATGGCACTTTGTTACAGGACCTGAAGGGTCTAAGACAAGGGACTTCCCCTTAAAATGATAGACCCTAATGGGTCCTCGCTTTGTTTCAGCTGCAGGGGGGAGGGGGGATGTTGCTTGCACATTATCCCCAGGGGGCTCACCTGGACAGGCTGTCTCAGCCTTGCCTAAATGCCACCACAAGGCAGCCTGTCCTCAGGCCTGCTCCATGCTCCTCCACTGTAGGGGGTCTCCAGAGCAGCAGGTGGCCACCACACCTGCTTGGCCATTGACACCTGTGTCCATTCAGTAGCTGCCTGGGGCTGGCAATGTCAGCACAGTATGTGTTTGGGAGCCTTTTAAAAAGTTTGAGATCCAGTTAAAAATCATGCACTGCATTTGGCTATGACTTTGTAATTTCCTTGAATCTAGAACAGTCTGTATGACTTTAGTTTTTCTTTTCAGCTGCTATTTTGAAGTGTTCTGGCCGATTGTCTTCTACAGTGTCCCATGCTCTGTATCTGTCTGTTTTGTCATGATTCCATGCAGGTTGGACATTTTTGGCAAGAACACTGCAGAGGTGATGTTGTGTCCTTTTCATTGACTTATCAGGGGCAGCCAATGCTCAGGCTGGCCTTTCATTGCTTTTGCTGAGCTCAGTTAGTAGGTTGGGACTGTGCCCACTGAGTAACCACGTCAGGCAGATAACTTCTTTCCAGCATGAGGAATGAGTCAATGAGGGGGTGAGATCTTAGCACTGTGAAGGTCTCTTCACACCCACCCCCTAACTTTTCCTGTTTCAAGTATTACATTGGTAGTTACAAAATAGTGAATTACTAATTTGATCATTTCTTTCCATCTCCCCTGCTAGCTTTATTGAGATATAACCGACACATTAACACTGTGTTAAGTGTGAAGTTTTCTACAAGTTCTCAGCTGAAATTTTGCTAGGAAGAAGAGCTTGATTTCTGCACACTCAACTTTGGAGCATCTTTATAGCCTCATGGATTGTATTTTGTTATTGTTGTTTTCGGTTTTCTGTTATGTGTGTTATAATCAATTAGCATCATTATAGTTTTTGATGCTCAGATTGTCCGTCCATTGGCCAGTGGGAGTCCTTTTGGCCACCATCACTATTAAAAGGCAGATTCCCCCTCCACCTCTGAACCTCCTACATGTGACGTGGTTATGAAAACTACATATGGACTTGATGTTTTTGATATTACTGTGTTTTGCCCAATCTCATACTTCAGCCAGAATTTACGGCATTTAAATTGCCAAAGATAAACATCTCAGGCAATGTTGGCATTCCATGGCATTACTATGCCGGCTAAAGTTGCCCTGGACCACAGGGAAATTTTATTTTGATAAAACATTGTGGTTTACCTATTTAAGTCAAGATTCAAGTTTGCTGAAAATTTTATGACAGCAGAAATTCACTGACCAGTCCCAAAAAGTTTATTTACATCAACGTGTAAGATAAAGCCCCAACTCTCAGTGATTTGGGAACAAAGGCATTTTTTGAAGTCATAGCAATTCATTTTAATTTGATACAAATACTTCTTGTGGCATTTCCTTTGTGTGTGTGCACGCGCATTACTCTCCTATAGGTGGTGTGTGCACAGCTGTGTGTGTAATGCTCCAATGAAGACAGTGTGCTTGCCTGTGCATGTGTCTGTTTCTTCGTATATGTCTTTGTGTTTGTGTGTGCACGGCCGAGCACGTGAACAATGCTCCACTCTAGATGGCACGTCAGTATATGTGTGTGTGTGTGTGTGTGTGTGTGCGCGCGCGCGCACTTCATGTGTAAGGTACTTCAGCTCATGATAAGCTACTTGGCTCTTGAAGACGATGATCTCAATCCACTTTGTAGAAGTAATTGCACTCTTTCCTGCATTCCTTTCATGCACAAGGTTGCTGAAGATGATTGCCATCCAGTTTTATTGGAAAAAAATGTCCTTTATTTACTGTTATTTGATGGGGCTATTTCCTTATATTTGCGTGTCTCTGATGCAACACAGAAACGTTCCTGCCCCTTGATGTGCACTCTTCTCAAGTTGAGTCTTACCTAATGAAATGATTTAAGTTAGCTTCCATGACACAGAAACCTTTGGTCTAAACTCATGCTCCGAACTGGAGTAAAATGAATCTGGGAAAAATTACTGAGAGCTGCTTGTGTGGCTCCCATTACATCCTCTTCTTCGGAGACTGGGAGGCAGAGGGAGTCCTGCCTTGGGTAATGAATTACAGAAATGTGGCCTTATTTGTGCTTGATTATGATGATAGCAGTGTAATTTAGTGTCTAGTGTGAGCTGTGCTAGAAATGTTAAAGCTTCTGATCCAGCCAAGATTTTTCCCTAGCTTGCTTGTTAATCAGGCTCAAAAAGCACTAGAACCTTTTGCTAAGTTAGTAAAATATCAAGAAGAAAAATTACAGTGTATAAAAATAGCAAGAGAACAGAACAGTAGGTCAGAGTTAAAATATGTTTTGCAATCCAGCATGTGCAATCTTCCTTTTCTTTCCAAAGAAACTTCATTGGATCTTTCCCTGGGTTTCCACCGTTATTAGTGGGGAGGGGCTGTGTGCTGGTGCAGTAACGAATGACCCTAGTGACTTACAACTCAGCTTATTTCTCATTCTTGCTACATGACATGGCCGGTTGGCCTGAGGCCTCTATGACAGTCATGTGGGGACTGTGGTTGATGGAGATGGGGAGGTGGGGAGAAAATGACCATACTGTAAAGCATCCCCCTGAACTGTGGTGTTTCTCACCCTCACGGGGAGAACAAGTCACATGGTCATACCAGAGTTCAACTGGGTGGGGATGTTTCATCCCGCCTCAGGGAGGGTCCCTGAATACTAGTGAGCAATCCTGCAGACGCTACTCTAGTTATCAGGACGTAATACACTGAAGTGCTGGAAATATGAGATAATCATGCTAATGGCATGCTCAGTCAATCCAGATTAATAATAAATGTGCTGTATCTGCGGTGTGCTAAGGAGCCAAACATGATATGCTCCAAACCATGAAGTCACCATTCCCTTTGCTCACTTTCTCCCTGTGAGTGATCACATACTTGGAATTCTTTTGGTCTCTGGGTCCTAGAAGTTTCACACTTGATTGCCTGTAAGAGTTTTTCTTAAAGAAGGGGGAAATTGATTTTATAAATATAGAAGTAACAGATTCTCATTGGTAAGAATTTAGGAAGTACAGAAAATATTTTAAAAGAGAGTAAAATATGCTATAATCCCACCACCCAGAGGTTGAGAATTTCAGTTCAGGAGACACAAAAGCACAGCATAGATGCAACTGACTAAAAACAAACAAAAAGACAACCCATTTTAAGAACATTTGTATTCCTTTGATTATTAAAAAGGTTGAACATCTCCCCACCAGATGTTTAAAATTGTCTATTTATTCTCTCCTGTTTTGTCTGTTCCTCTCTGTGTAGAGCTGCTTTGAGTGTAAGTGATAGAAATCCAATTCCAAGTTGTATCGGTGACAAAGAGCACTGACTGGAGTGAGGACAGAGGTGCAGCTGTTTCCTGGAGCAGTGGAAACAGGATTCCAGGCCACCAGCTCTCACAGACATGCCCAGTCCATCACCTCTGCTTTCCTCTTGAGGCTGGCTTTGTTCTGTCACAGGAGCTGCTTCTCCTGCCTAGCAGTGGGCGTGGAGGCCGGCATGTCCCAGACTTAGATCTTTAGCTGTGCCGACAGGGAAGGATTCCATTAGACCCAGTGGACCTGGCCTGTTTCTCAAGCGCACCTGTGGGACCAGTCAATGGCAGATGCCTTTGCTGGAGCAAATGGTTGGAACTGGAGAAGCTGGCACCAGAAGAGGGGTGACTCTGCCAGTAGAAAGTGGGGGCACTAAGTGTGTCCCACACCATTTCACCTTATAAAAAAGAATTTTTCACTTGAACAAGTAGTACATTAATACATACTGGCTGCTGAATTTTCAGTGTATGGAAGGGTAACGTCCAGCTCATGTGTCACCTGCAGATGCCTCTCAGAGGTACCATGGCTGGCTGGTGTACGACCTTGTCAGTCATTCTCTGTGCATTTGCATATGTGTAGAAACCCTCCAGATATGACTAGGTGTAACTATGGCTTAGTTTCCAAGAGCTGCCATAATAAAGCACCAAAATCCGGGTGGCTTAAAACAACAAGAATTTACTGAGTCAAATTTCTGGAAGCCAAAAGTCCGAAATCAAGGTTTTGGCAGGGCCACGCTCCATCTGAGGCTCCTAGGGGACGATCCTTCCTTGCTTCTTCCAGTTTCCGTGGTTTGCTGGCAATCGTTGGCCTTCCTTGGCTGGGAGATAATCACTGCAGTCGCACAGACACACACTTCTCCTGTGTCTTCACGTCCTCTTCCCTTGGTGTGCATCTGTCTCTATGTTCAGATTTTCCCTTTTCATGAGGACACCAGTCATACTGATCAGGATCTATTTTAATCACTTCAATTTAACTTGGCTACCTCAGTAAAGACCCTATTTTCAAATGTCATATTCTGAGGTACTGCGGGTTAGGACTTCAACCTGTCTTTTTTGGGGGGAGAAAAAATTCAATTCATAATAAGTTGAAAATACGATTTTCAAAAACTCAGTGGTAACTTCATGTATACACTGCTTTGAAAATTGTTTCTTTTGGGTGAAAATGATCTTGGAGCGCTGTCAACATTAATGCATTCACTTGTTTCACCCCATATAATTGCTGCACAGTTTCTATAGTGTGGACTTTAATGTATAGTCTTATAAACAAATACAAGTATCTCACTAGTGTGAACATCACGAATTTTAATTGTGGGGTCAAAGGTCCTGTGCATCTAAAACTTACAGAGATGCTGCCAACTGCCCTTCAGAATCCCCTCCCACCTTGAATGATGGGGGGCTCAAGGGTACCTCATCCACATACCTTCACTAAGACTGGATACTACTCACTGTTTCACTCAGTTTTTCCCAAACTGAAACGGTGTTTACTGTATTTTTAATTTTACTGTTTACTAGTTAGGTTGAATATCTTTTCATGTCTTTGTCAGCTTTGTCTATTTCCTGTTCTGTAAAGTGGCAATTTGTATTCACTTCTTTTCAGTTTGTTCCACTGAGCTGTCAGTGGTTTTCCTACAAATTTGTGACAGTTCTTTAGATACTGAGCATATTAATCTTAGTTCTTTTTTTTTTGGCAATGTTTTCCCTTACTGTCCTTTTAATTTTAAATTAAAAATATTTTAAATATAGTAAAATCTGCAGATCTTTTCTCTGTGATTTCTGCTGTTGCTTTTATGCACAGCAGTTCTTTGCAAAGGTCTATATGGCTCTGTTGTCAACAACTAGCATTTCACTCTGTCTAGCTGAGTACTAACTCTGGTGGCCTCTGTTAACAAGATCAGGGTTTGGCAAATTTTTCCTGAAAAGGGCCTGATGGTAAATATTTCAGGTTTTCAGGGCCATATAGTCTCCATGGTAACTACTTCACTCTACTGTTATAGTTGGGATGCAACCAGAGACAACACTAAATGAATGGGCATGCCTGTGTTCCAATCAAACATCATCATCATCATTATTTTAAAAAACAGTTGGAAGGCTGTAATTTGCCAACCCCTGGACTAGACAATTGCCAAATCTCCCATTCAGACAGGCTATTTAGGTACACCCGTGTCCTTTAGAGAGAAGCCGTAAACACGCAGTCTAACTGTCATTACAAAATCAAATGGACCACAAACAATTAATGGCTTACTTTAAAATAGTTTTTTTGCATACATGAACTCAAGAAATAATGGGTTATGTGACTGCAAGTAAGCCCTGCTTCCTTCTAGGCATTTGGGTCTGAGATTCCTTCATTTGTCAAGACAAGTGGATCCCTGAAGTTGCAAGGGGCCTTACTCATGCCTCGAACTTGCTGTGAAATTCTGCTTTTCACAAAGAAAAAGAAGTACTGATACGGTTCTTCTGCTGACTTAGGAAAACCGGTAGCTTCAGATAAATAGGATTAGCTGTTGTTCTAGGAAACAAACGTACCAGTGACACAATTAATGGAAAGGCTGTTATGAAACAAATGCACCCTCTTAAAAAAAGTTGGATCTGCTCACTGAATGGCTACAAAGCAACTAGACAGCATGAGTACATCTCCGGCTGGTATTTATATCCCTGGTCCACCCAAGTGCTTCTTGGCCTGTGCAGTCAGTGGTGGTGAGGTCCGGGAACCTCCAGGGTAAGTATCATCTGGAATACTGGTTACACACGCAGATCACTGCTTTTGCAGTTTCTGGCTCCCTCCTGGCTAGAGCAGGAGTACCATGCAGTCTGTCGAATGAATGAGTAAATTCCACGTTAGTCTCCTGAATGAAACTCTTTGGGGAGTGGTGCCTGCGAATCTGCACTGAGATGAGAACCCTTTGTCATCCTTCTGAGGTATTCTTACCATTTGAGAGCCCCTTCTATAAGGTCATATGTCCTAAGATTAACTTGTAGGGAGTCTAATCAATTGTAGGAGCTGTTCATGCAACTTATCCATTTTATGTCCAGGGCAAAGAACATTGGGGATATTTACATCTGATTGTAGGAAATGACTCAACAGAAAAAGTGACTTTATGTTTTCAACTAAAGTCCATCTTCCTGGCTTGGCTGTTACAACCATATCGAAATTCTGTCTGTAAAATGTTCTGATGGTTACTAAGATCAGGATTGTTACTAAAATTAATTCTGATACTCCATGTTATCTTTATTTTACTCCTAATTTCTCTTGGTAATATTAACCTCGTTATTCTAGCAAAAATACAACAAAATAAATACAAAACAATCAAGCAAAAATAAACATTTTTTAATCGGCAATTTTTTTGGGGGGGGTGATTAGGTTTATTTATTTTTATTTATTTTTTAACAGAGGTACTAGGGATTGAACCCAGGACACCATGTATGCTAAGCACACTGAGCTATAACCTCCCTCCTTGGCAATTTTTTTAAAGAAAAATTTGCACCATTATCTGTGATAGCACCAGAATTACAAGGAGAAAATGAATTTTGTGTGTCAATTGTTTTTCTGTTGCATGACTCTTTTGATCATATTTTCTTAGTAGTATCGCTTCAAAGGGAAATAATATTGCTTGCATGTTTAACACCACTTCTTGTAAATTAAATTGGCCTGGAGTTGTTTAAGTATTTAGAGACTCTGTTATAACACAACACGTTTTCTTAACTATGTGTGTGTACATCTGTGTTCCTAACTGGGCTCTCAGCTGTTGGAGGTCAGCTCATGTGTTATTTGTCTTTCTGGAGCCATGCCTCCCACGGTATCTACCCCTTAATACACATCCTCTGAAGGCTTGATGTTTGTGTGGAGGAAGGAACATCTTCATGGAAAATTCCGGCTGATCTGCACATTAGTTACCTGTGTTTCTTCTACTTAAAGATGAGATGAACATTTTGATTCGTTACCTATTCTACATCTTAAAAAAAATCCAGATGCCAGAACCTGTCTATCTTTCACACAACCTGCATTTCCACACATACAGTAACACCCCCACATCTGCCTACGTCAAACTTGGGTGTTTGAATGCCAGCTGATGAGAGCTGATTTTGAATACTCTTGCTTTAAAAACATATTTTTCTTGACAGCGTTCACTTTCTGGTTCCCAACTGTTTGATTTCTCTTTCAATTCTGATGGGCTAACAGCCTCAGAGGTGTTTTGTTTGCACCATTATTTACAGAAGGGGAAGAAACGATCAGATCTTATTTACAATTTCTGTCTGATAAAGACTGCTGTGCCCTAAAAGAAGCAAACAATAAAAACCTAGACGTACAAAACACTGAGTCTTAAAGTCATCACACTAAATAAAACGAAAACAGCTCAGTTCTGGACTGTTGACACAGGGCACAGCCAGCTGCAGGTGTCTTTGTCAAGGACAGAGGTAAGGCCTTGACTTCCTGGTGAATTTTTCCAGTGAGCCTGTAAAATAATTTCAAAAGTCAAGTCCTTTAAATTTCCTGTTTAACTTTCTACAAACCTTCTGGCTCATCTGTTGCACAATTACCAACAGCAGATCTCTTTTCCAAACAATAATACCTCCATTTTCTTGATAAAATCTTGCTTTAAGTAAGTTGATGGTACGACAGTCTTTTTTTTTTTCCTGGAGTAAATTTTTTTCTGCTTTACCTTTTTTTCTTGTTTGCTTATTGAGGTACAATTTACAGGTACTAAAATTCATTCAAGTGTGTAGTTCAGGAATCTTCACACTATACATAGCTTGTGGGTCCAGTCTGGCCCACTGCTTGTTTTTCTAAGTAAAGTTTTATTGGAACACAGCCACTCCCATTCATTTACATATTGTCTATGGATGCTTTCATGCTACAATGGCAGACTTAAGTAGTTGTGACAGTTTCGGTCTGTAAAGTCAAATATATTTGTTCTCTAGACCTTTACATAAAGTTTACCATCTTGGCTACAGTTCTATGAATTTTGACCAATTTAACAGTCATGTAACTACAACCACAATCAAGATATAAAAAAATTTCCACTGTCCTTAAAAATTGAGGAAGCTACAATTTGAGGTAAGAAATGATTTTAGAGAAGTAAAGTTTTACTCTATATTTAACACTGACTTTAGGTTTTTACCATATAAAATCATTATGCATACAAGATATATTGGACTATGTGGTTTGCCTTTCCAGCTGTGATTTCCCACTTCTCTGCCCGA
This sequence comes from Camelus dromedarius, assembly GCF_036321535.1. Lineage (NCBI taxonomy): Eukaryota > Metazoa > Chordata > Mammalia > Artiodactyla > Camelidae > Camelus > Camelus dromedarius. The sequence goes on from NC_087473.1 coordinate 14,905,498, forward strand.
CAGAACCCTGATTTCCTGTTGAAGAATTTAGCCTTCCACCATTTTTGGGTCTGATCAGTGGGTGGGCTGGATCCCAGCTGAAGCTCCTCTGTGCTTGCTGGTCCAGTGATGCATTCAGAGATTGGCATATATGACAGAGTCAATGAGATGCAAGGGTCCTGGGAAAGGAAAGCCGTACCTGCCCTTAGGTGCTCCCAGAAAACATTCTTTGCTGCTGGGCTTGAATGAGGAAGCATCCTGAATGCCTGACACCCACTGGGGCCCATGTCGGAGGTTTGGTGAGGAAGCGAAACTCAGGCTGACTGGGCAGAGCTGGGAATTGAAGAGAAAAACCAGATTCTGGTTCTGCTGATTTTTTTGAGCCCAGATTCAAGACTTGCCTCTCACTAGCCTTACTGCCGCACTGCTCCAGTAAATTCCCTTGAGTGTGGAAGTTGGCTGGAAAAGAGTTCTCTGTTATTTGTAACTAAATGAGCTCTAACCAATGCCCATTATGTAACACTCAGGGAATTGTAAAAACACCCGATACATCTATGGTATAGGTGAGGATTTTATACTACTACTTAGCTTTCTGGGAACAGGACCTGACATGTAAATTCTTCTGTTTTTCTTTTTGCCTTGTAATTTCTAATCTGTTAATCAAATTCTCATTCTTTCCTTGACCTAATATTTATTGGGGAACTGCAGTGAGGCAGGAGACTGCATGGTGACCCAAATGGACAGTCTTTATTTTGGAGACGTGCATGTTCCAGTGGGTTTACAGCCCCAAGCCCCAAATGAACACTAGAGTCAGGTAGCCCTGAGTGCCGTGAAGAAAGTTGGAAGAGGGGATGCAGGAGTTAGTAGAAATGGCCAGGTCTCCCGGAGAGGGCAATATCTGAGCAGAGCACTGAGTAAAGGGCTGGTGCCTGCTTGCAGCTGGAGGGAGGAAGCATGCTCAAGGCAGAGAACAGCAAGTGCCAGGCCCCGGATAGGAGTGTACCGGTCTGGTGGACAAACAGGCAGGCATGGCTGGTGGGTGGGTGGAAGAAGAGTTGAACATAAGCACAGAGAGTCATTCTTAGTGTTCAGGGCTAATGGCTCAATGTGGAACCACTAGTAGCAAAACAAGCATCTGGAAATGAGTATTTAAGGAAAAAAATGTCTTAACCATAGGGCAATCAATGTCTTGTGGATTAATCTAAGGCACTGTGGCAAGCCAAGGGATCTCTTTTTGAGAAGGGCGAGCTTCAGGCACCCCTCAAGTTGAGTGACAGGTTTATTAGTGGAACAAGCTGGGGTGGGCTTCCCAGGGGTAAGGATGCATGGCCTAGGCAGGGGTGTCTGGTGCAACTCCTCCTGTTCCCTGCGGCCATGCAGTTGACGACAGAAGGGAGACCGAGAATTTCCTACAGTCCTGCCTTCCCCTGAGCCACATGCCACCCAAGCAGTCACATGTCTGGCCTCTCATGTGAACTATCAGTTGTTTGCTTTGATATCTTCTGAAAACACTGCATGAAAGATGTGCAAAGTACCAGGTCCTGTTTCACTGTAAATGCAACAAAACACACTGACAGTCAGGTCCCTGGCTTTGTGGGGAAAACTTGCAGAGCTGTTTCAAGCCTGATGAATAGGAGCTCTAAGAGAATGCCTGCCATGAAGCCCAAGGGGGAAAATTCACATTTTGGAGGCTCTAAGAGTTTGCACCAAAGTCACACAACCTTGCTATTCATTGTTTGAAATGTAATGAACAAAAAAGACTCCGAGTCCAAATGTCCCACTGTACGTGTGCTTAAGTGAGTGCCTTCTCTGGCCAAGGGTCCAAGAAAGTGATGCAACCTCCACTCTCATGGGAGAGGCAGACAAAAACAAGCCAATAGTTTCTGTGTACCTGTTGGGAAACAGGTAGCCCAAAGAGATGCAAAGAGGGCACCTCAGTCCCCAGTCCTGTGTGGGGAGACTGGGGGGCGGTAAGACGGGGGGTCGTGGAAAACTGGCAGCAGAGGAGCTGTCTGAATGAGGTTTTAAAAATTAAGAAAAAATAACGCTACCAGAAAAATGCATCCTTCTAAAATCTACAACTCAGTAGTTTTTAGTATACAGTTGGCCCTTGAACAACATAGGTTTGAGCTGCATAGGTCCACTTATACAAGGACACTTGTCAATAATAAGCACTTGAGCCACGGTTGGTTGACTCCTCGGATGCAGAAGCACATACATGGATGGACGACTGTAAAGTGATAAACGTGGTTTTCGACTGTGCAGGGTGGGGACGGGGGGATCTGGTGCCCCAACCCGTGTGTTGTTCAAGGGTCACCTGTGTCTACAACGTTGTGTGACTATCAGTACTGTCAAACTCAGAACATTTTCATTGCCCTCAAAAAGAAACTCCGTATCCACTAGCACTCACTTCCCGTTTCCCTCTGCCTCCAGCCCCTGGCAACCACTAAGATACTTTGTCCCTAGATTTGCCTATTCTGAGTATTTCATATAAAAGGAATCACACAATATGTGGCCTCTGTGTCTGGTATATTTCCTAAGCACGTTTTGAAGGTTCATCCATGTAGCCACATGAATTGGTATCTTACTACTTTTTATGGCTGAATAATGTTCCACTGGATGGATATGCCACATTTTATCTATTCATTGGCTGATGGACATTTGGACATTTTGGCTGCTATGAACATTCATTTGTGTATGAGTTTTTGTGTGGACATATGCTTTCAGGTTTCCTGGGTAGATACCAAGAAGTAGAATTGCTTGGCTGAAAGGAGGTTTGAAATTGAATGAGACTGGGCATTTATTTAAAGGAAAATATCTGGTCCAGAGAGAGAGGGAGAGAGAGGAAGGGGGTGTCTGTGTTACTAAGATTTTGCTTTCAGTTCACTCCTTAGAATGGAGATGAATATGACTATTTATGGAAAGTTTTTTACTCCAAGAGTGAAGAATTTTACAGCTGCTACCAAGTGACAAGTCATGGGTCAACCTGACACACAGTGCCCCAAACAGCATTAGTTGGGCTGGCTCTTGGACTTCATGGGGTTTACTTTCCTATGGAGCCCGCATGGCTCTGTGGAAGTTTGAGAAAAGTCTTTCTGAGGAAGACACAAGCCTGATGTTCTGCTCTGCTTTCCCTCCAGCCATGTGTAAGTATGTCAGACCATTCCACGTCCAATGGCACCAAACTTCCCCATGAAGCTGTGAGGAGTGAGGAGATTATCTGCAACCATTTATTTAGAGTAGAGGGGCAAGTTCTAAAGAAATTCTCAGCCTCCTATGTTTTTCTCATTACTGTAAATTAGAGACTCATTTCCTCTCATTCTGCAGGGCTGACGAAACCAAGCAAATAGAGTAACATTTTGCGGGGCCAACCCCGTTTGGGGCGATCATCTGGCTGGAAGGAGAGAAGTACCGAACGAGCTGAGAAGGAGTTCCTCGCTAATGTGTCTGACTTGGCAGCGTTTGCCTACTCCGCACTTCGGTCACAGCGAGGACTCCTGTACATGGCTGCCGTCATTTAGGACTCGCCTGTGGACACACACTTTTCTCATCCTCTGTTCTCATAATTTATGAGTGAAAGAATAAGCACACCGATTAATCAACTGTCATTTGGAAACTCGCAAACAAGGGCTTTACCGTGAATCTTCAAAAACTGGATCTAGCATGTTGTGACAGTTCTCATGCTTCTCATCACATTTAGGGGAATCTTGTCTTTCTTTCTTGATTACTTCTGATCCCTCTGCGGTACAGTGATGGGACCGCGATGGTATGAATTCATCTCTCTTGTGTGGGATTGTGGGAGTGTGTGCCATTAAGAGAATGCTACACCACAGACGCCATGTAGCAACAGCTGCATGGATGGAAAATTCCAGAGTCTTTTTTGTTGCGATGTTTTCCATTTTTATATGTGCAAGGAAATGTGTGCTTAACTGAACTCAGCTGTTTGAAAATTCACAGACAGTATAATACCTGTCTTTGCCATTTAGGCAATTTTAAGTAATAGCAGAAAAGATGTGCTTGGTTTAAAAGGATTTTATGAAATATATATTTTGTGATCAGTACTGTGCCAAAACAGGGATGTTTAAAAAGTGGACTGTTTAAGTTCTGATTGATAAAATAGATGTATGTGTCTGAAACAATACGAAGTTTTGGGTTTTTTTTAGTGATGAGAAAATGAAAGATCGCTGTAGGATACTGGTAAGTTCTGAGCTGTATTTCTGAGGATAGATAGAGCTTTTTAAAAAATATGGGAGAATACATACAGAAAAACTCATGTTTCAGGGTACAGCTCACTGACTTTTTACAACTGAGCATGCTCATCTAATCAGCACCCAGGTCAAGAAAAGAACACTCCTGGCACTCTGGAACTCGGTCTGCCCCTGTCCCCTTCTGTCACTCCCTACCCGTACTTCTCTGAACAGCATGAATGAACAGTGCTCACTTCTGTACTTTCTATATAGACGCAAAATGCATGAATCATCTATCAGACAGAGCACAGTGATGCTGTTGTGTCTGGACGCTGCGTGTCAGACACATGGCTGTTGCTGCATGCAGTTCAGAAAGTCTGTTTTCACTGTTGTGTAGTATTCCATGGTATAAATATACCCCATTTACCCATTCCATTGCTTTTGGGCTTTGTGGTGTTTCCAGCTTTAGGGAGTTTTGAACAATGCTGCTGTGGATGTTAAAATGCCTATCTTTTGGTGAAAATATGTACTCGTTTTTGTTGGGTACATATTTACTTAGGAGTAGGAGGGTTAGTTTTAGGAGATTATCTAGAGACCTGTTTCCCAAGTGGATGTGTTAGTTCACACTCCCACCAGCGGGGGCAAGGTTCCAGTCACTCCCCAGCCTCGCTATGCACAGAGAGTTTAATAGGTGCTCAGTTAGGGAGACATGGAGAAAGCCAGGGAAGTCGGACTAGACACAGAGTTTATGCACAGGAACTGATCAGATACGCTGGGGACCAGTGAGAAGTCAGGCGGCCAGGTAATGGGAGGAGGGTGGGGCAGGTGCTGGCTGCTGCCTCCTTGACAGCCTATAGACTTGCTCCTGAAGCAGGAGCTGGTGGTATACAGCCCGCCTGCTCACTGGGCATCTCACACAGGGCCTCTGAGGGCTTGTTGTGTTCCAGTTAGAACTCCCCTGTGAATTAAACATGACTTCCATACCAGGCAGCCCTTTGCTGCCTGTTTCACCCCAAAGGTGGGTGCCAGTGGTCCCTGCTGTAGAATGGAAGCCTCCTCCTCTGACTTGATGGGAACTTGGGTTGGAGACCTGGGGTGGGCTTTCTTTTTTGCTCTTTCTTGTCTCACTTCTCACGTTAGGAGCTGATCACAAGGAACTCCAGAAAACAGTAGAACAGGGTTCCCTAGCAGGTTTTCAAGATAGTTTGAGATTCTTGAGTCTTGAGTTTCCTGCTATTTCTCTTTGGCAAATGTGATAATTTTCAGCCTGACTTAAATTAGTAGCTTGAGAGCTCCCACATCTCAACACTCTATGGGAAATGGTTCTGGAGCAATGCTGCACGATACCATAGCTTCTAGCCACTTGCAGGTATTTTAAATTTAAATTAATTAAAGTAAATAACAACCATTAATAATAAACTAATTAAAATGAAATCAAAGTGAAAATCCAATTCCTTGTCATACTAGCCACAATTTCCAGTGCTCAGTAACCACAGGTGGCTAGTGGCTACTGTGCCAGACAGCACAGAACATCACTGCAGAGCGTTCTAGTGGGCAGTGGATGAGATGACAAAATCCTAAAGGAAGGAGTGAGGAATGCCTTAAAAATGTACATGTGCTATTACATGCTGGGTTTGGTGGTTACTATAAAAACGTTCAGTCTTTGATCAAAGTTGCATTGCTATAGCAAATACTATAAAAATGTTTCATTTTTGATCAAAGCTGCATTACTATAGCAACATTATTTGTTCCTGGGATTTTAGAAAATTTCTGTCATGTCTCATAGATGTTTCCTGCATTTTGTTTCACACATTATTATTATTTTTTTTTCCTGGCTGTGAAATAAAATCTGGGTGGTTAGGCATTTCCCACAAAGTCGAAAGTCATCACAGCTTAGT